>NC_134520.1:28965329-29610329 GCF_027942865.1 Odontesthes bonariensis | reverse complement strand
ATGCTCTTCTAAGCCTATTTCCAATAGCAGATTTGCACACTATTTAGTTTAAAAACATTTGGTCATGGCTCATGAACTTGTTACCATAAATCTTAACAGCATGTACTTTACAATGATTAAGCGTGTTGAGCTGAATTCTACACTGTAACCATTCATCCGTCATAACACTGTCTGCTTGCCTGCACTATACACTATGGGAAGAAGTTAGCTGAGTGATTAACACCTGTGTCTGAGCGAAACATCACTCCTCTGTAGTCATGGAGAAGAAACATACATGCTCTGCTTTAACAATGATAAGGGTTCCTTATGGAAGAGCGGCAGCATTTGACTGACACTGTGTGTGTTCCCACATGCTAACTGCGTGTTTGCTTGTATATTAGTGTGTGAAAGTGTAAGAGATGAGAAGAAAGTGTAATAGATTGGGGGTACGCAGGAAAAAGAATGAACAAAAAATCATGTTCGGAGAAACAATGCATGCTTATCATTATAATGTGTGTGTCACAGAAGATTTTTTAGTTTTCAATCATTTCAAGAATGTTAGCTTGATTGCTGCCTCGTTTATCCAACTTACTGGCACACAATGCCATTTCTTTCCAAAATCTGGTTGAAATTTTTCAGATTGCTGCTATGCTAATTATGCAGTACAAATAGTTGAAGCAATAAAAGGAATCTGTTGTGTTCGGTTGTGAAAACATCATACATAAAGGAATTATTCAGTTTTAAAAACAGTGATTTAAATCCCTGTTTTAAAAAAAGTTCAATTTCATAGAGAGGTTTGACAGGTAGAAAACCCTTAAAATTAAGTTTTCCAAAGATTAAAAAAAAAAATCTAATTTTTACATTGTAAATTGTGCGTTAAACCAAGGTTGAAAGACTTGTATCTGTGCATGAGTGAAATCTAACTAAAAATTAAGATGAACAGGTAGAAACTCTTAAATTCAGCACATATTCTCATGTTGTCATTCTGTACAACCCCACGCATTAGGCTGAACTAACCATAATGCTGTTAAAGTATCCCATTACCAAGTATTTGGAAGAAAACGCATTTTTATAACATTGAGGCAAATCATTAATGAGTTGTCACTTACAGCTGAGTTCTATCCTTATGAAGTCCTTGATGCCCAGATTTTCAAGGAAGACCCCAGAGGAGAATGTTGTTTTAAAAAGAAAATATATGTCTGCATTCAGCTCTCCATGAAAGGTGGGGAAGTGAAGGTAGGATGTCTCTTTGTCAAAAAATGCTGCATTCCAGAAGTTCTCTGCAAGACAGTAAAACTGAAACGTTTTTGAAAGCTTTGCAACCTTCTTTTTTTGTTCTCTAACATAAACAGCTGTAAAACTTTCCTTTTTTCAGACACTGAATCTAAAACTCTGGAAAGAAAGTTCATACAAAAAACTCATAATGATGATTATACAATGAAAATCATGTAGTAAACAAATTAACCAACTGTTCAGCTAATTAGCCAAGAAAAAAGTCCCAGTCCCAGCTATGTCATCTCATTTGTGTTGATTTATCTTAAGGCATGTATTTATCTACTCATTAGACTCAAGGCTGTGAGTTTATCACATGAATTTCTTATACATATCGTCATTACTGGTTGTTAAGAGCATAAGGAGGGGTCATATTTTAACTGTGGGTCTGCTAATTAGGTAGCTTAATTAGCTGCCTTTCTAGAGTTACATTAAGAAAAATAAATAGCAGGAAGAAGGTTGAATAAGGATTATTGCACTATTGTAAAGTATTGATCGTTGAAACTGACTTACTGTCTCCACGACAACGGAAGGGTCCCACCTGGTAGGCTGCCTCTGACCCTGGTCGTTGGATGTCACCCAGCACCAGAGACCTGACTGGGAGGATCTCCTTATGGGTGAGTAGGCCTGAGTCATCAGTCCTGAGGTGCATGGTGGATGAGAAAAAGAATGTCGAAGAAGAGCAGAAGGTCTATTTCGAAGGCTTACGCTGTGTCTCAACTGCAGTCATTTGTTCTCAGAGGGTTACTTGTGAATGTGCCCACAGGAAAAACAAACTAAACCAAACTAAACTGTCAACAAATTCCATAATAATTTGCCATGCGATAGGCAAAAAGAATTAGTAGATCACAAGGCCTTGGGATATTCTTAACACAGAATTTATTCACATTTCCACAGTTTTGTCATGGATATTGAGGGGCACAACTGCAAGGCAGGGTACAGTACCATTGATCATAGTCAGCATCACAATTGCAGTTGTAACTTGAGTCCAGGCAGCTGTTCTGCAGACCGCAAGCACACTGCTGGCTCCCAGGCAGAGCTCCACCCCAGTAGGTCTGGACCTGACCTGGACCTGGGCCTCCCACCCACCAGCTGAACGGAGCACCATCTTGAACACACACACAACCATGCACAACTTAACCCCCTTTTTTCTGGCACGGAGGAGTTGTACTGTAAAACACGCATGAATTTCAAATTAATTCGACACAGGCAAGAAAAGGAGTCCTGTGAGGATGGCGATTGAGAAATGCTTGTGACATTTCGTTCTGACAGCTTTCATACCAAATGTAAAGACAGAAGATTTATCATTTCCAGCTTTCTTCTTCTTCTTTTTCCATGTAACTGTACCAACACACTCCTTTAGAATTTCAGAAAAACCCAGCAACCCTGTGCCTGCCCAGACTACTGCTGCTGTTTCCCTGATAAAACTAGACAGATAATAAGCACCTACACGCTCAAGACTTCTCTCCTCCACATTTATCCTGATAAGTGGGCTTTTTAGTGCATAAAACACTGGTTCACAGGCCAAAACAAGATTACTTTCTCTCCTACCTGCATCTACCTGAACCATTCTGTGTTGTGTATTCTATTCTTTATTTATTGGGAGTATAAAAAAGACATAGAAAGGGATGCAGTTGATGATTTACTTGAAAAATTAAGTTTAGTCTTTTAGCTACAGCAAATTGTGGAGGACATAATGCACAACGGATTTGTAATTTGTGTTTTAATTAGTATCTAAATTGGCTACATAAGCAATACACACCACTCCATTGGGGTCAAAGATATAAATCTCTCATCCAGAAAAGCTTACATAGCAAAGAAGTTGCATTTGGCCATTTTAACTACATTTCTCCATCCACAAACACACTCAACAAAAGTGGGAGTCCTTCTCGTCAGAGGTTTCAGGTCGCATTTTTCAACGATATATTAGTTATACTTATCTCAATCTCATAGCATAAAATGTCAAAAAGCTTTTTACCCATAACTCACCCAGAGTATTGAGGAGGCGAGACTTCCTGCAGTGGTAGGATAGCTCCTGCTCACAGTGCTCTGACTGACTGATGATGGCTGCAAGCTGCTCCTCTTCAGAAGAGTAGTCAAAATGGGCAAAGTGTTGATTTCTTTCAGGGGAGGACTGAACTCTGGTCAGCTCTGTGTTATTGTGCTGGATCACAGTCCATGTGTCGTCCTCTGATGGAGAGGCATAGAAAGATAAAGAGTGAAGTAGCGAGGTCTTTAACAATAATTCATACAGTTTGTAAAAAATGCAAATGATTTTTACCTGTCATGTTGCAATAAACGAGCTGAGGTTTGACTGGTCCGCTGCCGTCAACATCTATGTAATAGTGCCCAGAAGTGTTGCCTTTGTGTTTGTATATCTCACATGACTTTTCATATGTTGCTGAGGGGGGAAACATTAAAAGTATATTAAGTACAGTATCATAAAGTCTTAAATAAATCATAAATAATGTTCAAAATGCAAAAAACTTTATCAATGCTTACTGATTTCTAGAAACTGTACTACATTTAAGATCCCAAATGTGTGGCTAAACAGCAGCAATATATTCACATTCAACTTACATGATGATAAACTAAAGGTTGAATGATACACGTTCACAACAGATGATACATTTTTAAAATGCTTCTCAGATTTAGTCTCTAACAGAGGAAACACTGTCGGTTATTACTTGGTTAAATTTAGTCAGCCAGATTCTGCTTATTTTTCACAAAGCACCACTGTGTGACAAGGCAGAGGAAAGAAGAGACACCATTCTCTTTTGATTAGAGACATTCTATTATACACATTATAAGCACCCATGGCTAAGCTATAGCTGTCATGTCACAAACTGATTCGATCACTTGTTTTCCCAGTGATATCTGTTCATATAATATGCAATTTGGCGACAGCAGAAAAATCTTTTTTTTATTGTCAAAGAAGGCAATCCAAAGAGTGAGAGCACATTTGCATATGTGAACAGCGAACTTTTGCCTTACATAACAAAAAATATTCATGTTGCTACACATTATTGCTTATAAGAAAAAAAATATATACACTTTTCCACTGCCAAGAAACTATAGCACAGATTGTTTGTCCATGTTGTTATCACTACCTATGTTACATTTTGAAATGAGGTGACCTCTGGCAGTAACATGCACAAGTGCAGATGATAACTGCAAAGGACTGTTAAGCAATAACTGACAGACAAAGAAATGTGAAATGAATTTGAATACAAAAGCTTTTGTTAAGTTATTCTTGCTCGAAGGAAAACGGACACCTTGAGAAATGAGCACATTCTTCAGAGAGTTGCTAAACTCCACTCATGGGCACATTGTGCACTTTTTTTCCTTTTCTTTACTTTTCCCAAGACCTTTTCTTGTGAACTGGCCATGATCCAGCTCAGAGATGATCTCACCACTAGAGTATACAAAGATTCAATCAATTCTTGGCAGCATAATCAAAGCCACAGTCTCTTCAATTTCAAATTGAACTCACCTAAAACTCTGTAGGCAGTCTCAACGATGAAATCAATTTATGTGGATAGAACAAAGTGCCTTAGGACTCACTCTCCTTTTCTGTCATAGTTTCTCCTTGATGCTTAATCCCAAAACCACATTTTCTTCTCTATGTCTCTTCCCTCCAAACATTTCTTACATATCTCTTTACTTTGTTCCATAGTATTTTCCCTGATAACATATAGGAGGCAATTAAATATGAAGCCTGTCTTTTCATTTGAAATGTGCTGACCTTTATAACAATGTTTACATGAAAAAAATATTTCAAACATTTAATTCTGCAAGGAACAAACCTTTACAAAAACTCACTCAAATACACTATATGACATTTAGACTATGTTCTGTTCTTAAGAAGAAGAGTTTTAATTACTTAAAAGTTCAGCATCACTGTAACCTAATTTCTTGCTGGCTAATTTTGTGTCAGAGCACAGATCTGGCTGGGGGTGAAGTTGGTTGGTATTGTTTCAAGAGCCATCTTGATGCAGCTCTCCAAGACCTTTGTCAATCCACCACCTATTAGTTTGGACATAAATGCAGCCTTGCATCTCCTGTGTCAGCGATGGCCAACGTTTACACAGTGGATATGAAGAGCAAAGCACTAAACTCTCACAAAAGAACAGCAACTCCAAGCCACTGGTTCAGAAATCAGGACAACACCTGGGTCAAAATCCAGACCCAGAAAGGCCACTGAACATATCCACTCAAAGGACTGCAAAAGCAATTTCATTGTGGGATGATGCAAAAGCCAGCAAGCTGCCTTCTTTGTACTGTGCTGTGCAGATTGAGGAGTAAATCCACAAACCTCAACACACAGACAAATATCTGGGTCCAGATGCACGACTGATAATACACACAAAACCAAGGGGTACACATGTTTTTCCCACATAAACTAGTATTTATAAAGAAAGACTATGGAATAAGAATCCTTTATCCTTTGCACTGCGCAAACACATATCTTTTAGAGCAAGTGAAGCCTGATACAATGACATGATTTAACATAAAACAAAACACACAATTTCACAGAGCTTGACCAGTACGACAGTGATTTCTGATTTTGTTTCTTATCAATAATTTTTTATGATATTCTGGTGTGAGTGCTGTAAGTAACTGCAGCCATGCATTTGCTCGAAAGTTAGTTAATCAATAAAAGTTAATCCTTTCTGTTTTTGGAACGTTACATTCCTCTTCATTCAAGGACAACACAGATAAATATGTTGACGATGAACTCCAAGCTACTTAAATTGTGGTACATGAAAAAAAAAGTGTAATAAATAAAAGTAAAGAATTAAACAGGAAGAGCTGCAAAAAGTTTGGCTGCTTCTACTTAGAGATTCCAGGTTGTCTTATATTTCTGACAGTCAATTGAGAATAATGGATTTGACAGTTCTGATAATGTCTTCTTCTCGCATTTCAATTAAATCTATACAAATAGAGAATCTATGTCTTCCCACAGTCTCTTCCCTAAGCAGTGTTGCACAACACCTGTGCCTCTTACTCACTGTAACTATGACAGCCACTTCAAAAACTAAAACTTAAAATGGGCTTTTCACGCTGATGAATAATGGCAAAGTCAACAGTGAATCATGTGTTTAGTAAATCAAGCTGCATGATTCATTTAGATAATACCCTCCATACATTTTGTAGTCTGAAAGGGAAACTCCCATAGATTAATTTGCAACACGCATTAACTTATGACTGCGCCTCGTTAGCAAATGTCTGCAGTAATAATTTAAATACCAAAACAGAGTTTGCGACAGGTGTAAAGTGCAGTGAACTTAAAATACAAGTCAGACTACCCAGTTGCTTTTTCAAGTCTTGATGTCAGCATCGGCCTTTGCTTCAGCAAAAAGCAGACTATTACATCACTTGACAGTGAACCAAGCCACAAAAACATACATGACACCAAAACACATACACATTAAAAATGACCAAAATAATAAGCTTAGTGATAGTTGGCCATCTGGAGGTGTCAGGAAAAAAAGAGACCTTTTAGGACTTTAAATTAAACAGGATTCTAATTTACTGAGCATAATGAAGTACATGCAATATGCTATTCCCGATTGAACACAGCTAATTAAAGTTTTGAAACAATGGCATTAAAAAAAACATTCACACAAGGAAATTGAGTGTTGGGGGACATGCAGCCTCCATCTTATTAAAGCAAGTCCAAGGAAAACATGCCTGGAATATTAATATGAACCTTATTTCATTACATTAAAAGACATGGAACAAAGATTATTCCAATTAATCCTTAATATGTATATTTACATATAAATAGGGACATATGGGGCATATAAATAGAAAATATAAATATATTTTTGACATTTTTACAGAAGATGAGCTAAAAGCAAAAAATGACATATCATAACGTAACATTGTTTTGTAATTCTTCAAGCTTCGCTAAATTTAGTTGCATGCAGTTCAGTCATTTCCATCTTTCTCTCTTCTCTCTTGGTCACACACAAACCATTCGTAGGCCTTCTTAATGCAGACAGAGAACCACACACTAAATCAATACACGATCATGCATAGGAGGAAAGCTTTTTGCGATACAGAGTCGTAAACAAGTCGTAGCTACTTTTCAAACCCTTTTAGGTCTTTAGACGTTGTAAGACCAAAAAACTAAATTTTATGGTAATCTTGGACCTTCAGGTTGTGCTGCATTAAAAATAACCTGATTCTATGGAGACAATCACTGCATGGACAAAAAACAAGAAAAAAAAACAAGAATAAGACCCAGAAATGCATCCACCCACTCAAGCCCTCGGCTTTTTTAAGAGAAACTGAACTAAAATAGAAATCTATCCTGTGGTTTGATGAATACAATTTTTTAAATATTTTTTTGAAAAAATTGACTTTATATCTGTCAGACTGAAGAGCAAAGAAACTATCCAGCTATTCAACCAGTTCCAAAGCCTACATATTTGATGACATAGTGGTGCATTGGTGCAGTAACATGCACATCTATGAGGAAACAATTGATGCTTAAAAATGAGCAACATATACAACCATCCAAACAACTCACCTAAACTTTTGGCTCTTTATGAAATAAAAAATGTCATGAAAGAATTGTTGAACACAAGAAATAAGAAATATTTCACCTTCAAAACCACTGCTGTTGGTCATCTCAGTATCCTCCCAAAGAAAAAGTGTAATGTACAGAAAAGAGATGATGCTAAACCACAACAAACATGCAGCTATCCCAATGTTTTTTTTGAAAATGTGACAAAGAAATCTCTATTTATTTTTCCTGCTAAGTTAATATCTGATATGAAGTGTGATTCAGTGGCTCTTTATCTGTGTTTCTTTCTACTACATGCTTACAGGTGTGGCAGGTGGCTCCTCTGTAGCCACTGTTGGAGCAGTTACAGTGGAAGGTGCTCCACGACTGAGTACATCTACCTCCGTGTTCACAGTGACTTGGGGAACATCTGAGAGACAAACAGAAAAGAAATACAAATAAAAGACAAAAAAGGGAGAAGCTTACTATCAGTAAAAGTTCTCTTCAAGTTTCTCAAGGTTCCATAAAAGAGGAAAATCAGTCTTCAGCACACCTGGCAGTGATTATGAGGAGGTCGGTATGGGGAGACTCATTTTAAACACTTTATAATAAAAAAAAGTTTCATCAATTTGTACTGTCAAAACGAGAAATGGCTGCATGTTCTGAGACAAAGCTGATTTGAAACATGATTTTATTGATGTTGCATCCAGAGACAAAACTCTCAAACACCTGTTTATAGTTAAAAAAGAAGGATAATTCTTTCCATTCTAAAGTTCTGAAAGAAACACATTTAATTCAAGTTATGACCCACATTTCTCTTCTTCATCCAGAGATTTTCCAAAGATGTCTCTCACCTCCCCTCTGATCCTTTTCATTCATGTTCACACAGGTGTTCCTGCCATTTCTATCGACAAACAAAAATGGTGTCAAGGTTTTATATTTTGTGTTTCTGATTTCTTTATTAGGTTTCGTTAAGTTCAGGTTGGACTTTCTGTTTTGTTTTAAGATTTGTATATTGTTGTGTTTCTCCAAGGTTGGTTTATATTCATTGCTTTTGAGAATCTCATGATCTGATTCTTATTCATCTTGCCTCCTGTTTTATTGAATAGAGCTTGGCCCCTCAGATTTTCTGTTAAGCTTACTTCTTGTTTGAAATGTGCTGATTGCCAGATCCTCATCATTGTGAAATCGACTCCTGTCTCGTTCTTAGTCCGTGTTTTGTCAAGTTTATTCCATGTTTTTGGTTTTCATGTTCCAGGGTTGCCTTGTGGTGGACCTGTCCAGGACCTCTTGCCCAGTGGCAGCTGGGACAGGCTTGAGCCGCTCCACGACCATCAATTGGATTAAGCAGGAATAGAAAATGTATGGATGGTTGGGTGAGGGAATATTTCAGGGTGTTTTCTGCCACGCAGTGCTTTTGATTTAGTTAAAAAGATAAAACCTTAGTTAACTAATGGGTGTAAGAGTTGTGATGACAGATGCATATAATCCAGCGCTGGCAACAAAATAACTGCAACAAGCCTCCTTTTGGACAAAAAATAGGCATGACTTCATTCTCAAAGAAAAACCTCATTGGGTGTGAGGCATTTAAGAAATACTTAAATCGATAGACAGACTAAATTGCATGCTAATTTGTTTTGTTCTTATGGCACCAAACAGACCAGGCCAAATTCCTTGTGATGTACAAATTACTTGGCAATAAAACCTTTTCTGATTCTGATTCTCAGCTTTGTTGTATTCTTTGGAACTGCTTCCAAGACCCAAATAAAATGCAACCACAAGAGCAAAGAAGCCCATTTCAGCTCATGCAGTGCATCTAGTTAGACAGTGCTATTGGAGGTAATTGTGGGGGAGCTGAAATGATTTGAGGAACAGCTGCAAAGTAGTGAGTTTAGGTATATCTAGCTGGGACCAATTTCATTTAATTAAACAATGATAAGCTACCTTGCATTTTCAGTCCAGGTGTCTGACATACAACACACAAGGCACTGTGCTAACAGTGTTATGCGAGTGTATGTTTTTTTTTTTCCATTTGCATGAAATTGCCCATTATTGACTGCTTCTTGAATTTTCAGAGGCCCAGTCCAACTTTTAAACTGTGTCCTCGAAAAAAGAATAATATATTAAGAAACAAATAACCACCAATGATAACAAACAGCTATCAATCTAATTTGTATTAAAACAACCCATAACAGCATTATCCATGAACAGTTTGAGTTCATTTCCCAACGTTTTTTTACTCACTTCATTTAATAACACAGAATATACAATGACTGTCAACCTCCATAAAAATGAACACTGCTGTGAGCTTTACTGAGATGTTGTTTTATCCTCTCATCAGGGCCCTTCAACATGAAAAGATTGGGGTGCTTGGGGTTTATATAGAAAACACCCTGACCTAAACAATCAGTGTAGGGAAATTGTACTCACACATCCAGTAAACGCATAATTTAAGTGTAGAGAACAGAACAATCAGGCCTTTCTTCTGTTTCTCAGTATGTGCTGTTGTGGAAATTAGGCATGCTTTGGAAACCGGTCATTGCAGCTAAAAACTGCCTCACACAGGTCATGGGAGTTAGTGTGTCCTGGCACCTACACATGAAATTTGTCAGGGAGGAAAAAAAATCATTTCTGAACCCTCACACACCCTTCACTGATTAGCTGGTCCTCCTTTAAGTGCAAGTGTTGCACATAAAAACACTCCCGTGTCCCTCAACCCATTAAAGTTGTAATCAAAAATGCCAGTAGCAAGCACTGATTGATCGATATTGTTATTATGATAATTATAGAGTAATGCTGTGTAAGGAGAATGTAAACATGAACCTGTGAGCAGTAAGCATTATGGTCTGGAGGGCAAGAAAATCATTTATAAGCATTATTGTTTTTTTTTTTTTTAACTATACTAGTGTCATTAAAACTAAATGTCATTAAAAACACTAAACTGTGGAATGATGTAGAGGAATTGTGTTTTTGATTCTCAAGTCAGAAAAAGCTCTATAACACATCAACACACACTCCCTTTCTAACCCAGCCACAAGTATTACAATATCCAAACACTTTACAAACATATTCTCAGGCTTAACGTGACAAAATCTTCCCGAGAGGCGCCGAAAAGATGGAAGAGATGGCAAAGATTGGGAGGATTTAGAAAGTAGTAGGGGTGAATGGTGCACAATGGTGGGACAGTCAGAAAAAAGATGGGCGAGAGGAGGTCAGACTGGGTGACACATAAGATGGAAGGAGGGATTGATGAAAAGAGCAGCAGAGATGGAAACAGTGACCTGATTTGAAGTGTATTTGAACAATGAACCAGTGGAAATGAGTTCAGGAGACAATGACTACAAAGAGCAGCACAGATTTGTTCATACTGAATCTTTTCTTGCACTGCAAACTTCCTCACCTGTATCACTGCAAATCTCTTTTAATCGAAATTAACTATTATATTCTTAAACACTAATTTCAGTTAAAATGACTTTTATCTATCTGATGGTTAGAGTTGATAGAATATTTTCATATCAGATGTAATACTCCCCCAGGCTACAAAATGAATAGCCGGACAACTTTAGTTGTTTATTTACCTTTCATATTTGAATATTCTCACACTGAGGCGCAAAATCGAAAAGCATTTCAGAAAATATGTTTTGTTTGAAGAAAAGGTAGAGACATCTGTTTGTTTCTAATTAGACAGTTAGACAGAAAAAACGATGCAAAGACAAAGTCAACAGTGAATGTGAATGTACTTCATAGTGTGTTGCATGCTTGGATGGGAGCACCATCTTGTAAGGATTGCTCCCTTTCCCTTCTACATACTGCCATTGTTGCCTAATTAGTTTTTGTTTTGTTTGGTTAAAAATGGTCAAATCTAAAAGAGAAGGGAAGAGACTGAAAGGATAAGATGGACCTGATAGGAAGTAACACACAGCTGAATGCAAAATCTGCTGATTAACAGGTATAGTGCCAAAATCTGATCCCCCACAAGTCTGACTCCCCTTTTTTGGCCTCTTTTAGTCATGTGTTGTGGACTTTATGTTAATATATTGATAATAAAGATATGTTTTAATATTGGAACTTAGATTTGTATTTTTGTTTTTATTTGTAATAGACAGTGGAATTTGGTTATGAAGAGTAGAAATGGACTGAAATATTATTTTAAAGATTGATCCACCATCCTGAAATCTGACGTTTCTACATACAAAAGGTACTCTGAGAGCAAGCATGAATACAATATGTCATCAAGACAAACAAGTGAAATGGTATTATTAAAATAACATTGGGGCTTATGCAAGAACATTTTTGTATTATTATTCTAAATTTCTCTCACTTTTTTCGTACGACGGTCTCGTACGAACACGTCACGTCAAATTTAACAAACGCTCTTAACTTCGGAAAAAGTGTGTAAACGACGAATGCCACCCGTGCGTATTTAACTGCGCATGCACAAGGATAGTAAATTTGCATACTCCACGTCCAAAATAATACCATATAGGGCTACACTTCCTCTCTCCTGTTCCAGGAAGTGTTAAGTGTTGGGTCGTGAGAATGGCATCAAGGTGCAAAAAGAACAAAAAGAACCTTGTCACCTGTAGTTCGTAATGTCACCGAAATAAAGAAGAAATGGTTTGATATGAAAATGGCTTAAAAAAAAAAACCGTCTCGCCATGGGCAGGCGCTCGATGACTGAAACTAAAGCCATGCAATCAATTGTTGCCTCATCATGATGGCACTTTGATGGGGCGGTACATGACTGGGGTCTTCTGGCACCACACCTTCTGGTCTGCCTGGGCTGGTTCAGGTGGAGACCCTCGTTCATGGCAATATTGTGCAAATCGCACTCTATGGCCCGCTGTTCAATCATAAAAAATATTCTGTCTTTACCTTTTTTATTAAGTTAAATCTGTCATTGTGTTTTGTGACATGTAAGCCCAGCCTCACCGGAAAATACATCATATGTACTTTAGTTATATGTTGAGCAGGGCGAGACTTAAACTAGAGATTTCTTGAGGTGCGCTCCATATATTAGTACCTTCTGCACTCAACTCCTTCCCCCTTCTGAGCCTTTTGTGGCTGAGTGAACACCAACTAGATGTGGAAAGTCAAGGAGATGCTGCATATCAACAGACTTATGAATCAAAACTTAAACTATCTCTGTAGGGGACATAGTAAGAAAAACATAAAAACATATTTACCATACAATTTCTGCGCCTCTATTGAGGAACTGCTACGTCTTGGACCAACATAGCTGTGTTGGAAATGCTGAGTTTCATCACAGTCTCACTCCAAAATGTGCCAAAGGCGCATCGGTCTACATCTCAAAATGTAGAAGTTTACAAAAAAGGCTATGATAACAAGGTGACATTTTCAAGGCTGAACATTTTTTTTATATACTTACATAAAGTATCTACTTACGTTTGACTAGAAAAATATTTTGTATCACTGTCAAGCCACAAACCTGAGCTTTAGCCCCTTTGGACTTAACATTTTAATTGTAAATATTCCAAAGTTCTGTCATTTTTCTACTTTGCTCTTATTTGTGTTTGGTTAGGTTTAGGTAATAAGATTACAGTTAGAAATTAAAATTATATAACTAATCTTACAAATTGCTTGGTGAAGTCATGTGAAGGCTGGATATTGCAATTTTATTTGTTTTGTAAAATGTTCTTCAAAAAGTTTTCCCAACCTTTTCCTCCAAAGTTGCTTTTCTTTTCTGTTTTGTTGTGGATTGTTAAATATCTTTGTTCTTTGCACCTCAGGACCACCATTATTTGAGGGAGTAGCTGTAGCTCGGGAGGTAAAGAGGTCATCCCTCAGTAAAAAGATCACCTTTGATGTATCCTTGGGCAAGATACTAAATCAAAATTGCCCCCCCAATTTCTGTTTCCTGGACAGTAATTATAGGGGACAAGGATAAAGGTTTGACAAATGTCTGAACATGCAATGACCCAGAAGCACATGGCTAGGACAAATAGTGAGCTGCACTATAGCCCTTATTAGTGGCCAAAATCTGAAATAAATCAGGTCAGACTTTTGCAAAAACTTTGTCATCTATAGATCTCCAGGTTTCTACAGTAGCTTAATTGACAATTTGCAATTCAATATGATAACATACTGCACCACAAGTCAGATTGCATGACTGAGAGAAGAGACATCGCTGAAACTTTCTAGCTTGGTGCGACAGTGTGCCATAATGTAACTTGATCACAGGGCTTGAGGGAATCCAATCTATCCCTTTTCGTTTTTTGCCTGTGGCCAAACCAACACAGTGCTCCAGCTCCCCCAATTTGCAAACTATACTGGACAGGTAGACCTGGATGTTCTAAAAAAAGACTTCAAATGACTGCAGTCTGCTGAACAGCATGAGCAAGGTGGAGGAAAAGAGTGCATTTCCAACCTTTCAGTCTGCTCTGCACCTGCTCCAGAGTAAGCTGCCACATCTCTCTCACACATGTACACACACATACATACAAGCACAGTGTTGTATGGTCCAAGGCCACATTGAACAACAGGTGTGTCAAAGTCAGTGGCTGACAGACAAACAAATACAGATAGTCAGACATGGACTCACCCCCTTGGTAACCTGTATTTCTTTTTATGTGAGAATGTGTATGTGCTCTTTGACGAGTCATATTATTAAATTGTCAAGTGTCTGACAGAGGAAGAGAGGTCATAATTACAGCCTTTTGACAGCTTCATCTATTGAGCTTGAAAACATTTAGTCTCACAAACTCACATACAATGAAGACAGAAGAAAGGTGGGATGGCAGAGTTTTGTCCTAAACACCCTTTCCAGATCAGATCTTTATAACAACTGTACATTACTTTGGTTTCATTAATCCCTTATAACACCAATCCCTAACTGTTTAGCAATGCCCTGTTCTCTATTCCCTCCACAACATCTTGGCTATTTGCTATTTTTTAAGTTAATAACCCAAAGAAGGAGCTGAAATGCCTGATAATTAATCCACTTAGCCGTGCATACAGTAAGCCTGCAAGGCTATAGAGTTTAAAACGAATTGGATGAATAAATACCATGTTTCAAAGGGATGTGTCTGTGCTACAGGGATGGATTTTCTTTTAGCTTTATAGTTTTCATTCCACATTACAAAAAAGCAAATTGGCCACTACTGAGAGATTTTTCAGATTTATAGACTTGCATAAGTCTTTGAGGGAGAATGTCTGTGGGTTTAAGCTACCCTCACCATGGACTCATTTCCTACAGTCAAAAACCTCAGTCAGCTGTCTGTCAGAGAGATGACACAATTTGATCTAACAATAATCCTCAAAACCTTTACTCACTTGGTGGTTTAGGAATATTTTATTTGTAGTTGTCTGTCTATCTAAGCACAATTTTTATTTAATTTATGAGCTGCACCTGAACTAAAATGATACACCTCTACAAAAGCAAAAGTACTTAATATTGCAGTCATAATGTTTAATACATTTCCAATACTACAAATGCAGAACCCAAAAAAAAACCAACTTAATGCTTAAGTAAAGTCCTCCAAAATCACCAACTAATGTACAAACTATATTAAGAACACATACAGGTTCAGAATAAGTTGTCACGCCCATGGACTTATGTTTTTAGTATCATGTTTTAAGTTACGTTTTTGTGTTCAGTTCATGTCTTGGTTTTGAGTTTTGAGTTTTTAGTTTTGCCATTGTTTTTCCCATCACTTCCCTCACTCAGGTAATTAGTTCATTCCCCTCACCTGTCTGTCATTGTCTCCAGCTGCACTCACTCTCCAATCACTCCCAGCCCTCTATTTAGTCTCTTGTCTCCCCTGTCTGTTGGTTGGTTCTTTGTTTTTCACTCCTGACCTGTTTGATGCTCCTTGTCTTTACCAAGCTAAGTATTTATTTATTTTAACCCATGCCATACAAAGTCTTTTTGTTTATTGATCCACAGTTAAGTTTTTGATATCCGGCTCAGCCGCGCTTTCTGTTGGTACTTTGTTTTTGGTATAATAAATCCAGTTTTCTTTTGAAAAGTCCGCATCCGTGTCCTTCCCTACACCCAACCCTGATATAAGTAGTGTGTCGGTAATATAAATTTGCATAGCACTGAGGTGTAAACTGCTGATAATACACAAACTGAGAAATTGGAATCACAAATATTTTAAAATTACTTGGCTAACAATGGAATTTTGAATAAATAAAAAAAAAGTTGTTCAGATATTAATGAACACAACCATCTCAATTAAAGTAAAACGTTTTTAAATTTATGTCTATTGTTTGTCCCAAAACAATTCAACAATGGAGGGAATAATTGGGGGGGGTGCTTTGGGAGACTAACCTGTCAATGATGCCACACATATCAATCTGCAGGTGGCTGTAGTTTCCCAGGAGTCTTTGCTGCACTTTGATCAGGTCAACAAGTTGCTCATCCAGTGTGAGGAGGCGCATGCATCCCTGAAACACACTGAAGGAGTTTTTGCACTCCAGAATGCCCTTTTGAGCTGGACAACCTGAGGATGGAAAAGCATAACAATACTCACCCGATAGTTGTATTCACTTATATACCAAGGGTTGGAGTTTGGGATGATCATTGATTAAAAACAGAAAATGTAACCAATTCATTGCTGAAACAAGAGACAATTAAGAAAGAAGAATCCACAAAATAGCGTTTGCTAGGTTGAGCAGGCTGAAAGTCCTAGTAACAGCAGGCATCGACTGTCTGTGATACTTTGGTGCATGCAATTCTCCTTCCTCTGCCTGTCATTCTGCTTTCTCTCAGCTGGTTGCAAAGTACACTATAGAGCCCACAAAAAATATATTTGAAAATAGAATAATTAAAAAAAAAACATGTCAAATTCTTAAGTTGGAAGTCAGAATTGTGTCTGATATGTGTGTCTTTATCTATTAATCCAGGATGAGATGCAACATTTTTTACAATGTTTTTAAGGTAAAACACAAGTTTTTTTTTTTTTCATCTAAAATCACATATTTTCTAATGTGTAAACCAAACAGCATCTAAGGCAGTGAGCAGTTGAAGCTCTTCTGCTTGACAGTCTTGTCTGTAGCACCACAAAAGCCTTGAAACCTCTATATACAGACTTTTGGGTCTTTTAGATGTTATAAGCAAATATTTAGTGACAATTTGATAACATTTCTTGTGACTATATTTGTCGTTGCACTTGTATCCAGTAGCTCTCTGAACAGCAATCAGTAGATAACGTTTTCCCGTCAGTTTCAGGTTTGGCCCTGAGACAAAGCTGAACTATCACCAACTCTTTTCTTTAGTCTGCGACTAAAGATGTCCGAGTTCTAGGAGACATCCAAGCATGTGATGACAAAATAATCTGCAAACACGGACTCAGAATATAATTGGAAGAACACACAGATGTGAAAATCACACATCTGACAGTATTTTTGACTCTAGAAAACAGATTTTAAAATAAAGTAACACGGTTAAATTGAGATGGAGCCCAGGACTCATCCTCAGGGCTGCTGGTGCGTAAAGACTAATCCAACTGTAAAACCATGACTGTATGTGACAGCCTGTCTAGAATTACATTTAGCTCCTGACTGATCCTATTTCTGTGTTAGGTATAATCAATGCGTGCTAATAATTCATGCTGTTGGGACACAGAACTGCATAATTTCCAGTTATAAAACTCGGATCACACTTTGGGCGTCATTAGTAAAGTGTCGGAGACAGACTTGTCTTTTGAGTTGACTGGTCTTACGTTATATATCGGTGTTATGAAGGATAACCATATGTTCCTTTATCCTGTCCGTCCAACCCATCTGTAATCATGGTGGAGCAGCTTGAAGAGTTCCCCTTGTTTGGCATGAGAGTTTGATTGGACAGAGTGTGTCACAGAGACTGAAGTGGGTATCAAACACCAAAGGCTTGAGAGTGGGGAAACTCCGATTTAATAAGGTCCTTCACTTAGAAATACAAATATCAACCCGCTGGTCACATCGAACTGGTGTCATGTGCCAGAATCCTTACAATCCTGTGCAGACCATGAATGTCAGAGTAAAATGTGTGTTAATTGACACACTTTGGCCTTTTCATAGGATGTATGATTTCTCTTCATTTGATTAAATCCAGTTTTGTTGTGGCTTTTGGGCACCAGGAAAATACATTTTTATTTTTGTTTATTTTCATCTATGCTCCCAGCACAGGTTGACCAAATCCCATTGAGTTCTATGTGTCATCCATTTGTGATTCATGCTCTAAGATTAAGTGGGAGGATGATATTCTTTGGCCAAATACAGCATTTCTGCTCCGGGCAGGATTGCTCCAATTACCGTCAGCCTGAAAGGCACAGAGTTCAGCACTTCCAAATAGTGTGCAAAAGATGATTCAGTGCCCATTGTCATCTTTAATCTTAAAAGCACCAAAGACGGTTTTATCGCAGTTGTCTTTAGGGCAGTGACAGTGATGAAAGGAGGAAGTTTTATAGGAAGTTTATAATTTGTGTGATGCTCTGTACAGCACTTCAACAATCAATACACTGGTCATAATTATTTAACTTTTCAGATGAAGTCAAATAAGCCAAGTGTGACTTTTTTAGTAATTCATTTCTTTTGACTCCTCTGTGTAGTATTCTTAAGCAATAATATGCAATATAACACACTTTATGTGGTTAAAGAGGCAGTGTTTACAAATGTGAAATTACTTTCAATCTTTACAACTTTGCAAATACAATGCATGAGAGTACAATATCCAACAACAATATCACATTTTTACCTCGTAAAATATGTTTTTTGGGGTTATCATCTGGAGTGAGGACTTTATGCTTTTATTTTTTTATGTTAGTTTATTTGCACAACTACAATTTGTCCAAAGGAAGTACAAGTTTGTGGAACATTTTTTGCTCAAACTCCCTAATATAGACAATGAGACATTTGTAGTAGGTTAATGTGCCGCATAAATCTATAAACTGATAGTGAAAAGGCCACAGAGAATACAGACAGCAGAAGTGTAATGCATCAAGTAAGGAGGATCAAAAAAAGAAAAAGAAGTTCAGGACAATTGGCAAAAGAGATGAAGAACAATTGGTTTAAAGAAGGAAATGTCAAAGAAAGAGTGGGGAAGAAGAAAAGAAGTCATAGGAAAGAGGATAGGAGATGAAAAGGGAACAGAGGCAGAGAGAACTAAGCATTTTTATTATTTCATTTCTCTCTAGGTGGTATGAAAGGAAGTGCTGGAGAACGAAGTAACTGTATGAATTTTCACTTGCTCTCAATGTCCATGTCAGCAGTTTCTTATCTTTCACATCAAAATACTTACAGTTTATAGAACCAAACATAAAAGAGAGGGCTTCTAGAATTTCAAGTAATGTCTAAGCAGACCTGTTTAGATAGCAAAAAGCAAAAAAAAAAAAAAAAACCCACACACATTAGGCACATATTGTTTAATTTCGTCTTACCACCAAAGAAGAGTTGACTGTCTGAGGTTAGAGGAAGTGCAATGCTGGTGTGAGCGGTGGCTCCTTTGTCTTTGTCCACTGTTATGCTTAGATGATCTTGTTTGGATTTCAGCTCCACAGAATGCCACTGACCATCATTCAGACCCGAGCCTGAAAGAATGCACACACACACACACACACACACACACACACAAACAAACAAACAAAATTCATTTTTACATTCAGAGAAGGATATAAACCAGTTTTTGATCAAACTAAATAAGTTAAACACTCAAAGGGTCAATTTAGAGTCCCCAATCAATCTACCATACACGGTGGGAAGAAACCGGAGTACCTGAAGAGAACGTGCAAACTTCACACAGAAAGGCCCGCAGCTGGGATTCAAACCAGGAACTCTCTTGCTGTGAGGTAACGGTGCTAACCACCACACCAGCATACAGCCTATAAGTGGACTAATGACTAACGACTAATGACTCATTTGTTGAACAAAGTTAACACCTGATAAGTTAAAAGCTATATTAGTGTCATAATGTAATATTAATTCTGAGGCTATGCTGTCAGTCTTTTTTTTTTGTGTATAAACTGAGGACTTCAATCTTGTTGTGTCCTTTTAAAAAACAAAACAAAAAAAAAACTTAAACCTTTTGACTGGTGATGGTTGGTGTATGAATGAGCAGCTGATACATTGTTATTCCCTGCATGTATGATTAGAAAAAACAGATGTCCACTATTTGGAGTCAGAAAAGTGTCAAGCGAAGAGATATCTGAAGCTGTCCTACCATCTGGCTGACAGCTGAGACAGACCTTAAATGCAGCTTATCAGTTCTATTTGAATTAAACTGAGAAGATCAGGAGATCCAGAGGTGGTCATGAATGATCACGGCTGGCCATACCTGTGCTGAGCTCCAGGAGTGTCCTGCCAGCTTTACTGATCCAAAGACGAAGCCTTGCCTCACTCAGGTACAGGAAGACTGAGCCTCCCTGCTGCGGGAGGTCAAAGGTCAAGAGCAGCCCTGCCTTGTTCCATGTCCTGAATTGTAGTGTTATAGAAACAAACCCTGATGGCCACGATGTCAGTCCAGGCAACTGAAGGAAGCTGTGTATATCAGTAAACGTCACAGCGACTGAAACCGGCTCAGCACAAGTAAAGGTCACGTTGCCCTGTGAAAGAAAGGAGGGAAGAGTGAAGGAGAGAAAGAAATGTTTATGAAAGAGATCATAAAACATGAATATTCATCAACTGCAGAGGCTGACTCAGTTTGACAGTATGTCACAGAGGTCTCATCAGCACATCTAAAAAAAAAGGACAACTGTATTACCATATTGATATTAGCTTCCCTTAAAAACCTGAAGCATAAGGGCCACAGAGCTTTTGGATCAAGTTCACAAATCCTGATCCCTGCATCGCTTTGGGGAAGAGAAATGATACAAGAGAAGAAATATCAATATTCTGCCTAAAAGTTCCATAAAACAATCGTAAAAATAAAAATCATACTGCCTGTGGAGGAAAATAATGATGTTATCATTTAAATTATTATTTAATGTAAGGGGCACAATGTGAATGCATTTCTACTGTCATGTCACCATTTAGAATAATTTATAGCACAAAAACTTCCTTCATGCTTCCTTTTTTCATCCCTCTCAACTTGTTTTGCTTTCGGCTTTATAGCCCCAAAATGTGAGAACACATGCTTATAATATCAAAAGAGATTATGATGATGATAATGATAATGATGCTGATGATGACGACAATGAGTGACAAAATATGATGCAAATGATGAACATGATGAAAATAAAATTCATGACAGTAAACATTAGCATAATAAGCACACTGGAGCAGAAGAGGGAGGAGAAGAGAAGAAAAATAGGTAGAGTTGCAGAAAAAGTCTGATAGGAAGAGAAGAGACTTCTCCTAAGCTTCACAAAACATCTGATTTCATTGCTGATGGGTGAAGGATTATATAAACTAACAGATATATTTATCACTATTGGAAGGTGGCCAAGAGCAGCGGAGGGATTTAACATGATCATTGCGAGATATGCAAATGTGTTTTTTGCAAAAGCAGGAATGAAAGAATCTAAAGTAACTTTCAAACCATCGATCTCCACTAGAGCCTGGCTCGGGCCGGATTTTTCTGTCCGAGCCCGGCCCTCAACCGACAGAAAAGTTCTCAAATCCAACCCGAGCCCGAGATTAATTAAAATATTTGTGTCCGAGCCCGCCGGAAGCCCGAGACCAGTGACCAACGCAAGACGGTGCACCCTAATCAGTAAATACACATTGGTGACAGCGCACCATTATCCACCATAATCCACCATAATCCACCATAATCCATTATAAAACATAGGCTACACATTAATGGCGGTGCACCATAACAAATGCACAAGCACTCTTATACCAGAATAAACACCCATTAAACTCAATACAGAGAGAAAAAAAAAGTTGACTAATAAAACAGTAGAAACATTCTCATTTTCCACGACTTTCAGTTCTCCAGAAGCTATTTTTCTTTTAATGTCCTCCATAGCGCTTCCAGCCAACTGAGCTCGGCTGCACTGATCGCACGTGTTTAATGTAAAGTTGTTCGAATGTTTGATATGCGTGCGTGCGCACCGAGCATGCACAGACCACAGATGCACACAGATGCATGCTGCACGGCATGAGGCACGAATAGCCTACCAACATTTTCATTTATGCAAATTCAATTATTTATGTTTATCACAAAAACTGACGTTTGCAATGAACTGAAACCTGTCCTCTGGCTGTTTAGAATTTTCACGATGTCTGCTTGCTTTTGAGCCCGACCCGAGTCCGACAAGACATTCTAATTTTTTGTCCGAGTCCGGCCCGGCCCGTCGGGTTCTGACCGGGACCGTCGGGCTTCGGTCGGGTTGCCATACTCTAATCTCCACACACTCACATAGAAGGATTTTATGTACAGATTTGTGCTGATTACAAAGTTGAATTATAAACAATACTTAAAACATTTAAATAGTTGATGCCACCTCCCCACCCCCCCATATCCTGGTGTCATGCAACTATGTTGGGACTAGAAAATGACTGGAACTAGAAATGATGAAATATCACTTTTCCCATGGCACAAATCTGAACTTTATGCAGAAAAGCATGAAGGTCCCTATTATAAGGCATGTGTCCCGAGTCGCTTTGTACATTAAAGGGGAACTCCGGTATTTTCAACATTAAGCCTCTTTTCTGAGTCGTCTGCAATGTTTTAGAACCCCCCCTCACCGCTTTTTTGATGTTTACTGCTGTCTCCGGTATTTGCCTAATTTTGATTCTTCTCAACCTGCTTCAGAACGGCAAGTCATGCGCATGTCCTAAAAGGTCCGTAAAAGCACCATAAACGTCCGTTTTCAAAATCATCAACTCACCGGAGTGGTTATTGGTGTGCACTGGTAATCCATATCAAATTTCGTAGCGAAAAGTTGCTTCTGTCGTGTTTTATTTGACATTTTGTAAATCCCATTGAGTTCTGTTGAAGACTGGATGTTCGTTGATATTACTCCTCCACCGAACCCGGAAAGAGGACATGTTTGTAGTTCTCTCGCACCAGAAATGCTGCTAGGTGTATTATCCTGGTTTGCATTTCCGGTGCGAGAGAACTACAAACATGTCCTCTTTCCGGGTTCGGTGGAGGAGTAATATCAACGAACACGACAGAAGCAACTTTTCGCTACGAAATTTGATATGGATTACCAGTGCACACCAGTAACCACTCCGGTGAGTTGATGATTTTGAAAACGGACGTTTATGGTGCTTTTACGGACCTTTGTAGACATGCGCATGACTTGCCGTTCTGAAGCAGGTTGAGAAGAATCAAAATTAGGCAAATACCGGAGACAGCAGTAAACATCAAAAAAGCGGTGAGGGGAGGTTCTAAAACATTGCAGACGACTCAGAAAAGAGGCTTAATGTTGAAAATACCGGAGTTCCCCTTTAATCCAGCAGACTATAAAAGTAATAAGTAATCAGTAAATATCAGCACTGTTGATTTGGTGATGTGGATGTTTTGGGCTGTTAAAAGAGAGATTGAAAATTAAAGTTGACATATAAGCTCAATACAGTATGTGAAATAAAACCCTTGTGAATACAAAGCCAACAAAATTCCATCATAGTATCAAAATGACATTATAGTATCAAAATGCCGTTATAGTATCGCCTGATCAACAAGCTGAGACACCTAGAAAAGTGATGTTTAACCGCTTCAATCCACCAGAGCTTTCTTTCAAAAACCAGCCGTCCAATCTCAAGTCATACTAGTTTCTAAATCAATGGTTATAAGAAGTGAGAGGGCAATGTGTCCTAAGCTGTTGTTTTCTGTTAGACAGTTTTCTTTTGACATAACAGGAATTGCAACCTATGAACAGAATAAACTAAAAGCCTGTAGATGTAACTGTTTAAGCATGCATTTTGTGCCATTTCGACCTAACCACACACATTAAGTCTAACCCTAGCCATCTGCAGGTGAGTGCAGGATAGAAAAGAAAGTGGTCGCGAGTGGGAGGAATGTAGAAAAGTGCAATGGAAAATGCTTTGCAGTGCAAGGCAATCAAAAAGTCAGACTATCAATTTGTCACATTAAAGTCTGAGAAAGTTGACTACATTATGTATAAACGAGTATGGAGACATATGAAGTTGACATGGTAGAGAATCAAAACTTAAGCTTAGTCTGTGTGAGGAATATTATTGTCAAACAGTAATGTTAAGATCTGTGGACTAATAGTTCTTTCAGGTTCTTTTCTTACACATGAAATTTGTCCTCCGCTTTTAACCCATCCAGGTTGGCACCTGTTGACTCACATGCACAGGGTCACACACTCAGATGCCATACAATGGAGCGGTGGTCAGCCATTCACAGCATGCGGGTACAGTGTTTATTTATTTTTTTGAGTGGCGAGAGTGGGAATCGAACCGCCAACCTTTTGATTATTCCACTCTAACCACTGAACCATGGCCGCCACAACAGGTACAGTGATACAAGACAGAATCCTCTAGTACGAGCTTTAGATGTAAAATATAACTCTGCAATGTTCAGAAAACTTTATAATTGGGGGAAAACAACCAACAAACATTGCTTATCCAAAATTGATCCAGAATCCAAATTTGAACTGATTCAAACTCCTGAATGTATAAAGAGAAGTTTGCAAAGCTGACTCTGTTTGGACTTCTATCCTCACAGAGCACAGCAGTTTTATTCTATAAGCCTTCAGGCATCTCTGGGTTTTCTGTTTGACTTTTCTGATGCAAACTGACATGTAATTTTTTAGTGAAGACATAGGTGCTATGCTGAATGGAAACAAACATTATCTTGGACAGTGATGTACAACCTTGAGCTGTAAACTGCCAAATATTTGTAAAATAAATCTGCGTGGCTCTATGACACAGACATGTTTTCTTTTTGCTTACTTTTCACCTCTATAATAATTTATTTTTTCATACTGAACAATAAAAAAACTCTAGAGAAATTTATAGCAGCATGTCCCCATAAATAAACTGTCAAGCAAACACAAATTGTGGAACTATTGAGGTTGTGACTAGATAGCGATTTGCTAAAAAAGCAAAAGCTCTCCAACTTTGAACTCATACCTGTCCAAAGTCACACGTTTGTCCTTCTGATGAACTCTGAATGGCAGATTACCATAATGATGCTCCAAAAATGCAGAAACACAATAACTTACCACCTTCGTGACCTGTGGGCTGTTCAGTTTGGCCAGATCAATCAGGTTCAGGTCACTGTATAACAGGTTTTCCAGGCAACCATGAAAGTTCCTGTTGGACAGAATGGGTTTCTGCAGTCCATGGCTCTGGACAGCTGCCAAACTCAGCTGCACAAGATATCAACACACATAATGCAGTAAGACCACTGAAAAAAACTATATCAACCACTATCTGACAGATTTAAAGGTGATGTAAAAAGTTTGGATTTTCATCTTTGACAGAACTTGCAGCTCAACACATGGAGAGATACTCATTTTTCGAGAGCTACATTCTCAAAGTTCTGCCTCAGTCAGCCTGCAGAGCAACCTCAAGTTTGCTTGTAAGTACATGAGCTGATGTGGCACAGAGACTAACCACACACTGCTTCATCATTTTAACTTAAGAGCTAATATGCTTTGAGTCGGATGTCTTGGTTATTGAACTACTGTCTCAATCAGATTTACACTCACTGGCCACTTTATTGGGTAGACCTTGCTCGTAAAAGGCTGGACCCCCTTTTGCCTTCAGATTTTGACCATATTGACCAAAATCTCCAAAAAGGTGCTCTATTGGATTGAGATCTGGTAACTGTGGAGGTCATTGGAGTAAAGTGAACTCATTATCATGTTCAAGAAACCAGTTTGAGATGATACAAGATTTGTGACATGATGCATTATCCTGCTGGAAGTAGCCATCAGAAGATGGGTACACTGTGGTCATAAAGGGATGGATACATACAAGGGCTTTCAAAAAACACACACATACACACATATATCCGTTAACGCTTTACATGTGACATATTTATAGAACATGGTAATCTTTCCTAACTAATCTTAACAAATTAACCTGTTAGCGGAACTTGCAGAAATTTAATTCCTGCTACGTTTTCGCCACTAATTCGACGCAGCTGCAATCGGACTCGTCAGACCAGGCAATATTTTTCCAATCTTCTATTGTCCAGTTTTGGTGAGCCTGTGCGAATTGTAGTCTCAGTTTCCTGTTGTTAGTGACAGGAGTGACACCCGGTGTGGTCTTCTATGCTGTAGCCCATCTTCTTCAATGTTCCACGTGTTGTGCGTTCAGAGATGGTATTCTGTATTCCTTGGTTGGAACGACTCCTTATTTAAGTTACTGTTGCCTTCCTATCATCTGGAACCAGTCTGCCCATTCTCCTCTGACCTCTCACATCAAGGCCTTTTCGTCCACACAACTGCCGCTCACTGGATATTTTCTCTTTTTCGGACCATTCTCTGTAAAAGATGGTTGTGCGTGAAAATCCCAGTAGATCAGCAGTTTCTCAAATACTCAGAGCAGCCCGTCTGGCACCAACAACCAACACATTCAAAGTCACTTAAATCCCCTTTCTACCCCATTCTGTTGCTCGTTTTGAACTTCAGCAGGTTGTCTTCACCACCTCTACATGCCTAAATGCACTGAGTTGCAGCCATGCGATGGCTGATTAGCCATTTGTGTTAACAAGCAATTGAAGAAGTGTACCTAATAAAGTGGCCAGTAAGTGTATATTATTGAACAAGTGCTGCAAGAGTAGTGGTAGGCTGTCTTTATATCTTTGTAGACTATATACTATTTTACAACTTGTATGCCATTTTACATCTTGTACATACCTTCTGGTATTTGTTTATTCATTTGTTTATTATTTTTTATGTATATTCCTTCATCACAGAGCTTTGAA
Source organism: Odontesthes bonariensis (assembly GCF_027942865.1). Taxonomy (NCBI): domain Eukaryota; kingdom Metazoa; phylum Chordata; class Actinopteri; order Atheriniformes; family Atherinopsidae; genus Odontesthes; species Odontesthes bonariensis. The sequence continues at coordinate 29,583,771 of NC_134520.1, read as the reverse complement.
ATGTGCAATTTTCTCACTTATGGGATAATAAAGATTATTATATTTTATTTATACATTTGCTTTCAGTGTTTCAGCTGGTTACTTATGTAGTCCACTGCAACTAAAAATCAAGTTGTGTATATCATACATATCACAAATGAAATCGACAGTCAATGTGATGGCTGACCATTTTGTCTTAGAACTGTGGCCCACCAGTAATAATCTACAATACACTGATTCAGACCATCAAGACCAATAAACAAACCAACCCCATCACCATGCAAGGAGAGACTTAAAGCTTGCAGTCTGGAGCAATATGTAACAATAAAATCCCATTAGCTATACAATAATGGCTGCTTGAAACTACACTTAAAGCTGCCGTCGGCAGGTTTTCAAAATTCCGAGTCTAAAGTCGGAAAATTCGAACTGATACAACTTTCAGGTCCCTCCCCCAACCTCTACCAAGCTCCAAACCGCCCCCCAAACCCCTCCCCCTCTGTGGACGAGGTTGTGCACGTGAGTTCACACCAGTGTACGCGCACACAAGCTGGGGGCAGACTCACGCTCAGCATGGAAGATGCTAACGTGATTGGTTAAAAACAGCCGGGAGCGCTCGATTTTTGCAAGCACGATTACAGGCTTTAGAGGGAGCTACAGAATTCGGGATTTTTCCTAAACAGCCTATTTAATATTCTACTTCCAGAATCCCTTGACAGTTCAAGCTAATATTTTCCAATGTTTTATTATTTTTTATTTTAAGAATAGACATGGTGAAAACTCACTGACATCAGAGAATAAACAAAATATCCAGCTAAAAAACAATCCTGAAAACATCTCTATTTTTGTATCTTGTGTATGGCTCAAGTCACCAGTTTTGTTGAGTTTTCTTCCTCAGGATTTAGACACAAGCCTGCATATGCATATGTTATGCTAGCCTGGGCGAAAGCCGACTGTTGACTCCGTCAAACAGTCTGGAAAAAACCCAAGAGGAATCCGTTCCCATGGAGGGTGGGACCTTACTCAGCAACTTAAATTCATTGGAGTTCCCTTAACCAATCAGTAATGTTTAGAAATGACGTAGGTTATGCGCCGAAGGAGAGCTACGACATCCTTGCCATTAACAAAATTGACGAGGCATTCCTCTTGCTCTTGTTTTAATTGTGTAATGCTCTCCAGAGTTGAGACAACTTCATGGATAGCTTCTAGCGTCTCTTCTTCTGTCGCCATGTTTATTTCCGCTGGGGTTGAACTACAATTACATGGACTACAATGGACTCCGCGGGTGAGTTCTGCGTCACCCCTCTCAACTGTTTGCTGATTGGCGAAACACTGAGCGAACCGAGGTAGGGGGGTTGGGCCAGACTATGTGCGGAGCCAAAATCTTTGGGCGGAAGTACGTAGGATGGCGTCGCCAGGCTGATGTTATGAACATACATATTAAAATCTTGCGTCACCTTTACCTGGCAGTTAGATTAAAACATTAGACTACCATTGGATAACTTCGACTTGTGTTGGCTTAGTTTTAGGCAATAGATTGAGTAGTCCACTGTTTGAAATGTCCTCGTTTGTCTTCTCACCGTGTGAATGTGCCAGTGGCTGAGTTCAGGTGGTAACTGAACTTGCTGTGTATTTTTATCCACAGTGAGGTTGAGGTGAGTGCTGAGCCGCTCCAGCTTTACAGGGTGCCAGTGCTGGTCATCAAGCAGACTACCAAGAGACACAAGAAGCTGACCACCAGAGGATGAACTCACACCTGCAGCACATTGGGAATGAAGAAAAGAGGAAGATTACTGGCATGATGCACATTTGAAAGAGGTATAATGTCTCCACTGATCACAGAGATCTTTTTATGAGCACCGCCTGCTGAAAATCCTTGATCTATTTGAAACACATTTCAGAGTGAGCATTCCGTGTTTGCCTCCATCAAAAATCTTTAATAAGAACAGACTTAAAGACTTAAAGGGTCTCTGCAGCTATACCTCTAATGGCAAGAAAACTTAAGGGAAGGTTTGTGTTTGTGTTCTGCTGATAGAGGATAAACTAGAGATACGGCAAGTAATTAATTATAAAGTATATACTCTTCAGATAAACACACATAAAGATTAATTCAAGAGAAATAGTTGACACATTTGCAGCTGGAGCCAAACGGCAATTAGTTTAGGTTTAAGTGTGGCACACATTTTTCCCCAAAAATAGAGGAAGTGAGATGGAATGGAATAACCTAACTGCTATTCGGCTCAGTCATCAGTGGTGGTGATAATTTGCATTCCAAAAATGTTAAATTATACCTTTGAATATTGTTATTGCCACTGACATTTGGCAAAATATGTGGTTACAGTTTAAGTAAGTAAAATTAAAGGGGGAGAAATCTACAAAGGAAGTCTCACGACAAACACTAATAGAAACTCTAAATTTCCATTTCTGAAACGCTCTGTTCCTTCCTTGCTCTCACTGAGTCTTATATTCATCCTCTCATTTGCTTCCTGCTTATGAAGAAGTTGTGAGGGGGAAGCATGTTAAGTTCAAGAGCTTTCAAACCTGCCTTGCTTTCATTGTCCAATTCCACACAAGACAGCTACATGAGACTACAAAAACCCACTTGATCTATCCACACTCAATGGAATTATATTAAAGTGTTGTACCCTTAAACAAGGGAAATAGCGATGGGAGAACAAATAAATTAAACAGTCTCTCTCTCCTTCACTCGTCTTTACTGAGTCTTCATCAACCATAAGCACAGCAAACACAAAATACATATCTGGCACAATCACACCCCTTTTCAGGGCCACAGCAACCATGTCTAGCATTTACGTTTTTAACATTTTCTAAATGATCTTTTTAACATAACCTACTATATTGCCCTGAAGATATGATACATGTTTTTTTTTTACTTTTATTCATCTGGCTCTTGACACAAATTTAACTCGGACAAATAAAAGAGTAAGCACATTCCTTATGTTAACACTTAACATAACTCGCTAGCGTAGCCACGAGGTACCTAGCCGCTTAGCTTGAACCTGTTTCCATGAGCTATACATGACTTCTAACTCAATAAAACGATTCTCCTATTGTATCAACCTACAATCACACAGAGTAAACTCTTATGAACATGCTCTTAACAAATTTACATTGCTTTTTACTTATAAATACCTTGAACAAGGGAAATAGCGATGGGAGAACGAATAAATGAAACAGTCGCTCTCTCCTTCACTCGTCTTTACTGAGTGAGGAAGAGGTGCGTGCTCCCCCTACTGGATCCCCGAGGCATTACCAATAGTGAATATTTAACCCACACAGATTTCAAAACGCAATCATGTTCAAAAAGATGTTGGGACAAGGGCAATAAAAGACTTTAAAATAAACGGTACAAAGAAAAATACCTCCATACACAAGGAACATAGTCGGAATATCAGTATTAGATGCTCAAAAATTATTCTGTCATGGATATTACAGTATGGATTCAGAAAGACTTCCAAAAAAAGAAAATTTAAACTGTAAACTGTGCCATCCACACAAGTAGGTTAAAGATATCATGCTAAGAAGAAGTCATTTGAGAACATGATCTAGACACCCATCCATCTTCTCTAGCCCAAGCTCTCCTAAAATAGAGGCAAAGAGTGGAAAACTGCTCTGTTAGGTGAACCAAAATGTAAAATTCCTTTTTGGAAATTACAGTAGCTGTGTTTTCTGGACTAAAGAGAAGATTAATCATCCAGCTTGTTATTAGCACTTAGTTTAAAGGTCTGTATCTAGGGGGAGCATTAGTTCCTATAGAACTTGCACATCTGATGATGGCACATAGTAAAAGTTTCAGACCTCGGGTACACTTCTAATGCTGTATTTCAAAGACTGGGTCCAAGATTTGTTCATGTGCAAATGCTTTACTGAGCGTTTGGGTGGGTGTATTCAAAATAATAATAAAAATAATAAGTTTCTGGTTTTGTAGATATTTCATAAGAATGGAAATGGCAAAACTGAAGAGTACACACATTATATTTTGGGGACCTATAGTAAATATGCAGATAATTCAACTTTTTTTTTACAAGAAGGTTCAACAGGGGACTTTAAGAAGGGGGAATGAAAAGACATGCCAGAGTTTAATATCTGTATTAAAGTTGTGATAGTTTTGGTAGATGCAAAATTTTAGATATCATCATAGATAGATGTAAAGAACTAAAAACAACACAACTTATCTTAGACCACTTGGGATTGACAACACAAACAAAATGCAATGATTTTCAAATCCAAACCTTATAGGAGCTCAGGGATATTTCTGAAAAATGAACACAGCTGGTCTCTGCAACCATACTAGTTAAACACTCTCCTATTGAAAAGAAAAAATAAACCAAAAACAAGATCCAGAAACATTGCAGCCTCCGCTAGGTCTGATAACACGGACTGAGTTGAAGGGTGAAACTGTCCTGTAGTGTTGCCAGGCAACATTTCAAATTCTTTAGGGCCTATCACTTGGCCTTAGCCCTCCATTTTACAGGATAGGTTTTGATGCCCCTTTACTTTTAGGAATCAAGAAGTGGGGGTTAACACACACTTAAGTTGGGTCTATGAGGGTCATTTGGATGGCCAGATGGCCGTGACTCCTTGATATCCAAAAGAAAGCGGGAAGCTTATCTCTGGAAAATGGAGGGGTAGGGCTAAATGGTATGACAAAAGACAGAAATTGGGATTGAAAGCTGATACAGACAGGTTTGAGCCTTCCTATATCCAATAGATTCTATGAGGCACAAGGAAGACAGAGGGTGTAAATTATCTCCAAATTGTGTACAATTCTAAATTGAAACAGAATGAAATAGAGTCACAGCATTTTCTTTAAAAGTGATTCCTTGTCCTCAGAGGACGTTTCAACCAAATTAGTTGTAATCAGTTTTTGTCTAAAAGGGAAGGGCATTTGTGTTTACATTTAGATTAATTATGTAAAGGAAAACTTTTTTTCCTTTTTAGCATTATGTTTAGTGTCAATTCAATAAAATGAATTAAAATAATTGAGCCAAATAACTCATCTGACTGTCGTTAAGTGTGGGTGAAATTTGTCAGTTTACATATTACTTAGACCTTAGGTTTACTACGATGGCCATGTGATGTACGTTCACAACATTTGTGGTTTGAGACAGGCCGGGGACAGACATTTACTACATGTTATCGTTCACTTTTTCCTCCCTTTATCTTCAAACATTGCTGTACATTTCACTTTATAGTCTTTCTGTCCCTTCTGCACATTATTTTAGGATACATATTGTATTGTTGCAGCACATGCATAGTCAGCAGAAAGCAACCTATTACACAGCAGTGCTGTGCAGTAAGACTATCTTTGCAATTTCAGGTTCCTCTTAACAACCTGTAGGCTGTTTACAAGGAAAAGTCCAAACGGCTCCCTGTAAATCACTGAAGACAAAGTGGAACATTTTGCAACAGTAATCACCACAGTTCATTGTCTTCTATTTTATTTGCCAACTGACGAATAAATCAAATGCCAGGGGGAAGATGTAGTTAAAGCTTTTGTTGTACTTTGAGATAAGCAAAAACCTGATTGTGGTGGTTTTGTTACTTTAAAGTCTTAAATTTTCTGCATTTTATTTCTTCCAAGCATTGCCAGCAACCACACAGCAGGTCTTCAATACTGAGAATGGAAGGCAAAAAACTAATTTACTTAACATGCAGCTTGCCCTCCACGCTCTTCTGATGCCATCCTAATTTAGTCAGCAATACTTAACAGCATTCGTCCAGAAGATAGTGGACCAAGACACAGAAGCCCTAACTGCATTCACTGCTGTGTATTACAGCTTCCTGATGACAGTTCCCAATTTAACTAAATTATGAAGCAGCAGGCTACATCATAACAATCTGACATTTTGATAAATCTAAAGCATTGGGGATATTAGGTGGTTTTGGAAAGAGGGCATAAATCTTAATGAGACAGTCCATTTATTTAAACAGCTGGGGCAGCTACAGGCAGACCGAGAGGCTTTAACTTTCTCATTGTGGTTTTTTTCTTCACGTGCCTTGACTGCTCGCTTGTGTGTCAGTTTCTCTGTGTCTTTTCACTGAGCCATTAATTTAAGCTAACATGTGTTACCAAGAAAAAAAACTCTCGGGCTGAGTTTTTCATGTTTGTGTTTTTTAGAAGAAGAATGAATCTCATTGTAAGCCATAATAATCCTGTAGCTTTTTTTTCTTCTTCAGTCGGCTTGTTTTTCTCATGATGTACACATATCTCTGTTAAAAGAGGAGCGGGACTTACAAGATCAGGTTGCCCAATGCGAGAGATAAATAAGAGCCTCAGAGAATATTTCACACTCTCCAGTGAAGATAGTACATCTAAGCCAGCGGGTATTATCTTTGCTCTCTGTTACTTCCCTTCCCTTCTCTTCTTGTCTAGTCGCGACTGACAGTGCCGTTGACTGTGGAGGAGCATGTTGTAGCTCAAGGTGGATACTCTGAGCTATTGATCTAAATTACACCGTCTGCAGACTGCAAACTCTGGAGAGAGTCAGAGGGAGGAAGGGAGTTTTGTGTAGTGAGAAAGAGAAGAGAACACAATTGAAAAAAAGCTAATAATCACCTCTGAAAAAAAATCCAGTAGGGTAGAATTGGGGCGGCATATGAGAAAGACTGTGACAAAAAAACAATGATGACAAAGAGAAAAAAATATATAGTTATATCTGCCTTTATATCTATCTATATTGCTCAATCACATCTCTTTTGTGTCACAACAAAACCTTTTATTTTAATTTTCTTTCAAGCCTTTTTTTTTTACTTACAGTCTCACTGGAAAACATGACAGATGTCAATCAAACAGCCGAAGTCAGATGAATAGACAGCATAGTGCCATCAGGGAAATATTGCTCTTCCACCACAGGAGGGAATTGGACAAAATTAGGGTTTGTATAAGACTGTATAAAGAGTAATGCCAGAGGGAAATTAAGGCAACTGTAAAACTTTAGTCTTTTATCTAGTCTGTTAATAACTGTTAAATTAAAATTAAATTAAATTAAATTACTGTTAATAATTTTAGTTACAATCAAACACACAACTGCAAATTCAAAAATCTTGCATATATTACATATTTGCAACCCTGTCTAAAGCCACAGCTTAAGGTACTACCCTCCAGTGGAACTCCAGACTGCGTTTCTCAATGGGAGGTTTGTACAGAGACCTTTGGCTGCCCCTGGGGGATGAATCTGGTGCAAACATGCCCACCTCGACTCCCCCACACAAACTAGCACAGCTCTGTTGAGAACCTTTACACGTACAGCATAGAGGGCTTTCTTTGAGGCAGTGGAAACATCTTTTAAGCAAGGCAAGGCAAGTTTATTTGTATAGCACAATTCAACAACAAGGTGATTCAAAGTGATTTACAGATAAATTAAAACAGTAGAAATAAAAAGCATGATTTAAATTTTAAACAAAAAAGAAAGAAATAAGAACAATAGATAAAATCAGTAGTTAAAATGTGATTAAGTTTTGAAACTCAAGCTTCAGATTTGGAGCTTTATTCAAATGCAGCTGAAAATAGGTGTGTCTTCAACCTGGACTTAAACACACTGAGTGTTTCAGCTGATCTGAGGCTTTCTGGGAGTTTGTTCCAGACATGTGGAGCATAGAAGCTGAATGCAGCTTCTCCATGTCTGGTTCTGACTCTGGGAACTGATAAAAGACCGCTCTGATGTTTGAAAAAAAAACCGAAAAGCTCCATTTCCCTCCTCTGTTTCCATTGGAGCTCTCATGCACAGTTTTGGAAATTCAGGCCACAGGTTATGGTTCTGAAGATTGTGCAGTTAAAGCTCTCCTAAAGAGATTACAGAGTGCAGCCACCACTTCCTTCAACAACCTCATCAGGAGACACAACGTCTTAATTTCATGATCAAGTTTTCCGTTGATGTCCCCATTCTAAACCCTGCTGGCTTTGTCAGCGCAGATGTTTCAAGAGTTCTTTGCACACTGGCAGAGTTGAGCAACCTGAACTGAATAAGTGGTTAACAGAACAGAGGCTCCTCTGTATCGTTCCCATACAGTCAAGTGCATTATCTTTTAGACGAAAACAATTTACCAAGCTGCAACAACAAACTGATAAAAGGTGCTGTGTTACCTATATTAATGAAAAATAATTCTTTAGGAAGCAGGTGTTTATCATATTCAAGACTGTTTACTCTGCACCACAACACAGAGTGTTTCAGTCCACATCTGTAGCTTATAGTAGAGGAAAGGCTGAGCAGTTTGATATTGATGAGCTGTAATGTGACTTTGGAGGGCAAGACAAGTGTAGATTATGGACAGAAGTTGAGAGAAGAATAAACTACATCTGAATGAAACATTTTCAGAATTTCACAAAAAGCTTTTTTTCCGAGAAAGGGGACTTTATGTAGTCAAATACTGAAAAATATTGTATTATTCTATGGACATGCATTCTGTTCTGTCACAGTTAAATAATGACAAAGTATATTTCACATGTTGTTCATCAGATACTGTATTTCACTAATTTCAAGACCTGATAGAGACAAGGTGATTTTTTAGATAGTTTTCAAATAGCCTGTGTAGAATTTTGAACTGAAATATGGTACTTTTTTTAAAATTACTCCATAGAGTACTCTAAAAGTACAAAAAGTTAACAGTTTCATGCCAAAATGATTGCATATGAACTGTTCTTTCTTTTTACAGCAGCAGTAAAAACTATGCACATATTAGTAAAAAACTATATGAATATAATACTTGATATTTTCACACAGTGAAAGTTGGGCCCAAAGTTTGGAAAACAAGGAACCCCAGGTCTCAAAACTAATAACTGTTTTAATCTATTACCAGGTCCCGCAGTGGAATATCATACTGTGGCATCAATTCTGACTATGTGACGGATCACATCATTGTCAAACTTTAATCTAACCTGCTCTGTCTTTTCATTTTTTTCTTGTCTTTGCAAAGTGCAGGCACTCAAGAGTCTTGACCCAGTATGGCGTATATTGCTATTCTATTTTTCAAGGCCACCCCGCCACCTTCACATCTCTGCCAATGCTCCTATTAATCTACAAATAAAGATTTCTATTGAGAGTTTTTAATAAGAGAAAATACAGCTGCAACATGCTTGAAATTCAAAGTTTTGACAATTTTGTGGTCTGACTTTGTCATATCACGGCAAAATGCATTCTTAACCTCTCAGTCAAGTCTTAATGATTAAAAAACTATTTAAAATGTACAAAATTAGAGTAATAATAGCAATGAACAGTATTCTTTGCTTTGAGACAGTGGGTCAGTGCTCACTGTAGGTACTTATTGACAGCTTTCTCACCAACCCAAAGGAACTGCAATGGCGCCTGATTTTCACTATGGTTGCAACCAGTTCCAGGTGAGATGTCAATATCTTAGAATAAAAATGCATGTCTGGTCAATTTTTGATGGAAGCTACTTCAGGTTGTACAGAACAGATGAAGTAAGATATGAGAATGTTAGAGAGGATGTGTTCAATTTTTTACAAAGAAGTTCCTGAACATAGCACATATTACATCACTACATCACCAGTAGTAGCAAGTCCACAATCAACAGGTCAGAGGATTTTAACAATGAATGACAGGAGCTGGTTAGTTGGAAAACATAAGTGATGAAACTACAGACCAGTATTTGTCTAAACAGTGAAACTTTGCCAGGGACCCATTGGGTGCAAATAATGAGTATGAATGAGAGGGGAAAAAACAAACAAAAAAGAAAACAATTAGGTCACTTATTGCACTGGCACCTCTCCTGATGCAGACATATGTACTTGTTGATTACTCAAGAGAAACATTGTGGTTACATACAGCCTATTTTTCTTTGCTGGGATGTAGAGAGTGATGTAAAATAGCTACACCTTATGTGTAATTGCATTACACATACGTTTGACAGCTTCTAAATTCCATGATTTGCTCATATTTGGAACCACTATCAATGTTTACCTTGATTTCTGAATAGGCCAAAGTTAGATTTAGGAAGAATTTTAGTTCTGTTATATTACCAAATAATCCTAGACCAATCATTAAGCTTCATTTAAAAAATATAACCATATTGAAGAAAAATGTTCTGTGTAAGAGTTGTTTTGATTACATGGCAATCTTCAGCCCACACTGAAATGATGGAATGGCTGCAAAAGCAATGTCTACTCCAACATCCAGATGGCATGGCTTATGAGAGGTTTGCTGTATGGTGCAACAGCTCAGCTTTAAACTCATTTACACACACACATTTCCTCTAATAGCCTCCACAGCCTTTTCAGGAAAAGGATGAAGGATTTGCATCATGTTATACTGTAGCAGCCCTCTGTGATCTGTAACGTTTATGCTTATGTAGGTAGTATCCATTATAGATTAAAAAAAGAATCTGAATGAGGACATTAAGCAGAGAGAGAAATGGCGTGTGAGACAGACCTTGACTAGATTGAGAGAAACCAAGGAAACAGTCTCTGTAAAAGAATTTAATCTAAAGAAAACTAAACAAAGTAAACATGTTTCTCCAACAAATAACTCTTTCTCTCTCAAGTTAATCTGCAACATTACTTTAACCTGTAACTTAGTGCATTCAGTGGTAAAATCTACAACGTCCCCAAATCCCTCAAAAATCTGATTAGTTTTCTCTGAGACACTGCCTGAGATATGATTAAACCCAAACACTGCACCGAGTTAACTGGCAAAATAGGAAGAAGCATAACTCCCCTAAGTTTTCTCAAAATTGGATCAGTGATATCTTACAAAATCACATTTGACAAACAGCACACCAGCAGATGGATGACAACCAACTTGAAACTCGCTCCATTTAATTTAAGGCACAAAATGTGCTAGATATTAAATTTCATGGAGACAAGATTGAGGAAACTCTGGAGCCTGAGAGAGTGCATAATTATGCTGTACAGTTTGAGCATTTAGCTGACATTTACTCAGAGCTATGAACAATGCATGGACAGGCAGGCAGTGTTTGCCAAAAGAACTTCTAAACTAATTAAATTCAAATGTACAAAGTTTCAGAAAGCTTACATCACAGGTCTTTGATCGCTGCAATGAGGAAGTTGACAGTTGCTTTTTGCCTATACAACGAAATGTAACCATGTGATTAGTGTATATCCTGGTTCACCACCTGACCCAGAGACTACTCATTATGCTTCTTATCATTCACAACGATGAAAAGGACAATCTGCTTAAGCTAGATTCATTACCCATCCATTTGTTGCCGCCCTTTAATCTGATTTAGGGTTCCGAAAGGATCTGGAACCTATCCCAGCTGTTATAGGGCAAGATTTGGGGTTCAGCTCTAACAGCTCACCAGTCCAGGGCTAACACAGAGAAAAATATCCATGCATGCTCTCTTTTCCAGTGAGCAAAAGATGTGATTTCAACATTGCATCTGTGCGTAATCCCCATATATCTCTCACCCTAAATTTAGACCACTTTTAGCCATGGCAGTGTGAAAAAAATGATTTGAGATCTGGATATGATGTTATTGGTATTGGTAAGTTGATGTGGTATTGTCTACAGAATAAATGTGAACATTTAATCAATTTCTTCAGTAAAACCTGGACTTAAAAAAATGTCACTTTTACTCCAAATTTAGCCCAATTTTAGTCTGGACAACATCTATGGACCTTTTAGTAGTCTTTTCAACCAAAAATACCTATTTGGTATGCATATTTGTGGACGTTGGAACTAAGCTTCACAGAAACAACATAGACATTTGGGGAAAAACAAGGAACTTTTTACTGTGGGGAAATGCATCCAAACCCTAAGCCACTCCACACTAATTTCCTTTGAATAAAAAAGCTGGACTAAAGTTTGGTTTGGTTTGATTAAAAATGTATTACCATTTATAAATTACAATTGTTGGTCACTATGCCACAGTTTAGTTTAATCATTTACTTTTTCAAATAAATACATTTTGTACTGTTATTTTTTTAACCATAATTCCACGTTTATCTTATTGCCACAAACAAAACTAAAGTGTCCATGAGGATTTTTAGTTCTGCTAACAAGATGGCCAAGGTGGCAGCCTTTACACTGAATATGGCTGAATATGATTGTATTGATCTGGTTCAAACTGGCTTGTAACATTACTGGAGTTGAAATGGCATGCCTCCTTACTTTGTCACGTGCCTTAGGATAACTTCTTTTGTGGATTATTGCTAAATGTATTGAAATTGATTGAACATAATAGTATTCCCTTTTTCTAATTTGTTGGTGTGAAGGACAAGAACCATCACAATGAAGTACTAACTCCAGGTGATAGTAATTGTGTCTCAGTTGTGATGAGCTCTACTTCAAATTTCAAGAAGAATCTGCACCCATGAGCACCTTGTGGAATAGTCTGCCTCTTCCCAATAGAGCTGATCAGACACTTTCATGTTTTAAGTCCTTACTTAAGACCCACTTTTTTACACTGGCTTTTAAACACTGGACATTTATTATAACTTTGACTTTTTATTCAGTTTTTTATTATGTTGTTTGCATTTATTGTTTTTATTATTTCATTGTACACCACTTTGGACTGTGGTTGTTGTAATTGTGCTAAAAGGTCAAATACTGAGAATAATGCCAGGGCTGCAGCTCAGAAACAGGAGCTTTTAGCTTTTGTGCAGCTAAAGTTATTATTCTGGGCACAAACAATCAGCTTATTGTTTGATATGTGATAAAAGGCATGCGTCTTTCAAAAGGTAGATGAACAGTTAGCCAAATGCTATCTAGACAATATCCAAAATGTGCAGCAATTTGCAAAGGGGTGGTCATTTTTGCCAATGCAAAAGCACTCTAATCAGTTACTTTTTTTTTTTAGCTGGGAATGCTGTAAAGGGCTTTTTTTAATGGCAGTAATCGTTACCTGATAATCTTCCTTTATTTGCTTTAGTAATTTCGATTGTGTATCACTGTGTTTGTGTCAATCCTGACTACCCAGAGAAGGCTGAAATATGCCTAAAAGCAGCTGTGTGGTGGGATGCACAATGAAACATGTATAAAATGCAGTCCAGAAAAACTGAGGGGATGTATTGTATTCTATAAATTGCAGTTCAGTTAGTGAGATCATTTCAAAAACTTCAAAAACGGCAATTATGAATCATGCTTTATAACTCAGAGGTCAGTGCTGTACCTTGTTGATGGTAGAGCAGCAGCTTTCCTTTCTCCAGCACAAGATTGAGGCTGTGATCTCTGTGTCCTTCAGCATGCAGCAGAGTCCCTGAATTTTTCAGGGTTTTAAACTTCAGAGAGATGACCTCCATCACTGCCCAGCTCGGCCTGACGCTCAGTCTGTAGACCAGGCTACTGCTGCCATCAAAGCTTGCAACGTCTGAAGCTAGGGCACAGAAAAAGTGGGAAAAGTTTTTTTTCTGCACACTTCACTCTTCTCATTGAATAACACACAGATCTGTGCCAGAGTCTGATGTGAAATTTATGGTCTCAGTTCAAAAATGAAAATACAACCTGGTATGATTCCGAGTCACTAGATCTTTTGGGACTTTTATATCAAACATTCATGGTTAGATTTATTGGCACCACCGAATTTCAAGTACAGATTTCAGAATATCTTTAGAATTAAAGGGAAATTAAACAGTTTGTATAATTCTTAAATAAATGTCCAAAGTTATTGCCCAAATAGTGAAGAAATAATACACCCCTTACGAATAAGCAGCTGCACAGCCTTTGGCAGCACCGGCCCGCTGATAGCTTCTGCCATCTTTGCTACACATTCATGCCCTTTAAATTTGCTGGTGTCCTTGAGGATTGTACCACAGTTTTTACCACAGCTGCTGGTTGTGTGTTTTGGGTGCCCTCCCACTAAAACATAATCCAAAATATCTCGGTAGCAAAGCTACAAAACATCATGATAGAACCACCACCGTGTTTCAGGCAGTGAGTTATTTTCTTGAGGTCTTCATTTAAGATCATTTAGGTTCATGTCGTTGTCTATGAGTTTTTGTGCTTTGGTTTTAACTTTGTCCATCAGTTTATTGGTTTCTAATCTCATGTTCTGTGAACACTTCTACTTACCTTTGTTTTAGTGCTATTATTATTTTAATTTACTCCTGTTTGGTATTTAGTTAGGTTTTCTCCTGTTTCCACATTATTTTCTGTTTTATTTTGTAGAACCTGATTATTTGTGCAGTTCACTTAATTTTATTGCTGTCCTTTTTGAGCCTGATTTCTGTTGCTGATTACTCTCATCTGTTGTTCATTTCTTAATTAGTCCCTCTATATATAAGAAGCCCAGTTTTCCTAGTTCCAGGCTAGATCTGTCATTTTCTTGTCTTTGCTCAGTCAGTCAGTGTGGTATGTGTCATCTCAGCTTCCCCTGTCAGGCAGTCGATCCATCTTCTATTGTCACTTGAGTTTTGTTAATTGTTAGTTTTCAGTTCCTGTCTCTGCAGGGTTCTTTTTTTCTTCTCCATAAAATCTCTGTTACTTTGAACTGTCTGCCTTCACCTTCTCCTGTAAGTCCTGTGTTTGGGGTCATTTCCCTTCCCCCATGAATCTTGACACTTCAGAGAGCCTGTCTTTTCTAGTGTGCAACATATAGCACGGGCTGAAATCACCACTCCAGCTCACTCCAGTTAATCTTGAAGTTATGGTTTTCCACAATCTGCTCAAGCCTTTACATTTTACTTTTGATGTCACATTTTTGGAAACAGTTGTATGACTTTTCTGGTGGTCACTATTGCCCTGTTGACTAGTATTTAATGCAATATATTTCAGTAAAAATAAAGAAAGGTAAACATAAATTCTTTAAATATCAGTAACAATTCAAGTCGTGTACAGTTTTTTTTATTTTTTTTTACTCTTTATTTAATAAAAATATTTTATTATATGATTCAAATTGTAATCGATTGATTAATTTGAGCTTATCCGTGAAGCTATCATACTTACTAGTGAGGAGCAACACTAAAGCTTCAATATGATAACTAAACACTTATTAATACTAAACCTAGAGCAGAGTTGTTCTTGAAAGAGATGATTCTCAAGGAGATTGATTAAAGAAAGAGAGGGACACTCCTACTCTCTGAGCACTTGGTAGCTTGTTCCACTTGTGTGGAACCACAAATGAAAACTTCCTGGATTGAGACTGCGTTGCGGGCAATACTAAATTATGTCTCTGAGGGGTACACGGTTGATAAGAAGGAGTACAAGCCTGTTTTCTGTCCACATGAATAAACAGAAAAGATGAAATTCCAGATCCATCCTCAACATCTTTAAGGATCTGGATTTTTTTTTTTTAACCAGAGACCAAAACTGTAGCAGCAGTTGAATGTGGACGGCATACTTACTATATCTGCAGCCATAAATTTCCAGTCTGAGTCCAATCCTCCCAGTGGAATTCCAGTCCAGAGGGATCAAACGAACATAGCGAGCGATCACTGACTGCTTCAGTTTGTACAGGACCACATTGTCAGCGTTACTGTTACCTGGAAAAGCCTGAAACAGCACAAGTATTTTAGTTTGCTTCATTCTTTTTATGCCAGAAAGAAAGATAAAAAACTAATTAATTGCAGCTGATGAAAAAACAGTTTCTGGTACATGTGGCCGGAGATGCTTCAGTCAGGATCAGGGGTACTATGAATGTACTTTGTTCCAATGAACATATCTGTACTCTTTAAAATGCTTTGCTAAAAGCTAAAAGCTTGACTAAAAACAAACTATGATGATAGAACCACTGAAAGATCTTTAGATAAAAATGCCACACCAGTTCTCAGTTTCATTCAAGGTCAGTGTGAAAAAAAATGTCTCCCTGACCCGTTCAGTCCTGAAACAGTCCCTCCGCATTTTCAAACTTAGAGCTCACACAGACCATTGATCCTATCTGCTCATGTTGTCTCTCGCCCCCACCCCTTTATCCAATGATCAATAATCCTGGGTCCTATTCTGTGTCCGTACCAAACCTCTCTAAAAAGACTAATGGCATCCATTTTCCCGATCAGCTGCCTGAGGAAATACAGGGAGACGTTCTGGTTGACAGTCACACACAGAGACACACCTGCATTAGTGTCTGTAAGGACCAAACCAGCAAACACACTCACATAAGCAAGCTACATATATGGTCATGCGTACATATATTTAAATGCACATCCTTTCCTCGCGTGTGTCCTCCTTATTCAAGAGTGTGTGACATTGCCTGTCTGTGTGTAAGTCTGCTGAATGTGTACTGATGAGGCTTTGAGAGTAAGATTGGCTTCCCCGTTGCTGCATAATTGTGATCTCGGTGCTCTCTTCAATGCTTTGAAGGACTGAGCCGGCTGGGCAGTGGAGCGTTAAGCTCAACAAATGGCTGTTTCCTGCTGAGAAGGCTGAGAAGAACAGCATCTCATTTACTCGCCCGAGCACCTTTTGAAATATGAGTAGCCTCTGACAAGCTTTCAGCCAAGGAGAGAGAGATGGGGGGAGAATAAGACGACGAAGAGGAGGGGAAGATATGAGAATGAACTATAGAGCAACAGTGACTGACAATGTATTCTCTCCATATTAACACAGTTTTTTTACCTACTTTACATACAGCACAGTGAGGTGTCGTTGAGTTTCTGTTCATGTATATCTACAAAGGAGCTGCAATTTGTCAGACAAGTTTGAATTTTTTTCCCCACCTACTTTCCTATCGGATATCTACTAGTTTTACATCTTTGGGCATACGTCCACATGTACTGAGGCATTATTTTTTGCTCTCAAAAAATAACCTTTTGTACACATCAAAATGAAAAAAACTAGTGCTGTCCAGGTATTTGCATTTTATTTAGGATTGCAAGATGGACAATACTGCATATCTACACCTACCTCGTGTAAACAAAGGGGATAATGGAGCATAAAACTGCATTTGTGTGTGGATGAAAAGCCAAAACACCTGTAAGGACCTGTGTTTAAAAAAACATTATAACTTATATGAATTTATAATCTAATGATGAAGATTTATGGTAGGTTTCAGAGAGAGGATCTAACATCTTATACAGTAGATTGTGTCTTTGTATATTCATATTTCATCACTGAAGGGCAAAATAATGTGTATAAGTGGGATGAATCGATGAGTCATGATGTTGGTTTAAGGACTGTCACAGATGTGCTGCATAGCCCTACCTTACTTCTACAAATTCCTGGAAAAATTAGCACACAAAGTGTATCAGATGTGGGTTTGCACATGTATATACAAAAGTACTAAGACAATGAGGTGGTTAATACACACACAGATGGCTGGTTCTCCTCTGATCATTGTTGCAGCTTTCATGCTGATTAACTTTGTATTGAGCTATTCTGTGGGGGTTTTTTGTTTGTTTTTTTACAACATCTGCTAGGTTACCTGACATGTTCATAAATTTGCAGATCAATTTATCAGATCCTATCTAGAAGAAACAAGTGTTTCTGCTATGTCCATATGTATATATATCACAGATGGAATTTGATTTAATTGGCTTATAACTGGTTTACAATGACTTGGATTATAATTGGCTGGAATCAGACTGTATTGTTAAAGCACCTTGAGATAACACTCTCCAAAATCCACTCCAAATGTAGACACAAAAACAGAAAGAATAATTTTGCAC
Source organism: Odontesthes bonariensis (assembly GCF_027942865.1). Lineage (NCBI taxonomy): Eukaryota > Metazoa > Chordata > Actinopteri > Atheriniformes > Atherinopsidae > Odontesthes > Odontesthes bonariensis. Next base: position 29,566,256 of record NC_134520.1, on the reverse strand, counting down.
ATCTATAAAACTTTATGGGAAATGATTAGACAGCCAGATGACTCAAATGTGACTACACATGTATGTAGAACAAGGCGTAAAAAGCTGTACTTAAGTACTTAATTTTCCACCAGGAGATGAAAGAAATCTCAATAAGAGTCAGTGGGAAACTGCGTGACTGATTCTATTGTGTTTGCAGTGAAATTTCCATCTTCCGTGAGACACTAAGCTGCCCTGACAAATACCCAGAGCTTTAAACACATTCTGGAAACTAATATGGATTCAACTTTCATGCTGAGAGTCACATCAACAGGTTTTTAAGTTGAAAAAGTTGCACCTTATTCCTGTTTAATGATTACCCTCAGAGGATGCGTTCCTTTACACTGAAGCATCCGGTATCTTATCAAATTTGATTTAAAAGTTGCACATCTGGCTAGTATAGTATTGGGAATCCTAAATATACATAAAGCAACTGAAGTACTGAGAGATGTAGTCACCACAGGCCTGTCACAGCCAGCTTTGTACTATCAAGACTGGCTTACACTGACTAAGCTAACACGTGTTCATTCACCAATATACTTGGAAACTAGAGATGGACACCAATGCCGCTTCAGGAATCAAAGCTGTGACATTTTCTCTGGCAGGCATTCTTTCTAACAACAGCGCATGCCTCCTGTCAGCAGAGGTTAAACTGTCTGACGGCAGCTCTGTGCCATTGTCAGAGCCCTGCCTTAGTTCCTTTTACTGCTCCATGCACTGTTAGTAAAAGGTGAAATTGTGAGCAGGCTTCCCCCTTCAGCCAGTGAACCCCCTGAGTAATGAGACTATAACAGTGAAAAGTAGTGTAATCATATCAAATTATATCAAACTATCTAGATTGTAGTGTTACTCAAGAAAATTCACTTTTGTGACAAATATTGAGTGATGAAGAAAATAGATTTGCCACTGAACTAAATCCGTGTACCATATCATTGCACAGAGGGAGGTGTGAATCTGCTTGTGATTCAATAAACTGCTGCAGCGTCTTCTATTGCTGAAAACCACTTTCTATTTAGCTGTAAACTTATCTTCAATAACAAGACATACAAAGAAGATCTCCAGTCACATTTATCTAAACCAGAGAACTAAAATGAAGTCCCAAATATTGGCTATTTCTAAAGTTAACATAAGGTCGCTGGTACAAACAGCGATTGTCCCCACCTGCACCAACACCCTATGCTAGGTGGCACAAAAAAAGCAAAGAACAGAAGAAAAACGTCCTGAAGGCAGCGCCTGTGATTCTTACATTATTTTTACTATTATACATTTGCATTTTACATCAGAAAATCATCTGGGTTGAAAGAAATACTATAACGTGTTTAATGTTAGAGCTCAGCTAAGAAGTAACCTCCACCCGGTTAAATAAAATAGTGAAGTATACATGCCTTGTCATATTGTTTGTCCCTACGATGCATTTTGTATTTTTTGGATACCACTGCAAAATTTTTGCTGCAAAGGGATAACATAGTACCTTAACCTAATGCTATTTAAATGACATAATAAGACAGGCGAAATGCAAAAAATGCATTTAAATTATACAGAAAATGGTACGCTAAAAATGCACAATGCCATGAGATCATGTTTGCATATTTCCTCTGTGTAGTGATACACTTGCTAATTGCAGTTAAAAAAAACAAACAAATTAGTTTCAACCTGAAATCAAGCACATAAAATTGAGGATTTTCCGATTAACTGGGTCATGATTGCTGAACAGAAACATTGTTGTATACGTTTCCAATTGTATTTTATGGGAATTTTAGCATCACAATCTTAGTGCCAATCAGTTTATTCAATCCAACAGAAGGAAGACCTCTCCATGACCAATATCTCCACATTTCAACAACTAAAACATTCTAGATGGAGAAATGGCACGAATGAAAAAAAATATAGAATTTATTGGGGGTTAGGTTTTCTCTTTAACTTTAATGACAGTCAAGACCACAGATTCAAATAGATCTGTGGTCTCTAAAAGGGCGAGCTTTGACACTTTGGTGGTGTTGGGACTTTTCAGTAGAGATACCATATCACCATATAAACATGAGGATTAATGAAAATAATTCAGAAAAGACAACCAGTGCCTGCTTGTTGTCCAGACTGTATTTCTTGGATTTATGAAGTTGACTTTTCACATCTTTGCCCACCTTGTTCCTGCACAGATGTTTTAAAGTGGTAATTTATAAGTTGCAGAGGAGTTACCCCTAAGCTGTCTTCCTGTCGGTGCTTTCTCCAGTTGTGTCCTGTGTCGCTGAACATCAACAGGTAGGCCGTAAGCCAATCAGAGCTGCCATAACGGCCCTGTGTGGCAACAGCTGTAATTTCCGTTCGCCTCCAGAGATCCACCTCCAGCCACTGGTACCTGTCTGAGAGCAGAGGAGACCAGCCTCCAGCTCCTGCACAGGGGACAGAGACAAACAGTTTTATTGATTGGGAATCTTCTGTGTGTGCATGCTTGGTGTCAGTCTCTCTAACAGTGGGTTGGGAGAAGGAATTAGACAAGAAGTAGAAGGGTAAGCATCCAGAGGGAAATGTAAGGCAACATAATGACCTCTGAAATGATGGAAACCCTGACTTTATGTAAATGTGTGTATGTTCTTGTAGGATGGAGAGGAAGCGTGATACAGAGGCTGGCAGAAAAGACGGCAAGACTCAAAAGTGAAACCATTGAAGTGAAATGTGATTCATTACATTTTAATCTACATGAAAGGACACTTTAAAATTTTGAATTTATCCCTAGAAGCAGACACTTAGTGTGAAGATTTTGAAAGATAATCTATTGTGTTTATCTGTCTCCAGCTTTATTTTATTATTCTCAGAATCAGTAATTTTGCATGATTTGCAGCCTATGAAGCCCCTTAGTTTATCCATACAATCCAGAAATCAGCATTCTATAATTCAAAATCATTTACAGTCTTGTTAATTCACTATTCTGCACTGATATGCTTGCAATTACCAAGCTGAAACATGAGTCTTTTCCACAGTGATTTGAAGAGCATGATCTTGACTCAGGGGTATTGTGCTCCATTTTAGTCCTGACAACAGCTGTTGCTGAAAAAGACATCCAAGAATGTAAGGGACTAACTCACACTGTGTTTGTATTTTAGTATTAAAAAAGTTCATTCAAAGCTGTGCGACATCTGACAATGCACTTGCAAAAAAAGAGAAACAAGCAAAAACACACCAAGGTGAAAATTATTTGATTTTCATACCAATCCTTTTATATTAAAATAGACTATTAGTTTGAGGAATCTGGAAACTAGAATGAAATTTTTTTTATAAAAGAAACAACTTTTATAAAACTCAATACTGTGTGATATTTAGCGTTTTATCAAGTTAGAGAAGTTACATTTTTTAGGTCCATTAAAACAAAACAAAATGTGTCATTTTTCTTTTTTGACTTGACAGTGCATCAACTTGACGTATCATGTTTTACATCAACATCATTCAGAGTGACAATAGATCTCTGCAAATGATCAACACTAAAAATGCTTAAACTGTATGATGCATAATTCTTGCCAGCTCCAGTATTTAGAGATGCCTGTATGGATGAATCTCCATCAGCTTTGCACATCTAAACACTATTTTTGAGAATGAGTCTCAATGTCTCAAAGAAATTAGCTGTATAAATAAAGATTGAATGAGAACAAGTAAAGTTTCCTCAACAATCTTTTTCCTAAATCTCCATCAAAATGGAATCAGTATGACAAAAGATCATTGCATATTCTAAATTAAATCCCTGCACATCTAATATTTTTTTATACTGAGATGTTGTGACAGTGAAATCTAAACCAATAATGCTAACATTAGATTTTCTTAAGCTCTTTCAAAGTTGGTTGTTTTAAAGTGATTTTACATCTGCAGGTTTCAAACAGCTGTACGTTCTGATTAAAGAGGGAAATGTTGAGGTTCGTAGTAAACTGTCATATTCCGTGGAAAAGAGGAAGGAGAAAGAGGTTGCAGGACTCAACAGGTGGGAGACAAGCAGGAATAAGGATGAGATGTTTAATAAACCAACACCAAGCACTGCAGTGGCAGGATAACCAAAAAGCTTACTAATAAAACAAAACTTGAAATAAAACTGAAGCAAAAGTACAAGACAGGCTGACATGGAAAACTACAACTAGGAACCAAACAAAGAAAAACCTAAACAAAGGAGAATTTATAGCAAGGGAAATAATACCACTCAAGGAGCATATGCGGCAATCAGGAACTAAAAACTGAACAGGATGTAAACACAACCAAATACACATGTGAGCAAATTTGAAAAGAAACCAAAAGATAAAGTAAAACCAGAGCATAAAAAACTCATAGATCAAAACAGTAAACAGTGCTTGCTTATGATGAGATGAAAATGAGATATTGAGCTGAGAATATGCTTCTGCCATAGAAATAGAGGCGGCAAAGTGGGTGAAGGTACAAACAAACTGCCCCAGAAAATATGTGTAAAATAATGAGTGGATAAGCTTGTGTTTACAAGAATATTTCTTCGCACTTTTGGTCGCATTACATTGATTTAGCTTTTATCCTAAGTCATTTACAAGATTAGACAATTCGTTAGATAAATAGCTGTGATAAACAATTCAGTTGTCGTCGCTATTGATTTTGTTGTCACCATTAGAGTATAAAAGTTTAATAATTTGCCAAAAACTTATAGATGATAACCATTTAATGGAAATAAACACAAGAACATAAACAAAAACATGTCTATTTCCGTTTTTTTTCCATTAAAAACAAATAATTGTACATCTCTCTGTCAGTCATTCAGCCATTCCTAACACTAAAAAAACAAAGGAACTATTATGTTATTTCAGTTTCATGTGGCTGTTTACAAAGCAGTGAATAAAGATAGTTATGTAACCGTGATAACAATCATCTCAAATAATTGTGATCATATGATTGATTGATGAACTAATGGTTAATTCTAACAGGCAAAAGTTGGGGGTGATGCGGGGTTCAGTATCTTGCCCAGATTTACCTGAACAATAATTTATGGGAGACGAACTAAGAAATTCCTGTTTGAAGGATAACCGTTTTAACTTGTGAGTTACAGCTGCCCATAAAACAAACAGATGAAACATAGATAAAATTCATGATTTTTCGGGATAGGCACACTTGTTCATCACCTCGCACATGCCCAGGTTATGTCCTGAATCGATGGCTCTGCAAAATGTAACAAAATACAAGTATCTAAATAGCTGGATTTGAACAATGAAAGGTCTTTCTTTTGAATTAACCTCAAAAAGAAGTGCAACTGAAAATAGGAAACATGCCAAATACAACCTTAAGGCTATACACAGTATTGTGTCATATTAGACGATGCATTTATAATACAGGTTTTTATTTGTGAGAACTGACCCTGTTGCACAAGATTAGTGGGTTGCTGATTGAAAGAGGAGAGGTGAATTAAGTCAGAGACACAAAGAGTTCTGCCTTAATACAGTTGCTGACATTTGCAGTGACATTACCAAAACTTACCTAGCTGCAATTTCATTCCTACCTTGGATGCTGCTGATATTCCCAACACAAAGAAGTGTTTGTGTGTGTGTCTGTGTATGTTTAATTAAAAAAATATGCTGAGTCAAGGCAAAGCCGAAACCATAGTATCAGATGGAGGGAGTTCTGTCCCACGGGCATGCACACACTCGCATAACAAACCAGTCAGCCTAAGAGTACTTGAGATTGTTTTGTCAATGTGAAGTCATGCTGACATAAGGACTATACTAATCAATACTACACACAGCCTGACACATAAACACAATGGACACATTCTGTACTCACATTGCATTACATCTATCATAAAGCCTGTTTGCCGTAATACAACCGACTGTGGACTCCACTCAAGTCGCTCCACACTGTTTCAGTGTAGTCTGATATTGTTCATGTGAAATGACAAAAAAATGCTGAATAAAATAATAAACATTTGGGGGAAAAAAAAAAAATCTGAAATAGTAGCTACAGTTTCCTTATGTAATTGTATTTTACGGTGTTATTCTATTACTGTGAGTATAGTGATTTATTTGAAAAAACAATTTAAAAACTGAAAGTGCAAAGTTCCTGCTTATCTTTAGAAAATTAGGACAGAGAAAATAATAAGTGTGGGACTGATTTGTAATTCTTAGATATTTTTATTTCATTTTATACTTGGGTGAATAACATTCATGGGGTTTCAGAGAGGAAACATTTGCACATAAATGGCAAAGAAAATGCATAATAACACATATTAAAATACTTTAAAATTCTTTACAGCTACATACAACCAAAAGGGACTTCTTGCTCTCTACCACTTTCAGTGTATTGATTTCTGAAAATTATGTTGGTCTGTGTTAATCTGTGTTAGATCCAGTATCTGCATCATGGATCGAACTTTCTAGCAAAACAAGATAAGAAATAAAAACATATGTAGCTCATTTTGCAATACCAAGTGACAGGTTCCCATGGTAACTCAATACACAATGTACTTGTTGTTTTACTGTAACTGCAAATCTTCTTTGGTGGCTCAATGTAGGGGTCAAGAGGTTTGAATACTCAATCAATTCCTTCAGTTGAGAACCTGCAAGTTAATTCAGCACTGAGCACAGATTTTTAGTTAAGATTCAACTCCATGGTGGTCAGATGTTTACAATATTAAATTATGTAAAGGTGTCACTGAATCAATATTGCATTGCGGTTGAATTTGGTGATTAAAAAATGCCAACATTTAATCAACATCTAAATGTGGAAGACTGGTTGTCTTGTATGATGACAGGGAAATTAATGTTTTTCAAATATATGTTAGACATTTTACAAATTGGAAATATTTTCAACGTCAATTTTCAGGCACCATTTTTCAATTATTCTCCCGAAAGACTTTTAAATGTTTCAGTCACAGTTTCCTGTCTTATTGACTGAAATGCTGCATTTTATTGCAAATCGTCCTCAAAAATCAACAAAACGATTGAAAAAATAAATGCTCTCACCAAGGACTAACAATTGTGTCAACTCAAAATGTCTGAGAGGAAAAAAAAGGTTCTAAAACAGCACGTGGAAGTGCAGGTGTTTCAAACAAAGGTCTGGTGACTTCTTCACCTACAACCCTTCAATATGTTTCTTGTTCAGGGTACATGTATCAGTGGTCTCCAGAAATGTAAAAGGTCAATGTTTTAATCGTGCCTGGGTTGACTACAATCACATTTATAGTAAGGCTGCCAAGAAATCAGTATTCCACTGATGTTTTCCTGTTTTGAAAGCTGTGTCTTGCTTTATGCTTTCATGTTTTTAAGCAAAGTGCTGTAATATCAATAAAAGCAATTTTTTTTCTGAATAAAACAATACACCGAGACATGTGAAATTGTACAACCAAGGTCCTTTGGGTTTGATTGAGTTTCAGGTCATTTCTTCTCCTCCTGCTGTACTTCCTGCTCATTATGGCAGAAGCTAAAGGCCAGAGCTAATAAGTACCTCAGTAACAAACATGGACACTGACAACACAACTGAAGAGAGCAGACACACTGACCTTTACCTATTACAGCTGGACTGGAGAGGCAAGAAGCAAAGAACACAGACAAAGGAAAGACAAAGAGTGAATGACTGACAAAAAAAAGGAGATAAAATTACATCTACAGGACTTCAGAGGGGGAAATAGGAGAAAAGTGACTGATAATAATACTTGTTAAACTGAGAAGAAACAGAGCCATCAAGGATAAGAAGAGAATGCAAACATGGAACTGTGTCCACCGTATCCAGGATGTCAGCCAGTTGTTTCATGCCTGTTGGTCAGCATTAAAGCAATGAGAAATGTTGCTTTCTCTCCCTTGTTACAGTGGCTTGCAAAAGTATTCGGCCCTCTTGAACTTTTCAACCTTTTGCCACATTTCAGGCTTCAAACATAAAGATATAAAATTACAATTTTTTGTGAAGAATCAACAAGTGGGACACAATCGTGAAGTGGAATGAAATGAATTGGATGTGTCAAACTTTTTTAACAAATAAAAAACTGAAAAGTGGGGCGTGCAATATTTTTCGGCCCCTTTACTTTCAGTGCAGCAAACTCACTCCAGAAGTTCAGTGAGGATCTCTGAATGATCCAATGTTGTCCCAAATGACTGATGATGATAAATAGAATCCACCTGTGTGTAATCAAGTCTTCGTATAAACGCACCTGCTCTGTGAGTCTGAAGTTGTAAAAGTTGGTTTAAAGATCATCAGTCCAGTGTAGGAATCTGGGTGCAATATTTCTTCAAACCTTTAAATCAAAATTTTCCAAATGATATTGAGACAACGCTTGCCTTTTTTAAAACACTTTTGTTCAAACTGAACACAAAAGCCTCTTCTGCAACACAATATATAAAAGGATGTAATTACACTGATTCAAGCAGGCTGTGTTGGACCACAATTTCTGATAAACACAATTGAGATACAATAATTGGGCTAGTTTATCATTCTTAATTCAAACTCCACTCAGTGGAAGAGAGTGTGCTGCCTGCTGTTTCGCTGACGGTAGAACTGATCAACCTCATCTCTTTTTGTCCATGAGATGTCAGTTTTAAGAGCCCTCACGTAAGACATTACAGCCAGTAAACATGGGTTTCTGTAAAGAAAATGTGAGCTGCGTCCACTCTTGTTGCGTGCATACCCAGGAGTTGTGTTTCCACTGATACAGATGAGAACTAATAAAACCTACAACTGCTCCAGAGTCATTTGACACAGGACTGAAATAAAATTAAATCAATCAATAAACACTTTCATGTTGCATTCAGTTAAGTTCGATTCCCGGCTGGGGCCTTTCTGTGTGGAGTTTGCATGTTCTCCCCACGTATATGTGCGGGTTCTCTCTGGGTACTCCGGCTTTCTCCCACCACCCAAAAACATGCATGTTGGGTTCATTGGTGACTCCAAAAGCCAGAGGTTAGTGGGTTTTGTTGAACAGTGTAAAAAAAAGCTTTACATAGGTGATTTGGAAAACCTGTAACTGAACAGTTTTTCATCTACTGAAACAGTTCATGTATTCATTGTGAACAGTTCAACTCAGCCTCACAGTAAAACATGAAATGGTCAGATGAATTTTATTCAACCGATTTATTTGGAATATTATGAAATAAAAAGTATATTTGTTCAACACTGATAAAGGAAATTAACTTTGGTTGTGACTAAATCAATGCCTTTTTAGCTGTTTAGATAAAATGTGTATTTTTATCACTTTGAGCAACACGAGCCGAACACTGTTAAGTTCTAGATAGATAGATAGATGATAGATGGATACTTTATTAATCCCGAGGGAAATTTAAGGATCCAGTAGCTTATACAGTATACACTGATTACGAATCAGAATACAAAAAAACAACACAAGTGCAACACAACACACAACCACAGACAACACAGCATACTAACATCACAGATCACAGATCGCTTCTCCTCTCCTTGCGTGTGGCGTTGAACAGCTGAATGGCCCTGGGGACAAAGGACTTCCTCAGCCTGTCCGATGAGCATCCCGGTGACCGGAGTCTGTCACTGAAAATACTCCTCTGACTGTCCAAAGTTCTGTGCAGTGGGTGGTGAACATTGTCCAGGATGGTCAGCAGCCTGCTCAGTGTCCTTCTCTCCGCCACTGTGATGAGACTGTCCAGCTCAGTGCCTGCGACAGCTCCTGCCTTTCTCACCAGCCTGTCCACTCGCCCCGCGTCCCTCTTTTTTATGCTGCCTCCCCAGCACACCACAGCGTAAAAAAGGACACTGGCAACAACAGACTGGTAGAACATGCACAGCAGTTTGTTGCAGACATTGAAGGACCTCAACCTCCTCAGGAAGTAGAGCCGGCTCTGACCCTTCTTATAAATGGCGTCTGTGTTGGTTGACCAGTCCAGTTTATTGTCTATGTGAACTCCTAAGTACTTGTAGGTGTTGACCACCTCCACACTGACGCCCTCAATGAGGACTGGTGACAGAGGAGGCTGAGACCTCCTGAAATCCACCACCATCTCTTTGGTTTTAGTGTTGTTCAGTTGGAGGTGGTTGTGTCTGCACCACTTCACAAAGTCATCCACCAGGCTCCTGTACTCATCCTCCTGCTCCTCCCCGATACAAACCACAATAGCAGTGTCATCAGAAAACTTCTGGATGTGGCATGACTCCGTATTGTAGGAGAAGTCTGATGTGTACAGGGTGAACAGGACTGGTGATAGCATAGTCCCCTGTGGAGCGCCAGTGCTGCAGACCACAGTGTAAGAGAGGCAGTCTTTTAACCTGACAAACTGTGGTCTCTCTGTCAAGTAGTCCGTAATCCAGGATACCAGGTGGGCATTCACACCCATCTGCTCGAGCTTGTCTCTCAGTCTGAGGGGCTGGATGGTGTTAAAGGCACTGGAAAAATCACAGAACATGATTCTTGCAGCACCCTTCCCCTTGTCCAGATGAGAGTGTGCTCTGTGCAGAAGGTAGATGATGGCGTCGTCCACGCCCACCTTCTCCTGATAGGCGAACTGCAGCGGGTCTAGTGCATGGCGAACCTGTGGTCTGAGAATGTGCAGTAGCAGTCTCTCCATGGTCTTTGTGATGTGGGAGGTTAGCGCGACGGGCCTGTAGTCGTTCATTACGCTGGGGTGTGGCTTCTTCGGAACGGGGATGAGGCAGGATGTTTTCCACAGCTTTGGGACCTTCCCCAGTTGTAGGCTCAGGTTGTAGACATGCTGCAGAGGCTCTCCCAGTTCAGCAGCACAGGCTTTCAGAAGTCTAGGACAGACTCCATCAGGGCCGGCTGCTTTCCTGGGGCGCAGTCTCTTCAGCTCTCCTGTGACCTGGCCCGCAGTGATGATTGGAGGTTGGTGGGGGCTGTTTGTGGTCCTCGGAGGGAGGGGTGTAGGTGTGGAGAGTGGCAACCTCCTGACTGCTGACGGGGGTGGTGCCTCATTGACTGTGGTCACGGGGGGAGGGGTGAGGATGTAGTGGTATCCAGAGTGCAGGTAACAGCAGCTGGTGGGGGAGGTGCTGGAGTAGGTGTTAGACAGGCATTGACACCCATGGCAGGGCTATCAAACCTGTTGAAGAACTGGTTGAGCTGGTTTGCTCGAACCACATCCCCCTCTACAGTGCTGCCACTCTTCCTGCAGCCTGTGATGGTCTTCATACCATCCCAGACCTCCCTCATATTTGTTCTCCTGCAGCTTCTGCTCCACCTTCCTTCTGTATGTCTCCTTAAGGCGCAAGCATGGTTGCCGCTTCTGTCACGGCGGTGTCGCACCGTGACGTCAAAATGACGTTTCAGGCATGGCGCTTGCCTTGAAAAGACGGCGCTGCGCGTTGTCGTGCACCAGTCGATTTTTGTAACTTGGCTGCGCCGAGAACAATGAACCGGATGGACCGATGTGAGACCGGCTCAGTCAGGAGGTGCGTTTGTACAGGCAGCTGTACGAAACTGCAGTGAAACAGCACAGGGAGCACGTAAACTCCCAAAACTGGTGCACAGAGATTGGCAGAACTTTGGGGAAAGATGGAGAGTTCTGTAAGAATGTGTGGAAGAAGTTACGGGACAGATACGTGAAGGCAAAGAAGAGGGCAGAGACTCTGTTGATGCCGGGGGCTTCAAACCTTCACCTCTATTAACTGAATTAAAAAATTAAAATGATCCGAATACTGCAGCAGTATCATTAATTACAGTGTTCCTGCTCTTGACAGCGGCATTGTTTTCTTCTCCACTTTCGTGGTTGTAGAGTAGCGCTAACCTTCACGTAGCAGCGCCACCTCTGTGATGGAGAAAATTGCAACTACTGGCGCATCGACTTGCGCTGCTTGCGCCACTATACATGGCGGGCACGAAATCGTGACGTCATCAACACCGCTCGCGCTAGCAGACGCGGCAACCATGCTAGAGCCTTTAGCCTCTTTCAGCCTGCTCTTGAGCTCTCCCTGTACGCGCTTCAGCTCCGTTTGGTCCCCCTTTTTAAATGCCATCTTCTTCAGGTTCAGAAGGTGTTTGACATCGCAGGTGATCCAGGGCTTGTTGTTTGTGAAGCAGCGTACTGTTCTAGTGGGAGCGACAATGTCCATACAGAAGTTAAGGTAGTCAGTAGTGCAGTGTGTGACCCCTTCAATGTCCTCCCCAAAAGAGTCTTGCAGCACGCTCCAGTCAGTCTGCTCAAAGCAGTCCCTGAGGGCCTCTTCTGCCTCAGGAGACCAGCTCCTGAATGAGCGTGTGGTGGGCGGTCCATATCCACTGAGGGTGCACAGAGTTTACATTTCCTCAAGTCCCCAAATTTTAGTGCATTTCTAAAAGAAGTAAATATTTGTCATTGCTGCTAATTATACATTGATTTATTTGGGCCAACATTAAAGCATCAAAGGGGATGTTATTTTGGATGCCTCCTCCTGGCTCAGTGCTAGGACACAGGCCAAGGACGCACAGTGTCAGCGATGGATTATGTTTTTTTATGGCAGCATGGGTAAAAGATGGAACAGAAACTCAATTAAAAAAATGTATTTCTCTGAGAAGTGAGTTTGTGCCCATCAGAAACTGAGTATTTTTAAGTGTCCTTGAGTCCCCCCCACACACACAAAAAAAAGTGCAATACCTCTTTATAGATCAGAATAAGAACCTGCAATAGTCTAACCAGCTGGAAAACCTTCTCATGCCTCTGGGATTATTTGAAGTGTGAAGCAGCTTTAATTGAGAACCTTGTAGGTATCAATATTTTGTACACAACAAACTAAATCCTACATCTGGAACAGTCATGCAAAACAGGAACTATTCCATCCAAGGCTCATTTAAACGGTTTAAACCCTTATATGCGTAGTAAATTAAGAGAAATAAAAATGGTTGCCATGTTTTAACCAAAGACACCTTGTCAGGACTGTAGCTTATCATAGAAAAAAAAGTGTAAAGATTGACTTGAAACTGTGGTGAGACCTTAACACATCTCCAGATATTAGCATAATAGCCACGGAAGCTGGTCTGACTGGATAGAGTAATGGTTAGATTGCTGCCCTTCATGTGGTAACCGGGGTTCACATCCTGACCTTCCCCCTGTATGAAAGGTACGACCCCCTTACGCTACCTGCCTGAGATATGAGTGGAAGTTGCTTTGGATAAAAGCGTCTGCCAAATGCATGAACATAAAACTGACACAGCAGAATTATTTTACATTAACTAACAGCTTGTTCTCAGTTCATTTAAACATCTGACATTTCTCAGCTGAATGCATTAAAGCACTTATGCAACATTGAGATGTGAAAGCTAGTAATTTGTATAAGATGCTTTGAAATAGATACAAGACTAAGAGCTCATGCTCACCCTGAGCCATCTGCAGCAGCTCTTCATTAGTTCAACTCTACCTAGTTAGGTGCTGTTTACACATACCCGGGTATTTTGATAAATGAAGACCTTTCCCTTCGTTTGTGCCTTTCGTTTATACACAAACGGAGTTTTTTCCTCTGCAAACGAGGCATAAAAAAAACTCCGGCAAAAGTGGAGATTTTTTAAAAACTCCGTTTAGTGTTTGTGTATAAACTGGTTGAAAGAGACAAAAACGGAGTTTTGGGCAATTGAGAATGAGGAGTTGTCGTCATAGTACAGAGCTCCGCCCCTATCCGCCATGTTGGCAGGATGCTAGCGTGAAAACGCCATTCTCTCCGTTCGTTTACAGTGTACGCGTGTGTTTTTAAATCAGTAAGTTTAAACAGTCCAGAATTGCAAGAACATGCCTGGAAATCACTGCTGTGTGAAGAACTGTTCCAGTACCTCACACAATACGTTTGGGAAACATAGGAACAACGAAATACATTTTTTCGAAGTTCCTCCTGTCAGCGGTTCTCTATTAGGCTTCTGATTGGCTTGTGTGGAATTCTCATTGTTCTAACACTGCCACCGTCCGGCTTGGCGTAATTTAACAGCTCTTGATAGCGTTTTTATGCTGATCAATGTAGACGTGTTTTTTTTTTTAAACGGGGCTGTGTGCACCTAGTTATTTTTGCAAATGAAGGTTAGAAAATATGCTTTTATCAAAATACCCGGGTATGTGTAAACAGCACCTTAGAATGTAAGTGTACAATGATTCTACTGCATACAATGACATTTTAGTCTTCAAAAATAGCTTTTTTCACCCTATTCTCATTTCCAGGGTGTAAAGTGCTGCTGTTTTGTGGTATCTCTAAAATACACACAATGTGTATGTTGAAGTTGGTGCTCTGTTGCACCAAACACAACAACATCAGACTCCAACAACAAATGGAACAAATGACAGACACAACAAACCAGTCCCTCCTGAAACAGACACAGCTCCATCCACCTTACAAATTCACTTGAGTTTTCTCTCTGAAAATAGGACATTTATTGAACCTTCAACAAGTCATTCTGTCCTCACTATTCTACAAATTTCACCACTTTAGAGTCAGTCAGCGTAGGTGTATATAGTAGGTGACACAACACTTGTCAGGACAATGTGGATCCACCAGGAGCAGAAGATGTACCACCATATAGTGTTTTGTTAGCTAAGGTGAAAAGTTTTTCCACCCAGTGTCAGGTGAACAAAAGGGGAAGACACCAAAGGGGACATGAAGACAAAAACAGGACTGATGGGAAAAGGATACAACCCATTACAAGTGAATAAAAAATAAATAAAAAAAACTCCTCCAAAGTCAAAAGATCTACAAGAAAGCTATAAGTCACAGATAGCCAGGCAGAAAGATATGGCAATAATATCAGGGCAAGATTTGAAATTGCATCTATGTGAGCTTGGGGGAAATTTAAAACGTTTCTAAGTAGATTTGACCGGGACATCTTATATAGTTCAAATATACTCCAGGTACAGCTAAAACTGATTTTCTGAAAACCTGAGAGATAATATGTGGTTATATACAACATGTGACTCAGCACCTCAGAAAAAAGATATATTAACATTCTGGTAGATAGCTAATGAAAATAAGACACAAGGTCTAAAATGGCAGGTCACAGCTGTGGTCAGTCTGTTATCGGGACCTTAAAAACAGATACAATAAATCCAGCCTTGGCAGCTGACTGCAAAAGAATAAAATTAAGACCATCTAATAAAGTTGTATGCCTCTTTTCAAAGGCAAAGGGCTAGATATTTACACTCAGACTAAAAGCAGGTTTCTAAAAATCTGTGAAGTTTGCACCTCACTTGTTTGTTAATTTGCCAGATACTACCAACTGAAACTTGGTAGTATCTGGCAGGACTGACATGTGATCCCAACTGTTTTCTGAACTTCAGTGTACAAGCAAAGCAGCTCATAAAAGAAAAAGAAAAACTAATTCTTTTTTTAAAACAGGTGACACTGGCATTGGGTTCCAAGTTTAGTTTTTATGTAGCAGTGTCGTCCATATCACATTCTGAAGCCTCTGTTTCTAGTAAGTAAAGTGCGTAACTGTATATTTATGTGCAAACATGTAAAAAGCCCTGTTCGCAAGGTTAGCACCAGAACGTCTTGGCTAGGACTACCATTGCCATATACAACGAGATGACTGGTGCATTTTCTGATACCAAACATAGGAGAGAGTGGCAAACAATATGACGTTGCAAGCCAGAACCTCAAGTTTTACAGTCAAATCTTCAACCTGAAAGGTATCTTTAAAAAAAAATTTTTTTTCACTGCCCAAAATGCATTTTTATGAGTTCTGAGTTCTGAAGTTCTTTTGCCTACCGATTTTGAACGCACTTATTGTAAGTCGCTTTGGTTAAAAGCGTCTGCAAAATGACCGTAATGTAATGTAATGAGTGATAGGCACAAAGGCATAGAAGAATGCGCAGTTATCAAGATACTTTCACGCGTTCATGTATACTGACTGGTTTTCCAATATTAGCACTAAAGACTAACGATATCTGCATTTAGATCTACAGTTGGAGAAAGACATCGATAATAAGCCTCAGAATGTGTTTGACAACACACATCTGATGACCGTGTGCGAAATGTGAGGAAAAACAGATGAACAGACTCTTCTCAGATGACTGAGAATGTCAGTCCAGGACACACTCAAAGTCTCAGCATGAGCAGTCTTTTGACAATCACAAAGACTTGATTATCACAGGAGGGTTGCAGTCCATATACATATTGCAGACAAAATCAAAAAACAAAGGTCTAAAGAAATACAGAAAAAAAGTTATATGATCAGATAAGTCATCTCTCATCAAATTTTAGACATTTAGGTGAGAACATGTTTGGTATACACAAAGACATAAAGTGCCTGGAGCAGAAGTCCGTTATGCTGTTGAGGCATTTTTCCCACCATAAATCAATAAGCTATAGTGAATCATATTTGATGGTCTTCACAGTCTTAACTAAGAAGATCATCTAGAAGATTTTAAATAAACATTTTAAAATCCATCCCTGAATATGCACAATCTTATTATCATATATTGCATAAATGTGACTGAACAGTTAAAGTAGACATTTGGACATATGGACAACAGATAGTTTAGTAAAAGAGAAATTGGTAAAGGCACAGCATAAATGTTTACTTTCTGCCACGAATTAGCAATTATAGATATTTTTAGGTGTTAAATCAAGAGAAAGATGCAATAACAATTTCAAAAGAAAGCTAAGATGAGATGCATTTAGCTACATTTTGAAATGACACCAGGCAAGATTTACCCATTTAATTAGATCTGTGAAGAGACTGACGACCTGAGATTGAGAGGATTTAAATGGAGGTCCTGTGCAATCTCACCAGATATGGCATTCAAGAGTGGCTTTAAATTCCTACCTGAAGACAAAGAGGTGGAATATAAACATCACACAAAGATCAATTCGATTATATGGCTTTCTCCACACTGTTAATTTAAACCTACAGCCCCTGCTAATGTTATGACCCCTTTTAAAATCTAAATTGGCACTTCCAGAAAAAGATTACAAGGGAGTGATTGTATTCCAAGCCTATTCAAGCATAATTAAAGTGGTTTGAATGTGTAATTATCAGAATGGCCCTCTGAAAAACAGATTTACATGTTGAATACTGCCATTAACATTTACCTAGAAATGTTAAATGCTGTCATTAACATTTGGCTATAAGTAAGAATTAATTTTTTTTTTCTTCTGAAAATCCAAACAAGGCTGAGTTATAATTAAGATTACCACAGTTTGAGGTCATGACTACAAAGGGTCCAATCAAAGCGTAAAAGTCATATCCATTGACTAAATGGAGGCCAAAGACTCCATTCTTATCACATTTTTCATGTGTCACAGACATAGCTGCTCTCCTCAGAAGGAAATCAGAATGCAGGGACCTTACACTCTTTGTCTTTAACAAGCACAACAACTATTTCCAATGCTGCAACCTTGTTTTGGAATTCCACTCCAGTATCAGACTCACCGCATGCTGAATGGAAAAAGCTAACTCCCTGAGGACTCAGCAAAGAGCACCTGCAGCTAACCCATTAACCTCTGTGAGAGACAGGCTTTCACAGTGCAGTAAATTTTCAGCATGGCTGACCTCATTATTTTAAATTTGAAGGGTACACAATATACTACCGTGGTATCAGTTTCTCAGGTGCCATAGGCGGTAGAAGTAACCTCAGTTATTGTAATTTTACGGTATCTTGATTAAAAACTGAAGCTGAGAGACAAGACAGAGATAATCAAACTTTACCTTCTGTAGTTTTTATGAACATTTTTATGTTGTATTTTCTGTGCCGTATTTCTGGTGAAACTAATGTGTAATTAATGAAATGCTTCCACTGGTGAAGTGGCTGAAGAGGCAGACTGAGCCTTTGAATGACTCTATGTATTGCTCCACTCATGATGATCTTATTCCTTCTTAATAGAGTAGTACAGTTTAAGATGTAAGTTCTTGTTGTAAATTTTTGCACCCCTTCAACTTTTTTACCTTATTATTTTCAATCCTCACACATTATTTCACAATGACAAACCAAAAACACATTGAAGTGTTTTGATAATTCATCAACATCTTGATCATTGGAACCCTCTGTAGCGGGTCTGGATGTCCAGTATTTGTTGGGAAAAACAATACTCTGGTGGTAAGGATAATGAGATTTTTCTCACTTCTCGTTCTCTTTAGTGATTCTTGTTCAAAGCTTCCAAACCTGTTCTTTATGGAAAAGATCCTCCAAGCCTGGCTCACCTTTCCTTCAAAGATATCCCATTTTTATTGGCATATTAGTGATGCTCCTTTGATTATTGGTCCAGAAACTTTTGGACTTTCAAGGAGTTTCCCAAAGTCACTGCAGTGTTTTCTTTGAGATATGCCTTGGGTCGTTTGCCTCTTGAAATGTAAATCTTTGAAACACCTTGAGATCAAAACCACTCTGGAAAGCATTTTCATTTAGTATTGGTCTATATTTTTTCTTCATCTTTATCTCTATCCTGACTTGTGTTATAGTGCCTGTTGCATAAAAAGACCACCACAGATAGATGTTGCCATCAATACGTTTTACAGTAGAGATGGGATTATTGAGTTGATAGTACCAAGGAACAATCCAGTTATTTTGAATCAGATCAGATGATTTTCTTTCTTATGATATGAGAAAGTTTATTTATTGAACCGATGGTTGTTGATCAGTAGGTTCTCTCATTTCCACAAAAGAACATGTAGGTGTCTGCTTGCTTACTTTTCTGACCAAGGCTTTTTTTCAATGATTACTCAGTAAACAGGGCAGAAAACTTCAGCAGATTCTGATGCGTAAAATTTCATTGGGTTTCTGGTTTTCACTCATACACCATCATTTGTGAGACCACATATAGGCGATTTGCCTTTCCTTGATTGTATCCAACAAACTCTGTTATGCACAGGCACACTTTTGTTATCTTGTAGAAGATTTACAAGGACCAATTAATAAAAGTAATATAGATGCCAGCTCAGTTGCAAGAGTAATTATAATGGGTCTACATACTTAAGTAACTGTGTCATGCAACTGTGTAAAAACTAAGAAACAAATAATTTAACAAATAAATAAATAAACTGAATGAATTTTAAGATAAATTCAGAAATGATATATAATGTGAAAATCCTCAGAAGGCTGGAAAAATTTTCTATTTTACCGTACAAGGGCACCATCCAATAACTTGGTGTATATGATGAGAGGAGTTGCTCCTTGGACTTTAAATCAGAGCTTCTGCTTTAGGAGCTCTGTTGATCTCTTTGTCACTGCGCCTGTCTCTTGCCCACATCCAATCTTTTTGGACTTCAACAGGGTGAAAATAAGAGTATTTTTCATTGCTGGGCCACTTCCAGGTTTAATTAATTATTTACTTTACACAAGTGTATGGCAGTCACTTCCCCTATTCCTATTGGCTATTTTCTGCATGATGCCAAACAGGGCATATGCAGTGAGACACAGCACTGGGAGTGGAGGAAGCTCTTTAAGCCTTAATGGGATTAACAGACCACCACGTGTGAGCAATCCAAGCAGTACCAGTCCCCATATGGGCTGAGCAGTCAGGATAAAACTGAATGGCACCATTGAGGGCAGAAGAAGCATGGGGGTTCTGTAACCTCTACATCATAACTGTCTGCTTCATGTCTGATAGAGAGTCTTACTATTTCATTTTGAATAGGACACTTTAAAATGGCTTTCACTTTTCACTGGCCCTGTTTCCTGATAAGACTTAGTCGGTGAAGATTTAATGAGGTCAGAATCCTGAAAACCCAACATCAGAGTAAAATACAATGCAGTCACGTGACGATGTTTCCCTTCCATGTTTCTGTTTCTACAAAAAGTTAATGGAATAGAAGATGGGGTGATCTCCAAAAGGCATGACGTTAAAGAGAAACCTTCTTTTAAACATTGTAATAAAAAGATTAGTACAACATTTTGCATAATTTTCAGTAAAATAAGGAAATGTGTATTGTTACAAGTCAAAGGTAAACATCCAAAATATTTCCACAGAAACATTTTAACACCATTTTAATTGGGTTTTTTTTGCCCGTTTCGAGGAGGACTTAAGACACTGTGGGGAAAGAGAAACAAGGTAAATGACAATAAATTAACCGATCTGCCTGCCAGTGACTAACTGGCAATTTTCCAGAAATAATAACCCACATTTTAAAGTACGGTAATTCCTGAAGAAGAAAGAGCTCTTTACATTTTTCTTTTGAGGAAGTGGACAACAGTTGTAGGTGTTTTTTCTTCATCGAGGTTTGTTTGTTAGGACAGCTACTTCCACTAAAAACTATTTTTTTAAAAGCTTCAGTGATAGGAAGCCTGCCAACAGAAGCTAAACATTGTACATGTTGAGTCTAAGTTAAGAAGAATCAAACAACTCCCCACACAACAGCTTTTATGGAATGATTTATATCTCTTTTACAAAACTGCGTCTGTTTTAATTATTTTTTCTCCCACTTCAATAGATGAATGAACATCAACCTTTGGTTTCCTACTAGGCACATTTAGTCTCACATGATCTTTAAAACATAGTTGTCTATTCTATTCATCATAAGAACTGAATCAGATGGGTTGTGCCTGTGTTAAAGTGCCTGCATGAACTGGGGACAGTCTCCATACTATCAGAATATTACTTTGACACGTAATGCTTGTGTCACTGAAAAGTCAACAAATCAAGGATTTAAACTTAACAAGTTTATTCACAAGTTAATTCATGCCTAAATTAATTACATTTTTTAAGGAAAACAAAGCCAATTAAAACAAACAAAAAACAATTTTTTTCTATAAATGTGGAAACATTTTGCAGGTTTGTCCAAACCTGAATGGAGTGCTTTCATTATTCTGCCCAGGCACACTCTGCTGGGACTGGGATAAATTGATCCATCCAGTAATTCATCCACCATATTAATATTCTGCATTTGTTAACAATGACACTTTTTACAATAAAAATTACACTCATCCTCTCTCCGTGTTGGTTGGAATGTTTTTTTTTTGTGGGAGTGAAGGAAAACCCAAAGTTCCTGATGATTGTCTGCTCTGGGACCACAGTCAGCCATTTAGAGCAGTAAAAATAGAAAGGTCGCGAAATGGTCCTTCACTGAAGATGCAAAACAAGCCATGAGAGCTCTTCACAAAGTCTGCATCAGCATCCTGTAGAGAACTCTCTTAATTTTCACTGCCGTTGGTGAATCACGACTCAATTTTATGCCTCTTTTGAGACTAAGTATATTTTTTTATTTACTGGTTCTAAAATGATTCATACGTATTTCTTTATGCAACACAAATAGTTGGGGGCAATACCTTTATTTTTCTCCCTACCTACTCGTGATAAAAAGAGTACACCTTCTTTCAGTGCTAAGCTTTATCTGGACGAAATAAGAAAAGCTAATATGGTCATTTGATCTGGTGATCAAATTAGGTAAATAGAGCTTGATGAAAAACTAAAAATAATATATTTCATTGTCCTGATATTCATTGAAGAAAAACTAAGCCAAAATGCAGAATCAGAGCGTGAAACACTGCAGTAATTACACCTCGTTACTCAGAGGCCTGTGGAACACAGGTGTACACAGGAGTTCATTGAGAACTCATTGCCTTTGAGGCATCCAGGTCCTGTGGCTATAAAACAAGCTCAAATCATCAGCTCCCCACCAATACGCTTGACTTTGATTTGAGGTTTACGTGCTGTGTTTGTTTGTCCATTATGGCCAAAAACCTTAACTTTGATCTTGTCTGTCCAAATGTTTTTTGCAAATTCTCTGAGCATTGCACTGTCTGACCTTGGCATGAACTTGCTGGAACATCCACTGATGGGAAGATTGGCATTTTGAATTTTTTCTGCTTGTGTATAATATTTCTCACGACAGAGAAAAAGGGATTCAAAGTATTTAAAATGTTCTTGATTTGTATCTTATTAGTTTTCACCCAAAACTGCTTCTGATTTTTTTGTTTTTTGTTAAATAAATAATAGCTTGCTGTAATATGTCTGGTGTTGTTGGTCCAAACTTGCATTCCTAAATTTCAGACCTGATCAGGAGAATCTTTTATGTGTTCCAATCTGTAAAACCTTAAAATAGCATGAAGATGTAGTTTCCTTTTCATGACTTTTCATGATTATCCTTTGTGTCCTTACAGCCACCATTGAGATATTTCTCAGATTTTTTAATCTAACTCCGTTATGCTTTTTATGTATTGTGCTCAGTGTCCTGAAGAGAGACTCAATACCTCTCATGAAGCATGAGAAAATGCACAAATGCAATCTGCAGAGCAGAACACATCGCATGAAAAAGACTGAGATTCAGTCAAGCTATACTGCTTTTTCCTTAGTCAGTTCTGACCATTACACTTGCCTGAAGGTGCTTCTTGAAAGTTGCTGTCAACAACTGACCAAGCGCATAAAGTTTCAAGCGACACAAAACTTTTTATGGATTGCCTGGATCCCAACCCTCCATTGTTCATGCTTTCAAACACAACTGTGAAAAATGTAAAAGGTCAATGCCTTGACGGAAAAGAGTAAAGAGTAGTGATAACCACGCAGCTTAAAAAAAGCACTCTTAAATGTAGCCCTTTCTGGTCACAATTTAAAGGAAATAGGGAACCATTCCTGTTTATGCATCTGATGAACTTTATAGATTATGAAAATTACACCAATGATGGGTTAAAAACAAAAATAAATAAATAACAGTAAAGCCAACAAAGAGTCATCCTGATGCTTTCTCTGAAGATTGAGTTACAAGTAGTAATTGCTTTCTATTCAGTGTATCTTCATCAATTTGCTGTGAAACATCAGTTTATTTTAGTACTGATGAACCAAGAATGCCCCATACTGGGTTTAATTGAATTACTAGTCATGTGTTATCCTTACATTTTCAGTCTCAGGAATTTTAGTGCGTATTATGCATCTGTTTGACCATCAGCCCTGCAAATACAAGAATGTACTTTTTGTAATGTCAGTCAATGTGAGTCAGGTTTTCCTTTATACCTAAATACAAGTAATTCAGGGTGCAGGTTGAAAAATCTCCCTTTAAGAAAAAAAAAAACTGCTTCAAATTTCACCACAGCGGTGACTCTCGTTAATGCAAGTCAGGACTGTTGTGAATATTCTCCTTGAAATAAAAGATGATCTAAATATATTACCTGCCTAAGGTGACAAGTTAAACAACAAATGCCTCCCAAAGAATCCAGCTTTATGTTAAAGCACTTAACTGCTATGACAGAGATGAATTTGAGAGATGAATTCTTTTTTTAATTAGATGCAAACGGTTTCCCCGACATGTAAAGCTTCCTCTCTCATCAGCTCCATCATCAGCAGTTACTCACCTTCTCGCCTGTTGACTTTAGCAAAGACTGGTCCATGACTGCTGGACAGCTGAGAGGAGCTTCTGAAGGATGAAGACGGCAGACTGGACACCAGTGGGTTGTCACATACCTCTGTTAACCAATCACACGGCAGAACAGACAGGAATCAGTATTTAGAAACATGGAGCATTTGGAACTCACAGTGTAGACCAGTATGTCAGTGAAGGTTAAAGTAAGTTTTCTCCTCTTTGAAAGGTTAAACTTGAATGATTGTGCCTGCAAAATAACATAAACTGTGGTAATTATAGCTTTGGGGTGTTCCTTAAGGCCATTGCAGGAATAAGACAGTGTAGATTTATTGGAAGAGAAAAGTCAGACGAGACCTTTTCATTCCTCACACACTTTAATGTGTATAAATGTCAAGGACGATAAATGGAGTCAAGTACGAATTCAATATGAATAAATGACTCATGCAAAGAAAATATCTGCAAATATCTGCCGATTAATTGATGTTGCATTGCGTAAAAAAGAAAGACCGGTTCATTTTGAAGTAAAGTAGTATGCCTACACTAAAACAACTTTATAGAAATAATTATTCAGTGGGGACTTTACCAGAAAATATAAATCTTGAATTATCAAAAGAGAGAATACAAGCACGGGCATGTTAAAAGTCTTAGAATATCAATCATTCAAATATTCTGCTGAGGCATTCATTTGTATAGAGAGCTGGATGTTTACATTATAAAATGTATTGCATATTGAATGCTTTGAATTAAAACAAGGGTCCTCTGAAAGTTAGAGTTGGACATAGAGTTAATTGCAGTCAGCATCTTGTGGCACACATTGGAAAAAATCAAAGTCTTACCAAGTATATTTGTCTCATTTCCAGTCAAAATATCTCATTACACTTAATATAAGACACAACTGCCTAACAAGTACCATTTCAGCCAGATATAGGGACTTGTTTGAAGACAATACATCTAGAATATCTTGTTAAATGAAAAAGTTGTTGTTTTGAGTCGGATTTCACATGAAACAAGCTTTTTTTTTTCATTTGAAGAGGTTTTTAAGCTAATTTCAAGATCACTTTTATCTCAAAAGTCCCTTATTTCAAGAAATCTTAACAAGCCAATTTTCACTAGATCCATTGGCAGATTTTTTTTTGCTTATTTCAAGCAAAAACATCTTGTATTTGTTGTTTTTTTAACTTATTTTTGGAGGGGCATTTTTTCCAGTGCATGCTTGTGCTGTTAGTACTGATATTAGTTTTTCCTCTAGTAGTCGTCATATTCTCATTTGCCTTATACATCCATAAAAAAATATGAAAATGAATTTATAAATGTGAAGAGCATATTACTAAATGTGTACAATAAAAGAATGTGGGAATACACAGAATACTTTAATTATGAATACATTTATTGATTCAAACATTCATACATCATTTCTTGACATCCACATTTAATTGTTCAGTTATTTCCAGGTCTTCAGACAAGGAATTTACTCTGCAAACATGTACTTTTCTACAAACTGAGAATGAACCATATCTTTGCATAATTGTTTTAATAGACTGAACCATTTTGACAGGATTCACAGATATATTGACCCAACATTGGTATCAGCAGGTTTTCAATTTGTTGACTGCAATTGCCCGATTGAATAAGATATCTGGCATTTTTCAGGTGTGTTCTGATTGTGTCGGATTGATTTGCTCTCAAACTGACAAGATTTATTTACATTTAATTTTGCTGGGCACAAAATAATTTTGTTGGGCCATGTAAGCACTGAGAACCCTTCATTAAAAAATACCTATAGCTCTTTAGACAATTCACCTAGTCACATTTGCACTTTAACCAACATGTAGCACTTGAAGATTTGCACAAAGGTAAACATTTAAACACAAAATGATTTATTGGAATATTTACTGAACATTTTAACAGTCTTTATAAGTTGTGTTTTCCAGAACCCACACAACTGCTGGTTTGATTGAGTGGCAGCTGCCTATGAAAGAAACAAGTATTAGAGTCAGGAAGTAAAATGGCCAGGATTTGGTGAGACAGAGTAAAATTGTGTTGTGCAACAATTGTAGGGGTGCACAATGTGAGCTCTACGTGGAAATGGTCTTTTCTTCTGTCTTCTCCAGGGTGTTGGAAAAATGCTCCCCTGATGTCTGACAGTGAATTAAAGGTTCCAGGAGAGGCCATAGACATTATTGATGTATGCAAGCTGGAAATTTCAGCTGGCCATTTATAGTGTTTACTGAGGCACTTACTACACAAAACTTTAATTCATTTAAATACAGTGAATAACTGTTCACTTCTCCTTGAAACTGAAATGAGGTGTTCTCGGAATTCAGTCATTTTTTTTACCACTTAAATCTAACTTCTCTGTTGTTATCAAGCTAGTTGAGCGAACACAGACACCTAAATACAGCAAAAATACAGGAATCAAAGCTGCACATATCCTCAACCATGCAGGCATGCAGCCATTTCAGTTCAGTTTCGTGTGTGCTTGAAGCTGGGACAGGTTTAAATATTCTGAAGGCTATATGTTTGATAGAAAGCCTGACATTATACTCAGCGTGGGTATATAAAATGTTTGGTGCATTGTCAGAAAAAAATACAAAATCCTGCCTTCATAAACTCAAACTGTTTTTGCAAAACTTTAAGGCACAATCATAATAAGACTATTCTAGTGACAAAGAAGAAAGCTTTGTAGAGTTTGAAATATCAGTTATGGCTAAGGTATCCTATGAAAAATACTATGTTGAAAATTATGGGTTAGGACAGATCTAGATGGTTGATAAGCACGCATGTTTTTGCAGATCAGGCAGTGTTGATTGCCTTCCATATTGAATTAAATGGGTGCCGAATGCAAAAAATAAAATAAAATAAATAAATAAATACTAACCTGTGAATTATCATAACATAAAATTCCACCCACGAGAGAAATTTCTGTAGATCCCACATGTGCATTAACAAACAAGCAAAAGTTGTGCCATAAAAGATGTGAAGAGCAAGTATCTTTAAGAGATACTGGACAGATCACACATTAACAAAAGAGGTTTGCTCTAAACATGGAACCCACATCTTGAATTAGGTCTAAATGGGTTTGAAAAAAAAAAACCCTGCATATTTCATAATTGTAATGTGAAACAAGTGATGCATATTCTACTGTGACTCTCAAGCAGTGTTGATAGCAGGTGTAGAGCGGTCAAGAGACTCAGCCTGAGTGAGATTGAATTTGTCATATCATCTCTGCATGTCAATATGTCTCACAGACTGCCAGGAATTGTTGCTGTGTGGTCTACAAAAAAAATGAATTCAAGTAAAGCGTTTTTTTAGTCTGTCTCATAAGTAGTTCTATGAATGACAATGCCAGCTGGTGGATCAAACTTGGATATCTCAGTAAATATTTTGATAAATTAGCATGTCTTTTGGTGTCATGCAGCTCCTGAACACATTTGATAATTTTCATGCTCACAACAAAATAAATCCTTATCATACAGGTCAGGAAACACCTTTACCATCTGGCTAATTAATATCTCTTGTATTGGGATCAAAACATATCAAACACATTTACAGTTGTATGACTTGTAGGAAATGGTATGGATATCTGGTCTCCTGCGTGGGATAAAGTACTGTTGACAATGTTTAGATGGATCAGAATAAGTTTTAAAGAATGTTGTACAATTTTGTCAGTAAAGGTAAGAAGGCTAATGATTAATTATCAACATCCATGAGTGTTTGGGTGTTATTTGGGTTATGCAATTAGCTTCTACTTTGCTTGAGCTAATTGCGTTGCCAAATCTTGTGCGAATATGCTCCTTACAAACAGATGGGTATTGAGCCAAGTTAATTTCCCTCTGATAAGTTTGTCTGAAAAATACTAATTCAGTCTCTGAATGTTCAGAAGATGTGTGGTTCATGTAAAAGAAGTCCAACATTTCCCTCCGAGGCTGTAGGATGGAAGCATCAATTAGAATCTGTCCTCAGGTTAATATCTCTAATTGAAATAAATAGAACCGACTGAGAGTCATGGGGGCAAGTCAGTCAAAAAAAACCCACACATGATGAGCATAGGAAACAACTCTTAAAGTATCTCAGTATTTCTTTTATGACAAACCCAAAAGATTAGATCCCCATGACAGCTGCAGAACTACAGTCGCCGATGTAGACATTGCTAACACATACACACAATGACAATGATAATATCAATGTCATCATACTTTGACAGTTAAGTACAATATTTTTTTGGTTTTGGATAGTCTTGTTTGGTCATGATGAACATTCAAACCTTTAAGGGGAAGTGTTTACCAATGATTTTCCTCCAACAGTTGGATTTTGTCACAACAAGTATTACAGTCATTAGTATAGCTTAGGTGGTGCTTTTTTCAAAATGACTGACACTCAAAGTTACAT
The DNA here is from genome assembly GCF_027942865.1 of Odontesthes bonariensis. Taxonomy (NCBI): domain Eukaryota; kingdom Metazoa; phylum Chordata; class Actinopteri; order Atheriniformes; family Atherinopsidae; genus Odontesthes; species Odontesthes bonariensis. The sequence goes on along the minus strand of NC_134520.1, from coordinate 29,538,706 downwards.
TATGTTCATGTTCATGTTCATGTTCATGTTCACTAAAGGGAGCTGTGACTTTGACTAATAAGAAAAGCTTGCTCCTCCATTTATAACTTTTCTTCTCTCTTATCCTGTTATGCCCCTTTACACTGTTGAGTCATCCATAATCCTTAGTGTTTTATGATGGTGTAAGTTCCTCTGGTAATGATTGCAGCCTGACAGCTCAACTGAAAGATACACTGCAGAGCTTGCCACTGACAATGCAATAAATTTTAGTTCCTTCTGTCCATCCCTCTGTCTGTTAACAACACAGAAGACAGCCCAGTAATTATAGGAAAACTATTCTTTGAAACATAATTACCTACTTTCCTCTGATATGAAAGCACTGCTGCACTTTATTCAGTGCTAATTAGGCTTTGTGGGATGCAGATCTAATTAGGAAATTAAATGGTCATAATAAAAATTGCACTGAAGCACAGCATGAATTAAAACATCACCTTGATTATTATTAGGTTTAATTCTCATTATTTATACAAGTATAATAGGTGATATTATTCAAAATTAAATATGTCTGTCTTATGCTGATTTGGAAGAATTGCTGCAGGTAACATCTACTACTGATGGATCCAATGTGGAGTTGTGATGAAAATATCATTAATGGTATAGTCTGCAGATGTTCTCATTGAGAGAACATTAGCTCACTTTGCTAGGTACATTTGTTAAAAAAATTAAATAAACAAGCAACAAGTAGCCTAACTACAAGTTCTTACCATATTCTTTAAATTGCCCCTCGGGGACAAATAAAGTGTTATCAAATCAAATCAAAATATATTTTCTCCTTTTCCGTTGCTTCTTCATGATGGGCTGTCCTTGTAGGTGTAGAGGAATTCAACTTTCATGAAAATGTTCTCAAGTAATCATACAAATCATAGCACACGTGTGTGCATGACCTTAAGCTGACTTTTATAACTGGGTAACAGCCATTATACCCACATATCCTGAAAGGGTTAATCATGTAAATAGAAATGTGTAATATCACATTTGCAAAAGAACTGTCCAAGGATTGGTCCAAGCTGTGACCTAAACATTTCAAGTGAATATCTTGGTTTAATCAAAATTTGAAGTGCCATTTAATGATATTTCAGAGACGTGACTTTTTTTCTTATTTCTTTTCATTTTTTAAATAGTCTTTCCTTAGAAGGCATCGGTGGCTTCATTTCCAGATCCTCACTCAGTGGAGCAGACACAGAATGTATCTGCTCTAGAACTGTCATTTCAATACTAATGACAATTGCTGACCCGAATCATGTCCTGAAAAGTCAGTTAAAGTCTCGAGTTAATGAGGTTTGGAGATTTTAAGATTCACAGCATGTTCAAACCTTTGAACTTTCTATCACAACTGGCAGCAATGAAATTAGTTAAATTAGTATTTCAGACTCTCAAGGAATGAAGTGATCCATTTATTTACAAGGATCAATGGGTCTTAGGATTCATGAGATACCCTCAGGGATTTTGTAATCACAGCTATGTAATTGGATAATAGGCAGGCTGCTATTGGATCCCCTAAGTAAGCAATTAAATACCTTTCAGGACTCACTGTTGTTTTCTTACTATTCTTGGGTCAAGTTGCAAATGTTATCATCTACTTGCTCCCCATCCAATCTGGACAAAGCAGGCAGCACTCTGAGGATTGTGTTCTTTCATTTCTCCAGTGTCTTTAACGTGTTTCTGCCTGCTCTGTTGTGTGAGAAGCTCTAGAAAATACAAGTGGATGTTTACACAGCCACCTGAATTTCTTAGTACCTGACAAACAGACCATCATTTGTGTATCTGAGCTATTTTGTCTGAGCAACTGGTAGGGAGCACCAGAGCAGCACAGAGGACTGTAATCACACCATTTCTCTTAACTCTGGAGTCCTGTCAGCTGCAGAATTACTCAGAAAACTGCAGTTGTGCGGTGTAACGGTGGACACAAAGATAAGCACATAAACACAGGGGACCACTTTGTGACATGGTGTGGCAACAATCCTCTTAAGTGTGAACAAGACAAAGGAGATGATAGTGGATTTTATAAAGACCAAAAATAAGTCTATCCTGGGAGAAAATGTGGAGGTGGTGGGGAACTTCAGATATCCGTGTCTTTACCTGAACAACTGCACCAGTGCCACAAAGAAACTGAACAAACTGATAAAGACAGCTGGCTGTGTGCTGGGGGACGGGTCTGGAGCCTCCAGAGAAAACCACACTTTCCACAATATATACTGACAGAACAAGAGTCACCTTGCTTAAATTGTTACTACAAATGCTTTTTGCTATATCTCAGCCTTCCAACAGCTTTTAAACATAAAGGGAGCAATATTTTTGCACAGTAAATAATTCCCCAATATATACCAAAAACCTAAACTTAAAATAACAAAATCTTTCACAGATAAAAGTAAGGAAAGAAATGCAAATAAACTTTTTTCCTGCATGTGCCACTACAAGCACACTGCATCAAAAAAGCAAAGCTGATAAAATTAATTTATTTTCATTCTCACTGGTCATTCTTCAAGAAATGGCCTTTTCATATGAACTTAGTTCTTTTTAATGATTGTCAGGCAGTTTCCATAGTGCATGCATATCTTCAAAGAAAAATATGTTCAAAAGGGTGTTACAGTAATGTCACCCTGCAGGCAAAAGAGTAAGACTGTGAAGCAGGAGAACACAGCTTCACTGCTGAAACTTGTGTTGCTGTGCACCTCAGAGCTGCAGCTGTGCGAAAGCGAGAAGAGGGGAGGCAAATGCATCACACAACATGCGCACACACACACACACACACACACACACACACAAAGAAACTCCACTGATGGGTGAAATTAGAGAAGGAGTTAAGAGTGTCACTGCATGACTTAAAGATGGAGGCCACCAGCAATAAATGTCCATACAAAGCACTGAGCCAAACTCCTCCACATTTTGTTCACTTTTCCTTTCTTATTCTACTACCTCCCGCTGTCCTCTCATTTCTCTCCTTTTTTCCCCTCCCACAACACTGACATAAATAGTCACCTTAAACTTCTTTCTTTGCCTTCTACTACAAATGTTTGTTCAGTATCAGCTCTAATCACATGCCTCTTCAAAATTATATTTTAGCCAAACCAAGTCTTTTTTTGTCAAGAAAATTATATTTGTCTTGATATGGGATTTTCAAAATCAGACGAGTAACTGTTTACGTGAAATCACAAAAAATCCGGAGCATTAGTGCTGAAAATACATTTCAGTTAAGGTATATCACCAACAGCTATTAATTGCACAGAATTTTCTAGTCAAACATTTTAACAAAATCACACACACTTGCACTAAACAACAGATAGATATAGAGCGACTTGCTGGACAACATATTCAGATATTTAGGATCTTAAGAGACAGATGAAAACAGAGCAATAACAGAAATTTCACTGGAGAAAGCTGAGACGCTGATTCCGGCCACTCAAAACAATCCTTGCAACTCCACCTGACATCCTGCAGCCCATTTCAGAAATATTCCAGAGGTGTCTTCAAGCTAAAAATATACACCTAGTCCAATTTTGATAGAAGGCAGGTCAAGCTGCACAGAGTAGATAAACCAGGCAGGAAGTCAGTCACTGGAACAGCGTACAGAATCCTGTCAATTACACAAATAGGCATCCTGTGCAGACTCCCCAATCACACATCACAACACTACCTGGACATGATATGCGGCACCAGGCCAGAGGTCCCCGGGTCTGAGGATTTTTTTACTGTGGGTGAGAAGTTAAAATTACAAGAGTTTGTCATAGGTCTTTTTAATGAGAACAACACCATAAAAGACAAAGTTGGGATTGTTTTATAGAACTATTTGGAAAGTCTGCAACAGAAACCATTTGAAATATAGCAGCCACAAAAAAAGTACTCTGTAGATGATCTGTTGAAGCGTCTATCTATCAAAATTGTGAGGGAACTTCAGCCATTGAGATGAAGCATGCAGAATCTAACAGGACCAGTCAGTAATGTCAGCTAAAATCCCACCGCTATAACTGTCCCCGTCTGAACTCAGCCAATCCATGTATAGACTCAGTTTAGTCATTCAACACACCCTCAAACTGTACGCCTTCCTTCATTTTTACAGCTATGACTTTAGTAAAAGTGGCGAATGTTCAAGATTTATTAAGTCAAACATGCCATTAGAGCAGTTTTCTGTTGGTATTGTTGGAAATACACAAAGAAAGTCAACACAGCAGGATAAAAAGACCGCAGTATTCTGGCAGGGAAGCAGAGCAACACAAACATTCCAGTGCTAAATCCTCACAGGTGCATATTAAGACTCAAAGACCATTTAGCTAAAATGGATTATTCTAAATTTGAATACATACACTTAAAGAAAACATGCTGTATCATTTAGTAGGAAATACAAACTAATTGATGGAAAATGAATATTTTATTTTTCAATTAGGAAACTGCAGTGACCAGAACAATCTCACTATAAGGTAAATTCAGTGGCTGTTCAATTGCTTGCAAATAATCATCAGCAGAACCTTTGCCTCTCCACTACCCATTTCAAATACAATGACTGTTTCTACAGACAGAAGCACGGCTGTGCCATGGGATCTCCAGTGTCCCCCACTGTGGCTAATCTTTATATGGAGGAGGAGGAGGAAAGCAAAGCACTGAGCTCATACAAAGGAACAGGACCAAGCCATTGGTTCGGATGTGTGGACAAGGCCTGGGTCAAGATTAAAACTCAAGAAGTGAAGGTTTCCATGGAGCACATCAACTTAGTGGACAGCAACAACAAGTTCACGAGGGGGGATGCCACAGACCACAAACTGCGTTTTTTGGACTGTGCTGTGCACCTTGAAGAGGATGGAAGTCTTCACACTGAGATTTACAGGAAACCCACACACACACACACAGTACCTGCCACCGGGCGGAGAGTGTGCCTACTAAGGCTGAGGGAACAGACAATTGGCCCAAACAGCACTGGTAGAGAAGCCAAGAAGAACAGATGCAAACATACTGCAATTCCATGTGGCAGGAGTCTCAGAGAAACTTAGAAGGATCTTCTCTAAACATAACATTCCAGTCCATTTCAAACCCAAGAACACCCTCAGACTGAGACTGGTTCACCCAAAGGACAAAACTGAGTGTTGTTGTGTATGCAGTGCAGCGAAGAGTGTGCGGACCGCTTATAGGAGAGACCAAACAACAGCTTCACAAGCGCATGGCACAACATAGGAGAGCCACCTCTTCAGGTCAAGATTCAGCAGTGGACCTACATCTCAGGACACTCTTTTGAGAACAGTAATGTATAGACAGAGAAGACAGATGGTTTGAGAGAGGAGTCAAGGAAGTCATCTATGTTAAACTGGAAAACCCATCTCTGAACAGAGAAGGTGGTCTCAGGTATCACCTTCCCAGCACCTAGAATGCAGCATCGTGTCTCCTCCCCAGGCAGTTTCACAATCATTTACACCTTGACCAAAACTCAGTTAGACAATTCAGAGGTGATAATAACAAACGACATGCACATTGGTCAGGGGGTTCAGTGACACACGAGACTGTAACGACCCGCTCTGCTTCTAAGCTGATGCTCCTGCACCATCTAGTTTAGGACTGAAGAAGCTTTTCTGATAAGAGGGGAAATTCCTTCAAGATCCAAGAACAAGTTCAGTTGATCTTATTCAAGCTCTTGTGATTTGATTTTTAACGTTGTAGATGCATATAACTGATGTTCCTGAGGATTTCTTTTAATTGAAAATATTCATCACTGTTTGGAAAAGGAAAAATAGAACTAGTGTTCTGCCAGTACAACTGGATATAGAGAAAAATAAACATAGACAGGTCCTCACAGCCAGATGCAAACATAATGAAATGTGTGCAGTTAAGTTTGTTTTTGCTAATAGCTGATGCTCACAGTTTCTACTTTCCTGCTGCTTTAGAGAGTGGCAGTGAATGGTGACCGCAGCAGAATGTGGGCGATTCTTAGACTGATAACAAGTTAGGATATAATGACAGGGCCATTTGATAAATGGCTCTTTTTTTTTTTTTAGAGATGCAAACTTCCAAAGGGAACCCAGCCTTGGGCAAACACAAATCCCCACAGGTCACAAAGGCAGATAGATGGACTGCAGTTCTCTGTCACTTTTATCGCTTAGGTATTTGTCCCTGAATTAATAAATCTAGATTCATGACTGGCAGCTCCAGGCACCACCTTTATCTAACCTTGACTTAATCTGAAACTCTTTCTGACGCCACTGCTACTGAGCACATGGCAAAAAAATGAGTGTGATTTATCATACATCAAAGCATCTTTATTTATTTTTTTTTATTTTATTTTATTATCATACATCACTTTGCTCTGTCCTCATAGCTGTTTTAGAAAACGCCACCATCTCATGATGAAGAATGAGGGACAGGAAAGCTTTGCAGACAACACGTCTCGCACATTCAAATCAAATAGGATTTATTCTGTTTAACGTTCTCTCAGTGCAAACCACCAGCTCAATGAAAACTAATAAATTCTCATGAGGAAGGGCTCTTAGGAAGCAGGTGGATAGGCCTAAATTTAAATGAACCACTGTGCCAGCATATTTATTTATTTTTAATATGAGATCGCCCGTTATTAGTTTGTAACAAACACACAAATTCTCTCTTTTGTCCATGTTTTACATGCCAACTCAGTCTCGAAACTAAATGTGACCGTGTAACCGGAACTTATCTACTGAACTGTGTCCAGAGACATGATTTTTTTCATGCTACTGGAAATTAATTGACTTGATAGAACAAAGTGTCACCACATTTTGTAAAACTGTCATAAATGACAAGTTTGCATCATGCTGATAAGATGCCATTAAGTCTACATTTGAAGGTCGGTGGGATGGAGCTGCACACACACACACACACACACACACACACACGCGCACACACACACACACACACACACACACACACACACACACACACACACACACACACACACACACACACACACACACACACACACACGACTGCCAAGCCAAACAACTAAGCAACAGAGTCTGTCCCAACCACTAATATTTAGCGGTAACCTCTTTTTTTTTTTAGGATTTTCTCACTGTTATGTTGCCTCATCCTTGACAGTTTTGTCACCACTTTGCACATCAAACTACTGGAAATAGAAAAGAAAACCTCCTCTCAAACCAAAGGGATGTTGCATTATTTGATTTTTTTTTTAAGAAAAAAAAAATTGATAGATTATAAGCCATCATTATGTATAATTTTTGCCACTGGCAGGAATGGCCTTCTGAATTGTTCTGTGCTGCAGTGGAGCTGAAGAACCTTTATACTGAACACTGTTAAGCCTATGCCTATTTGGTGAAGGTTTCATGTTGCAATATAACTGGTGAAGGTTCGGCTTTTAAAGCCAATCGGGTAGTCAGGGAAATAAATAAATAAATAAATCGTGGCTTGCGTTAAAACACACATTGTAATAATTATGTATCACATTAAAATTGGGTTAACACAAAATTTGTTACATACAAAAACCATATTAGAGATGGATAGGAGTCAGATACTTTATGAAGAGTTCCACCTTTCTGGTCCTAAATGTCAGCAAGACTGGAGATGGTGGCTGATTATTAGAACTATAACAATGGTGAGGAGGTTAGTATGACAGACTGATGGACCAATCTCAATGCAGTGTACAAAAAAAAAAGGATGAGAAGACTCAAAAATGTGCCGCAAGATGTTAATTCTGCCAGTCTGTGGTGTTGAGTGCCATCTGCTGTGCTGTTGAATGCTAGGACAGCAGGATTAAAAAAATAAAAAATAACTCAGCCACAAGGCTTGAAATGTCATTGTTCAGAACATGAGGACACTTTAGTTTGTGAGGAAGAAGAGGACAGAGAAGAACTGTCTCTGCATCCTGTAAAATCCATCCCATCCCCTGACACACAACAGCAGGGCTCATGAGCCAAAGGTTTAGAAAAATCATGCCTACCTATCACAATTCTTTATTTTCCTATCATTCTTCTACGTTATTACAGCTACGTACTGTACATTTTATTTGCTGAAACTTATTTCAGTCATGCATTCTTATTGCTCATGTTTCTGCACCCCAACTGCTCTTTAGTGGCTGAACAATCCAAATGCACTGCTGAATGTGAAGCAGCTTATTGATGAAAGTGTGTGTTTGAGTAAAAGCATATTAACAGGAAAAAGAGAGATGTGTGATAGTGAGAGCAACATTCTGTCCTCCTCTTACAACTTTGGATGAAGAATACGAGAGTTCCTCACTGAGCTGCAACCTTTTTATTTATTAGAAAGAATAATCAGGACAGAAGAAGTTTTCACCACATGACAAAGGCTCAAACTGGCATGCATCATGCTGCAGAGAAAAGTATATCAAATAGTGAGTTGTTAAAGTAAAATTGCATTTTTTTCTGATCATCCCTTGTTTGGTGAAATTGTTTCATTTGAACTTTTGATTTAATTCAATAATCTTTTTAAAAGCTGTAATTTTTCACAAACAATCAATGCAGCTGGGTGATCACAGTACCTTTGCTGTCCTTCACCCTGATCATTTATAGATTTTCAGAATTGATTTGAAAACCTGAATATCTTTTAGCTGGTTTAGCATGAGGTAAGGAAGACAGGCGTGAGATTTCATGAGCCGTTTTAACTCTGCATCTCCTGAAGCTATTCATTAAAACTAACTAAGAGGAAACTAACAGATAACATCTACTCAGGGACTCAATAACAGCAGGGAATTTGAGATCTGTCACACTAGTTTCAGAGATAATTTAATGTGCTATTTTCAGTGCATATTTTTATTAATTTATTTATTTATTTAAAAAAAAACATCCACTTATTCAATATCCTACTTTCAAGGATCTTTTTTTTTTGTTGGCATTTTTGAGTATAAAACTGGAGCAGAAGAAGCTGCAGCAGCACGTTTGTGAATTTTTCCGAAATCTTCTTGGACAGACCAGTTTTTCTGCCCCTCTTTTGCTTTCAAGAAAACATCCAAATGCGGGGAAATAAATTGAAAAGGCAACTTGTGGGATTTGGCATCTCTCAAAACTTGAAAGGCACCAGTCCGCAGAGGAGTCCTCCCTTTCAACAACAAGCGCGCACTTGGATTGAAGTCAACCCAAGTCAAGTGTCAAGTCCCTATGCACAAGCAGAATGCATCATTTATTTCTTTGCCAATCTGGAGAAACAGGTCACACAGCAAATCAAACCCATGTGTTTAGCTGTGTAAAAGAGAGTGCTTTTATGATATAGATAAGAGGAATACATAAAATATTTAGCCTTGACCAACTTTAACATATGAGCAACTTTTTAAAAACAAAAAAAAACAAAGTTATAGATTTATCCACTTTGAGAATAGGCAGCTTTTCTCTGCTGTAATTTTTTAGCGTTTCAACATTAGACTGTTAGGAATAACAGAATAATTAACAGATTAACTGGTAACAATTGCTTTACCTTTTAGGTCATTCATCTCATTCTAGCTTTAAAAAAAAAAGTGTATCAGGAAACAATCTGCCGAAAGAATGTGCCACAATAAAGAGACTAAACTAATTTATCTCATTTGTTATATCCATCACTTAAGACTTGCATTGTATTTGTGCCAACCAAACACAAAGTGTGCTTCCCCATTGTTAATCAATACCCTTTCAGCTTGCCGAGAGAAATAATTAACCATTAGCTTCTCCTTCAACAAAGAGAACACCCCACTCTGGCTTCACCAGAAGCAACGGAGCTTCTCACCTTCTCCATCTGTCCCACAAGAGCCAAGCAGCAGTGAGGCGACGAGTGCAATAATCCCACTGAGTCTTTTACCCGCCAGAGGCATGTTGAGGCTGCGGGATGTTGCAGAGTGCAGTTCCGCCTGTCGGAGGATGGCTGTGCCGTCCTTCCACCTCCTCCTCTCCCGTCCTGTCCGCTTCTCTCCTCTGCTCCTCTCCAGCTCCGCTCTGGTGCGCTGCAGTAAAGTCTGCAGCAGTTTGTGGAAGCTGGCCGGGACCCGGTGAGAGGGAAGGATGCTCTCACACCGCCTGCTCTCTGTCAAGTGATGAAGGGGGGAGACCGGAGCAGGAAAAAGGACCAATGAGGCTGTGGCAGGTTTGAGTTCCAGCACACCTCCTCTCTCACTGAAGAAGCTCAGATATCCAGGAGTAGTTTCACAGCATGGTGCCAGCATGTGGGTGCGATGCTTCACTGTTTAGGGAGCTGTCTGCTGTATGCCACGATCAAATAAAAGCAAGCAAGAAACTGAAAGCAAACATGAGATCAATGGCTAAAAACAATCAAGCAATCAGGGTTAAAGCCCATCTCTAATCTTATATGAAAATTGACTTGTATCCTAATAAAGAAGTGATTCACACCCTGTATTTACTCCATTATTTGAATGATCAACGATATATGACAACCGACAAAGTCAAATCATGTTAACAGATTGGGCTGCAACTTGCCACAAAACTAGTTCTGACATTATAAAATGATGATGGAGAGAGTAAAATTGTGCCGGTGGAGGTTTAGTTCTCACCATTTTGTCTTCCAATACTTGCCAGGTAGTTTGATTTTTTTTTTTTAACCTTAACCAAGTAAAAAAATAAATTCTAAAGCCAACCAGAAAGAGCCAACATTTAATAGTACAAGTTGTGTTTTCGTGGAACTAAATCATCCAGCAGAATTGCAATCATGGGATGATGGTCTCATAAAAAGAATGCATTTCAGCCCATGACCGTTTCCTCACTCCAATTAAAGTTGGTAGTTTGTAATTTGAAAGGTGGAAGCATCTGTTCTGCCGTTCCTCATTTTTTGTAGTTCCATTATTGTCCACAAGGAGTCCTTCCAAATTTTCATTTTCCCTGTGAAAATCTTAAATGCTTTGCTGTTATCTGTGTTGAAGAATATTTTATAATGAAAAGTAATATTTTTTGCTTTCATTCTTTATAAGTTAACAGCCATTTGAAGTCTCCAAAAAAACATTAAAACTAGATTCCTAATAAAGTTGCTCTCATTCACACAATTGCTTATTTTATCAGACGGCTAAACAGGTCATAAACCATGACGGAGAAGAGGCCCATTAAAACCATGTGTCAAGTCACATTCACTTAAAGCATTTTAAGACTGACATACCACTGTAATAAAACCCTGACGTTATAGCCACAACATCCTCTACAAACTCACCATACAAGTAAATTAAAGATAACATCTGTGCAGTGATTTCCGTTATACTTAAATGTACGATGACACAGAGAACTAAATCCCAGAATGTCTTGAGCGTTTCCTCACACCGTCCAACGCTTTCAACAATAATAGAAGTTATACTGAAACAAGGATAATTGGTCATGTTTAAATAGCCAAGTTTAGCTCTAAGCATAGCTCAACTCAGCTGTGCTTGTATCATGCTAATTGTCTTAATTGTCTCAAATGGCTGCCCCTGTGTGCCCATTCGGGTTAACGTGACATATTTTATTCATACTTAGTTTGATTATCTCTAGCAAATGTATTGTTTGAGTAGTATCTAGCATAGGAAATTACAACTGTTCTGCTTAATTTGTCTGTCACACATTCTTTGATATCATTTATTTATTTACCTTTTTACTATTTACCTCTGAAAGTGTTACAATCTTCTGCATCCCCTCTTGCCTTATTTTCCATAAACCTTGAGTTTATCCTGTGGCCCTTAAGCTGCCCTCAACACTACCTTTGACCAGTTTCAATTGGACCCACTTTGGGATATGGTCACTGTTACCAATGGATTGACAGAGCATAAATACATGGAAGCTGAGTTTTCTTCTACAATGTCTACAATTAGCTTACTGGCAATGTTAAATTAATGCCTGTGTTATCTTCTAAACTGGGGCTTATGTTGAAAGCTCTTGCCCTTTCCTATTAAGTTGGATGATTATCCGACTATCACCCGTCACAAGCCATTGGCAGAGTATCTTAGCAATGATTTTCTTAATAAGACGGAGATGGGGATTTTTGGGCATTTCTTTCTTTATCTCATTCCCCATTAGCATATGTCATTAATGTTGGATCTAGCTTTGGTATCACTTCTCAGTTGACCAAATTTAAATTTAAATATTTAAAGGCAATCAAATTCAAACTGTTAATCTGTTTTTTTTAAAGCCATCTATATCAGCGGTTTCAATTACTTTCAATAAACAGTCTTAAATGTACTTCATAGGTGTGTATATATGCGTATAAACAACTATTTAACACTGCAACGAGTGGTTGTGCCACATTGTGTGTGTACACCATGTAAACAATGGAAATGGAAAGTCCATTTGAGGTTCTAGTTTGAGGTGTAAATATTATTCATTCAAGAAAGGAGATATGTGTTCAGTACGAGCTTAAATGCTAAATGGATGATAGAAATCGTAGCTCTAACAGAGAAATATCTTTGTTTTTAGGGGTTTACTGGAATTATTGCTTCGAGTGCAAGTTCAAATCCTAGCACATCTTTTTCTCTTTCACCACCGGATTTGTCAGAGCCAGAACCCACAAAGAAACCGTATGACTGTCAGTGCAGCCTCGTTCAAAGGAACTCCACCACCTCTTCTGCCATCCTGTGTTCAGTTTTGCAATGTGATTGAATGTAAGTAAGCAAACAATTTTCAAGCTACAAAGAATGAGGGCTCCAAAGCCATTTCCCACCTACAGAAGGAAAACAAAATAAAATAAATCTTGAACATTCATCAAAAATAAATGGCCTGGATAATTTCACCTGACAATCAATGGTGGAATAAAGTTACTTACATTTTGTCTCAGCTATTTGGTTTTTATGGGTAACTCCATCTTTTAAATGTAGATTACGTTTTGCGTAGACCCAAACTGCAGGAAACTACAACACTATTTGCTGGTGAGTTAACACCAGCAAAGTTGGCAGGCAGCTTTCTAAGTCTTATGTTATGAAGACTTCAAATTAAATGCAAGGCTCCAACTTAGGAGAAAACATGAGATACATGTTTTATATTTCTCTGCTTTGTTGGACATGAATCATTTCCAGACATCCATTAAATAACGTGTGCATTGCAGTTTATTTGAATTATTCATCCACATTTCAGCTCATATATTTCCTTTTTCTTAAATAAGAAACACAGCATGATAATACAGATTCTCCTATATAGACATAGGACAAAAGAGGACGCAGCAGGCCTCCTTCTCATGCGGGGAACTGTAGACAATATGACTTTCCCTTAAAAAACTGAAATTGAGAGGCAGTCAGACAATTAACCAGACGCATAGACAGCTCGATGTCAGGATAATGTGATGTAGATATTAACATCTTAAGTCGAAATTTTCTTAAAAACATTTTATTAAAAAAAAAAGAAAAAAAGTAAACACAAATTGTGACAGAAAGCTTCTTTCGTATAAAGCAATTAGAAGAAAATGGCATATTTCTATTATTTCAGATCACCTGAACCTCACAGAGACTAAAGATCATTTATCACCAGGTTATAACAGAGCCGAAAGAAAAAGAAACAGATGGTATTTCTATGTTTTCTACACGTTTGTCATTAGGTCGACAGCAGTTTTGGTAGCCATGGTAACAGTTTGTGTCTTCTGGAAGCTTGACTTCCACTCTGTCTGTTTGCAAGTTCTGGATCCAGCCGTCCTTGAGAATTAATCCAGCCCATGGCTGAGGTTCTGCGCAGTCCAGGCAAACCACTGATGAAACTCAGTCTAAAAAGTGTTGCGTGCTTCTGTGGGTCGATGTTGCTGAGTCAGCTTACCATAGCCGCCTCTGGCTGGGTCGTAATCCTGCCTGTACTCATCTCTCACCTACACAGCAACAAAACAGAACCACAGGCAAGAGTAAATAAAGAACTACAAATGGGAGCACACAAAGGAAACAAACAGGACATAACCAAACAATGGTGCCAAGCTAAATTTCAGGACTCGGAACATTTTCATGTCAAAACACGCAGACACACACACACACTATAAATTGCTCGAAGGACTAAATTTCAGCTCCGAACAAGTCAAACAACAGATAATAATATTTGCAAAAGATAATTGGGTCTTATTTAGAGAACCTTAGGCTGCACTTATTTTTATAACAATCTGAAAATTGATTTGCTGACTTTAATGCAAGATTGTTCTACACACTTTCTTATAAAAAGCATTTGGAAATTAAATCTAGACTTCCGATTATATAATTGATTGTGGGCAAAGTGACACGATATGTTCTGAATCCATAAACTCGATGAAGGTCTGATTGACTGAATCATGAATAAAGATTCAGCTGTAGGACACATGAGTAGCATTTTGTATAGAACACGGTGTCTTATTTTCATTCAGCACCCATATCAGGATTAAATTGACATAATTACAGATTTTCCAAGATTTAAGACAGTCGCAGTTATGTACAATTTCCTTTCCTTTCGAAAACAGTAGTTGATTTCATCATTTATCTTTGAAGTTCTACATATTATACATGTGTGATAAAGTGCAGTGAAACAGGGTATTAAATACCTGGATGCCACTTCAGTTTGTGTCATTTCTCAAATATTCTGCATTGCTGCGCTTTATAATGTTGACCAAAATGCTGCAGTACAGAAACCAACAAAGCTTTTCCAAGACAGACAGGTAGACAGGTGAGGCCGATTGTCATGCGACACGGGTTCAATTGGGCAAAAGACTACATTCCAGTCCACTTAAACCAAATTTAAAACCATTAAACTTTTCACGTCAGTTAGTGTTGATATTTAATAAAGTTTACACAAACTGTGGAGTCTTTGTTGAGCATCTAACAGGAGGCGTAACAAAGTGCAGCCAGCTGAGTACCATGACCCATATGTGTTATTAACTTTCATTTGTGTGTGTGTGTGTGAGACATGTTGTGAACTTTTCATTTAAAATTCCTGCAGCACAGCAGAATTATCATACGTGCAAAACAAAGTGTCATAATCCTCACCTGTCCTCCAGATTTGCCGCGGCCATACTGCCGTCCCTCCTTGAAACCAGCATCCCAGTCTGTCCTGATGATCCGGTCATCCAGCCGCGTGCCGTTCACGAAGCGCATGGCATTTTCTGCATCTCCTCGTACATAATATCTGGTACAGCGCGAGTCAAAGCGACATAAACACTTTATGATCAATCTCATAATTATGCATGACACTTTGGTCACTAACCACACAGAAAGAAACGTTTTTGTAATTTTCCTGTTGTGCTTTTCCTGCAAGGAAACCACTTGTAATTTGAGCCAGATGTTTAAAAAAAGGATACTCTACAAAGCAGAATCCGCAGGCAGTTTTCTTGACTTTATCCAAGCCGATGATGATGCGCTTGACATCTCCACATTTAGCAAACAGCTCATGAACCTGTTAATCAGTTGCAAAATTAACACAGTCAGAGAACGAACGATGTCATTATCAAAAGGGAAAGTTTATTTCAAAAGTATACCGTGCTTAAAGTGATAGTCCGGAGTAGATTCAACCTGAGCTTCAAAGTAAGATGAGGGTTGATCTACTACTGTAGACAACAAAGTATATGCTATATTCTACATGAATTTTTATGTTGTAGAGTTGTGAATTTATTTTATCAATGGAGACATTGAGCAGCCTTGCTTTGTTGTCTACAGTAGTAGATCAACCCTCATCTTACTTTGAAGCTTATAGATCAAGGAAGTGACGTTGACGCAGCTTTAGCAGCAGAAAAGCTATCAGGCTTGTGTTGATAATAATAAACTCCTGGACTATTTTCAAACTTCCAAATGCATCGTTTTGTGAGTACAGACCATATTTGTACTACTGTAGAAGTTTGGTGTCATGACATGTGATTTTAGTGTGGTAATTTTGGAGATACTGCCAGGGTCCGTTAAAGCTGCAGTCCGCAGGATTTGTTGTTGTCATACGTAAAGTCCTCATTTTTGGCATTTTAAGAGTTTACATGATCTATCAGAACGGTTGAAGTTGAAAACGGTGACCTCCGAGTCGCAAAATGCAAGAAATGCTTATTTTTTAACCGAAAAATAAAAAGTTATTCAACTTCCTGTCCCGCCCCATCAAAACACATGAGAACTTGTGCACGTCTACGTGCACGCCAGATACGCGTACACGACTCCTCATTCATCAACTGTCATTTGCGATCATGGAAGACACAGTAAGTAGACTAGCCCGTAATGAAGTTCAATAGTAGATAAATAAGCGTGGGGACGAGCCTACCTTGTATCGTGCGTGCACAATCGGTGATTGACAGGCAGCAGAGCCCAGCTCATAACCTGATTGGTTACCTTTTACCGGTCCGGTCTGCAATTTTGTAAACAAACCTGCTGGCTTTGGAGGGACCTAGCGGGACATATAGGGGACCTAGAGAACTCATTTTTTTTTGTATTGGGGTATTTAATGTACTACTTTCAGAATCCCCTGACAGTTCCAGGCATTATGCTTGAAAAAGAGTTGCAGACTGCAGCTTTAACCCTTGTACTAAGCTATTCGGGATAACTCAGTAACTCAGCTGATGTTCAGTCAATATCGAAAAAACTTCGGGTGGGCTACTTGGCTGGATATCACGGTTCAAATGACCCCAGGTTGAATCTACTCCGGACTGTCACTTTAAGTCACAGTACAGGGAGAACATGATGCAAATTAATTCCCAAAGAAGTTAGTGCAGAAAGTTTAACTGATGAGCTTACCTGCTCCTCAGTGGTGTAGAAGGACAGGTTACCGACATACAAAGTGTTGCTCTGCTTCAGCAGCTTCTCTTGTTCATAGCGGTTACCCTGACACACAAGTAACATTTAAACATGAGTAAATACTACGAGTAACAAACCAAGAACATATTCAGCTGGACCTTTCACAACATGTGATAAAATAGCACCTAAAACACAACTTCAGGTAATTCTGTGAATGGCCTGAGAGCCTGATGAACATACTTACATGAACACACACACACACACTTACCTAAAGTTCACCTAGTATTCACAGCTTTAGTCAGTTAAAGGGATAATTAAGGAAAAAACATGCCCTTTAACATTGAAGTGGTCAGTTCACTCTTTTATAGATCCACTTATTGTTGTCTAAAAATGTCAAAATTTTTTAAATAAAGCTTTAATAGATTCATCTTTTGAGTTTTGAAAGCTTAATTTTGATTGGGTCATTCCGTGCAAACCATCAACTCTACAGGGAGTTAAAACATTAGATGAATGCATCCCAGTACACCACCATCACCCACTTTAACCTGGGTTAAAGTATAAATATTTTGATAAAACAACATTTCAAGGGTGTTCCCAGTAAAAAGTCGGAAGAGAAGCTATAACTTCAAGAAAATACAACTACGTTATAAAGATACTGTATGTCATATAGCCAGAAATAAAATAATCATCTTCGTTATCATGGAGAGTTACTGTCATTATTACATTTATCATAGTTAAAGAAGTACTTTAACTTTTATAAATCTGTAACACGAGGTAAAGCTTTTCAAATAAGAAGTTTAAGGGAATTTAAAAAGTGGTGAAAACAAATTGCAAATATGACGACATTTAACTTTTAAAGGGCAAAACTCGATAAATTCTTGGAGCAGAGCTGAAAAGTTATGAGTCTATCATAAAGCTGCCCTGAGGTCTGATCTTGTTGCAGATCCAGTAAAGCTTTGTCTACACACAATCATTCAGGTTTTCTTCCAGACTTTCTTCTTTTCTTCCGATTTTTAACAAACGCCGCTAAGCTGAATTCTCCATAAATCTACTGAATCAAAACAGCTAAAAAAACAAATCTAATGGGTGAAACATTCAAAACTATTGAACGCAATAAATTGTCAAAATTATTTTAACACGTTTAACCACGTATAGTCATCGAGTAAAACATTAGATAAAATACGAAATGTCAGATGTGCCTTAAATAATACACGTTTCTTTGTATGTTGGTGCAAAATCGAAGAGAGGACTACCAAGGCTACACAGTCAAGTTCAAAAAATTTTTAAGCAGCGGTTTCTAATATGGCAAGTGGTCAAATGAATCAATTCAAAGCCTTAGCTGCCAGCTCTTGTTTTCCAACGCCTGGTGGCTGTTAGCTAGAAGCTAACCCTTCACGTTACGGTAAAACGTTTTTACGTGCTGGCGGATTTTAGCGTCCCCTTCTCACTCACCTTAAAGTGTTGATCTCTATATTGACTTATATCGATGTAAGAATCGCTAGTCAAAGCGTTCAGTTTAGCAGACATTGTGGACAAATCGTAGATGATGAGCGCTCCTGCTACAGCTCAACAAAAGTTGCTGAAAAACGACGAAATTACTTCCGGTTCATCTGTCCGTTCAGTTAATTGCACCGAGTGGAAGCACTTCATTACAGCTGAAAGGTACCGCCTGTTAATGCAAGAGCATGTTCAATCTGTGCTCATGAGCTTTGGTGTGCTCCGATTGCAAATAAAATTTTATATATATATATATATATATATATATATGAAAAGGCCTATATGTTTTTTTTAATTCAACATTTCCATTTAGACTGAGAAACTCGTTACAACTATAATTCCTTCCATATTATTCATACTATTTCACAGTAAATGCAGAAGTTGAAATTCCAAAGCCTTCGACTTTCCAGTGTGAGTTTATTTATATTCACACCTCAAAATCAGTCATACCCAAAACAAAAACAGGTTTTTTAAATTCATTTTAGTCATCTTGGCATGTTAAACTGAGTAAGTCACATGACCATTAAAGCGGCTGATGCTCAAGGCTATTTCGGTGTGTGTGTGAAATGTGGAGCCATCCTATTGGCTGGAGTCACACGGTCGTTATTGGATGTTGATCAGACTGCTTCCTCTGTCTGAGGTTTCTCTCTCGTTATTAATCACACCTCGTTTAACATTCTAAATATGCCAATGAATTGATTAGTATTCATGCACATCTATTTTTTTTCTTATATTTGACAAATATCTTTATTACAAAACTTAGCAGATTGTTTTATTTATTTAATTCCATGCAGTGGAGGTGTGTGCATTTTTTTGTATGGATGGTTATCTCCATATTTATTGATCTGCTTTGTTTTTATATCACTTTGATGAAAAGACAAAGAGTACTTGTTACTAACTTCAAGCAGAAGGAAAATGTTAGAATAAATTTGTAATTTATTCGAAATTACTCAATTATTTTCATTAGTATCAACATAGTGCTATAAATGCTGCACCAAACTGGCTTAATGCAAAGCCTCAGAGACATTCTTTACGTCTGGCATCCAAAAATATAAAAACAATATAATTATAATGGAAGAAGAATAATTACAGACACTTAAAAGTTCACCGTGAGGTAAAAATTTTATTATTATAATTCAAATACTCAAAGTGAACAAAATCCTCGATTCTAATCAGTTTCTCGTCTATCTTACTGAAAAAAACAAAAACAAAAAAAAAACTACAAAATGTGAATAGACCAGCTTACAAAGTCACAGGAAATTAAAAACAAAAGATGAAATGAAGCAGCATGGCATGATGCAGTCATCAGCTCTCAGCAAAATCTGGACTATCAACTCTTTTTGAGTTTAGAAGAGACATTCCATCAGTTCCTGTATCATATGAAAACCATAACCCAATACATCACGTTATACAACAACAGTGGCTCTGTTGAGCAGTGTTGACTTGACACTCAGATTTTCCATTTAAATTTTGATCAGAGGTCAGATGGTCCCCACTTTATGCTGCAGCACTTCCTGGAACCTGAAACAAAGATAGGAGACCAAACATTTACATAACAGAAGGTGCAGGGAGGCTCTGTAAGCAGAGGATTGAAGATGTAAAAGATTCAATAATTAGACCAGTTTATGCAACTTTAAGGACTGATATCTTTAACTAATTTCATCCTATATCATTGAAAACTGAGCAATAGTTTTCATTCCCCTCATTTTTATCGTTTGAGGCTGATTGCAATCTTCACCAACTGTACAGGTAACAAAAGGTGAAGATCTGTGCCGCTAGAACGACTACCAATCTAATTTCTAAGATTAATTTCCAGTTAGAAAACAGTTAGAAGAAAAAAATGCTAAACTACTTTAAGATAAAACAGCATGAAAGTGGATTCTACAAAAAAAAAAAAATAATTCAACTCTATCCATTACACACATACATGCATGCATTAACACTTATTTTAGAATAATATGCCCAATATATATTATACTTGTTTTGGAAAGCATTTCTCTGCCAGAAAGCCCCAGATAAGCTGAAACACTCAGTGGCCCTCATTTATCAAGCCGTCGTAGAAAGCATCGTAGATATGAGCGGAGAACTCGTCGTACGCAGAGGTTCAAGTGAGATTTACAGAACATGCGTACCACACCAATCCCATCGTAAGATCGAGCGGCTGTTGATAAATCCGGCGGCCGAAATCCATCGTAATGATCATAACCACGCCTTCTACAAAACGGGGCTGAGAGGCCGCACCTCTAGAGTTTGCGACATGGATAGACGAAAGGCGGCAAAGAAACGCTGTCAACGCTGTTGACAGCCGTCCCAGCTGTCAACAGCGTTGGCGTTGTAAATCGCAGACCGGACGAGGTATGTATTTTCCCCTACTGTGATGGTCAATAAAATGTGATAAACTCCAGATTAAATTAAATCTAAAATTGAACGATGTTTTACTTTTTCTCCAGTAAGATAAGGAAGAAGTGGTCCGATATGAAATTGGCCAAAAAAGAAGGTCGCAGCTCTCCGACGCAGCATGTCACAAACGGGAGGAGGGGGGGGGTCCAGGTTTGGATTTGAGTGCCTTGGAGGAGAGGGTGGCTGGCCTGATCGGAGCTACGAAACTTGACACTGATGGGCCCATGCTAGAGCTCGAGAATGGTAAGAATGACTGCACACCCAAGACGTTTAAATAAAACAGTTGCTTTAATTTTCAACACAAATGAGGTTCCTAATCAAACTAATATTTTTCATTCACAGATGAATCCGAAGTGGCATCCGGGCAACCTGACCCGCGCGACGAATACGCGGCCCCGTCAACATCCGAAGCCTCTGCCTCTGCCTCTGCCCCCGGTCTGCAGCGTCACACCGGCCAGCCGTGTTAACCACAGAGGTCCTAGAAAGACAAACAGAGATCGTGAAGTGGATGATGGCTTTAACACACACCGTGCAATCTATCGACAGTACATTGAAAGACATAAATGAAACACTGAAGTCACAGAATAAATGCTGAAAGAAATCGTTGTTCTCCTTTCTTTTTTCCTTGAATCACAGAATGCTTACCAAAAGTCAGAATCGCTGAATACGTCCCTCTCTCCTGAGCGCTCTTGGCTGTGCAGGCTGGTGGTAGGGATCTCTGGGTACGGGGTCCTCTGGATGTACATCTGGAAATGGCACTCCATTTTTTTGGGCAATGTTATGGAGATCCCCGCATGCAATAATAATATTGCATACCTTTTCGGGCGGATAGGGTTCCCCCCGCAGCCGAGAGACAGATCCAGCTTTAGGAGCCATATACAGCTCTCCACAGTGGCACGCGTGCGCGAATGCGCAGTGTTAAAGCGCCTCTCCTGTTCGGTGTGAGGGTGCACGGTTGAATAATGAGCCATCACTCTCCCAATTACGGAGTTGTACTTGTTTAATTTATTTAATTTGCGTTTATGTTTATATTTATGTTGAAGTCAAATAAAACATGGGCCTTCTTTAAAGTGATAAGTCTGTCATTTTAACCAAGGGATTTGTTGCGACTCCTGAGCACGCACTAGTGACGCTGCTGTGTTGCAGTCACCGCAAGTCAAAATGGAAAAGTGCGTACACGGCCTCAGACCTGTCGTGGCGATTTCATCTTTCCTGCGCTCACGATGGATTTGATAAATGCCAACCTTTGCGCAGAAAAGAACGTACACACGACCTACGCACGTTTTTCGTCTTACGCAAGTTTGATAAATGAGGGCCAGTGTGTTTAAGTCCAGGTTGAAGACACACTTATCTTCAGCTGCATTTGAATAAAGCTCCAAATCTGAAGATTGAGTTTCAAAACGTAATCATATTTTAACGACTGATTTTATTTATTGTTCTTGTTTCTTTCTTTTTTGTTTAAATCTTAAATCGTGGTTTTATTCCTACTGTTTTAATGTCTCTGTAAAGCACTTTGAATCACCTTGTTGTTGAATTGTGCTACACAATTAAACTTGCCTTGCCTTTCTGCTGAGAATAAATATAAAAAAGGTCTTAATGCTTTCATAAAACTACCTCTAGCTTAGGATGTGCTTTTTCTGAGGAATTATGCACACAGAGGATGGTATGGAAATGAGTTCCTTCCATTCAGTTAACCCTCGGGGCCTCCAGCAGATTCTAACAGCATCAGGCAAGTTAAAACTAATGAATACCTTTTTAAAGCTGCCTTTCTCTCCCATCTTTTCTTCGTCAGAGCTCGGATCTCCTCTCGATACTCAGCAGCTCCACTTCAAAAATGAGCGTCGCTCCTCCGGGTATCTTCGGAGGAGCTCCCCGGTCTCCGTAGCCCAGCTCGGCGGGGATGACCAGCTTCCTTTTCTCGCCCTCGCACATGCCCAGCAGGCCCTGGTCCCAGCCTTTGATCACCTGGCCGGTGCCCAGGGTGAAGGTGAAGGGTTTGTCTCGAGGAATGCTGCTATCAAACTCGGTGCCGTCCTCCAGCTTGCCGGTGTAGTGCATGTTCAGCACATCACCCTTGCGGGACTTGATGGGGCAGTTGTCCACTCGCTTCTTGATGCCGATCTGCAGCTTCTTCTTCTCGGCTCCGTGAACCGCCGCCGTGCTCAGAGACAGAACCGCGACCACGACCAGCAAGTACACCCGCATGGCTGCAGAGTTCAGCAGTTCGACGCTTGGTGAGCAAAATGTTGACAATGAATCAGGGAACTGAGCTTTACCGAAAGCGGATAAGCGAGCAAAACAACCGGAAGTGATTCACCAGTTGGTGCCACCACACAAAAGAATCCGGAGAAAAAACATCTGACAATAATCGAGCCTCAGAGAAACAGATTACACATAAACTCTAAGACCTTAAGATCTAAAAAATGTGAATAAAGCATTTTAATGTTTGTGTGATTTCAGTGTAACTATTGACTACATTTTCAAACCATTTGAATCGTTTATTTTCACATTAGGATCTAAATTAAGAACATACCTCCCCCAGTCTAAAAAAACAGTTACTTAAATTAAGTGAAATAAGTGAATGCCAACATCATACATTGGCCACAGCATTTTGGATCTAATATTGAATTTTTACTGCATCAAAATCCGACTTTGAATTTGAAAAACCAACAGTGTAAAAAAAATTCAACTTCAAAAAATTCAGTGGAAAAAGAACCAGACTCATCCGGGTAAACAGGGAGAAGCAATCGATCCCTGTCTCAATTCATCAGATCAGATCAATCGATATTAGTAATATCTATTACTTAATTTTATTAACACAAATGGCAAATAAAGTAAACTCACTCACCAAAGCACCATCACCCGCGTTGGTGGACATGGCTGATCTGTCCAATGTAGCGTAACTTGATTGCTGCCGTTGGATGAATTGAGACAGGGATCGATTGCTTCTCCCTGTTTACCTGGATGTTAAGTCTGGTTCTTTTTCAACTGAATTTTTTTAAGTTTAATTTTTTCCACTGTTGGTTTTTCAAATTCAAAGTCTGATTTTGATGCTGTAAAAATTCGATATTAGAAATTCGTATTCAAACTCTGATGGCACAGAAAAACTTCCATACAAAACAATCCAATCGGGACTCTTTCTGACTCCAATGCGTTAGGTGGCAGTACTGCCTCGTAGCGCTGTTTGCCAACCGTCATAATACCACAGAAGAAAAAACTTTTCTTCCTCTGATCTGTTACGAAATTTCCGCCAATGTTATGTCATTCAATGTATGGGACCGGTCACTTGATTCACCTCAAGTAAGTGAACTTCATGAGTATAGTTACTTTAATGGATACATTTACATGCCTGTATACAACAGCCGGTGAATATATGTCTTCATTTAACTAACTCATGATAATGATGTTATTACAGGACTGAAATCTCACGAGGCAACAGTTACCTGGCTAAGCTAATATAAATTGGACAAAATGATCTCGCGCATGCTAGCGTTACTCATCAACAACCTGCAAGTCGTGGAGAAGTTGGCAGAGTCCCGTCCTATTCGCAGGGCGGCCCAGATCACAGCTTATGCCATCACGAAGGCTCAGATTGTGGGTCGGAATACCTCGGAGCGGGTCCTTCGGTCACAGACGCTACGGCAGGTCCGGCATGAGACCGGCAGAGTCCCCGGCGACCTGGAAGAGATGACCAGTCGCCTCAAGAGAGTCCGAGAGACGTTTGTCAACGAAGTGAAGGAGGGATGGAAGGATGGCTCAAAGCAGATCAAGAAATAAGCAGAACATAGCGACTATTGACAACATGTCATGAGTTTGTATGCCTTACGTTTTGGACTGAGGGAGCCAAAAGGAGAAATTACGTGTAAACAGTCAGCCTCGATAAGGAACTAAACACTCTGCAGATTACTACACTAGCAGAGTGGGTGGCTGGTAATGTGTGGAAGGTGTACCCGCATGCAGTAAAATCTACAGCAGTCACTGTTTTCATACTTTTGGAAACGCAACAGTTGGAAATGTGCATTAAATTTTTAGCCTGTGGAAAAGGAAGAAACGTCTTTGGTGTTGTCGATGGAATGAGTGCACCTCTTAAAAAAAAACAAAAAAACAATCACTGGCATTAATACAAACAAACTTTTAAAAATACATTTCCTCCAATGTGCAAATATTTATGTATGACACTGGTCCTGCCAAAGAGCTTTTGTAGCTCTTGTACAACTTTTTTTTTTGGTCATCGAAAATGTACATATTTTGGGAGATGTGTATGTATATGTGTGTATATATATATATAGAATATGAATCAATCTGATTCTGAATAAATAATTTATAAAAGAGACATTGTATTTATTTTAAGTTAATATGTACAGGACAGGCATTCTGTTTAAAGAAGATTAAAAAAAAAAAAACTTGTTCGTGGGCTCAGTGTCAGGGACTGACACAAAAAACTGTACTTACTTTGTTAATTTGCTTTCACAAAATTAAACGTCACAACAACAAAGATGGGAAAGCAATCACCTCACAGTTTCTACTGAGGTAACAACATTTTTTATCTGCCGTATCTTTAGCAATAAAAGTACATATTAAAAGGCACAGGACAATGAAATGTGAGTTTTGGACTGGTGATAAGGACACAAGTTAGTTAAATTACACCAATTACACAGAAAATTAAATCAGAATATTTATATCTACACATCTTGTTGTAATATCTTGATATATCAGATTGATTCTAAGAGTTTAAAAAAAATGTTATTTTGTTTTTTATTCTTGCACAGCCCTCCACATCTTACAGGAAATCAGTGGAAAAATATTCTCATTAACGTCACATGATCATTGTGTTTTATTCATGCTAACTTACAGTTTTCTCATTCTGATCACTTCAGATATATGAAACATAATTCTAACTTAAAAAAGTTGAATTAATGAACTGCTGCATTTTATGAGAATAATTCATGGTGGAAACGTGCTGTGTCTTCAACATTGGCCAATTAAACCACAATTGAACCTTTCATGATAATAAAGGAAATACAAAAAGTTCAGTGCCTCCCTGCTTCTAGTTTAATTAGATGATTGTGCAAAGCCTCACCTGTTTTATCTGATGGTTTTCAGCACAGATATAAGATGCAGGAAGAATAACCAAAATCCAAGGTTTGTTTTCAAGCCAAGGTCAAGAACAGAAAGCCAGTGAGACCATGCAACGGTATGCATATGTCGGGGATCCAAATCTTAGCTTCTTAGCTATTTCTCTTTAAGAGATTTAAATAACTTAAACTTAATTGTAAGAAGACAGAACATATTAAACTAATAATACTGGACAAGGCCTGATCCAGTCCTGACAATTTACTGGGTGAGGCTTTTTTGTTTTTGGTGGGAGGAACCCTTGAAATGAGAAGCAAGACAATACCAGAAAAGAAGGTAGAACAAGCTAGGTGAAGAAGACAATGAAAGCAATGTTACGGGCTGGCAGAGTTTAGAGAACTGGGACTTGGTTAGCTGTGACCCAGCCGTCCAGCCTGCAGTATATTTCTGATATCGAAATAGATCTGTCATTTTAACCCAAATGAACCATTACATATGACACTTATATATGCTATCAATCTATATGACATTTTTCCATTAATTATTTAGCAGTCCTCACAGTGCAGCATTTGACATTTTTGAGTTTGTTTTTGGAGTTTGTACCTTTATGACTTTTAGAATTTTACAGAAGAGGCTGAAATAAAAAAAACTACTTCTATGATGAAGTTATTCTGACATACATTAAGACGAAATGTATCTAAACTTCATCAAAGAGTTACACTTCTGCAGAGCGCTAATAAAAAAGGGTCACTTGGTGTATATAGCTTTATTTCATTTGAAAAAGCACAGACAGGAAGCAGCTTTATGTAGCAATACTTATGCAGACACACTGGCCTGGCAACTAAATATTAGTCACATGTTATATCATTTCACATTGAAATAAATCTCTATCAGGAAGAAGAGAAGGCATTAGTTTCTGACAGCATGAGTCAGTACATATACACTGATATGGCACCTGAACTTCATATAAAAATAAATCTCTCAACATAGGAAAATACACATAAAATCATCATTTTAACATAGGAAACAGCAACAAGCAGCAGAAGTTGCAGTACGACAGTAATAATAAAAGGATGTGTTCATTTTCAGTGTTCAAAGGGCAATAGACAGCAGAGCAGCAATGTGATTTCTACATTTACACGAAGCCCTTGAAAATGAGAGAGCTGATCTGGAGTCAGTAAGAGAAGGGATAGATCGATACAGTTTTAAAGATTTCAGGGGGAAAGTCTTTCTTTTCCAGATGAGGTAAACTTGATGTGAAACAATTGCCAGTGGCTTATGTGAAACAACTTTTTGAGAGGCAGTGATGCTCTACAGCAATGTAACAGGTGGCAGCATACTCACTGATATGGCAGCTCACCCACAGTAAACAAATGGCAGCAACATCTTCCCTCTTATTCACACTGCCTGTATAGCGAACTCACATCTTTACTATAAATACAAATTGTGCTTCATGTGCTTTATCACTACCTACATTTAAATCCAAAGGTAGCTCCAACATACTATTCTCTCATATAGTAGCCTAAATTAACATACTATCAGGCAGAAACAAGGCTAAACTGTACTAGAAGCTATGATCAGGATCGCTTAAAACTCAACATTAAAGCATGAAAATCTGTGACAGAAAAAGAGAAGGACGAGCAGATACAAAGTATCTGAGAGTGGAAAAAGAAAGGGAAGGGTAGATAAAATGCAGAGGGAAAATTAATTGAAAAATGGGTTGCTGCAGAAGAGACCAGCATGAAGTCATAGCTTTACATCAGGGAGTTGGTCAGCATGACGCTCAGCAGGGTCATCAGCAGCAGGCACACAGATGACACCACTGTAAGAGAAATTAGAAAATATTAGAGAGGCTATGTATCCATTTTATGCAGTACAATTTGTAGAAGCTTCCCTTAACACCGTTCTTACTGATGGATCCTCATCTTTCATCCTTGTCATAATCTATTGATATTTTTTCTGTCTGTCAGACAACTTAATGCACCAGAAAGCCACCGGATCTCCTCGAACAAACTTTACCAAAGTGAGTTATTTCACTGCTGCATTCTAGCGTTTTCAAATATTTATGTGAGCCACAGGATTTGTTATGCTTTTTACACAATTGTTTTAGTTTTCTCTTTAACATTTTATAGCAGTGGTTGGAATGGAAAAAAAGAGACAGGTTTGCTGCCTTTGGACTGGCCGCAGGGTGGCTTAATTCAGAGTTCAGTTTTGTGTTAAATTACTGTTACCACGAGCGAAAAACAAGTGTCTAAAAATTCCTGTATGATGCCAAAGGCAAGGAGGTTTGTTTGGCTTAGCTTAACCAAAAATTGGACGGCATGAACAGTTGGCTTTATCCAAAATGTACAAATCTATCTACGAGTATTTCAAAAAGCTAGCTAATTAACTCATATTTCTTGGTTTGTTTTACCCACAGAGAATGGATAACAGCTTCCTATTCCCAGCCTTATTTTAAGCTAAGCTAAACAGCCACTGATTTTAGCTCTTATATTTTCATATATATATATATATATATATATATATATATATATATATATATAAAACATTCTGAAAAAACTTCTCCCCTTTCTTTTTACCTGCGCTCGATGAGTTGCACTCCATGTCATCCAGTGAGTCCATGTAGCCCTGACCCAGCCACTCCTGGTAGGTTTTTCTCTCAGCAACACCCACCATGCGAACAGTGGAGTCTTTGAAGATAAGATCTGTGCCACTATAAGCCTGAGAGTCAAACATCTTGAAACCAGCACCTGTATGGCTGCCAAAATGTGCCTACAGAGTGCGGATAAATGGACAAACAGGGGATCAGGGATGAAGAAAAACTGAATAAACACAAGCATGACAAGCAACATTGATTTTATATACGAATTAGCCTTTGATGGTCACTCATTAAACTGGAGATCAATCAAATTATTGTTAATCTATCATAGTAGGCATTTTTGACAGTGTAGAAAAACATACATAGTCCCACAAAGTTAAATATGAATTCTTAGATATGAAGGCATCCATCAGTTTGCAGTTTACATCCCTATTTAAATCACAGTCCACACATGTGAACGCTCTCACCTGTGCACGGTCCAGGAGCCCATACACTGCATGGATGTTGGTGTCTGGCCGTACCATTACGGCATGGGAAGGGACTCTGGCCAGGTTACAGTATCTGTACTGCGTGACCTCGGCTTTGGTTCCCTGGGAACAGAGCAGCTGAAAATCTCTGGAGTGCAGATCTGCAGCCCATGATTCAGATGATTGACCTGAAAAGCAAAGTCAGGGTATTACTAACTGAAAAATCTGACACCTTTAAAAGGCAACCTTTGAGGAACTTTTCTTACCATCAGTGTTTTGAAAGACAGTTGAATGCTTAATGAAAGCCACATCTCCAGTGCCACCAGCCAGACACCTGAATGAACAAATAACCAAACTCAGTGGTGTTCACTCAACTGTCCTGCTCTCTACCTTTAAGATTAGGCTTAAAACTTTCCTTTTTGACCAAACTTAGAGTTAGGGGTGGCTCAGGTGACCCTGAAAGCTCCCATAGTTAGGCTGCCATAGGCCTAGATTGCTGGTGGTACTCCCATGATGTCATTAACTTGAGCTTCTCTCTCAGCAGGTATCCCTAGTCTGGTGTTATGGTGTTTGTTGTCCCATCTTTCCTGTCCTCTCAAACCCCAGCTGATCGAGGCAGATGGCCACCCTCCCAGAGCCTGGTTCTGCCAGACGTTTCTTCTTTTTTTTCTTTCCACAGTCTCCCCGTGCATGCTCAAGATGGGAGATTGGATTGAAGAGAAGTTTCATGGCAAATCTGTTGGTTTCCTTAGCTACTTTTTTTTAAATGTATGAATTGGACTAATTTGGATTTATTCAATTGGATTTGATTGGATTATGATTGGATTACAATACATTGGATTCTTTAAAGTGCCATGAGATGACATTTGTTGTGATTTGGCGCCATATAAATAACTCTGAATTTAACTGAAATGAACCTGGTAGGATCAGCATTAAACTTTCTCAGATTAATCATCGGCACAAATATGACACAGTTGTAATTCATTTTGGGTACAACTACTATAACATCAGTTTTTCAGGTAAGCCAGGTGTGTTACATGTAATATTCCTCTGATATTTCACCAGCCTTTCCATGGTAAGCATTGCAGAGGTTCATGCATATTGCAGTGTTAAGGCTGTAATTAACTGAATTAGAGGTTAAAACATGAGGTCACTGGGATGAAAATGCAGGGAAAAAATGGCTTCCTAGGTGTCATAGTGCAGCCGACATATGAATCATTCCTCCATCGGCCCCAGATATGATGTCCCATTCAGATCAGTGACTTTTCATTGAGACAAATTGAAATGCCACACAAAATGAAATAGGTTTTCTCACTCCAGCAAAGTTTAACAGGAAAACAAACATGAAAAAGAAAAAAATCTGTGATGATCGACTCCCTTTAATGAGAAAAATGCTTTTTGGTCAATCACTTTGTGGCCACTAGGGATACCTGGTGAATCTTAAGCTTTTAGCTATTCTATCATGTTCTCGAGCTGGTTTCGTACTCTAACAGCTTGCAGTTCACTGCAGAGTATGTAGCATACACAAACAAAGCTGCTACCCACAGAGTATGGAAAACAGCATCAAGAGTTTGATAAGGACAACTAAAATGTTAAAATTTTAGGCAGGTCAACTCCAGAATACTCATGGGTTCATCACTATGAGTGAAGCCACTCATTTTATCATACTGTATGGTTTTCAAATGGTCATTTGCCTTAAAAATAATCCATTAGAGGCTATTTGAAAAAATATTGATATTATTAAAATAAACAAGTTAAATGGGAATTGGATGGGTAAAACATGGGTCCTTTCAGGGTTCAAGCTGAAGTAAAACATGTCTCTGTGATAAGGTATAGGGGTTGGGAGATATTTTCATTACCTGAAAGCTCCATTATATCCATCGTACAGGTCTTTTCCCTTCTCACATTTGTTCTGTCCTGAGCTGTCTCCAGCACACAGGTCACACAGGTTGCTGGGGAAACTGGGCTGATTGGCACCAGGTACACAGCTCTGCTTGAAGAACTCTCCTACCGCTAAGCATCATGGGAGATAAGAATCAGAAAGTCAGAGTGGTGAACGGTAGTATAGGCTTTTAAATCAAATACGTTTCAGAAGCTGTATTTGAGTTACTTTGAGGATTTTACAGATTTCAGATCAGCTCAGTCTGGGACATGTAGTTCTGGGAAAGGCTACAAGACTACAAACATAATACTGATGTTGTAATTATTAATCAAGGACTTGAAAAGTACTGTGAAGTGGTAGTACAGGAAATGCAGAATCTGAATCAGGATGGTTCATAAAAGTGACTTTTCATTCTCTGCACTGCACAAATAATCAGTTTTTGTCCCAATGTACAAACTTTATGGAAATCCTCACAATATCTCAAACTTTCTTGTTAATCCAAATCCTAGTTTGCGACTGCATGCTGTTTTTCTCAGATTTTTTTTGCAACTGTAATTTTGGACTTCTCTGTGCATCAGAGAAGTTGTCATACAAACAAAATAAACAATATAAAGATAAACTTTGCATTTTTTAAAAACTTTTTAAATTCAATAATCAATTGAAAAAAATCCCTAAAAACTGAAAAAAAAAAATGTGTTAACATCTTGTGGACTCACACAAAGAGATGTTTAAATGAATAAAAATAGCAGCTCACACCTCTGTGAAACAACCACTGACTCACACTGACCTTGTGGTATCTGACAGTGCTGAGGACGGATCAAGCCTCTCTCCATTAGAGACGACACGGGAACGTTCCAGCCAGCCGTGCGTCCATATCCAGTGTGACAGGAGCTTTGGCCACGCAGGTCATCAAGGCTACGAATGTCAGTGCGACTCTTTTTTACCACTGCGACTGCATAGTACATGGAACCATCGCGGTCATCTACACAGGAAAAAAGAAAGAAATGCTCACTGTCTGTATAGTCAAAATTGTTGAGCATATCTTGCCAGTTTTTTACCTGTATAACTCTCAGCAGCTGCAGGGACCAAGCCGTAGTCTTTGCCTGCGGTGTAGATGTAACCTCCATCCAGGGTGATGGCATCGGCCTCCTTGTTCTAAACAAACATGAGAAGAAAGATTTAGACAAGATTCGATCATTGCAAGAAAAAAATTGAAAAAGGAGACATGTCATCTCATGATATATAGGCCTAACTCTATACTATATACTATAATTCTTTATTAAAATATGAAGTTGCATGCAGTGAAGAGACAGAACCCCACAACAGCTAAACCAGCAGTTAAACATCTCACCTTGATTCGATTCATGCAGTCAGTTATGGAGTCCCCATAGATGCAGCTGATGCTCGGAGTCAGAACTTTACTTTGGAAGGCCACACCCATATCAGCACATTTCTGCTGCTCACCACTAGACAACACACACCAACGCAGGACACTGGGGATATCTGTTACAAAGACAGGGAGATTGATAGAAAGGAACTTAGTCACATCCCACTCATCTCTGTGCCTTGAGATTTTTAGTTTCTTAGGACTGTTTTTGTAAGGCAGAAAGTCACTTCAAAAATTAGTTTTATCTGATCAGTAAGCAATAACATATTAAATTTGATCAGAAATAAATTCAAATTGTTTTTAATCCATATGGCAAAGGTTGAAATGATGTAAATGCATCAGTTTAAAAAGTTTGTGAGTGACATTCAGTGGATGTGATCTGTGGCTTAAAGCACTGTTTAACAAAAAAAAAGTATGTGAATTTCAATATTGAGGATTTACATTACAATTTGTGCACAGTGTATTTTGTTTCCTCATAGTGATTGTAATACTCTTGAAAAACAATTGAGAATTAGACAAGAGAATTGTCACTCTTGTCTGTAATGAAATCAGTGCATAGCAGACATGCTTCACCTTCAGGTTTACAATCCATGGCTTTCACAACGTTATGATAGATGTCACCCATCCATCTTTTTGGGTCTTCTGACTCGACCCCCGCAAACGTGGTAGTGGACTCAGAGAAAAGAACAGTTCCTCCTCCGTAATTTGCAGATGAAAACATGTTGAAGTTTGACTTTGCCTGCAAACAGAAATTACTCTTAAAACAGGCATCACAGATAGAATTTCAAAGGGAGAATGCATTGTGTTACAAAATGTATTGATTGTTTTTTGTCTTTAACTTAGAAATGAAAATACTGGAGAAAGCTGTATTTATTTTCTGTGGATCTCTTGTTTGTTGTTTGCAAGAGAGAAATTGGGCCAAATTCTGTAATTCATTCATACATAACAGCACAACTTTCCAAAGAAATGTATTTCATTAGGACAACTGGTTTTCGTGTCTAGAATGTTTAAGATTGCGGAATTTGGCAACCAGCAGTCCAGGAAGATAGTATTTTTATGTAACACGTTATTACACTCTCTGTTTTAATGTGAGCTATGATGTTATCTTGGACTCAGATGATATTTGGCAAATGAGGTTCTGCTATTCACAATGTGCAGAAAAGTGACCATTTGGTTCACTGTGGTGCTCCTGATGAAAGTGCTCCTGTTTGTAGGTGTTGCTTCTCAGAGTTTATTTGGACGTACCTGACCATCCTTCAACATGTTAAACACCACAGAGGGAGTGATGTCACTGCCAACCACAATGCCACGAAATGGGATGCGCACCAGATGGCATCTATTCCATTGAGAGACAGGAGCTCTGGTGCCATCACGACACAACAGCTCATAGTCTGATGACTTCAGTGCTTGTGCCCAGGCTGGGCCGTGACCTGGGAAGGACATGACTGGTTAGCTGCTGGACATCCTACGTGACTAGATCTGAATAAGACACGAGATTCTATAAAAACTGATTCATTTTTGTCTGCTGTTAATCAAGACATTACCATCAGTGTTTTCCTCAATGGTTGTATGTTTGATGAAAGCCACCTGTCCGGCATCTTCAACCAAACACCTGCAGAAACCACAGATGACAGCAGATGCTGAGATTTTAAACTCACTTTATGTGCAGGATTTCACACCTGCCATGAATAGGCTGCACTACATCTGTGCCTGTCTCTGAATTTGGCTCTCTTTAAGGAGTCTCAGGTTGGGCTCTAGGGTTCTGATAACATAATATAATCATCGTAACAATGATACCAATGTGGGACAAAGGTTCATTAAAATTCTTCCAGCGCAATAGCTGAGTGCTTTAGTTGCACTCTCATATCTGTACACCATTAATTTGTGTAATATGCTAACTACTGTTTGGTAAAAACAATTCTTAAAACGATAAAGTTTCCTGAAGGAGCTCTTATCTGAGGTTCTCTGAGGGTTGCAACTTCTCACTGCTTAAATTATGTTCCAAAAACTTTTTCCAAAACTTTCATAGACACTTTTATAGAACCATGAGGAAATGTTCTAGAATGTTTGCTTGATTATCTCCTTAGGTTTCATAAATATAATCATTAGAGAACATTTATCAAACATTCCCTGAAAGATCTCAAAAGGTTCCACCAAAATAAGTTAAGTCACAGACCCTTTGTGCAACAACATTTTATCTTTCAAGTTCTGCTTCCTCCTTCTCCTTTTCTTAAAGCTCTGTTATTTGATTTAGTCATTTTCACTACTAAAGTGCAGCATACTAAAAATACAAAGAATAAACTTTAACTGTAACTTCTCTGCGTAAAAGTGTATGTGTACGTCTTACCTGAAAGCTCCCTCATAGCTGAAGTACCTCTCGTTACTGCTCATCTCACACTTGTGCTGCCCGCTATCATCCCCTTTGCATAGCTCACACAGAGACTCGGGGTCACCAGGCTGGTTAGCTCCAGGGATACAACTTGCATTGAAGAAATTTGCCACACCTGATCAAACACACACACACACACATGTCCTTTATACAGTATGTATGCTAATAATTTACACTATTGAAATATACATATACTGAAGTGGCTGTTTTCTCTTATAAAGGCAAAATAATTATTTTGATGTGTGTAAGGGAAATGCACACCTGTAAATTTAAGCCATATATGTTAGCATTACCATTACCTCATTATTGTGTGCCAATCCCAGTTGAGGTATTTTATTTTATATTGTGTGTGTATTCATTTATTTATGTGCTATTGTGTGTATTTTACAGTGTTTCCTAGTTAGCTTATCATATCACCAGTGATCAGAGTTTAACAGGCTCTCTAATACTGCCTGTATTGTGTTGCTATTGTGGTTTTTACTTCAAAGAAATACACATTGAAACCTTAACACATAAACATGTCTTTCATACCTTGTGGGATGTTGCAGCCCATCACAGACATGTAGCCCTGGTCTATGAGATATCCCAGAGGCATTTTCCAACCAGCAGTTCGACCTTTTCCGGTGTGGCAGCTCCTCTTTCCTGACAGGTTGTTGATATTGATGGCAGAGTTTGCTTTCTTCACAACAGCAACTGCATAGTAGGAGGCAGTTTCTGGGGAAATAACAGCACATTTTGAAACACTGAAACCACAATTTTATGGTTTGAGTTGTTGATTATGTACTTTTATCATCAAGGAATGGAAATGCGTTCTAAAAGGTCAAAGTACAGCCTACCACTCCAGTATATCACACATTCAAACATAGTGATAGCTGTCAGTGCAACAGGTTACACAACGCCAAGGTGACACTGTGCTTGTATGAACTTCTCCAACTTATTCCTTACAGTTTAACTCTGGCTAACGTTTTTCATGTTTACATGTTATCTTTTCTGAGTTGGAATTGTTGGCTGTGATAAATTTGTCAGATCTAGAATAATTATTTTGGCCAGAAGATGTAAATCATAAAACAAGACTTCATATAAACAAAGGATGGATTAGAGCTGAACATGAGCTCAGAGGACTTTACTATCCTTAAAATCTTTGGTTTTGACCACATGAACTGTATTCTTAAATACAAGAAGTTATAGTTTTAGAAAGTAGACTCACTTACTTTTTAGAATTAAATGAGAAAACTGATATTGTTCTCATTCTTAATGAGGCTAAAGACGATAGCCTACTATGTTAGCTTAACTTGTGTATTCTTAGCCTCCATACAATACAACCCATCAAATCTTGTCAAGCTAAAGTCCCTGAGAGTCAACAGTTGGGTCTTACCCCCATTCTTTGATTCACTTGCAGCCATCTTGAAGGAAACAGTTTTCCCTGCATTGTAGATGTCAGTTGCAGACATGGACAAAGCATCAGCTTCTTTTTTCTGCAGATAAACACCAAAGGGAAAAGATCAGTGATGTTAAAAATGAGGCAGAATGTTAGAAAAAAGAATATTACATGCTTCTTCGAATTTCTATTTCCCACCAAGGGCCATAACAGCCTTTACTCAGCAACACAGGCTTGGAAATTGGATTGAATTAGATGTTTTACAACAATAGTGAGCACATATCATCACATAAAACATAACATAATTCACAGAAACATAAATACACATACACAGTATGCGCAAACACGTAATTCTCATTCTCAGTCTCAGTTATGTTCCTTTTAAAATCTGTACAGACACAACACTTGCAAGTTAATCTACGGCTTGTTAAAAAACCCAACAGCTGATGAGAGAAATTATGTCAAGTATCTCTCAGTATCAAGTATCTCTCTTATGAAGAAAAGTATATCTCCTCCCTGATAACAGGTGGTACACTTCTAAGTGGGGTGGATGAATGATATCAGCCAAAATGGCCTTTGGCCTCTGCGTGGCTCTGATCTCATAAACTGCTCCAGTGCTTCTAGTGCCAATGATTTTCTGACAGAGATGATAATTATTAATTCTGTTTTTCACTCAAAAGTTGCAAAAACCACCAACTCATAGCAAAAATAAAACTGTCTCTGACTGGCCTTTTTTTTTTTATAGATGCAGCCCTAATTTCACAAACTGAAATTTACATGACATCAGACTTCCAGTTCATCTTCATACTTGGACATCGTATGAGAAATCTCTAACTATGTCTTTGTCTTAAACAACCCAGCACGCTTTGTGCTCCCTGTTAAAAGTTAATCTATTAACAACTTCATTGCTATTTTTTATTTAGTTTCTCTTATCTCGGACCTGATAGCATGTTCTGGCACTGGTATTTTATCACCTTGTATAGTCACATGTGGTCCAAAATAATACGATTCAATTGTTTAGTTCAGTCAGGCTTGAAGATTTATCTGAAGTTCTTGTTATTCAAATCCCACCTGCAGTCTCTGAATGCAGCCTTCGACTGTCGGCCCCTGGACGCAGCTGATGGTGGGACGGATGGAGACTTCAGTGAAAGCCTGCGACATGGCCTGACATTTCCTCTGCTCATTGTCTGAAACGGTGCACCACCTGATGCTACTTTGGCAGCACACTGACAGTAAAGACAGATGTGAGACAACTTATTATTCTGTTTGACCTAGATATCAAATCTAATGCTTTAAAAAAAAAAAACACAATTCTCGTTTCAGCACAGAAGTTCCTAAAAATGATCAGAATGATCAATATTACATGGAAAATGATGACAGCAAACCTGCAGCGTTTTCTAAAGAGTGTTATCATGAGGTAATAAAAGGTCATGTGAAGTAACACTTAGGAAAATCTGAACTTTTCAAATGAAATTAATTGTGATAATTGTGATGTTTACTGAATTTCTTCAGAAAAATACAAGTAGCCTATAACATTAATTATCATTTTAATGTTTTTACTTTTTTTGAAAATTTCCCAGGCATATCTACAAAAGATGTCTACACTCAGCTGTATAAAATGTTTCATATCTAAAAAAGATATCGACATGTTATAGAAAGCCTGTTAAAATGGTTGTGCATTTGCATTTAGCTTTAAAAAGTATTTCTTCTTACCAGCATGTACTGACAGCAGTAGAGCTGCCACTGTCTTCCACATGGCCATGGCTTCGTTCCTTCTCAGTATTAGATAGAATGGCCTCTCTGTCCCTTTCCCCCACTTTATATGATGACTCTTGTGTCAAAGTCCTTCTTCTATCTCCAAGATCCGGCTTAAAGTCCTTGCGTGATTCCCAGATGAGTCTGTTATTTAACTGATTTACAACTCTGTCACCTACAGAATGTCATTCAGGGAGTTTTTGAGGCTCAGTGTATGGTTTATGAAGTGTGCCTGTCTGGTTTACCTGGTATGACACGTCTCTGCTGCTGCCACCTGGATGCAGGCCAAAGCTGGGACAGAGGTGCCTTTTACAGAAAGAACTCCGCCTCTGCTGTGCTCTCACTCCTCTCCACCACTGGTGTGGTGCTTTTCCACCGATGTGCAATATGAAAGGAGGGACTCAGGCAAATACAGTGAGGCTTGGGGTGACTGACTCACTGCTCTGGCTGCTGAGAAGAAGACAGAGACAAGAACTCTGTGTACCTACTTACCTTAACAACTTTAACCACATCTCTGACAACAGAAAGTGGATTTAGGTGTTTGAGTGTGTGCATTTAAGCCGAATCTGCAAAAAGTTATCTCTTATCAAAAGTTCTGAAGTCAAAAGAAGCTACATTGCATCTCGTAGATCAGAAATTCATGCGCTGCAACACAATGTCATGTAAATTTCCTACATTTAAGACCTTACTTAAAAGTACTGTGTCAATTCTTAAAACATCAACAATTCAAATACAGATATCAACAGGATTGGACAAAAAAAAAGTTTGCCACCACCCCCTCCCACAAAGAAACTATGTTTAGACACGAAAAGACCGAAAAAGAGCTAAAGCAGGAGGAAGTATTGGTGTTGCTTTTCTTGTCTGCATACAGCTTTTAGATAGTAAAGATCTAACTTTTCCTCTGGTAGGTAAGCAACTTGCGTTATGATTGTGGATGTAGCTTAAATAGTTAAGGCGTTTATTGTCATGCTTGTGCTAAAAACAGAGTTGATCATATAACGTAACCGGTGGTATTGTGCATTATCAACGATAAGATCAAAATTAATGTATGCAGAGCTTATTGCTTGTTGATAGTTGGCTGTTTTCTTGTCATTCTGCATGATATTATATTTACAATGAAAGAAACCAGTCATGAATGAAGCGATGAAGAAGAGTTTGTTATATGTTTCAAAATACATGATGATATAACAAATAATGGAATGGAACAATACCGGAAAAACTTTGCCCCCCTTTTGGTGATAATTTTTTATACCAAAACTACAAAAAAAAACCTTTAGGACAAAAAACATAAATATCTGCAAAAAAGAAATTAGAAAACAACTTTGTGTTTTTTTACGTTATTACTGAGTTTAACAATTAGATTAACATTTTTCCAGGAGGCATGCATGAAATTAAGGGACTATAAAGTGCAGTATTTCTTCAGTTTTAGTGGAGTTTTTGTACAAGAATCAAATGAGATGCTAAAATAGTACCTTCTGTTATGGAAAAAAAAAAATTACATTTAAGTTACATCATAATCAAATGTAAACAACAATTATTTCCCTAAAAAATATTATTTTTCAGATACAAAAGACTGTCATCATCAATGACACTAGGACTATTTCTATAACTCTTTATTTTCTGTACCTTCACAGAAACTTAACACAAATAAGTCAAGAGATAACTTTTGCACTAAAATAAGGTAAATGGAAAATATCCTTAAAATATTTAGAATTCTTTATTTGTTTGATTTTGTGGACTTTGCCTTTATAAATGTTTTAAAGTTCACATGGGTATAATACTGTAAATTCAACTTGAAAGAATTTTATCTGTAATTTTTTTTTTCTCCAACTACTAGACGTATAACAGATGATTCTTACCACAATTCCTTGATTTATTTGATTCACTAATCAACACAGCTGCAACAAGTTATGAAAAAGTTCAGCTTAGGTAAAAGATTGTTTAGAATCGGAGTATTCCACTGTCAATATAAGAACAACTGCATATTCCACTCAGGAAAACTACTTAAGGTCAGTTAGCATAATAAAAACAATGAAAACTAGAAAGCTGCAAGCAGCTGTGTGCGGGACCGAGGTGTGCGTACGTTGGGATGTGCGTATGTTGGGGCATGCGCTGGACGCTGGAGCTGCAGCTCTGCCCACACGCACGATACCTTCTGCGTACGTACGAGCACATAATAACCCCAATGAGGGAGGGGTTTTTGAAAATTTCTAGGGGGCGCCACTGAGCCATTTTGATCCGCCCAAACACGATACCCTTTACATACGGACGAGGTCATCAGGGTGGACGTGTGTGCCAAGTTTCATGATCTTGCGATCATTATAAGGCTTTCAAATCACAAACGCCATTACAAGATATTCACCGCCTGGCCACGCCCACACTGTTCAGAGTTTTGAAAAGTTTTTCAATTAATTTTTAGATTTTAGCATGAAATATGTAGGAGGAGTTCGATAAAATGCGAGTTGTGGAAAAAAAAAGACGTTTCCGACCACCATTAGGTGGCGCTGTAGGTGGATGTCACTATTTTATATGTGCGCGTTCAGGCTGGATCCAGTAATCACCGTATGAAGTTTGGGACAGATTGGATAATGTATGTGGAAGTTATAAGCGACTTAATTTTTTGTGGCGAGTGATGGCGAGTCATCAAACTTTGAGGCATCGCGACGGCCACGCCCTTTAAATTTTGAAAAAGTTTCTCCATGAATTCCCCCCCCCCATGTCTTAAGAGTAACCTGGCCAAGTTTGAAGTCTGTAGCATTAAATCTGTAGGACAAGTTCGATCATATGCAAGGCGTGGAATCGGGCAAAAATGGCGCCAAAACGCACCTTCCATCCAAAATGGCCGCCTTCCTGTAGACGTTGCACATTGGCGGCCTGTGACTTTTTTGTGCGTCTTGGCATGATGAATGAGTGTAGCGAATTTCGTCATCCCACGGCAAACTAATCCTATTGCGGGGACCATTTTTAAGCATTGTAGGGGGCGCTACAGAGTCAATGAGCAACTCCCAAAAATATAAAGTTTAGATTCTTTCATGTTGTCGACTGGCACGTGGCGCTTGCAAAATTTCCTGAGTTTTCGAGTACCTTTTGCAAAGAATAAGAAAGAAAGAATAACGGTGAAAAATAATAAACCTTACAGATACAATAGGGTCCTTGCAGTTTCACTGCTCGGTCCCTAAAAATACCCCATACAGGTTGATAGACAACCCGAGTAAACTACAAAGCATCAGCTGAAACGATAATTCAGGAAATGAGGATACATGAGTGAGGTCATAAAATATTTCTGCAAACTTTAGCTGAAACACAGGAAGGCAGCCTGGTCATAAAAACTATAATTGTGCTGATTGTTACATTTGGTTCGGGTTCAGATTTTAACAAGGAATGTTTCTGAGGATTGCTGAGAGGGGTAAGATAAGGGGTGAATGCTACCGTCATGCTTTCAGCTACATTTATGCACTACCTATGCATAATCTATCAGTTTTGGTTTCCATTTATTTAAACTTGTGATTTATCCTAAGATAAAAGTGTCCTGTTCTTTTGCATTTATCATCTATGATCAGCAGTTTCATATCTTAAAACAGTAAATCTAGCAGTTTTTGACAGTTCAGTCTTGTGGATATTCAGATAATCTGATATAAATGAAAATGCCATGTAGTTATTGATAAAGAGCAACAGCAGTTACGAGGTGGTGCTACATTCACAGGGCACATATGTGACAGAGATGACACTGAGGTGAAAGCTGAGCCGAGGTGTCATTATGGTGATATTTTGTCGGCTAATCTGAAAATCTCTTATCAAATCAGACTTTCTCTACAATATAAAACCTATGAGCTACTTGTTGTTATCATGTTGTAAGTGAACAGTTTGAATACGCCTCAATTTTTTCTCGATGTTGACAAAACTGCTGAATTGTCAGTTCTTCAAGCAGAGCTTTTCTTATTGGTCACGTACTGCAGGTGTTGCATGGTTTGGGTAATATACTGAGAAAGAGATTTTCACAAGATTTTTAAAGGGCAGTTTCATTTGAACAGAAATGTCTTTTTTCTGCCACCCTGAGTTTGACAGCCAGCCAGATTTGTTTTATGAGTTGTACCTTTGTTTCCTCCGACAGTATTTTATGGCAGGATATTTACCCCTCATTACAGGATTATGGGACACTTGCACATAAGAACCCGATGAACTGAAGGAATGTAACAATATGAACTTTGGACACGTGCAGAGATCTCCTCTAGCTTGACCTAATTTCTCATTTAATCTGTTCCTCACAGCAGATGCAAATCAGCTGTACAGTTGGAAGGATTGCTTTTTCCAGTTGTCCATTTGAAAAATGTTTTAGTTTGAATGTTTTAGAGAAGAAAATGGAACATGGA
This sequence comes from Odontesthes bonariensis, assembly GCF_027942865.1. Classification (NCBI taxonomy): domain Eukaryota; kingdom Metazoa; phylum Chordata; class Actinopteri; order Atheriniformes; family Atherinopsidae; genus Odontesthes; species Odontesthes bonariensis. The sequence continues at coordinate 29,496,909 of NC_134520.1, read as the reverse complement.
AGGTAGGACAACTTCTTGGAATCCATTTTAGATGAGGGCCGTCTTTAATGCATTTTGCATTGTATTTTGGAAGGTCTATGTCACTAATGTGTAGAGGCATACTGGTTGATCCTTGCAATATGCCATCAGGCTTTCCCTTCCTTTTCATTCCGAAAGATTCAATAAAATCTAAATTTAAAAAACGTCTCAACTTTGGGATTTTCAAAACTGCCATCTCTTAAAGGCCGGCGTACACCTTTACGATGTCATCGTTGCATCATTGGTCGGGTGATCGGCATAACAATTCGGACCGTATTTGACACACTTGCGAAGCTACGATTTTTTTGACCGAATGTTATCACATGACCGAAATAGGAAGCCACAAATCACGTGACTTTCAAACTGGAGGCAGCCATGTTTGTGTCGTAGTCGTCCAACGTGACTAAGTGCGCTATTCCCATTGGCTGTTTAAATAATCCTGCGCAATGACATCGGAACAGAGACCGCACACACATACGATTGTATTCGGCACAAGGAAAATCCGTACGGAAATATCAAACATGTTTGATTTGATCCGATGAAACGACAAGCGACAAAATCGTTTGTCGGCTGCTACCGCACACCTTTACGATTCCCATGCGAAGTCATCGGGCCGACAAAATCGTACACGAATCGTAAAGGTGTGCGCCGGCCTTAAGAGAACCAATAGCCAAAATAAGTAAAAATGAACAGACTCTACACCCTCCACCCCCTCTTGAATAAAACCGTATAGACAAAAACACCCAATTTTGGTCCCAATTCTTGAATAATAAAATAACTTAAAGAAAACTAAAAATACCATAAGCTTTGTGTTGTTATCTCATGTTTCTGTTGCTTTGTGTGTGAATGAAATATCACATCAGGCATTAATCAACACAGAGCACTATAAACCCACGATAGAGGTGAAAGTAAAGGAAAATATATTAATATTTACAGATATAGAATATTCACATTCATACACATTCCACAAAGCAAAAAAGACCAAAAAAAACAACAACTAAAACAAAATAATATTAATACTCATTATCTTTTATCATCGGTCGAGAGAGTTCAGTAAATCTCAATAAAGACTTTTATTTATTTTTTTTTGTACCAAAATAGGCAGTTAGAGCAGGGATAAATATTATAATATGTCAGATATAGATCCATCTCTGTAATAGATTCTTTGCATCGGTGCTTTACTCTAACAGACAACGGCATTGTCCCCTGGCTAAAACACACACCCAGAGTCATTCAAAGAGTCATGTTCTGTCAACTGACAAATAACACTCAACTACTGGAGACAGTCACGGATTAAACATGGAAAGAATTTCAGTTTAGCCCAACACTCTGTGAGGAAACATTAAAGCTTCTCTTCTCTGCTGGCAGAACATCCATTTTGTATGTCTCTGGTCCTCCAATCAGTTTGGAGGAGACGCCTTGGGGTTGAAGTGGAGATGGGCGTGGGGGGTCGACAAGGTCAAAACAGTGGCTGTGTCACGGAAAGCATCTTGAACGTGATTATCGTCACATTTGAGTTTCATCTGATTCATGACCTCAGCACTCGGTGTGGTAATCATCGACTGTTAGCAAGCAGAAGGTCCCCAAAGATGTCAATTCACTGTGAGATCACGAAAACACCCTTTAAGTTGTAAATTAGGTCAAATTAAATCCTCAATATAACTGTACTAAACAGTAATGCATAGAGCACTGAGGTCACACAGGGAACAAGTTTCATGAGTCTTTTTTGAGTGTTGAGGCTCAAATTTATGAATGTAGCATGAAAACAACCTGTTGGCCAGCGAGCCATGCAGTGGATGAATCGATCAAGACAGAGGCTTTCACCAGCAGTGTACACTTGATGTCTTTAAATGTCTTCAAATACGAGACATAAAGCAAATGAGATAACTAGGAAAACCTACATTAAACTGCTTCTTGACCTGTTTTATGATCAATGACAGAAAAGTGTGAGTGTCACAACACTGAGATGCGATCAGCTTCTGTTGCATAAGATGCTTTTTGGAAACCAGCCCTCATTAGTGCAACTATAGTAAGATGGAAAGCTTTAATAGTGATGCTGATGATTGAGATCATGATGATGCGTTGATGAAGGAGTTGATACACTGTTATGGTCAGAGAGCTCAAATAATGTCACACTGGGGTATTCGTGAGTGGAAGTAGATAGAGATGAAGGTGTGAGACAAAGATGAAAAGGAGGAAAGAAAGGCAGAGAAGCTTTTGGAAAGACTTAAGACACAGCACATCCAGATTTCTGAAACAGAATAGCTGGACCTGTATTCATCACATTTTTGAGTATATGTTTGGTTTGAAATGAAGGATAAAATCAAAAATCCTTGAACTGGATTTGCTCATTGTTTTTGAGCAATTGCACCATGAGTCAGAACAGGTTGTTTAAGCCATTTATTTGCCTTTAATTTGAACATTTAATAGAATTCAGGCTACTTCCATACATTCATTTAGTTGTTTACATTTACTAAGCAAACAGAAAGACTTTGAGCGCACTGATGTTTTTTTTTAATGTACATTTTATCTTTATTTTGTTTTCATGTTTCCTATTGCTCCATCTTAGTTGTTTATCATGAATCTTGGTATTGTTAATTTGTTCTGAAAATTAGGATTTTGTAAAATGGGGCGCATGTGGACTAAATCCTTGTCTTTGATTGTCTATTCCTGATTTTACTTGTGATTAATCAGGTGATTACTTAGACTTATTCCATAAAAATAATAAATAAGTTTTATACTGTTTTAACAGTATGTTTATATAGTGTTTTTTAATATAATGGACAATAAGTCATGAATAAAAAGGGCAGTCAGGACTGTGGATGAGCATTTCAACCTCTGAGCTGGGTACTTCTGCCACACTGCAGGCTACTCAGGGATGATGATCAGGAACAAGTACTGTGAACATATCTTGAACTTTTGTATTAACACTTGTTTTTTGAGAGCATAAGTCCACACAAACATAACAGCTATATATACTTTACTGTGAGGACATAGATGCTGAACTCATGGCAGTCAAAAAATGGGATTTCAACAATTCAATTTATCATGCTTAACTGTCACAATCTTGACTACAGAGTGGGCAGGAGAGTTATAGTTTTGGCCAGGAGGAAGTGCTGCTGGCAATAGTAAAATAAGCTAGCTAACAGTGGCATATCTCTATCAGGCACTGATGTTTTTTAATAACAGCCTGACAAGCTTTAAGTTCTAACACAGTGTTGTAACTAGTGCAATAATTATGACCAAACGGATGGCATGAAGGGATTATTATCATGGAAAAATATTGAAATATATAATTCTGTTGTATGTAGATACGTAAATGCCAGGAGATACTTTTTATTTCTTTATTTTTTCACACTTGGCTGTAGCTGGGAATTAAATGTCTGATAAATCTGTCCTGATATGAAGCCTTCGTTTGATGTAAAAGTTTTACTTTCTCAAATATAACCATCAGAAATATGACAAATACAGGACCAGAGCACAAAATAGTCTCCTCCACCATTATGAGGTTTGTTTTAGACCCGCAAAAAAAGAACAAAGGTAATATGACACTATTTCAGCTATCTAGCTCAGTTTTCTATTCATGTTTTGAAGTTCTGCTTGTTATAATAACTGATAACAAGTGTCTCAGTCCCAAAAATTCTAAATTGATCATTATTAATTATTTTTCATATTACATCTCTAAACAGTAGCTGCTATGTACTTTGACCTTTGATTCTAAAATGCTGGGGAACGTTATTACAATAATTACTCTCACCTCATATCTAAAGGCTGTGGACGGTAAAAAGAGGAAATGAAGAGATGATGGGATGACATATGAGAAAAAAGATGGAAAGAAACAAGAAAGAGAAGCTCTAAACAGAAACTATGCCATGAGAAAACACAAACATGACAGACCGGGAATTAGATCAAGATTTTGTCCCAAAAACATGCTCTTAAAGCTACAGCGTGCAAAAGTCTGCCTTTTGGTGACGATATTATCATTACAAACCCATACATGAATGCATTACCCTTCGTTAATATGAAAACAACAACGACAACAACAATAAGAAGAACAGTAATGAAATAAATCAGATAATGGTACATGTCGCCTTGATTTGAACCACCTCCTTAAACATTAAGGAACTGAGCTGTAGGAAGATCCACCAATAGGCTGCTGGACAGACATGAGCTCCTTCCACTTCAGGATGGAGCAGTCCCAGATAGTCCCAGCCTCGTCAACTTCATGTGCTTGTGTAAATACATGTGTGTAGCAATGCAAGAGAGAGGAAGCAGGCTGATAATAGAAAATTAGACAAGGAGGAAGTGTTGAGAGAGTGATGTGTGCATTAGTATATCGTATGTGTGTGTTAATTCAAAGTCGATCCTTTGTGGGCACCCAGATGTAAGGACCAGACTGCTCCTCGATGATCTGCTTCACCTGCGAGTAAACTTCCTCTAGAGACAAACCCTGGACTATACCTGCAAAGACACATACAGAGAGCAATAAGTGTCCTGTACACATGTCAACAAATTAAGTCGCACATTTAGTAATTGTTTGATGAATACAGTTAACAATGGGACAGCTAAAGAGCAAATGACTTATTTCTATAGTAATGAGACCAAAAAAAAAACAAATGTAACTTTAACCCAGATCACTTTGGTCCTGAAAGTCCTGTTTTAAATCAAAATCAAATCAAACATAACATGAATAACATGAAAATAACCTATAGTAGATTATCCTGTCAAAAACTATAAAGTTTATTAAATATAATGACAATAACAGAGAAAATAGTTCCTCATGAAACTATTATAATCGTAACTTTTAATAATGTTGGGCTGAGCAACTTTTCACACATAATTGTTACCGTTTTTGTTATTATTAGAGATGTGGCGGAAAATATTTGGAAATCTCTGCAATTAACAAAATGGTAGTAATACATACTGGCCAATAGTACTGCTACAATTACTGCTTCTCTTCCCATATCCAACTGTCACATTACTCCAAACATGTATTAGATTGGGTTTCTTTCACAGGCAGCTTTTTTTTGTTAATTCTTAACCAACATCCTATCAACACTGACAGCACTCTATGTTCTTCAAGTACAGCTGTATTTACCAGCTACACTCAGAGTACTTTCCGTTATAAATAGTTAAGATTTTGAAGCCATGTTGCTCTTGTCAACATAATTTCCCTCTCACATACCAATCAAATCTAAAGACAGGACGGGACTTTTGATATAAACACTGTTAACAATGATTGAGAAGAATATTATCCTGGTTATGACAGTGTTTAGAGTAACCTAGTGACAGTAAGATAAGCACTCTGATATTGAGGTCATAATGCTTCCAAAGCAAAAAGAACTGCCCATAGACACAGATACTTAACTTAAATTTGCAAAGCATCAACAGGTACTGCGCGTGAAGTATACATATGTACTTTCACTTGACTAACCGGTGAAGTACTCCGTGAACTCCTGCTCCAGTTTGACAGCTCTGTCAAAGGTCTTCCTCGCCTGCTCCTCAGTCAAACGCTTATTCATCTCTCTGCAGAAAGAAAGAATAACAATAACACTTGGACACATGGAGGGGCAGGGATAACCTAGAACCACAAATCTTCCAACAGGAATGGACATAGTCGCCTTTAAGTTATTTCATAAAATGGAGTGAATTATGACTTAGGTAGAAACCACGTCTACGTTATTCCCAAACCTTATTTAACATGGAAAAATCTCTAAGCAAACTATAGACTTACTGTAAAATATTTTACTGCTGGTTATGTAACTGACAAATATGCGTCATCAACACCTGTGGTGAACGTGTGCTGGCATTATGAGGAAATAAGGCAGGACGTGCCGTTTTTTAGCTGAGGGGACATTTCTTTACCACAGTTGCATAGGTTACAAATTAGATTTAAGAAACCTGTTTAATCAAGACGTCTGTTATACATTTTGGACAAGTAAACTTAACGTGTTTATAAATGTCCTGTGATTCAATTTTTTAATTGATTGATTATAACCTCCAGACATTTACACTTTAATGACAGCGGAAGATCCTCCTGCTTACCGATGACGAACACAAAATATTTAAAAACAGAATGCACCTAGTAGTAAAATTGTATGGTTCAAATACAGAATGCTGTCTTATCTCAGATGGTGGGGTTAATATCTCTGTCACTTACAGAATGTTGTCAACATTGCGTGGTCTAATGAAGATAGCGATGGGATGGAGGCCTGCCATCTGAAGACGTTTGATGGCATTCCCTGATACGTCCAGTATGCAGTGTTTACCCTGCGAGAGACACATGGAGTCGGACAATCAATCATAGACTCCCTTTGTAGTGCTTGTCCTCTCTTCCCACCCATCCTCTTTCCTGTAATCGTCTAGTGTCTCACCTTTTCAGCGACCTCTTTGACAGACTGTATGCTGGTTCCATACAGATGGCTGTTATATTGTCCCGCCTCAATGAACTTGTGTTCCTGAATCTCTCGCTCCATAAACTCTCTGGACGGCATGAAGTGGTAATCTCTGCCGTCCACCTCGTAGTCTCGTCGCGGCCGCGTTGTGTCTGAGGAATACATATTTTAACGAAGATTCAGATAAAATGTCTTCAGGTACAACTCAGCACACACGTTTGCCTGTGACATTAAAAAACCCATCAAAACCACAATCGTACGATAACAGATAAAGTACACACTATGATACTTAGGATCTGATGACTTCAAATTCATTCAATGTGATTCTACATTTGAGCATTTACTTTGATTCACATTTTTCAAAAATAATTCTTTTTAGCTGTAAAGTAAATATAAAGAATGTGAGGAAAATGCAATTAGTTCATAATGTTGTGATCCTTAATGCTCATAAAAGTGTTCTGTCATAGTCTAAAAAACAAGCTTAATGTCAGTTTACACTGAGGTCAGTTGTGATTAAAGTTTGGATTTTTTTCGGTTCAAAAGCAATCTCCTTGAAAAAGCTTGATTTGAAAAGTCCCTGCCTGTTGCTCATATGTTCTGCTGTAGCTTAAAACTGTGTGAGAAACACAGTTTGTCTGCTACAGCAGCGCATATGAGCAATAAGCAGGGACTATTCAAGTGTGAGGGGAGATTTCTGAAGGAGAACAGTACAATATCAGAGCATGAAAATGCAGAATCTTGTTCTCAAATAGAAAAAAACACACTCTTAAATGAAGAAAGTAACAGTAAACCCTCAGTTTGATGAGTCTGCATCATAAAAATTATTTTACAGTTTTCCCGTTATGTCTCAAGGCCAAAGTTAGAATGTTGCCTTCTATCCAGTTCGACTGTAATTTCCAAGCCGCTCCTGGGCTTTATCATGAAGGTAGAAAAACTCACGTGGGACGCAGGAGCCAAACTTGTCAGGGAACTCAGAGATGAGGTCATCGTTGACTCTATCTTTCATTGGTCCAAGCACGATGACTGGCCGTGTGTAATTAACTGGAAATGGACAGAATCAGGTTGATACCCTCAGAAAGACACGTGGAAAGTACAGTAATGCATTTTCAACACACTAACATAGAAACAAATTTAGCCTCTGATATCCTGTTTTCCTTTTATGTTTCAGTTTTTGAGTTAATGTTGTGTTTAAAGTTTGTACTGATTTCCAGCTGAAGTGGTTTAAAAAAAAAATGAATGCAAGTTTAAAATGACAGAAAAAATATCACAAAATTCAGTCTAACAACTAACTTCAAAGCAAATGAACTGCTCAAAGGTTAAAAGACATGAGAAATAACTGAAATACAGTGGTATTTAGTCTTCCTAGTCTCTTTGTTCGTTTCATTTACGCCACAATAAGATATGACAAATATGACAAAATGTCACATCAATCGGAGCAGAGATGAAGCGCAATAAGTGTTAAATCCATTTCAGTGAAGTAATACCATGCGACTAATTCAGTTTAAATGAATGCTTAGCAACCGTTAAAAAATAGTAATAGCTATGTTTTAACAACAACAAAAAAGTCACAATTGGTTCATGAGGCTCCCGAAAGTAAGAAATTATAGATCAACCACTGGCACATTCAATGATAGGTTTTAGAAAAATATATAAAAATAAAATGTTAACAAATTAATACATAGATAAAGATAAAAATAATAATAATAAAAGAACTTGAATATGAATGCGATTTTATATTTTTGATTTATGAATTTTTAAATGGCCTTCTGGAATCACCATAGAAATGTCTGCAAAGTGAAGCACACTGTGGATGCTGGTGCATGGATTCTGGGTTTATACCTCCCAGAAATGACTTGAATAAATCAGACTAAATGACAAATTAGGCACTGACCTTCCTGCTGCATGACGGGTTGGTATGTGAGGAAGGTCTCCTCCTGGCCAGCTGCTCAGACAAACACAAATAACATAATTAGAGGGCCAGTGGTTGTTTTACTGACACCACACCCTTTTCTACTTTTGGATTAGACTTCTTCCACAGCTCTGGAAATACAGAGAGAAGTAATTTATACACAAACACCTGCATGCACATAAGACTGCAACCATCACAGCACCCAAGAACACATGTGCATGTGTGTATGAAACACCCAAAAGCACACACAGATTTTAAACAAAACTGAAAAAAATAAAGAAGAAGTAGAGCATGTAGCGAGAGAGAAGAGGAAGAGGAGGGAGAAGGGGGGGAAAGACAGACGAGGGTCTACACTTACAGGAACTACTCTCACTATCGCTGGTGCCAGAAATGACCAGCTCTGGAAGGACAAGACAGGTCAGAGTCAGCAACACACACATACACTCACAAACACACACACACTTACATCCCTTCTGTCTCAGACGGAAACAGTTTCACTCAACAGAAATGAAAAAATAAAATCATCCCATCTGTCGATGTTCTGTGTTTGCTTTTAAGTTGTAGGCATTGTAACCAAAAACACCAACAAAAAATGGAAAAAATGCACACCTGAACATCAAAAAGACAACAGCTAACCACATCTTCTGAGACACTGAAGCTCCATCTAGAGCAGTTAGAGTGGACTTTAGTGTTGTACATTTCCCAATGTAATAAAAGATCTATTAGACTTCTCTTTATCCTAATTGCCCACTGCCTCCTACTCTTCCAGGTAGTTGTGCAGTTTTTCTGTTTGAACTTTTTAGTCTCAAGCCAAAGCTGTGACTAAACATGACAGGTTGTCTTTTTTTCAGAATTGACAGCACCCCTCCATCAGCACGGTAGATATTATACAATAATTCTCTCAGGCTGAATAGTTTTAGTGGAACAGAACATATTGTTCAAAACGTAAAGTTAAAGGTGTTGCAAGACTTCAGGTGGCAGAAATAAAGTTCAATTTTGTACTCTGCTTGATGGACATGAGGGTTTTGCTTTGCTGAACAAGAAAAGGCCTTCTCTAAACTGTTTCCAAAAAGCTGAAGCCACATATATGATTTAATATCACTGTATGCTGAAAGACTGGGATTTATTTACTTAACTGGAACTAAAGGCACCAAAATCATACCTTACAAAAGAGACTAAGAGTAAAAAACTACAACCTTTCAGCACAAACACCATTATACTCTGTGGGTCAGTGAAGCAAATCACAAGAAATACAAAGCAAAGGATCACACTCAAACCCATCACTAATCTACAACATCTTATTAAATCAATATCTGTAGCATCCATTACCTTCAGTGAGAACTCATGTCAACCGAGTGACTGGATAAAGAAAAGCCAAACTGAACAGGAGCTTTCCTTAATTAATACTTTATATGTTTTTTTTCTACTCTGATATCAGTTAAAAGTAATTATCATGCCATTAAATGTTCCAAGTTTGTATAGGAGCCTGTGATAATGTGAAAGAATACAGTCAGGATTACAGGGGCTGCATTTACATATGCTGACCAGTAGGTGTCAGTGATGAAGAGGACACCTACCTTTATCATCCTGATCCTACAGAGAGACAGTGAGAGAGGAGAGTGTTAATTTATCATGCCGAAGAGGATCACAACATTGTGAGTCAGTTATCAGCAGAAACCATACCGCATTCACACAAGCATGCGCACATACATTCACATACACGCAGTGAGTGAGCAAGATTAATTGCAGTCTCAGTAGGTACCAAGGGATATATGGTGTTTGTTTGTGTGTGTGTGTGTGTGTGTTTATGATCGTTTTTAATTATCATTTCTTCATCATGCAGAGTCGCTGATTCACACAGTGTGAAGAAAACAGAGGGAGAGTGAGAGCGAGCTGACAACACAGTGATATCAATAGCTTGTGTCAGCCTCATCATCACGTTGTGTGAGAGGTAGTTAGAATAATGCTGTTGGCTTGCCTGTGAACTCACAATGGAACTTTCTAGAGTTCAGATATATAAGTAACAAACTGCACTTTCATTAATTTCATTAATAGTTATCCTACTTACACTTCTCATATTATCTCACATAAGTGATGTCCCTGACGAGTCAAACTGGATCTCTGTGGTTCGTTGATGTGTTGTCAAATTAACAATCAGTCAAATAACTGCACTGACACTGAAGACTGTGCATGACATTGATTGTTTAAACTCTGATTACCACAATGATATTTTTTTAATGGCGACCAAAGTAAATAAGCTAATTCCCCCAAATTAGAAAATAACAATTAGTTATTAGCATCTTACGTTTAAGCAAATAATTTAATTGAAAATACTAACTAATGAAATCACCATGAAACATCTACATATCTACTATAGATAGTAGTTTAAATTACCACTGAGTACACAATACATTTATAATTCTTTAAATTTGACTGATGTAGTGTTTTCTGACTTAAAGTCTATCATTTTCTTAAAAACCATCATGCTAAATAAATAAAACAAATAATCGATTGATTGATTAATCAAGGTTTAGCATCTTAAACTACTATGGTTTAGTTTGATTGATTTTTAAGTAAATTTAAGGCACAGAAGCATGCAGACAGAGGTTTGGGTGCAACCATCGTCTTGATTCAAATAAATCATTGTTGATTAACTGTTTACGACAGCAACCATGACTCCTTTTGTTAACTCAAGTTCAACAACATCACAATAAAAAAATCTGTGAATCCTCACATTTGAAAAGCAGAAACCAGAGGATGTCTGGCAAATGTTTTGGACACTTGTTTATTTCCCCTTTTGCTTTAATTGGTATTTCATCTGGCATTTCATACTGAACATCTTAAATTGATGATAAGGAGGCAGAGTCAGTTTACGTGGTTGTTCATATCCCATCTCACAGCAGGTAGTTTAGCTTTAGTGTCTAACTCAGATGTCAACCAACACCAAACACAGAGAAGTACACAGAGAAAGAAATCCCACAAAAAAAATGTTTTTTGCGTGATTTTGATGATTTTAAGATTAATTTCTTTGGTTATGTATAAAATGCACTGCACCATTCATTTCGAGGGGCGGTGGACTGCACATTGTGTTTTATTGAGAAAACAGAAAGGTCATATACTAACCGATCTCTCCTGAGACCTTGTCACTCTGACTGTCTTTAGCCTCGACCTCTCCTTCTTCTCTGCTCTGTGAGATACACAAAAGAAAGAAATGAAGATGAAGAGACATTCAGAGACAGGATGCAAATATGTCCTTCAAATCTGAACCGTAAACTCAACATTATCACAAAGCATCTTAAACATCTGGCACCTTGAAACTGTAGAGCTACAACCTCAATTCCAAAAGGTATTGGGAAGTTGGGTAAAATGTAAATTCCATAAACCAGTATTTCCTTCATAATATAACATACAAAACACCAAATATTGAAAGTGAGGCATTGAACTACTTATAAAATATTACTACTAAAATATTAACTTATCTTGAATTTGATGGCAGCAACATCTAAAAAAAGTTGGGACAGGGCTGTTCACCATTGTGTAGAACCGCCTTCATTTTCAACAAATGAGGGGATCCGTTGCTGGACCTTTACAAGAGGATAGTTGTCCCATTCTTATCTGATATAAAACTCTAGCAGCTCTACAGTTCTGGGTTTTTGTCATATTTTGCATTTCATGATTTTAAATGTTTTCACATCTTGTGTCACATCTTTTAGGATCTAAAGAAATGTGAATTAAGCCAAAATATTACACAAAATGACTTGTTTTGAAAAGTATTTTTGCTGCTTACTTTTTAAAAACTTTGAGTTTGGATAACTTTAAGAAAGTGAAATTACAGGGTTTTTAAACTGGCTGAAATTTTATAGACCAGATATATATCCAGATATTTTGTAACTTGACAGTAAAGAGCAAATAGCGTGCTTGTGACCACTAATCCAAACAGGCCGTGGTAGCCTTAAAACAAATACAAATCAATGAAAGACAGAGACAAGGTTGAATTAGTGCATATTGCAAAACAGGGCGTTGCTCCTGCTGTGGAGTCTTTTTCATTTCCTGAGTTTAAATTTAGATTAGTCCCTTCCTTCTGGCTGATGACCACACCGAACACTAGAATTTCAAATAAGGTGAATCTCAGAGACTTGTTTCTTCAATTCATTTTAATACTTTCATTTCATTCAAAACCTCAATCAATAATAAGTCCTCTTGCTTAAGCTTCAAGACTATTACTGTAGCTCACTCAATGAGCCCTCATGCTCGAACCGCTATTCTAGCACCTCGGTTTATTATTACCCATGAAACCTCTGTGACAGTCTCTCCTTTGATCCTTTCACTCTCTACCCCTCATGCTTGTTGATTCTAAGCCCCTCTTAGCTCTTTCATTAAGTGTCATTCAACACTTCCTTGCTGTCATTTCTTCCACTCCATCACAATGCACATCCCTCCCTCCATGTCACCTCCCTCTGAGTCACGGGTGGCAACATGGCTTGTTCTAAATAGTGTACTCACACCCCAGAAACCTCACAACATCTGTCTGACACCTCTTGCACGGGGGCGAAACAGCAAGAGAATGAGAGCTGAGAGGAAGCAATGTTTCCATATTCCCAACATAGGATTACATTTAGCAGACTCTACATAATTATGATGCTTGCATTCATAAGTAAAAAAAATATATATACTTCAATGTAAAACCTGAAATCTATATGAAATTCAGCACCAGCAACAAGGATCTGAAATGCTGTATTTAGTCAGTTCTTAGTATGCTGCACACAACTGCCTCATTCAGATTACCTCTGAGTGGGATATGTTTGTGTTTGTGTGTTTTAGACTAACACGTTCAGCATTTATGTTATTTTTATGTTTTCAAACTAATTTACAGTAAAATGGCAGAGATGGAGACAACACCACCAACAATCAAAGACAATGGACAAGAATTTAAGAAGCATAAGCTAAACGACTCATGTGAAATAGATTATGTGAATGTGGATTCATGTTAACGACTGTTTTAATAAGAACCAACTTAGGCCCAGAGTCCTCAGGAGGATAACAATATGTAGCCAAGATTTTTAAATGGCTCTTTGAACAGCAGAAATCATGCTATAACTTTCAGATGGTCAGCAGAAGGATGCATGTGGTAGTGAGGGGAGTATAAGCCATGTCAACATGTGGACAGATAGATTTGATTACCTAAAGTTGTACAAGTTTCTTTTGCTGATGTAGTGTTTTCTGACTTAAAGTCTATCTTTTTCTTAAAAACCATCATGCTAAATAAATAAAATAAATAATTGATTTATTGATTAAACAAGGTAAGCATTTTAAATGACTATAGTTTAGTTTGATTGATTTTTAAGTAAATTTTAGACACAGAAGCATGCAGACACAGAGGTTTGGGTGTAAATAAATCATTGTTGATTAACTGCTTACGACAGCAACCATGACTCCTTTTGTTAACTTCTTTTGTTAACTCAAGTTCAACAACATCACAATAAAAAAAAAATCTGTGAATCATCACATTTGAAAAGCAGAAACCAGGGGATGTCTGGCAAACAAGTGACACTTGTTTATTTTCCCTTTTGCTTTAATTGGTATTTCATCTGGCATTTCATGCTGAACATCTTAAATTGATGATAAGGATGCAGAGTCAGTTGAAGTGGTTGTTAATTAAAAACATAAAGGTGAATACTTAATCCCCTACTCCCATATGAAACTCTGAGTAATCTGACCTCCTGCGGCTAGGGATGACCCCAACTTCAGGGCAGTTTGGGGGCGGGGGGCTTAGGTGACGGGCAGGCCACCACTCTTCTTCGCCAGCGCTGCTCACGTGTAGGATGTCGCCGAAATGAAACGGCACGGCCTGATTTGACGTGGTCAGATCTGCTGCACTTCCGTCATAGTCGAACAACGCCCTGAAGACAGAAGCAAACCACATGTGGTCAAAAACTCAACTTCAGCGCAGCGGCGACGCTCTCTCCTGCTGGAGGGGGCACACACAGGTTAGTCAGTCATGTAGCTACAGTGATGATGAATCGACTAAATAATCCATTACAGTAAGAAATCTCAAGACACAATTTATAAGATATCAAAAAAGAAATACATTCATACATAAAATGTAAAAAAATTAAACATATTTATAAAAAAACGACAAAGAGTTGGAGTGCAAATGAGCTGAAACAGATAAGGACAGCTTCCTACACTATTCATTTATGACCTTGTCTGGGTCTACATGCCTCTCTGTACAAGCAGGCAGCTGTGCACATCTGTGTGTTTGTGTTTGTCTGTTTGTGTGTTGCTGAGCATGTTTTGTGTGTGTGTTTGAACAGTGATATGTCTCTGTGACCACAGATTCAACCAGTCCAGAGGGAAAAGACCTGGAAAAGTAGGCCAGCAATGTGTGTGCATGTGGGTGTGTGTGTGGGTGCCTGTGTGGGTGTGTGAGTGCAACGTAACTAGAGCTGAAATAACCAGCATCCCCTAAAGTCCCTACTGCCTTCATCAATAAAACAGAATGGAGACAGAGAGGGAGGAAACAAGAGAGAATCAGACAGAGAGGTACGCAGACAGGCCTTCACAGGAGAAACACACCACCTCATGGGTTACTCACGGTAGACTGATGATCGCAAAAGAAGGATATGAACACGGAACACAAACACTTTGGCCGCTGGATGATACTGTGACAGACTGCGTTATACTAAACACACGGAAGCCTGTGAATATATACAGATGCAGTCTCATAGGAATAGGATTTTTATTCAATAAAGAATAAAGTAAAATAGAGTGGTGTTGTAATAACATTCATAGCTCTTGTTGATATTCATGGGGAAAAAAAAATAAAAAATCAATACATTTTTGGGTGGGATGACAGATCAGTTCTTATCCTGGAAAGATCATATTGAAATCATGCGTACAAACGACAAAGCACAGAATCCATTTTCTCCACTGCCTTTGATCATGTGGTGTGACTCGACAACTTCCTCTATTGTTGTCACCTTTGTGATTCTCATAGTTCTACAGGAGTGCAATATTATGTGCTTTGAGTGCTTTAAGTGCAGGTTCGTACATGCCCGATGGGACAATAGATCTGTCAATAATTAGGGGTAACAATTAATGAAAATCCTTGATTCTAAGTTAACTTGTCCAAATATCTTCTTTGTAAACTACCCTGATATTCTCCTCGTCTTATGATAGGAAATCACACGTTCTAAAATAGTAAGCTCTAATAGAAAGAAAAGGTTAGAAAATATGCTGTAAGCCTGAGTTACCTTTGCATTAGCAGTCCACCAATGCATAAAGTAAGCCGTCAGATATGCGCATGTATATAGTATTTCATTCCTTTTTACTGTCACCATTTCACACAGTCAGTAATTCTTTAAAGCACCACACCACACATCCCACATGACCTTGTTTCAAGTAAACAAGGCCAAAGCCATGTACATGCAAGTCATAAATGAATTACAAACTCTCAGTGTTACAGTCAATTAAGTTCTGGTCTTACAGTTTAATTCCTGTGGAAAGCACTGATATCTAATTATCCAAGTGAGGGGACACATTCATTACTACACTGAGATACATAAAATACACTGTGCCTTAAAGGCAGCCATAATCACGGTGAAAAAAATTCCTTTGAAAATATTCATTAATGCAGTGAATATTTGGGCTGTCGCCTGTTATCCTGATATGTGCAATCATTTGAGATGACCTAAAATAAATGACAGAGGAGTCGGGCAGAGGTTAGTAGATGTACTGTAACCATGAAGCTCTGGGTTGCAGCTGTCAGATGTGTTTATTGATAATGTTAACACACTTACAGAGAAGATGACTGGTGAAGAAAATGCTCATCAAATTAAAGAAACAAGCAAGACACTTCGACACCACAAATAATTTCCCCACCAGGACGTTGCACTCATGGATGGTGTGCAGAATTATTAAGGCCAGATGTAAGTGTCTATAATTCAATTACCTGTTTTCAGTATTACAGTCATTTTAATTCCACAGTGGAAATCTCACAGGAATTACTCCATTGAGAGAACACACATTAATTACTATAATGTGTCTCAGACAGAAACACAATGACATTTTAAACAAGCTTTTGTAAACATTGTGCTGCAGTTGGGCTTTTTGCTCAGCCAGCAGATTACTCTCCAAACAACAGTGCGGTTCTGCTTTACACTAAAAGCACATGCAGTATTACTGCTTATGTGTGCTTTATTCCAGAAGATAAAACGCACGGTGACAGAGGTAATATATTAGTGTTGTGTAATGCAGAACAGTGAAACTGAAATAGATCCCCATTCAGATGGTGTTAACACTACAGAGAGGCAGGGATGATAAAATAATCTTATATGAATGCTTTAACTCACTTTTAAAACAGTTTTTCTTCATCTTACAGTCTGTAATGGAACATTACTGTTTCGTCTGTCGTTTACAAAAACACACTCAATTAGCATGATGGCTTTCATTTCGTCTGATATCACTCTGGTTTATAAACAGAGCTACATGTTGCTGTTAAGATCCTTTCACCGGTGAATAACGTAATTTACTTATTTTTAAAATTTATAATAAACAAATAAGGCGTCGTAGAAAGGAAAGCAGCTTTTCCTAAGAGGAAAAAGTCTTGAGGGGATCCTCTTCATAATACAAGGATATCTGAATACAGGGGTATACTGATAGCACTATTCTGCTATAAAAATTATCTACATTCACGCTGCTGAATATGTGTGATACTTATTAAGAAAGCCCAAACGTTGCCTTAATTTAGAGACTATACAAACATATAGTATCTTCTATAATTATACTATAGATTTCGAGGAAATAACCAAAAACTGTCCGATATAAAAAGAGATTATATTCAATTAAAAAAAGCTCTTAGGCTATCTGAAACGCAAAGTTTTATTTCAAGAAGCTCATGTCCTGAAACATGCTTCAAAATCAATATCTGGATTAGGAACAGCAGCAGATATCCCTTTTCAGAAAACTACAATACAGAAACTCTTTAAACATGCCTCAAACTGCCCTGGCGAATCAATGCATTACATCTAGTTTTGATTCTTATATAGAGTATACAGAAACCAGCAGGGTACGACTGACTGAGCATCAATTCTTTTGAGACGAGAAAGAAAGAAAGAAAGTTTGAGACGAGAAAGAGTTCGGAAAGAAAATCAGTCCTATTACAAAAAGTACACTGCATTAAAATAAAAAGCATGTCTAAAAATTGCACTTCAACTTGATAACATATACTTTGCAGGAATCCATTCCTCTTAAGGTGAATCTTTCTGCAGTAAAATATACAATTACAAAGCCAAGCTACTGAGCCATGCAGTGTGTTTAAAATAGACCATCATGGTGGGAATTTAAAATGAGCCAATAGAGAGCGGAACAGGGAGCAAACACATACACACCTTCACCTTTCACACAAAGGACAGTTATAGACACAGTACATACACAGAGACAGTACATACAGTATGTCACTTTGTGTCAGTGACATTTTCTCTGAGGAGAGAGGAAAGGTTAACCTGTCTCATGCACATAATACAGTTGCGTCTGAAACAAAAGCTCCACACATACACATATACATGCAGGGACACAGCAGCAGCCCTGAGCACCAGACACCCCCAATCTGCCACACACCAACAACTACAGCTTGACCAATCAGCTGCCAGTTTTAGACTTGTTTTTTTAACATTTTCAGTCTGTTTGGTAATTTCGGAGCAGTAACAGATAGATACAGGAACTGTTTCTTTGACAGGGATTTATCATTTGGGTTTTTGTGGGATTACTTCATAATTCTATGTTACCTTGAAATGATCCTGGCCAGATTTCTGCAAAACTTGTCATCGAGTCAATGTGGGAACTGATTACCTTACACAAGGTTTCATTAGTTCTGTTACACCTGAAAACATCCTTAAGGGTATAACTGTACAGCCTTACACAGTTTAATGTGTTGTATTTGTCTAAAATCCATTAATTCATTGCCATTTTATTCATACAGAGATTCTATCATGGATATGTTTGTAGTCTCAGCGAAATTCACAAATGATTAGACTGGAATGATCAGAATATCCATCAATAATTCTTTGTTTTTCATAAAAATGTATCACTTAGTATAACCCCCCCAATTTGTTTAAATTTTTAAAAAAAATCTACTAAATATTGATGGCCCAAAGTCTGAGGCTTTTACTGCCACCATGTCGATCTTCAGCTGTTCCCTGAGTGAGCAAGAGCCAGTCACTTAAGGAGGATGGTGCGTTTCCGGCCATGAACAGAGATTTAGGTGCTGTTTCCACATACCCGGGTATTTTGATAAACGCATATTTTCTAACCTTCGTTTGCAAAAAAAACTAGGTGCACACAGCCCCGTTTTTAAAAAAAAAACACGTCTACATTGATCCGCATAAATAGGCTATCAAGAGCTGTTAAATTACGCCAAGCCTGACGGTGGCAGTGTTAGAACAATGAGATTTGGGGGACATCTTTGCAAATTTTGCTGGATGATTACTTTATCTCATTTCATGGATTTTTTTGTTTGTTTAACAGTTAAGTTTTAAGTTAAGCTTGTTTAACAGTTAAGTTTTAAACGTTCTTCTGTGGAACTTAATTTGAGTTGACTGGTGATTTTATGCATGCTGTTTTGATGTTTCAGTGGCCCTTGACCATTGGAATCTTGGATTTATATCGAGAAACACGTTTAATATATCAAGTGTATCATAATGTTATCTGGTTTCACTAACTTTAATAATTAAGTTCATGCTAAGTGGTGTAACAACTCTGGTTACCGACTCAGTAGGTCAGATCAGGTTTTTTGACTCTGGATATGTAGGAATCTAAAACTGCATATTTCTTACTAGAAGAACACAAATTAAACAAGAGAAAATTTCCTTAATTTCAAATACAACTCTGGCTGTTTTAAAGTCTCTTTGCATTAAAAAAAGGGCAGCTATAGAGACAATTCAAGCTCCTAAGTTGGCCAACCTGGAAATGGTTGTGTAATAAAATGCAGGAGGATGAGGAAATGACATGGAAATCTTTCATGGTAAATATATATATATATATAAAAAAAGGAATGCTATCTCCAAATTTGTGTGTTTTAGATCAAAATTTTCCTTTCAAACTATTTAGAGAGAAGGGAACAGAAATAGATTCTCACTACCCACACACCAATGTCTATTTTCATTCCTTCATGTGTTCATTTTATTATCCAAGAGTAAAGACTAGCCTCGATGTGATGCTTTTGTACGTATTGAATTCTTCTCAAGCTCTGGAACAGGTCTCCAGTACAATTTGTCATGGCAAAACCACAAAAATTCAATTAAACCTGAAGTTACTTTGATAAGCCACTAATCTTGTGTCATAGTACAGAGTTCAGTCTTGTTAGCCAAGGGTTGTTAACCAAGATGGCAGCTGAGTTGCAAGACTTGCCTTTGATGAATGCTGTGATCTACACAGACAGAATTTGTGTCAAAATCAAGAGATTAAATTTGTGGCTGTCCAAAACAATGTAACTCTGTTCTTTTTGTAATGAGGTTGTTATACTAAATATATTCAGAAAGAGTGATTGTGCTCTCTTTTATTTTGATATGGTGCGACAGGTTGATATCATATTTTAATTCTAAAAATTAATCAACTTTGAATATCTTCCTTAAGCCTAATTTAATATCTGTATTTTCTACTAGACGGATCTTCCAAGAGCTCCGATGTGACCTCTGTGGACCGAATGATCCAGTGTGCAATCAATATTTCAAATAATTTGTTACTTGCAAAGACAGAACATTGAAAGTGTGGTTGGTTTGGGGTCTCAAACTGCTTCTGGGCTCCACAGATGGATACAAGGGATAGACGTGGTGATTCCGAGAAGACTGAACAACCCGGACAAACAAGGATAAGAATTCCACAAGGACAGACGGACACAGAGCTGACAGGCGATGGATGCATTTGTGTGAGACAATATTAGCCACATAATCTCATTGTAATTTTATATGTGATAACCACTCTTTCAACTTCTCACACACACAAAACGTGAATAAGACAGCTGAGATAAGGCCTCCCAATAAACCTTTCAATACACCTTGCAATACACTGGAAAATCTGTCTCCTCTGTTGACTGTGTGGGTGTGTGTGTGTGAGCGTTTTACCTGATGTAAAGTGTGCGTTTCTGAGTGGAACGAAGCGATGTGGAGCTGGAGCTGACACTGCTGGTCATCATCTGTTCCCTCAGGTCATGGATCTTTGCCTCAAAACGACTGTACTCTACACAAGGAGACACACAAAGTGAAGAAACATTGTTAGACCCAGCAGACAAGTTTTCTGTTACATATTCCTTTAGAAATAATCCAGAGGTGAAATCATTAGTTATTCATGCAAGATCTGGTTTAGGCTATTTTTAAAATCTACCTGCTGTTCCACATTAGAAGCAGCACTTTTTACACTTCAATCACCTTTGCTCAGTAGATGAAAGAGAAGAAAAGAGCATGAAAAAATAGCCTAAAGGGTGGTGGAGGTTTATTCTTAGTGATAGTCATGTTTACAACAAATTACTCTAGTGCAACAAGTACACACATTTTGAGATCACATTGAAATAGCAAGAAGTTTATTGTCTGTGTTCATAAAGGATTACCTTGCTCAGCTACAAATATAAAAGCTTTAATATATACTTCTACAAAAGCTCATGAATAAATACACCTTGAGATGTCAACAGATCCTCCACGGACATAATCTGAATATCAACTCCTGATCAGATCCATCTCATTAAACAAAGATGCCATAGATTTTAACCAAACAAACCCCCTTAAAATCCCGCTGATGGCCACTGCTTCAAATTCCAAAATATCAACTTCTCTCAGGAAATACTAGTACAATCAACAATTTTTTCTGTGAGTTACTATGGTCTTCTTAGCTAGATTAATCCCTTCTGATCACAGAGCTGTTTGTCCTTATGAAAATTACAACCCCTAACCATAGTGCACGTGTAAACTTCTTTGCTGTTGATCATTTTTTAAACTGTCGCCTGACACTAAACTATTTGGAACTTCCAGGCCATATCTGCAATGTCAACTTTTCAATCTCTTATGTGTATATTGCTAATTCATTTAATACTTGCTTAATTTATCTCTACTCACTGGTGACTTCTATTCCAATTGTTTTGTATTTATCTGTGACATTAGTACTTTTCCCTCATATCTTCCCTTGTAGAAACCCACTTGGCAATAAAGATAATTCTGATTCTAATATAAGTTCTCACATAAACACATTGTTATTCAATCAGCTCTCAGGTATCATTCTCCATTTCTACCCTCTTGTCCAATTATGTTCACCTCTGTCTCCAAAAAGACCAAGATGGTTATGAGCGAATGCCAAAGTCAAGGCTTCAAAAGGCAATTTACAAACCTATGGTTCTGTTCATCTTGTATCTAAAGTCTATGAATCATGCACAAACAATCACTACCAGCTCTTGACAACATATTAGACTTCTATCATCAGAACTCACGGTTTATACAGGATATAAATTATTCCTAAACACTTAGTTTGAAAAGGATTATTATGATTATGTCTTTTGACATTCAATTTTTTAACATCTAAAATTCTAAAGATACTTACAAAGTAACAAAATTTCTATGCCACCCTTAGTCATAGCTTAACACTAATCACCTAATTGTTTGTCTGGTTGGACAAGACTGCTTTCAGTGGGTCAAACGTAAGACCTATTTGAATCTCAGGGAAAATCTCTTTTTGGCAGGCAGTCTGGAACAAGGGCATGATTGTCCTTGGTGTTAACCACGCCTTCCCTCCTTCCCTTCTTCTTTCTACCCTTCCTCAGATGACCTGCCAACAACTTGTTAAATCTGTCATGTAACTAAATGATCAAATGACTTAAAAAATCCGATGTGATTTTAGTGACATACTAATGTAGTCTATAAACTTATATACTGAGATGAGTGCTGTCACGGAGAGCAGCCGTTCATGTTAGTGAGATCTGACTTCTTTCATGTTGAACTGAAGGTAGAAAATTTGTGATTCTGAGCTGAAAAGTTCCATTAAACATGCACGATGGATTCACACAGCGATGTTCAAGTGGCTCAGCAGTGGTGTGACGCAGCACCACGAGTGCAGCATTTGAAAAAAAAAAATCATTAAGCTTTTATTGGCTCTGTGGCTGAAATGTTACAGATATATTGAAAGCACACAGAGTAAAAACAACTTTACATATCGGAAAGGGATTTACCAAAAATGTCCTGATGTGTTTGCTTTCACATTTCACCCTTGGAGATCTTAAAAGATACATAATTACACAAAAAGCACATTAGCTTCTTAAACCTGTACATATTCACAACTACAACGGTGAATTTTCAAACAGTACTTTGAATTTCATCACCAGAAACAACTGTATATTCGTCTCCCTTGAATAACAAGTGGTGAGCTTGGAGTATCTGGTTGGCCAATCAGTGCAAAGTGCAATGATTTGCTCATACACTCAGCACAGATGCCCTGCTTTAGCATCCTTTTGCTTATTGCAGCTAAAACACCCAAGTCTCTGACCCACGTTTTTTCTTGTGCCTGTAAAAATGCCATTATGCCTTTTTAATTATAAATGTTTAAATGGACTAGTAGTCTAGCTGACCACTCAAAGCACTTTTAACACTACATGACACATTCACCCTTTCACTCACACGCTCATGCAGCACGCCTTAGTCTATACAGCCATGTGATTCCTACATTCACACACATTCATCAGTAGGCAACGTGGGGTTCAGTGTCTTGCCCAAATGACCCAGGGAAGCTGGAGTCGAACCACCAACCTTCTGATTAGTGGGCGACTGCTTTTCTTCCTGAGCTACAGCCACCCCCATAATAATGATGATGGAAATACTTAAAGTGAAAAGACTAATTACAAAATGCCTCTACCTAAAGTGCAATCATTGATTTATGATAGTGGCTTACTTTCAGCAGAGAAGTAAGAATATATATATTTAACCAGCAGGTTGGTGGTTTCTGTGCAGTAAACTGCAATATCTGTATCCAGAGAAGCATAACTAAGAGCAGATATGTGTAACAAATCCTTACTGACTCTGCTCAACACCATGCAGCTTCCCAGAAACCTCGGAACAAACCTACGGATGAAAACACTGCTGGTAAAAAACCTGAAAAAACCCCCACTGAAGGATGTCCCTGCGCATGTGTGGCTGAGCCATCACTGTGGACTACAGAATCTAATTAACCCTGAGTAATTCAATCACACTCGAGGTACACACGGTCATGCACTCATACACACACTCACACGCACACACACACATACACATACACACACACCTGCAGTAACTCTTGAGTTTTCCTCTCTTTCCCCCTTATTTCTCTTCACCCTTCCTTGAATTTCTAATGGACAGAGAACACCAAGATCTCAGCAGATTTCCAATGAAGCACTCCTTAATTTGACACAATGATAAAACGACCAGAGTCTGCTGAACAAGCTCAAAGTTATTCACCTCTGAAGTAAGTGAAATTGTCAGTGTAACATGATCTATAATGTAATTACTTCACAGCTACACATTTATTACAAAACTCTGTTGTTCTGGAAAAAGAGGAAAAAACTGCCGTTAAGTGCTCAATAAAATGAGAGAGAAAAATCTAAGCGACCTTGTGCTGAAACATTATGGCATATGGCATTTTGACATTTTCTGTTTTGGACACATCACAAACTGATGGATTAAAACATATCCTATTGCTGCAACATGGACCTGAATCCCCAGATATGAACTTTCACATCATCAGCATCAAACTGTCTGTCAGGACATATCATCTCAATATAGTGTTATTTTACAAAGAGCAAGAAAGGGGAAAAAAAGAAGAGGGAGGCTTAGTAGAAGACAGAATGAGTGAAATGGAAATAGGATGACAGGAAACATAAATGGCTAAATGTCATTTATCTTCGGTGTGGTGCAGTAATAGCATTTATGATCCACTGACATAAAAAGTGACAGATATCAAACAATGGAAACAAAAGCAGATAAAGTGTGGAGCACTAAGTTGCGGTTCTTTTTGATCTACAGAACAGCTGATATGTCATAGCTGATGAGTCCTGAGAGACAACGCTTGTGCTGACATGGATACAGCAATAATAATTTCTGTTTAAGGACTAAAACTGTGAACAAAATCTCACAAGTCAGAGCCTTAGTTTTGAATATCTTTGCATTATTTTGAGCCTTAAAAATCTTCTGATCAACCAAAACTTAATATTAAGTCACTATTGTTTCTACATTTTCTACTCGCATTTCAATCATACCCAAAAATATCCGAAGTTGCGCAATGTTTTCAGAAAATGGAATATTACCAGAGACAAGATGTTAACATGTAAATTAGTTCAGCTCCCTCTCAGCTGTACTCACACACTGCTGGCAGACAGGCAGCCTCAACGTCCACGATGTGATGCCGGCACAGTGGCTTTCCTATCAGTGTCTTGGTGTGTGAGAGTGAGGCTCGATTCTCAGAGTGAATGAGGGAAAAAGTAGAGATGCTCGAAACGATCTAATGCCAACTCCACGTTAGATTCAGCATGAGAAAGAGCCAGAGTGGAGAGATGGGAATGTGTGTGTGTGTGTGAATACAAGTGTGTGCAAGTATGCAGTTTATGTGTGGCACAGAGAGAGAGAGAGAAAAAAAAAGAAAACAACCCACAAACGTGTGTGTGTGAAATCAGTCCAGTTCTGCTAAGCTGCCAGAGAAACAACAGATGCTAACTCCCTCTCTCTACTACACTCCTCTCTTTCTCCGTCTCTTGTTCGCTGGTGTGTTCATTTTGCTCCTCCCCCTCTTTTGACAGCAGCTTGCTGTAGGGCGGAGACACACACACACACTCACAAATAGACACACACAGTGTTCCCTCAGGTCACTCATGCAGGAAGCTGAGTTGATGCCAGGCTCTCCGGCCCTACTTTGGCCTTGGGAATTGCTCAACACACCACGCACACACACACACACACACACACACACACACACACACACACACACACACACGGACACGCACGGACACGCACGGACAAACACACAGAGCTGAGGTTGACCAAGCATTTTTTAAATTGATTTTTGGAAAGCTTAAGTAACATCTTGATTCATATATTCTACATGGGTGTTGTATTCATTTTATATAGAAGCAGCAAAATAAAGACGTTATCTTCGCATTTATCTTCATAAGAACTTTTTCTAGTGTGCATGATTTATGTTTGCCTGTGTCTTCATCTGCTTCCATTTCTCTCCGTCTCCAGCAGAGACCAGCTCAGTTTTCAACAGACATGAAACTCCCTGTGAGAACACGCATCATCACCACATATGAAGTTTCACATGATCAGCATTTAATTGTCTCTGTCAACACACATCAACTCAATGTAGCCTTATCAGAATAAGAGCAGGAGAGAAACGCAGAGAAGGACAAAGAAAACACGACGTAATAGAGGGAGAGAATGATGGAGAAGAGAAAAGTGAGGAGGAGGAGACCAGGAAAAAAGAATAGGGGGGAAGGGGTGAAGACAGAGACAAATGGCCCTGGGGCTCATATTCCCTGCTTTCTTCAATTACCTCTCCTCTCCTCTCCTATCCTCCCCTCCCCTCTCGTGTCCTGTCCTCCTCTCTCCTCCCCTCCCATCTCCTCTCCTGTCCTCTCGTCTCCTCTCCTCTGCTCCCCTATCCTCTAGTCTCTTCTTCTCCCCTCCCCACTCTTGTCCTGTCCTGTCCTCTAGTCTCCTCTCCTATCTTCCCTTCCCCTCTCCTGTCCTCTAGTCTCCTCTCCTATCTTCCCTTCCCCTCTCCTGTCCTCTAGTCTCCTCCCCTCCCTTCTCCTCCCCTCTCCTGTCCTGTCCTGTCCTCCCCTCTCTTCCCCTCCCTAGAGGAGCATTGTTCTTCCACTGAGCAGCCTTTTCTGCATTATGTGCAGCTTCAGAGCAAACCAAGAGAAAACCACCGGAGATTATTGGCTCACCTTTAGTGTGTGCATTGCACTAATATTTTCCATTAAGAACCTAATTTCTACTCTGTTACCTGTTTACACATTTTTTACCTACTTAACTGTGGGACATTTTGAAAACACAGACGGAAAAGTTAAAACTTAATTACCACTGTGTCTATGGCCTCTGTATGTCTCTATGAATAGATGACTAGCTATAGATGATGTTCACCCTTGTTTCAGTCCTGCATGAAGGAGTATGAATCAAACATGCTGCTTCATGTTCTATTAGATATTTTCTGGTCACGTTTGATTTAAAATGTACTCTTTTTTTTTTATTCCACAGATCCCCAGATATCCAGGTAATTATAATCAAAAGATCATAAACAGAAAGCAGCTGGGCTTCTTTTTTGTTCTGTTCT
Organism: Odontesthes bonariensis; assembly: GCF_027942865.1. Lineage (NCBI taxonomy): Eukaryota > Metazoa > Chordata > Actinopteri > Atheriniformes > Atherinopsidae > Odontesthes > Odontesthes bonariensis. The sequence continues at coordinate 29,470,251 of NC_134520.1, read as the reverse complement.
GACTCCAAGGGAGTCTCAAGTAGATAACTTTCTATGATTTGTCATCAGATCTGTCACCTGACAGATGGTTGGCGAGAGGAGTGAAGTAAATCATTTATGTTAAAGTTGGGTTGCGCCCACACTAATGTGTTCCTTTAAAAGTTTTAAAACACAACTTTTCTCCATCCAGATGAGCAAAGAATCAGAGACAAGATCAGACCATAATAAACACTTTTCTTGCTTAGTTGCAGACAAACACACAATGGAAGAGGAGCAATAGTAAAAAGTAAGACCGTGTAATAAATAAGGACTCTTTCAATGTAACAGAGGCCATCAAACTAACTTTGTCTCCAACAAAAGATTTTTTTATTTTTTCTGTCTGAAAGCTTTTTAATTTGTGCAAAAATTTTTTTTTTTTGACTGGATACATAAACTCTCATACCTGCAGTTTAGAGACATCATTAGTTCAATGGGTGAATAGACATAACAGGTGAATGTGAATGTAAAACCTAACTGTAAGAGAACTTAAAAATGTTTAAAAGAGTTTTTAAAACGCTTTTATGAAACTATCTTGATACATTTGTAAAAACTAAAACCCTAAAAAAGTAAAATTTAAAAAAAAAAGAAACCCCTCCCAAATCTTTCACTTGTTAAGTCTCTTTTACAAATATAAAACGCTTGACGCACTATGAGTTCTTTGCTCTATAAATAGCAGTGCTGGCGGCTGAAGCTCATCTATAATTTAAACAGTACAGTATAGTAATCTATACTGGAATTGATTATCAGGTTTCAGGAGAGATGCAAGAAGAGAAGGGGACACTTATATCTCAAATGAATTTGCTGAATTCAAGTTGCAATGTCAAAACTGTAAATTGTGGTTCATCTCAGGCAGCTGAGTGCCACTGTGATGAGGCGGCACACTGCAAATCTCAAATCATTGAGCTTCCTGTTACCACCGACGCCTGAAATCCCCCAGATCACTTTTTGTGGGTGGTGAGTCAGACCATTACCACAGAAACCACAAACACTGGGGAGGGCAGGAGCTGACAGGAGGAGAGGAAGAAGACACACAAAGAAAGAAGCAAGAACCAGGCAGGAAAAGAAAGGAAGGGACGTCACTGAATGAATGCAGCAAATGATGCTCCAACAACTTTTCGTGTGAAAGCCCAGCAATGAAGCTGCTATTAATCTACTGCATTATAACTGATGTACAAAACACACACAAACACACACACACAAAGTTTAATAAGGAGGCTAACACAAGTGAAGATAATCCTCTCTACATCACCTCAGTAACACTGCTGACAGACACCGCCTCTATATGTGTCGTGTAAAAGTGTGTTTGTGCACATGAAAGAAGTGTGTGCATGTGACAGTTGTGTGTAATCCCAGTGACTAATACTGCTGTGAACCAGCAGGAATTATAGACCCAAATCAGGAAACTTGACGGCACAGGAGAACATCATGCTCAAAGGTCACTACTGCAACATCTAGTCGTTATTAATGAACACTCATGTTCTTATGTTCTTATGATCAGCACAAACAACAGCTGCACTGGATACTTTAGAGCTGGGAAATGATGCAATAATGCAGAATTCTCTGTGATGTAAAAATTACAAGTGAATATAGGAAATTAGCTTGAATGTATTTAAATTGGCTATAATCTAAGCATGCTATATTCTTAAATTTAAATGTATTTATGGGATATCATTTTGCACTGTGTATAAAAGCTTTGTCATCTCAAGGTGACACCTTCGTGTGATTGTAAATTGATCTTTTTTTCACAAACTGCATTCTCTTATGACCATAACACTATAAGCTTCTGGTCTGTTCAGTCTGTTACTGCAAGTGGCTCATGGTGACTAATACTAGCTAACTTTAGAATAAAACTGCTGACATAACACAGCACAACTTTAAACATCTCACCTGTCAGGTAACTTGCCTTGGCTTTAAAGCAAAAGACTCAGAACTGTCAGGAACTAGGAGTAAACTCAGGGTTCCATTATCCTGCAAATAAACCCTGCAATCACAAAGGAAACTTACAGCAAATGTTAATTTATACACCAAGGGCTGTTTAGGGCCTTTTCCTCTTATAAGTGCTTGAAAAAAGTTGCAACTCCATAGAGAACTGTGAGAGACTATGGTTACTGCTAGAGAGTCACAGCAGGAGGCAGGAGAAAAAGCGATTGATATGTTGAATACATTCGTCATTTCTGCCGGCATTGATTGTTATCTGATTGAGTTTTGTTGAACATAGTATAAATAGCTTTGGGCATTATAAACCCTGCTATGACGTGTGCTGATAAATCCAAACAGCTGTCCATGCTGCTGATTTTTTTCAGTTTCCCATTTTACTTGTTTTAGTGTAACTTGGATGTGGAGATTCTAGATTTTAGTTGGCGATTACTTGTCAAAGAAGAAGTGGGTTGGTGCATCTGTAATTGATTTTCTTTTAGACCAGTGGTATTAGCACCTTTGGCTGTCACCTTTCTGCTGCCAATCCAACAGCCACATCCAAGTTTTTGGACACTATTTCATTTTACTTAAAACCAAAATGTGCCCACATTGAGAGAGATGCTATAATGGTTGATTTTACAGTCAAATACACAATATTCATGTCTGCAGAAGTTCATTGAAATGGTGCCATTTGAATGTTAAAAGTTCTTTGAGATAAACAGAAGGTGGTGCTAACTCTCCACTCAGGTGAAAAAGCAAAAAAAAAAAAAAAAAAAGCAACTGTTCAACCTCTATTGGCAGAAAAACAGCTCGGAAATAATTATAGATATCTGACATTTCTGTTTGTTTCTTTAACTTGTTCTTACGAAAGTGAATAGAGAAGATTATAACAATTGCAAATAACAAATGTGATCAGCTTAAATAATTGTGATCAAGTGATTTTGTGAAATAGTAACAGACAAAAACGTAACTCTGGCACTGACAGCACCAGACTCAGCTGCAACAGTTTTATCACTGATGGGAATCTTTAGCATGTTAAAGCTTTGTTGTATTTTGAAAGATAATCATAATTAGAATAGTTCATAGCATACCCAATATAAAAATAGGTTCGGGATTTTACACAACAGAAGTTCTATTAAATCAAAATTATAATCACAAATGTAATATCACATATTTGGCCAATGTGTTAGATAAAGCTGTTCTATGAATACAAGAAAGTAGCCAAACGGCGGTTTTAGAAAGGATGCATTCATGTTACTCCTAATCTCTGCCATGTAAAGGGTAGAAAAAAAAAGAGCAAAAAAAGATGTATTGACAGATGTGGGATTGCAGAACCAAGAGCATTAAAAGTTATTATCAATCTTACAAACACAACAATGAGAAGGATATAAAAGACTCACAGAGTTTACCGAGCTTTCAACACCCGTAGTTTGCCAAGCATTTTCCACGGGTGCATTCAGAGTTGGGTAAAACTGCTTTCTTCTCTCATGCTCCTTATCTACAGAATGAGCTTCAAAATATCATAAACTTACAGACACTTCCTTCTTTACATACTTTCAGGGGTATTTTGAGAACTGACCCAATGGAAACTTGCTGCTGATTTACATAATTTGTAACTGGGAGAGAACTGTTAATTTATCTGGCATGGCAATGTCTTTATCCCCAATTAACCCCTCCATTAATACTCTCCTGCATCATTTCATATTTAAAAAAAACATTTTAAATAGTTGCTTTATGTTAAACCTATAATGTGAAACTCGTATTATTTGTCTCATGCTGCTGTTTTGACCAGGACTGCCCTAAATCTGAGATTTTGAGATCTTGCTCATAAAATAAGACAAACAAATAAATAATTAACTCTAAAAATGCTCTATTGCACTTATACTGTGAATTATCTCATTATTAGCAAAGTTATTAAGGATAGGACCCAGAAACCAATAAATACTTAGCCTAATCTCATATTTGCAGATGGCCTGCGGCATCACAAATCTGATATCAGACACTCTGCTTTCCAGGTTCTGAAAGGGCTGAACACCAGATGTGTTGTCTGGTGTTCAGTGTTGTCTGTAAAATCTGATCTTCAGAATCTTTGTGAGGACCATAAATTCAGCCTTAAGAAGAAGTTAAGGATAATAATAATGTGTGCTTTACAGTGACAGTCCATTGTCCAGTTCTGATTCTTATTGTTGCAGTTGGTGCGCCTTGGTTGAAATCCATTATTGTCACTAACATCTGAAGGCAAAGTTACAAACATTAATCTCCGCTGTTTGTAAAACTGTGGCTTCTGGGTTCTTATTTCCATTTCTTGTTACTCAGCTTCTTTTAGGAAATTAGAATTTGTACAATGACTTATTATAGTGCGAGAACAAGATCCATTTTCTCCACTCAAATCTAATTGACCATGTGATGCTCTATTGTAAAGACATTACATATGCTGAGTGAGCAATAGCACTAAAATCAGAATCTTTTGTGTACCCATTATACCTCAAATGACCACAGCACAGTGGACAAGAAACTCCGAATACTCCTTAAAAAGTAAATTATTAGGGATGTAATCTATTCCAATAGAGTAACCTGGTCAAGTACATATTAATTGCCTAAAATGTTACAGGGGATGTTTGCAGTTCTGATCTAACATGACAACTTTTTTACACACAATCCATCTGCAGTACTAACAAACAGATCTATACCTGCTGCATCAGCTGAAATCAACCATTGTACTTTCTTTCTCTCAGACACACACACACACACACACACACACACACACACACACATAGCCTTTCAGTTCTGTGCTGCATTTGGCTCCTGTGGACTCCATATCTAATATAAATAACAGGAGGAGACCTTCACACACAGACACTTTTCCTATCCTGGTGGTGGTTGTTATGAGTTGCTCTCTTATTGGCAGGAAGTGTTTGTGTGAAACAGAGGGAGCGCCGCATGTTGTCACAACAGGAACGGGACAAACATGGACCTCAGATGCGCACACATAGCATAGTGCTGACCAAAGCACAGCATGGACAGAAGGTTTGATACACAGTTCATTCAACAGTCACTAACAAAGTCTGTGGGAGAGTCACGACTCAGATATAAAATCATCATAGACTAATGGATTATTTTTGGAAAACATAGAATATAGAAATTAAGGTGAAGGGTAATGCTTCTACGATACCTAATGAGTGTGGTCTCAGCAAGCATCCCAACACAACACTAAACAATGCCAAAGAAGAGCTGAACCAAACCAAACTAAGCCAAATCAAAAGACCTCTGAGTCATCTTGGTTTCTGACAAGTTATTCAAATAACCAAAAACATATTACTGACAGAATCAGTAAATTTATTAAAAAAACAAGGTTTAAAAGTTTGGTTTGATTGAATTTTAAAGATAATTAGAGATTATGTCATTTCATTTTTGTGAGCTACATGTATGCTGACAGGCTGTTTTATTATTTCAATACTTTTTTACTTTAATACTTTACTTTTTTTATTCTAATCCTTTAATACTAGGGTTAATTTGTGGGTAGGACACAGTCAACATTTGAATCAATGACAGAGAATTGGACTGAGAGACTCAAATAGACATTTTGATCTTCTTAATTTTGACTTTCTTGTAACTGCCATGAATCAAACAAATTACAAGGTTTTGACTTCTATAAGTGAACAAGATGCAGCATTTTAAAATCCACCTTTGAGCCCTACACTCTGAGAAGCTTTGATATGTTTTTGCTGGAGTATTCCTTGAGAACATTTTAGGGGCTTACGGCGCTGTCCGTGGTGCTGATCCTACTTAACACTCAACAAAAGATGCTGGAAATCCAGATCAAATTCACTGGTTGTCCCGCTGTTATTCAAAAGCAGTGTCGTGGTGCAATAAACTTCAGGACTAACATCAGATATCAGTATCATTGCATTTTTACTGTGCACACCCTACATAACCCCAGTCCTCACTGTACTTCCCTGCAGAGAGACAGCAGTATATTGAAAAGACATCTGGGTCATATTTCCGATTGCTACTACTAGTCAGAAGGCTTAAATAACATCAATACACGTGTTTCCACTTTATCTTTTTGACACCTACTTGCTCCCAGTTGCACAGATTATGAAAGACAGCAAAACAAATTACCATAATTATGCAGACGACATACAAATTTACATTACCATGCCATGTAACCCTGTTTAAGATCTCTTTGAAACAAATAAACAACTGGATATTCCAGAATTTATGTCAGTTAATTAAAGACAAAACAGAAGTGAATGTGTGTGTACCCAAAGAAGAAAGTTTAAAAATAAGTGCCCAACTTCACTCTGCAAAGTTAAAAAGCACAAACCCAGTCAGAAACCTGGGTGTCAGCTTTGACTCGGACCTAAATTTCAACAGCCACATTTAGTCACAATCTTCTCGAGAACATTTCAAGAATCAGAGGACTAGTTTGTCAGTGTGACTGAAGTGCATTGTTTTTATTACATGTCTTATCTGTGCTATATCTTAATGCCTGGATTGGTTTGTCTTGTTTTTTTGTTTAATGTGTATTGTTTGTGCACTTTAAACCACTCTTGTTTGGAAAGTGCTATATAATCAATAAGGTTTTGTTTGATTGATTGAGATTCTGAGATTAATCTTCTAATGATTCACATGACCAAACAACCAAATATTCTCACAAAGATGAGTAGCAAAACCACCTAGCATTGATGATTAGCAGGAACATTACTTTTCAATAAAAGGCTTTATTTATCTCTTAGTTTAGTCACAACATAATAAATTACATAGTGCTATATTACCTGTGCTTTAAAATAGATTTGCAATGTTTATCCTTTACCACATGCTTTTCCTAAGAGACCTGACACTGTTTTTTATAGGAACAATTCAAATACTTTTTCCTTAAAAGAAACTGATCAAAGTTTTGATTTGAACCTAACTTTGTCTCCTGCAACTTGAAATAGTAATCCATAAATCATGTTTGCACAACCTTTTAGAATTCATAAGCTATACATCATAACTTTTAGCTTAATGAAAGGATTTGGTCCATGTTGTACCTTCCAAGACATTTGCATACTTTAGCTAATGAGAAACTTCATTACGTTCTGACAGTGTCTAGTACTCCATAATGTATTTTGCCATCTTACATGACTTAGGCGAATTTAAGTTTGACCTGCATACTAAGCAGAAAACAAGTGAGTCCATTTGCTTTTTCTGGTATTAACCTTGTTTTTTTGTTATTTTTATTAATCCTTCCAACACACTTCTTCTTTCTTTTCTGGCATTTTAAAAACTTTGCACTGCATACTGATGGTGGGTTATTCAAGGATTTTTATTTATTTATTTTTTCAAAAACAAAACTCAGACAGCTAGGAAATGTCTTACTGTCCTGAAATAACTTATGAGGTCCAAGGACAAGTGATCATGTGTGTTAATCACTGGTCTTACCTATAAAACCTCCAAGCAGCTTTTCTGGAAAAAGTCTCACACAGACAGACAGATTACACGCTAATCTTCTTCCAGAAAAAAACATTTATTTAGTGAAGCAGCATGCAGTGTGGCTTTGTGTGTATGTGTGCATATGTGGGAACTAAGTTTAGGCCACCTCGAAAGCATCCCATTAGCTGAGCCAATCAACTCTTATAACCTGGTTTCCTTGGTTACAACCTTCTAAGTTACTCCCAGCGTACAAAGATCCAGGATGGTGCTTGTTCGGCACCATCCTGTGAGTCAGTATATAAAGTCTATCTTTGTGAGGACAGATTTAAATTTTACAATTTTAGGCTGGAACCTCAAACATCTTTCTGAGGGTCTAGTCTTGGTTTCAGAGGTACATTCAGGATTAGTCTTAGGTCTAGTCAAGCACTGATTGTGATGAATATGTTCCAATTAATAATATGGAAATATCTTAAAGGCTGGACAACATGTTATATAATAGAAGAGGGCAAACAGTCGTACATGCTTTTAGGCCATCACTATACTAAATAACAATCCTGTTGCTTTATCTGCATTTTAAACACATTCTGACCACATCTGCATTTTGTTTCTGACAGCACAATTTTTTTCATTTTAGGGTTTTCACACAAAACAGAGTGTGTGAAAACTTAAACTCGGTAAAACTCCACAGAATACTAACAGGTAGTACCAAATAAAGAGACAAAGACCATGCAATCATGTATCAAAAAAGTTTTCTAGATTAATACATTTATCAAATATGTCATGAGGAATTTTCACATTATCATATCTTATGCATTATTTCAATACTCACCCTCTGGTCGGTACTGTGCTACTATGGTAACGGTCTGTCCTGCGTTCTTCAGAGCTGCAGCTGCCTGCTCGTGTGTTGCAGTGGACAGGTCCACACCATTCACCTACACAAACAAACACACACAATTAGAGCTTAGATTGAGGCAGATAAATAGTAATAAATGTATAGCAGGCCTTCAAAACACATCTTAGTTGGACATTATCTCACACATGTAGCATTTGTGTACTTTGCGAAGTCCTCTTTAATACATAAAGTAATCTTGTCTGCACTTGCATGCATGAATAAATAATACACTAATTCTGCTGGGACTGTCAGTGTCTCAGCAGTCTGAGGATTAAATCCAGCTTAAATCCCTTCTGTAGAAAATTAAACTCATATTTTTTTCTTTAGGAACAGAAAATACAACTTCTACACAGACATATAACTAAATAAAGCTTCAGCAATCACACACAATGCAGACTCATCACACATGAATGGTAATATACAAAGAAAACAACACCATTTAATTGAGACCTTTGATTTTTAGCTTGCTGTAGACAATGCAAATCAATAAAATGATGCATTCTGCAAGTTCAAAATGTTGAGCTTCAGCAGAACACTCACCCTTATTCTTAGCTGTATGACTCCACGTCATTATTGTAAAGAGGCAGACAAACAAAACGTAGATGGGCTCTTGAAAAAAATAAACTGACAAGATAACTCCCTCAATGAGGCGCTATATGTAAGTTATACAGGAATTAAAGTAAAGTTAGAATCAATAATCATAAAGGTGATGGCAATCATGTAAGTTCTCAGGTTACTTGTATGAGGTGTTTGCTCATACCGACAGAATGCGATCTCCCTTTCTAAGTTCTCCACAGAGATCAGCTGGACCTCCAGCAAGTATGAATGAGATGAAGATTCCTTCTCCATCCTCCCCTCCAACAATGTTGAATCCGAGACCCGTAGAGCCCCTCTGCAGCACCACCCGTCTGGGTTCCCTGGGGGCAAACATAAATCACACATTCACTGCATTAAGGTAAAGATGATGATGGAATCCTACTTCTTTAAGCATCGATAAATCACGTGTCAATGTTTATATGTAATAAAGGTTACAGTTAATAATTTATATACGAAAGGACAGAAAAAAACACAACAATATTGCTACTTCATTTAGTGGTAGTAGTGTATGTATCAATGTATGTTCTGAATGAGTTAAATTTGTGATCATAAATGGTCAATTTTAGTGGGAGTAATGGTCATTTCTCATTAGGATTATTTAACTTATTCACCAGCAGATGTCAGTATTGCACTTTCTCAGTTTTGTAGCAGCGTCGCAGTTTGAGTTAACATCCACAATTGCAGGTGTAGGGCATGAGACGCACACTTCTAACGATTTCATTATTTGATTCTTTTACCATTCCACACACCTTAAATGTCTTCAGGAAAAGTAAAGAAACACTTTTTCCTTACTTTTTTTACTGCCTCAGAATATCTACTTAGCCTCCGACTAAAAAGGTTCTAACCATTCATATGAAGTATTTGGCTGAATCAGCCACAAGTGACATGTCCACTCTGAACATAACTCTGGTTTTAGCACCACAGGAAATTCTGGCTTCCTTGCAGAATGCAATGCTGCATTATATAAATATTCATACATATAATGCTATATCAATTTGGGAAAAAGAACTACTGGCAAATGGTTTCGGCAAATATCCAAAAATGAATGTACTGGAAATGTTATTGTGGTAGAAAAGCTAAATTAGTGTATTCCTTGGTCACATATTACATCAAAAAAAGTATCAAATGTGTCACCTGATGACACCAGCTTTGAAAAAAAAAAACAAATGTAAGAAAATTATGCTCATTCAGTGGTTATTTATTATTTCTCTTTTGCATGACTAATCAGAGAGAAAAAGATGAAAGAGAAATTTGAAAAAAAAGGGCAGACGTCAAAATAACCATCCTGCTGTCCGCCAGAAGCTTATCAGATTTATCATAATCAAAGCATCCTCATTGGCCCAAAAGTCTGTGACAAAATCAGTCATACTCTGGTAACCAGGGTGATGCCAGTCAAGTGACGAGGGCTGTTATAGGCAGTAATCCCTCCATTAAAATGGATTAAAGACAGTAGAACAGCGCTGAGTGTATCTGCACGTGTGTGTGTATATGTGACCCGAGTTTACATGCCAAGCAAACTTCAGGCAAATGCCATCTGCCTTTTTTTTACCAAAAACACACTCATATACAAACCGCTGCATTGCAGGCAGAAAAGGATGAAGGTTGATCAGCATATATTGGGACCTTCACAACCATATTATTGTGTTTAATGGTTTTATAAAACAGCACTGAGGACCTTTTTGAGCGTCACCGAGGACCTCAGAGAAGAACATGAGACAAGTCCTGATGGAGGGAGCAAAGAACTTTATAGAAAAAAAAGACTGTATACCAGGTAAACAGCTGAATATACATTATGTACCAAACTAACAAAACTGCCTAATAAATAAAACGGTTTGTTAGTGCAAAAGATAGAAGTTAAAACGCAGCTTCTCAAAAGTTACCTTCAAATATGTAGTAAAATATTTGCAAATATTTGCAAACTTTATCCTTAATCAGAAAGAATCAAATATAATAACTATTGAGCTCTCACCTGGTGACGTCCTCATCTCCGGTCATGGTCCTGGGCAGAGGTGAGTATCGTGGTGTGGTCAGAGGGGCGGGGCTTACAGACTGGCTACCGCTCATGTAGGGGCTTATATGGTTATCCTGGTGTGGGGAGTATGCTAGATGAACGAAGAACAATTTTATTTCATATCAATTTCAATTATCAATGTACATTTGAAACATTGCTATGATAGTACTGTTTTTGGTTATGAGATACATTTACACTTATATTTAGATCAATCACTGTTCCTACAGGGTCAAAAACTATTGAATAAACCTTTATAATTAAATATTCTACTCATACACTGAGATGACGAGTGTGATATGTTTGGTTTGGTAACATGTTTGAGAGCCGTGATAAATGTCATGCTGTAAGATAAAATGCTGATTTGGAAAAATGTCAGGTGGCCGTAAGCCTGTGGACCAAATTGACCCTGTCTGACATCAGAATTTTATAAAAACCAATTGACAAGAGGAAGAGATTGATGTGGAACATATTCAAAATATTAACATACATATTTCTAAGCAACTTTTAATGCTTTTAAAACTGTCAGACTTTTTGTTCTATTACAATGGACAATTATATGACCACAATATGACCATAGTTTTCTGGAGAATTATATTCATAATTTCATTTTAAACCAGAAAGTCTTATTTTTTTTATTTTTTATTAACATTCTGTGCCCAAAAAACCTTTTTTTGGGCACCAACTCTTTAAGATATTGTATCACCATTTTAGATACATTTGATGACATATTTATTGAGAGACATACTTTTAATACTACTTGAAAATATTCTGTATCTGATGTGAGATGTGGAGTATGTGATATTAATCTCTGTAACACTTTGATGCCACTTCACAGTGTTTCTTAAATGTTTTGTTTGACAATTTTCCTAAAGGAGGCAATGGTAACATATTTTACCACACCGAAGATCCAAATCGAAGAATCATATCAGAGCTCCAAGTCTATCTAACTACCTAACTTATCCTTATGTCATCAAGATCCAATGCATCAGCAAACAAGTCACTTGCCATGAAAGCACTTCACTTTCCTGATTTGCCTCCTTCTGCTTTATAAGATCTAGAGAACCTTATACTCCGGTTGATTGTAATGATGACTGTCTGAGATTTTATGATTTATGAGTGAGTCACTCTGAACTGGACTCTTTTCTCCAACTCACAGCTCAAAGAAAAAAATGTAGCTTTATTCATGTGTGTGATCAGAAGCTTTAGCTTTAGTCAATAGGCATGTACTGAAGAGCTGTCAGGTGTGTACTCACAGTTAGTGACATCAGGTGGAGGGAAGTTGTCGTTGATGAAAAGGGAAGTTTGTTTGGCTACACGGAGGTACACAACATCAGGAGTGGACTTCAGTGCGGCGACTGCCTCCTCATGAGTCACCTCCTCCAAACAGGAGCTATTTACCTAGAAAGAAAAGTAAGTACACCATATATGTAGATGAACAGACACACAGCAAACACAAGATTGATACAATACACCTGAATGCCACAAAAAACACATCATCACGCAGTTTTGTTGAGTTGTGCAAGAATGCATCAAAATGTGGGAGTTCATGAGAGGCGTTCATATTTGCAGGCAATTTTGAACTGAACATGGCAGCTTTTAACTGACAAACGTGAAGCGAGCCGAGCTCTCTCTAGAAGAGGGAAGAACTTCTTTAAGGATGTTCTTGACGGGTGCAAGCTCCAGTGGGGGCCACAGATTTCACAAAGATTTCTGCACCACTTACATAACAGTAACCATGTTGTGCATACCAAGTTTTCATTCTGTCCTTTCTTGAGTCATGCACAAAGTATGATTTTATCTGTTTTCATTTTTTTTTGGTGTATGACGTGTTGATTATTTTTGGAATTGCATTTTTGAATTTTTTTTCCACTGACTGCTGAAGTTACCTTTGGTGTGATGTTAATTGTCAGACTAAAGCATTTCTCACTGGGCTTCTGCTGGGAAATATTCTTTCATCGTATGTGTGAACATGATCAAATGAAGTAGGCTATGCATTAAAAACATTTTATGAACTTGTTCATTTGGGGACTATGAACTAAATTCAGAATTTCAAAAGGATAATTATGAACATGAACTTGTTCAGTTTTAATCCGTGTGAACTGAACTTTATGCCAGTTCTTATGAAGTGTTAAATTTCACAGTTTTTCATGTAAACTCAGGGAAATTAATTTATTTGCATTTAAGAATATATGATTTGTGTTATGTCATGTGTTTCGATGCTTTTTATGAAACATCCTTATCTGTATTTCTATTTACATTGTTGTGTTAAAACATAATTAAATAAATTCTGCACAGCTTAACTACTTCATTTCATTCCTGATATGGACTATGGTCTACAGCAAATATCTGCTTTTGTGTGTACAGTCAGACTCTGATGAAAACGAGAGAGAGCACTGAGTTGTTTCTTACAGCAACAAGTTTGTCCCCTATTTGTAGCCGTCCATCCTTGTGTGCGGCTCCTCCCTCAATGACTTTAGTTACATAGATGCTGTTGTCGCCAGGGACATGCTGGTTTCCAACACCACCTGCTATACTGAATCCTAAACCTGGAAGAAAACATTGATGGGTCAGATTTCTACTCTTTGTCAAGTTACTGGAGAACATTCTTAACATTAGGTATCTTCTTTCGGGTTTTTCATGGCTTGAATGGTTCCAGTTGCTTTATCATTCCTCTCTCCTCCCTGCTCAGTCATTTTATTGCATATTTGCTGCTTGAACATGCCAATTATGAGACAATTCTAGCCAACTGCTAAACATTGTACAGTTTTACTTTAAAGCATTAGCTGATACTTTCATTTCTTAAAAACAACTTTGAAAGCCAACACTAAACCTCATAGCCTATTCAACATTTTAAATCCAATGTCCTAATATAGTACCAAAACAAGTAAACTATATGTGTGTTAAAGCTCAAAGACCCCAAATCAATGTGCACGTATCATTTTCTTACCTTTGGGCCCTTTGACCAGTTTGATATCCATGACTCTCTCAGCAAGGCTCCTTCTGCGTCGTATACACAATCGGACCAGACCTCCGGCCTCCTTCAGTGCCTCCACAGCCCCGCTGTGAGTTACCTCCCGAACATCCGTTTCATTCACCCGAACTATACAGTCATTAACCCTGCAGTAACATCACATACAGTAAATATGTTTTTTGACTTGTAAATGGAGATAACTGAGGAGAAGCAAAACATTTTAAGTCCATTGCTGTCATTATAACCATAAAGGGAGAAAATTATAGAGACGACACTTTTAGTAGCTTTACTATATTATGAAAAATAAATAAAAAGGTTAACGAACATTGGAGACCTCATTAATAGATGAGTGAAGTAAAATAAGACTCTATTTTGTTATAATGCAGAACTCTTAAGAACAAGATGTTACATTTCTGTTGTAAGTCGAGTGTGGTGTCATACTGGAACAAAAAACAAATGTCTGTGTTTGTACCTGAGTCGTCCATTCTGTGCTGCTGCTCCACCCGGTATAATCTTAGTGATGAAGATTGAGGGGTCCTCTCCAATGTGGGGGTTATCAGTGCCTCCAGCAATACTAAACCCCAGGCCTGAGTTACCCTAAACAGACACACAGATACAAGGTGTGACTAAATGCTGAAAAAATTAACATCCTCCGAGCATTATTACCGCTTTGAAAATATCAATTGTAGTGTGTGAAACTACTTTGTGTGGAATTGCTGACAGTCCAGGATTGAATTTACAAAAGCATTGCTTGCATATATCACCCAGAGGCCAGAGACATATTTTCAGGGGGGACATATTATTCTTCTGCCAAAGTTACAAAGCTCATACTCCACACCAGAAGAAGTTATTCTCTCCCAAAGGAGACACAGCTCCTGAACTATTTGCAATCCAGATTCAGTCGTCCACATCGCCATGAAACACATTTGAAATGTGCCTGTCAAGTGGGTAGTTTGCCACACATTAGAAAAAAAAAAAAAGAATAGGCTGATTTTTGACTAATCATCGCAGATTTGGCCTTTAGGGAGGAGAGCCTTAAAGAGACAGAAGCTAAAACAAAGTATAAAGTATAGTATTTCAGACTGAATGAGGCAAGAGATGCTTCAGCAGTGTGAAAAGCAGATTCAGTTCGGTAGGTTACATAGGGTCCTGTTAGTCTACTGGAGTAATTTGTCCATAAGATGAATCCTTCTTGTTACCAAAACCTAACACATTATTAATACACAACTATACTGCATCTAATATACCAAATATTATTTCTCCAAATCTTAGTTATCACCAAGAACCATCTACCACCTCTTAATGCTATTGGTTTACAAGCTTCATTCAATATCATCTAAATTCTTAATTCTTGGCCAGAACTAATAAACATAATATGAACAAATAGCATGTCCAACACATAACAGATCAATCCTGTAAACTCTACACACACACACAGCAAAAACATTATCTGAAGATATTAATTGCTTGGCGACTCATTCACTCACTACTCATGCTCTGTCATGGGCTTCAAGCTAGAGTAATGTCTGCGCTTGTGTTTGCGTGTATGTCCATGGTGACTTTAAAGCAGATCCAGTCAAGCAGACAGAACCAGGTCACAGGAGAAAAGAGTGATGGAGAGAGACTGAGCTACAGCCTCGGGTGTGAGAGAAAGGGGAATATAATGAGAGAAGAGGGGTTTTAGAGGGCCAGGAAAGGAAAGTAGGGAAGGATGGACAAGAAATGGAGAGGACAAAGGAAGAGGGTCAGCAGAATCAGATCAAGGCTCAGGCTGAGTAAGGGAAAAGAAGAATGATACGATGATGGTAGAGGGGAAAGATAATGGAGGATTAAGACAGCTGATGCAGGGCAAATGGAAGTTTAATAGCTAAATCTATGTGGTTGTACAACCTCATCTTTTTTAAATTAACATTTTTATGGTAATATATGCCCCCTAAATTGTTTGACTTTCTAAAATAACATTAAAATAATCACCTTAAATCATTATGTGGCACATAAACATCTGTTTATGACAACTTTAAAGGGCGCTAATGACTCAACCAGCCTCCTACTGGAGCAAACAGTGCATAAACAGACATACTAAGGGTCATACTACAGAGCAATAATCAAGATTAAGCAACACTTTAATCTAACTATTAGCTCTTAATAATTGTACAATTTTCAAATTTAAACTTAGGAGTCTAATTTAATTTGTAATAATAAGATATGACATATCTTGAAACATATTTTGATGGTGTGTATGTTGCAATATCTTACCCGCTCCAGTGTGATTTCTTCATACTCATAGTCTGCTTCTGTTCCATTGACCTGTCAGAAACAGAGGAACAGGGAGAAAATAAATACCAAATACTATGAAAAAACTGTAATCACCTTGACCACTTTAATAAAAGCGCACAAGTATACACACACATATGTATATATAGATAGATATTGATATTTTATATCTATCCATGTATATATATATTGATATATAAATAGGCTAAAACTACTCGAGTAACTCCAATCACTCAAACTAAAAAAAAAAATCCTTGTTAGTTGAGTAGCATGTTAGTAGAAAATATAGGAAAGCTGAGGCTTGCACTCAAAGCACTTTTAAATTTTTTGTCCTGTATTTTTTCAAAATAGGAACATATATTTAGTTTTGAAAATAGCCTTTGATTAAGTTCAATGTGTAAAAAACACTGCTGCAAAACTCTTCAATGGAACCAAGAGAGGATCTTACTTTACTCCAGTTTTATAATCTCATTTATCTCATTTATAATCTCGTTTTATAATCACTTTTTTTCACTGACTTTGTAATATATTTCTGGGTTTTGCATGCAGAAGCCCCCCACGTTTCAGACCTGTTAAATATCTTCTACTCAGAGCCTGAGTAAACCAGGGAATCATTCCTTTACAGCAGTGGTTGCTTTACTGTTGAATGCACCTCTCTTATTTTAGAACTTTTAGAGTTTTTTTTCTCTTCTTTTTTCTTTTTTTTAGTGACAGAGCTGCTATGTATGTGTACAATTTTGTTTATTTTTTACTATTAATGTTGTTGTTTCAATGGTTTAGCGTATTCTATTGTTAACTTTATCTGAGAAATATGCTGTTTAAGTAAACTTCAATCGCTTGCCTATTTAATCCAAAGGCTGACATGATTATCTGATTGTTTATGCACTGATCAGGTCAGTAAAGCCACAACAAAAATCAGAAATGTGAGTTTACAACATTCATGAATGACGCACAAATCCCAAAGATTTAACTTGTAATGCGTACTTAATGATGATGCACGTCTGATGTCACATTTAAGAGCATCCCTGCTGAATTTCCCATGAGCCAATCGAAATGCTCCACCTGAACTGCTCTCACTATAAAGCATATTAACATCTACAGTACATTTTCGGACTGCATGAAAAGGGCACAGAGATAAATCTGATAAGACCATCATATATGCTGTGCTCCACCCAGTTTATAATGTTTTGTGTGTCAGATACAGCTGCTGCAGGCGAGCACTCCCACACACAAACACTCACAGTGGTCGACTGGCATCCCAGTGGCCCGTGTAATCCGCCTGGCTGTAATCTGTGTCTCTGTGCAGTCAGATTAGTTTAGACTTTGAATTTCTGCTGCTTTCAACTGAGGACATAGCTGTCTGACAACTGCCATGTACTGTACTGTGTGTCTGCGATTATAACAAAACACACTCTTTAGATTCAGACTGGGTGGCATCTGGTTATAAACTAAATCAATTTACTAAGGTCATGATGAGAGGCAGATGTGTGTTCAAATGTGTCCCTATTTGCATAATTTTTTTGCCCTGAAGTAACCTTATCAGTAGAATCGGTGAACACTGATCCAGCTTTATTGTTGAAAAACTGTTTCTGCTTGTGTTTTATTTCAGTTTTAGTTCAGAAGGGAGTAATTCACAATAATTATTAAATGAACTTATCTAACAACAGAGCACAGGGATTCTCGGCAGCAGCTGGCTTCCAGTAAGGCAACACCTAGATTTATCAAATTCAAGACTGAGAGTTCTTTGAAACTAGGAATCTGAAATAGTGTAAAAAAAAAAAAAAAAAAATCACTCCACATATTACATTATTGCTTGTACTGTTTCTAAAAAAAAAATAAAAAATTTATAAGTACGGTGCACGATTTTAGAATCTCAGAACACAATTAGAAATATATTGATTGTACTATGAAAGGGTTTTATATATTTTACAGGTCAGGGAAACTCACAGAGTTGTGTCACACCTTGGTTTCGTGTCTCTGCTAACAAAAATATTTCTTGGCAATAAAAGTACGTCAACAGCTCAAGGTGTGTGATTGGTCTGTCAGGACTGGTTGATTTTTTTAGCCAACTGGATCCAGTGACTGTATTGTAAACTAATACTGATAACATTAATTTGTAAAATCAGAAATAAACTGTATTTAGGTTAAAACTACCACAACATTACAATGCATTTCTTATTGACGAGTGCTCTGAGCCTCAACAGAGGTCAAAATCAGGGCGCTTTGGTCCACACAGAGCCACTAAGATCTAATTCAATGCTTCTCTTGAATCAGTGGGAGTGAACATTTTTGCTTTTTCTCAGGAATCTTCTCAAAAAAGAATTAGGGACACAAAAAAAATGTTGTATATCAAGCATTGGCCTCTGAGAGGTTACAGTAGGGTGTGATGTAAGCAATTAATGAAATCTTGCATCAGCATCTTTGAAGCAGTACTCACATATGGCGGAGTGTCGACGCTGTCGGTGTTCACCACCACTGGAGGGGGGTTGGCCTGCAAACAAAAACAGCAGAATTATTAAATGCTTTTAATCAAAAATAATATTACAATGAAAAAGAAGCTCGAGAACCACTATTAGACTTAAACAGAAAGCAGAGGTTATGACTTACTCGTCTCAGGTTTTGGTACAGCATGTTGAGTACATCTGCTATGGATTACCACCATGAAGCGACTGCATACACCGCATGACATACTGTACAGCCCTTTTAGTGGACAGTACTAATGTATCACACTGCAAACCACACTATGTAACACTTTTATCAAACTCTGCTATACTGCCATAAAGTACTCTTAGCAATTCAGTTCTGCACTACAAAGCACTCTAACACCCTTTAATGATACATTTCTAATAGAATTCTAATAGCAGAACAATGTACCACTGCAGCGCTGCATGATTTTATGACACTATAAAATGCAACACTATCATACTGTATATGCTGACCGAACTGACTCTCTGAAATTAAGCCAACATTCTGTCGGAATTTAATACACTGATCATCTGCAATTGATGATCTGTCATTTCTCCTCTCCTCTCTCCACTGCACAGTATCTCCTGTTTTCTTTTTTCTCTCATTCCTTCTCACAAGTGATTTTACTCTAAGCTCCTTTTTTCTCCCTGGCCTCGTTCAAGATCCCAGGCCTTCACATTTCACTGCTAAAAGAGCTAGTGCCAGAGTAGCCACAAATGACTAGCATTAAATAATATCCTTTGGTTCCAAAGCAAGCAAATAACAAACCTTACACCAGCTAATAAAGAACCCTGGGTTGCTTTTTTATCCTCATATTTGCAAGTGCAGCATAAATCTTTTTGCCTTATGTCCTCTTGTCTACTTTCACTTTATCTCCAGAAAATATTTAGTGCCTGCAAGTTCACCCTCTGCAGCTCTAGTCCTGTCCAACACACCAGCTTTGCATGTGCTTGTCCATGTAAAAGCTCCAGCACTTGTTCTGTAGAAAAAAGTTAACAAAACAGGCCAGCCACACCAGCCCACACTGACTTCAGAGTATGAATGTGCAACAGAGCAGCAACATCATCTATCCCCCTGCACTAATCTCTTTCTCGCATCCACACTGTTGAACGCATTTATCTCCTCTCTCTCTCTCTCTTTCACACACACACACATACATTTTTCTCTCCCACTGCCACATGTGAAACTGTCTGTCAGTCAAGCTGACTCTATGCTTGATCCCACATGGGAAGAGAGAGGGGGTGGGGAGGATGGGGTCACAGGGATTATAGGTATGGTGGGAGGAGTGAAATCTGCCTGCTCAACAGCAACAACGAGGAGGAGCAGTGGGGGGAGACAGATGCACACAAACAAAACACACATACAGGAATAAAAAAAGGGCAACAGCAGGTTGAGAGCAGAAGTGGAGAACGGTTCAGGCAAAGAGGAGGGGCTGGAGGCTACAGTGCAATTCATGGATGCTGAGACAGTGAGGACATGCTGACAGATGCAGCTGCTATTGTCGTTTGGTGTGTATGTGTGTGTGTGTGTGTGTGTGTGTGTGTGTGTGTGTGTGCGCGTGTGTGTGCGTTACTAGAGGAAAGAGATTTATATAGGTTAATTATTACCACAAACATGATGATGTTTCTGAAACATCAAATAAACAACAGGCTAAAGGTGTCTCAACATGAATAAGAACTAATTTAAATGACCAAAAAAAATGTTCCAAACAGAAGGATTAATTCCTAACAGGCAATATGGTGGCAAAATCTGTATGCTTGACAGCATTTCTAGAATACAAAACTATCACATTTCAGGGAGAACACACCAACAAAACACAACACACAACTGCATCTTAGTAGACAAAAACATCCCAATAAAAGGATCAGCAACAAAATAGGACGTTTGCAGAAAAACTGATGAGAAAATAGAAAACAAGACATTGTATTTCGTACAATGTCTGTTTCTGATAAGTTTTGGTGTGTGTATGTTTTCTAATTTCATTCTTGGTTTTATTGAGGTGTTTTGGGGCTTTAGGGCGGTGTGGTTGTTGGCACTGTCTCCTTACAGCAACAGGGTTGTGGCTGGAGCATTTCTATGTGGTATTTGCATGTATTCCCCATGCATGCATGGAATCTTTCGAATACTCCAGCTTCCTCCTAACATTCAAAAGCCTGCATGTTAGGTTAATTGGTGATTCTAAATTGACCCTTGGTGTGAGTGTGCATGGTTGTTTGTTTTTTCTGTGGGCTTGTGATGGACTGGTAACCTGTCCACGGTGTACCCTTCCCTTTCGCTCAGTGGCAGCTGGGATAGGCTCCAGCCCCACTGTGACCCTGAATTGGATTAAGCGGGTATAGAAAATGGATGGCTGTTGTGTTTTGTCATATGTATGTGTCGTTTTTTTTTACCTCTGGGGTCACTGTACTAATTAAATAGAGTTGTCCACAATGTGCTGAATGAAGAGCTATTTGAAAAGCTTGCATCTGAGGGGTTTTCTACGGAGTAGGATTAATGGCTTAGCGAGGTATGTTGAACCTAAAGTCAGAGTTTTCACAGTTATGAAGGTGGATCTCTTTTAATCTGGGTACATCACCATGGTAACTTAAGCTGGAGGCATAACCTTCTCCAGAACAGTTTATGTTAAGAGTTTTGGATTAAATTGTCTGTAAAAAGCACAGTCTTTTCACCATTTGTTTTTCCCAGATGATATCTCAGACATCAAAATTAGACAGAAACAATGTTAAAAACATTGTAAGGGAGAAGCATTGAATCTTTGTTGATGCTGACTGTAGCAAAATTTATAGCACTCATTTGACGTTAAATGAACATCAGATTGTCAAATAACTGTCAGAAAGTCATTTTGGAAGTTGGTTTTAGACGTTGATGGAAAGTTGGTGTCTTAATCACCAAACTTAATCACAATTAAATGTTGATTTAATTACATCTTTTCAGCTTAGAATTAGTTAAATAGTTGATCCACTATTGATTTTTAATCTACTAAAAATCAAACCTCCTGATCAAAGATCAATATTAAATGAACAATTAGCATGATTCTCAGCTAAGGGAAGACTTTAAACATTGATTTGAACTTTGTGGCACCAAATAAACTTTGACATCAGAGTAAAACAAACTGTGGAACATTTATTGCTTTTCGATGCAAAAGGGGCTATTTATGTTTCAATATTTTTACCTGATTTGTTGTCAAGACGGTTCTGTATTTATGACATTTTTAACACAACTTTGAAAATTCGTCAGTACATAAGAATATTCAGTCGAGAAATATTTCACAATTTTTTTTTTCTAAGACTTAGACAACATGATTTCCAGGATATTATGGGACACCGAAATTAATGCACTTGTGTATCAGGTTAAGCCTTATGTGCAGCTATCATATTAAAAACAAAGCACAGGGATGCTGTAATTTAACATCTTAATGACTTGATTATTATTTTATTCATGGCTCTCCATTCAAACAACCTACTCTTCTTATGAATGAAATGTCAGGTGATGTGTATATTTTCTGCCAAAGAAGGAAGGAAGCATAAAATGTTTTTTCTACGTGAGTGTGCACATGAAAAGGAAAGCCTGACTCTACAAAGAAAAACCATAATGCCTCTCATAGCTGCCGTTACTTCTGACTAGAGTTTTACGTATTGTAAAGCCAGCTAACACAAACAAGGCTTGGCAGTGTTGAACTTGCGTTGTAGTACTCCCTCCAGGAAACAATCATCACAATTACTATTTAATGAAAAACAAATTGTATGAAACATTCTTTTATAAAACACTGAAACCTTCCCACCCAGACAAAACCATTGCAAAATGGAGACTAGAACAAAGAATGTTAAATGACTACAAGCTACACATGACAGCGACCTGTATGATTTTTTTTTTTACTATCCACATCTCCTTGTCTATTTTCTTTTTCAAACTCTGCCTGACAACCTCAACATTTTAACAACAATATGCAAAATACACGACTTCTGTATGTGCGTGTGTATGTGTGTGTGTGTCATTCACAAAGTGACAAATCCAGCTGGTCAGTCAGCTGGTGATTCCATTGACATGCCATGTCAGACTGCACACTTATGTAACATCAATATGTGTGTGAGTGTGTGCATGTGGATCGGGTTGTGTTACATGAAAAGGCCATAAGAACAAACGGGCAACTAAACAACATCCATATCCAGACAGTGTTCTGTTGCTCTGTGCAAGTGATTGTTAGTTGTTATATAATTGTTGTTACACCAGCTTTGTTAACACTGCATTATGGCCTGGTTCAGCCTAGCACAGCTTAGGAAGAGATTCAGACTATCCCTTGTTTATCTTATGCAGAGACAAAGCGACAAACAAGTGATTAAGTCCTTCAGTCAGAGCTCTCACGCTACCATGAAGAATATAGGAGGGCTGTGTCGACTTGTTGAATGACTTGTGTGCATGTGTGTGCATGTGCAGACTTGGGGGAAATGATTTTCAATTAGTACAGGGTGCTCTGCTCAGCTTCTACACCAACAGAAAAATAATTCAATCATCAATTCCCACACAAATCGTGATTGTATAAATAAAAATCAAGAATCCTATAACATTGAATGATGCACTGAAGCTGTTAAGTTAAATAATTAATCAATACAGAACAAAACGCACGCACACAAACTCACACAAAAGAAGATTTAAAACACGCAAGCAAAACGTGAGAAAAAAAATCACAAGACAAAACATCACACATGTAGCACCACTTCAGATTTCTTCTATAATACTGCATACTAGTCTACACCTTTTAATATGTGCCTTGTGTTGAGTAGTATAGACTAGTGGGAGCACACATTCATCCAATACTCTATCTTAATATCACTACTCCTTCTGTCTTCATAATGCACAATGAAACTCCATTAGACTAATGAGTTAATAGGATGGAGCAGGACTCTAATCAAATCAGAATGGCCAGGCTAATTAGGTTAATTAGACTATCAGTACCTGCAATCTCTGATCACTGCACCCACAGTACAGTAACTTCTTAACTAACTGTTAGTAACAGGCAGCTGCTATGATCTTTTATTCTCCTCAGCTCACTACAGTATAGATTTTACAGCACTATTACATGTGGATGTTTATGTTCTTTTGATGAGATCACTGCAAAGGTCAAGTTGACCACCATCACTCAGACTTCTATCATCATCATGTTATGATGTCCCATTTACTTCTTCTTTTATTTTGAGCCATTTCAGTAAACCTCTCATTTAGCCACAATCTCTCTTGTCTGTTTTCTATATTGCTTTCAGCATCCCTCAGAGAACAAGAGGGAGTCACATCCCACTCAAGATACTAATGTATGACAATTCAGTTGACAGCCTCGAGTCCAGCTTTTCAAATCAGTGAAGCACCGCAGGCTCTCTGTGCTGCACTTAAAAGGGCAGTTGAAAAATAAAATAGCAACATGACTGTCATGGCCTGTACTTCTAAAATGTCCAATATTTACAGTGAATATATATTCTTAAAGCTTGCTTATAGCAGCCTGTGTCTTTTGTGGACTTAACATCTGGACTGTGTTTTAAATTGACCATTAAACACTTTAAAACTACTGAGTCTGATTATCTACAGTCCTTGGATTTTCTTTCTGATGAAATTAGGAATGATAAAATGTATAAAAGTATTTATTTTCACTGCCCCTCAACATACTACTACCCTTAGCTGTTTAGAGAGGCCAGGAATGGGATATCAACAGAATTTGATTAATCCAGCTGTCAACAAACTATATAGATTACGAAACAAAAGTACCGAAAACTGTCTAAATCAGTTTGTTCAAGTTAAATGCTTAATTATCTCTACTATGGTAAATAACCCCTGTAATGCAGGCATATTAAATCACTCTCAATGTCTAAATATGCATTTTGCCCAAAATGTAGTAGATATTTGCATATTGTGCTAGCACTGAAGCCTTCTATGTCATTCTTGTGTTTTCTAAACGTCAGTACTTTCCATAAGTATGTGGAATAAAAACAAAATAATTTGTTAAACACACACATGGTTTCCCCCCTTAGCATGACATGATGCATCAGATGACATGCATCCATTTCAAACCTACCTGCACATGGGCCTGTATTTGTGGAAAGTGGGGTGTCAGGGGCAGATTTGGGGGTGCTGCCATTGAGTGTGCAGTCCAGATATATGTGTCATTGGGCCACAGCCTGCAACCAAGTTTGCCTTTACTCTTTGTGGGACTCTTTTTCACACTGTCCCTCAGGTTGGGAAACTTCCCTCTTGAGCCTCTGGTGGTTAGGTTGGTGGGCAGTGTGCTCCACCCATAGCCACCCAGCCCTGAACACAAGGACAGCTGCGTTGAGTGGAAAGGATGGATGGACAATGACTGGGAGGCATGAGGAAGAGGAGGAGGGCAGTGGTGGTGGTGCTGGTAATGCTGGTACAGTGAATGTTGACTGGGTGAATGAAGCTGCTGTTGCTGGTAGATTTGATGAGTCAAGGGTGTAGAAAGCAAGTGACTAGGCGAGGCTGGTGGACAGCACTGTTGCTGAGTATGATGCTGCAGGTGATGATGACTTGCTGATATGTGAAGCTGGTTGTGGCTTGGTGCTAAGTGAAGCTGATGGTGGCTCGGTGATAGTTGCAGCTGGTGGTGGCTTGGTGAGTGCAGAAGGTTATTTGGTGACTGCGGCGCCAGCTGGTATGCGGGTAATGGTGCAGCTAGCTGATGACCTGGAGACGGTGGTGCTATGTGATAGTAGCTAGGAGAGGGAGAAGGAAGCAGGTGTTTTGGAGAATGGCAGTTGTGTTTTGAATGCCGATGGTGCTTTGGTGAGTGCAGAGGTGAGCGTTGCATCTGATGATTTGGTGTTTGTAACAAATTCTGGTTCTGCTTCGTCTGAGAGTGGCCCTTGCCCAACTTGGCCTTCCCTTTGCCAGATTTGCCCTTTGAGGAGCTGCTGCTGGGCTTTTTAGGGCTACAGCAAAACTCATGACTGTGGAAATAAGTGGTCATAGCGACAAAGATATATAAAAAGTTAGAGAGATCGTCCCGCTGTCTTTATTATCTCAGTATTTTTATCTTACCACACTGTCTTCTTTACCAAGATGACAGAAGATACCAGTCCTCAGAATCACTTGTGTCCAGACAATATAGGTCAAGCCACATAAAATTAGCCAGTCCTTCTCTGTAACCAGAGCAAAGTTGGTATTTTCCAGTTCAGAGTTGGTTTTATTTCTTCTCCTTGATGGATTAAAGCTTCAGCTACCCCCGGAAAGCAAAGCATCCTCCTTTCGGGCAATACTCAACAGCCCTTGTCTTCGATTTCTACCCTTAAGAGCACACTGAACTTCTCAATATTTCTCCGTGTTAAGGGGTCAATGGAAAGATAAAAGTTTTATTCCAAAGAGAAGCAGCAAAACCCCTTGGATGAGTTGATCCTTCAGTCAGTCTTCTCTCTTGGTTTGAAAGTCAGATCAGGCACTCCAGTTGAAAATAGCAATCTCTCATTGGGCGATGATGCTCCACTCCAGCTCATAAAATATATTAGTCATATTATTAGTCACTCATAGAAGATCATATTATCCACCTATGTTATTGCATGTAATTGCTTTAGTCATAGATGCTGACCACGCAGAATATATTAAAGTCCAAGAAGTCCAAAAGTGAAAACAGTAAAAAGAAAAACTTAATTCAGATCAGATTCCCTTATTTGATTTCCTTTAAAGATTTGTGTTCTTTTTTTTCCATCCAGATGAAATGAAGGTACAAAACACTTAAATCTTCTTTGTCCTCCTACTTTCATCTTGTCTTATTTAGTCTCTCTTATGATAAAGTAATACCGACCACATCTCTATGCACAAATATTTCTCCTAGCCTCTCTCATCTTTCTATGCTGCCTCCCTTTGACAGCGGCTGCCCCTATCTGCCTCTTTCTGCCTCTTTCTGCCTCTCTCTGCCTCTCTCTGCCTCTCTCTGCCTCTATCGTTCCCGGACTGGCCAATTAGGGACTTCCCTGGACTCCTGCACATGACAGCAGCCAGGCATGACTAATCGATAGGCAACTAGGGACAGTGATACAACCCTCAGAGCTCACAGCCAGTGCATGTGTGCAGACAATGGAGGGAGAGCTGTGATTGGTGGAGGGTAGCCGCTTTCAACAACCTTTGTCTTGTTCTTGTAAAGCATTACAAGGCAGGCCGGGTGAGCTGCAAAACAGTGTTTGTGTGTGTCTCTATGCATTGGCCTACTTCCCTAAGAGACTATACCTCCATGTGAGTGTTTGTACATCCTCATGTGTTTGGCTTGCTTGTGGCTTTTTCCAGGGGTTAAAACACACAAATAGGGACACGATGCCAGGTATAGCACAGCTATGTTTCAGTAAATGGTGGCCTGATCAGGTCTAGTAAATAACAATTAAGAGGAGAAAAGTTGTACTGTCTTTGATGTTTTGTTTTGAGATAACTCAAAATGTTCAGCGCAGTAACACCTGTGGACGGTTGCATGAGCCTGGTCTCACAAATTGTGCACTTTTTTCGGGATTGTAAAAGGAATTGTGCTTCAGTGGGACGTTTCTTACGTGCCTCCATGTTTTGAGTCATTTGCAAATGTAACGGGAGTTGTCACTGCAGTTTGGAGACATATGCCATCATGAACTTTAAAGAAACAGCTTTAACTGCATTCTATTGAAGTAAAGGAGTCAGTGAATAAATCTAGTCGACTGGCAATTACATGTGATCTGAGCATTTAAGAGGTGACTCAAAAATGTGTATAGTACTGAGCTGGGTCACTCAGACAGGTGTATGGAAAAGATGCAGTTTTTTTAAAACTTTTAGTAAAAACAGAATTCTGACTGGTTTGATTGTTTTCATTAATGAAAAAGTAGCTATGCATGGTTATGTATTAGTCTGATTATTCAAGACACTGAAATGCATCTTTAGATGCATAAGATCAAATAAGCAAAGATTCACAACTGTAGAAAGTTAAGGATTCTCCTAAATGATTTGATTGAAAGGCTCTTAAAACTTAATAGTCTCCTTCATCTTTTTTTCAATGAAATTGATTGACCACACATCAATAGAAGTTTTTATGTGAGCGTTTCACAGATTGCCTTGAGATACAGTTTGTGTACACTCATAAGTTGCATCAACTCTTAAAGGGTTAAATGTTTATTTTAAACTCTTTAGTTTGATTCATTTCTATAGCAGCACAACTTTATTTTACCCCTTGACCATCTGTAAACCCACACAGGTGATTCTATATTTACATATTACCATTTCTCAGCATTGTATAGAAATGGAGATCCATTGTACAGAATTGACATAACCCTGGTTCGTTTGTTTGCTTTGTTTTACCTGTTCAGAAGGGACCTTTATTACGGTGATCTAACAAAATTCCAGGCTCCCAGAGAACACTTTTTCAAAAACATCAAACAGTAAGTCATCTGTTAATTTTGTTGAATACAGTTCCTGGTAGAAAAATGTGGTAATGGTTGCGTTTACGTATGTTTATGCTACACAAATAGTTAAAAAGACCTTGGTACCTATAACATGTCAATCATTCATCAGTTGACTGATTGATTAGTGTCCATTTAGATATATAGAAATATGACAAAAACAACTGGTATCAATTATAATAACACAAAAACAAAAGCTCAACAGGGGAAACAAGGGAAAATTGTTTTGGTTATTTTAGCTTCTGGGTGCCTGTGGCTGATATTTAGGGAATGAACAATAGCGGCCATTTGTTTATACCTCAAGCTGGAGAGATGCACTTACTCCTACCTATTTGATTATAGCTATGAGGTCCATGTTTTTATAATGTCAAGTAATATATGCCACAACTTGCCTCAAACCAAGCTGATGAGAGAAAGAGGGGCAGATAGACACACGAGGCACATTAAAAAGCAGCATCAGCGTAAAAAGCTCCAAGAGATGCAGAGTGTGAGGGCGAGTGATAGAAAGCTCAGTAAGTTAGTGGGTATGTGTGTGCATGTCAGTGTGTGTGTTCCTACGTAAAGTGCTCCCATCGCTGCAGGCAAACCGCTCAGTCAGGGGAGGATGAGCAGGGAGAATAGGCTGTTAGCATCACAGCGCTAAATGAAGCCAGCACTAAAACATCGAGTGAGGGTGGAGTGGGAAAGGGTGGAGTATGCTGGGAAGTGAAAATAAAGGGATGGGGTCCAAAGTGAAGACAGAAACAGAGATAAGAGAGTCCACAAGTTGCATTGGAGGGTTAGGCTCAGAGTTTTATTCCAATCTTACCAGAGAAAATCCTTTTTATAATCTATCAACCAGTTTTTAAAGCCTGGTTTGAGTCCTAAAACAATATCAAATGTGTGATGAATTCAAGTTGCTCTCAAATATTTTTATGAAACACCACAGCAGTCATGTCATATCCGCTGTAATTCCCTTTGGCATAACTGAAAAATTCCAAAAAGAAACACATCAGGAAACATATCTCCATGTCTTATGCGTGACTGTCTCTGACACTGACTTGGTAAAATGGTTTGCATAATAATATCCTTATTTTATGATCTGGATCAAAGTGACCTGACTCTTCAGAGAAAAAAAAAACGCCCTCATTTTCCAAGTGTAAAAAAAAGAAAAAGAAAAAAAGCTCTGCTCTTTCTCATTTACTTTGTGTAATGGATAAAAAGAACTAGTCAAGTCCACACACTTCTTTGGGAGGGGGGGTATCTGATTAATGAATTCATTTCAGACAGTCCTTTCCTGTATGGAGGTGAAAGAGTGCGTCATCTTCTTTTTGTTTTCTGATGCTGTGTTTTTACTCCTCCTCAAAACATCATAGTATCTAATTAAAATTATTTCTTATTTCTGGAGACAGAATACATTTGATAGGTTAGGTCTTGGGTCTTGGCATTGGGCAAATATGAAAAGCGACCAAAGCTAGAAAGGAAAAAAAATGAGTCCAGATACTAATATTGAAAGTTACCAGCAGGGGGCCTCAGACTCCACACACAGATGGAGCACAGATATGACTGTTGTTCAACAGTGGATTACTGTTCCATTTGTCACCAAGAGTTTTTTGTTGAAGTGGACTGACAGCATTGTTACTGTTTGATGCCATCCTAGAAAAAAGGCACTGTGGTACTGGATAATGTTGCTAAGGGGGAAATAGTGTTTTACAGAGTGCTAAATGGCTAATAACAGTGTTCTGAATATAACAATGGAAGGATTAAATTCAATCCAATTCATCATCCACAACGTAGAATGTTAGAAAATATTATAATTCAAAACAGCTGCTTTTCTTGTTGGTTGCTTGGCTACCTGGCTGCTCGTTTTCATCTAATCATTACTTTACACTTAAAGCGAGGTACTTTCAGAATTTTCTTTTTCTCTTTTTCCATAAACATTAATTGGCTCTATTACGATTTAAAAATTGGATTCCTGTTTATTTCTAAACATTCCCATTTTTCAACAATCTATGCATGCTCCTGAACCGAAATAAACCAAAATTCTTATCATAATTGACAAATATAACCGCTCTGTGTCAGCAGATAGATTGACACCATCTAAGTGTTAAATAAATGACAAGACAGCATCTCTGCAGAGCAGAGCTGTGGTCACCATGGATCCTGTGTGTCATGTGACCTGTGAAGTTACAGCCTGAGATCTTCATTATCATATATGACACCAGCAGCCACACACAACATGGCAGAACAAATCAGCATTAATTCATAGTTAGTTAGGATCAGAGCTGCACAGGGTTGAAAGGTTGTAGCATGGTCTTGAGGGTACAACATTAATTCTATTTCTAAAATTAATAGAACACCTTTGAATGATTTCCATCAACTAAAAAGCTGCAGCAGGATGATTACAATAGAATGAGACAAATAAGTTCATTTTTTTACCTCAAAAATCCCCAAATTAAGTGAGGTATTGAGAAAAGATCTCTGCTGCTCCAAAGCAAATTCCTGGAAAATGTCCCTGATGTGCCCTCACTTGCATTTCCCAATCCTAAACTCAGAATTCACAACATACCAGTGAAAGAGTATTGCATAACTGACTGTAAAAAGTTATATTTAGCTAACTATTTTATGTAGAAAGCTTAACCTCAGTACCAGTGACTGTAAGTCTTTTCAGGTTTTATGTAATAGAATATTTTAGGAGAGCAAACACGAAATGAAAAGTCAAAGCGATATTCTATGACTCATGACCTGAGAGAACCCAACGATTCTTGAAAAACCAATTGTAATTGAATTCATCACGGGACTTATATTTTTCAGTTCATATTTTTAGTTCTTTGTAGTATACAACAAGTTTGTGCCTATAATTGGAGTTAAACACTGATTATACATTATTTCTCACCACCAAGATACAATATGAAAAACTAATGATGTGCATTGCTGTATTCTGAGTTTTGACTCTTTGCATTACTCAAGAGGATGATTTTATTTTTCTATTTTTATTCATTGACACAAAATAGATCTTTGTGTGGCGACGTTGCTGTAATAGTCAGTTTAGTCATTGTATCAAAGCAGAACTATGTAGGGACTCATGTAAGTAGGACTATTCCACTGAAAGCTGTAATGCCAGTAGTGGGGTCAACATATTTAGAGTTGAGTCCTCATCTCTAAGAGGAACCTCCTCCTCGCACACTCATTGTTGAGCTCAGAGGGTGATTCTACTTGTGGGATGGATGGGATAAGATCACCTCCTCAGGTCGGCTCACAAAGTTCAAGAGTGATAGAATGGCTCCTTCAGTTTGTTGTTCATACAACGATCCGCTTTCCTGATCTGTGTGTGCGTGTCATGCTCTCTCAATTGTACATTGTGAAATGATGAAAGCCGAGCTTGCAATCTGTTAGTCTGACTGACTGTTCCTCAACTGTGAGTTAGGGCATCAAAATGAAGTGATGCTGCTGTAACGGTATCTCTGTTAAGAAAATGGTCTCAGTGTCTGTTACAGATGAGTTTACTACTCTTTATCTGGGTGTCTACTGTGTCTGCCAAGCTGGATATCCCTTCCTCCATGACTTAATTACAAACTCTGTACACATTTTGTGGAGATGAAGCTTGCAGCCTTTCACTGGATGGGATTAAAGAACTTGAGGCCATTCCTGAAATACAACACAAAAGGGAATTATAGCTATACAGGTTACTTAACTGATATGGCCAATAATTTCTATTTCGCTTTACATATTCATTAGATAACACAGTAGGTTATTTACTCGCTCATGTTACAGAAATAATGATCAACATATAGTGCACAGAAATGCCAAGAATGTGTTACAACTTCCCGATGCTAAATTAAAGATATCAGGTGAAAACATTCTGTCCACATGTTTGAAAGTGAAATGCAGAAACCCATGTAATACTTTTTAAAAATGATTAATAACAACAATAGATTATAGGCCTCCCAAACAGCCCAGTCTGCTCTGATTGGTCTGATTGGTCAAACATAAGCTTTTGGCTTTGGGTGTTTTGAAAGCCATGTCAAACGAGCATATATCATATTTAAATCTCTAATTAGAAATACTAGACAAAAACGCAAATCTCTTTCAAAGTCTTTCCTTTGGCAGATGTCTCTTACTCTTAGAACCATTGGTCGCGAAATCATTAATTCATGTAACAAGATGCCTGAGAAAAAACACACAGGCACACACTATTTTGATTGACCTCCAATGAAGAACAGCAATTATAGGTCAAGGTTGATGGAAACACTTACATGTGAAAAAGTGTGCTGTTTACTGTCTTCTGTAACGATCAAAACATGAGTGGAACACAAGAAAATCGTGACTGCAAGACAAAGGTACTAATCTCCCACTGCCTGGTGATATTGGATAAGCAGACATTGCTTTTGTAAAATATAAACCTGACTAGAATAAAAAAAAACAATGCTTTATGAGTCAAAGCTTGTCATTTTCATCACAATCATTACTTATATCTATTTACTGAAGTGGAGTCTTCCCTCTTCACCCTTTCCATAGTAATCTCAGTAGGATAGATGGAGATGTAATAATGATGTGTGCAGGCTCATTAGTTAGTGTTCTTATTAAGTGATTGTTGGTGGTCAGTGTTGATTATATCAGCTTAGACAGAACAGGCTGGGAGTAGGAGACTGATGGAAAGGGAACAGAGAGCGTGTTTGTGTGGAGCCGTCTGTGTGTGCGATGTGTGTGGGAGCCAACTGATATGCATGCATCATCCCACACACAGAAGATGACGCAACACCTCACACACTCTCAGCATTATATACCCAATGCATAACTCGTTGTTACAGTGGAATGTGTGTGTGTAACAGAATGGGTAACAGTGTGAACAAATATACATTAAAATTTTAAGTTTATCAGCATACACTCATCTAATCTTTCTTTTTTCATGTCTCACTCTCACACTTGCACATACACACACACACACACACACACACACACACACACACACACACACCCTGCTTGGTGATCAGCATCACAGTATCACCATGACAACAGCTGATGCCACCTGCAGCATTGGCCAGTATCATAGGTGGAGCTCATTGGTTACAATAGGAACCCATGTTCCAGACTACAAACTGTACTGACTCCACCCACTGATGACATCACCTCCATATCATCAGCACTTTTCAAAATATCAAACATGAAGCTGCTTAGAACCTCTTGCTTTGGGAAAACTTTTAAGAAAAACAAGACTACTCTGATGAGGCATTCTCTCCACTGCAGCATACAAGGAAGTTCATATGGAGCTTCTGAACGGAATAAAACAAACAGGCAGCACGTGTCAATCTAGGTGCCTTGAGAGTTTGAGACAAGTCTGAACACATTTATGTTTGCAAACCATTGCTTTCTACCTTTAAGTCAATGCCGTATTTATTCCCATGTGATGTGAGCACGGCACAATCATGAAGGAACTAATTAGAACAATTACTGCGCTGTTTCAAAAATGACTTTGGTCATTTTTATCCTAAATCTGATGGTTATTGTCAAATTAATTATATAGAATTGCAAATGATCCACACTCCTGACTTTTGCAGCTTTGTATTTGTATGTGGATAGGATCTATAGTTTCTGAGTGCACAAAAAAAGTCTGTGGGAGGTGAAATTCACAGTTGAGGTGAGAAGGCTCACAAAAATAAAATTTGCCTCAGTTTATTACATAGTGCCCACTCAAATTTTGTAACTTAAACTGACAAAGTTTCACAGTGTGTACATAGACATGAGTCCAATATCAGGTGCATGCTATTTGCTGCAGTTCCACCCTGAGTGTGATGAGGTTGAACAACAGATATAAATCAACAGGAAAAACGCACCCAGTGGCATCCAATAAAACACAGAGGGAGAGGAAAGTTTCCCTGGGCACAGTGGGGGCAATAAGCCCTTATATAAGAGGAACAGGATTTGTGCTGGGGAGAGTCCAACTGAACTTTACTGTACAAATATACGACAGATTCAGTTTGATGGCAAGACATAAAATCCAGCCAGCCAGCCACCCAGCCAGCCAGCAAATTATTAGTAATACTTGCTTATAGCTCTTGAAAAGTTGAAACCCTTCTCAAATGACGATGGGTGAGAGGTACCCTATTTGATTGATATCTGCATAAATATATCCAGAATTTCAATGTAAGAGAACAGATTTTGTTGGTGTTTGGTGGAGTTTTACAATTTCAGATTGCTCTCAACCAATCTGTAATATGGAAAGCATTGATTATTATACAAAGATGTTTTAGCTTTTTTAAATGTATCTGCATTGATATGCAATCTTGGTATGTTAATCCACTACTAACAGATGAAGCCCTGACACTGCAATGAGATTGGTCATTACCAACAGCGCTAAGTTATCAGATACTAACCAACGATTTCACAGATTCTGTTCCCAGGCAACATTGCCAACAACTGTACATAAATGACATTCGCAGGCTTTTTTCAAGCAAGAAGATAAGTTCCTTACTTTTTTATACTTCTAACTTGTGTACATTTTTGCTGTGATATTAAAAATACAATTTTAACTCTTTCTGCAGGTGAGTTGGAGTATCTGACAAGCTGAATGATTAGTGACACCAGCCTTAACTTATTTAGATAGATGTAAAATTACTACAGTATGTCATGTCATGTCAAAAAGAAAGTACACTCGCTTTCAAATCTTTACATGAAATTATATGTTTGGGTCATTATCAGGTCTTAGAATCAGTTATATATACAGGTAAACCCATGTTCTAAATTCTACATGCAATTTTTATATGTGTTCCACTGGTTTACTGCAAACTCACATCCACAATGCCTGAGTCCGCTGTTTCTAAAAGTTTATCATTCTGTTTATCAGAGATCAAGACTGTGCTGCTGTGGTAGCTAATCTGTGAACTTACCTCATGTGGAGGTTGCAAAGATCATAAAGACAATCCACAGTATTTAATGTAAAATGGTCTAACACTATATAAAGTATCATAAAAAAGCACAACTATATCTATATGAGAACTCTGCTGTGTAACCTTACTGTGCTGGATTCAAATGATGACTGACGAGCATGCCTGCTTTACCGAAAAATATGTGGTGGATCATAACTGTTTGTCAACATGATCAGTGAGAAAGAAAATAGACAAGTAAGAAACTCTTTCATCGTGTGCTTTGTATAGATCAACACCATTATTAGACTATCTTTGCTTGTATGCATACAAGCATGAGCGTGTCCATGTGAACGTGCTTTTCAAATTAAGAATAGAGAAGGGGAAGCTATGTTTTCAAAATTCTGGCAGTTTTTTCTTTTTTGGAAGATCTATGAATGCTGCATCCTTAAGAGAGCAGTGCAAAACAAATGTCCATAAACCTCAATGAAGTGACGCAATATTGTAAAGCAGAGACGGCAAAAATAAGTTAATGCTGCTTGAGGTGGCTCTCCAAGTTAATAAATCATGGGGTTTACTATGTTTTTCACACACTGTTTCTGCATCGTAGCTTAGTTTTTGTTCCATGAACAATGACGCAGTGTAATATGTTGTTCATCATCTAAAGTTAATTTTGTGCAATTATAAGACCTTCTAAAGACCAGATTTTTTACTATCATTATTATGTGCAGATGATGTGTAAAATCTGAGAATAGAAAGATGATGCACTTTCTTTTTTACTTGACTGTAGCTAGTAACCTCTGATGACTTGAAGTGAGTGTGTTACAACTGACTTGAAATTTGTTTCTGATATTGGGTGGATATTTCATTGTCTAAGAGAGCTAATGGGATCAGTTTTATCTTACTGTCCTTATAAGTCATAAATCCTCTCTTCCTGTGTGTTGATCTCGCTCTGTATCTCCCCAGCTCCCGTCCTTCCCTCTCCACTCCCATTTCCTGTGACCACTAAACACCTCTTCAAGGCTTTTAGAGCCCTTTCTATGGGGCTATGATGACCTCCATACTGTACTTTACCGCTCATCAATTATAAAAGAATAAGGTGCGGAAAAGAAACAAAGGCATGTATTTTGTTGTCCACAAGACAAACATTGTTAAAGAGAGGAGTTAACTCCTCTAGTTTGATTTAGTTTTACAAAACTAAAGCCCTAAAACACTAGCAATTACAAGCAATTGTAACATTTCTTAGATCACTACATAGAGCAGAGTTCTTGAGGCAACACAATGTCTGCATCTTGTCCGAAACAAATAAGTAAAAATAAAATCACTTGGACTCTAATATATCTGAGGAAATGTGAGAATCAAGCTATTTTAGTCCACTGGTTTCAATGACAGAGCAAAACAATAACAATAAGTCATGTAAACGATGGCTCTGTGCTTAATTACACCGTCAGAATCCAATCTGTCCATGACCCTGAACACTTGCGAGCTAATACACACAAAAAAAAATGGTGTTTGTATGATTTAAACTATGTGGCTCAGTACGGAGCCCCTAAAGGGATATGGAGGGATTTTTTTTTTTGCGAGAGCTCGCAAAAGTTTTTTTCCTACGTCAATGAACCGGAAGTAAAACAGACACAGCGATTTCAGATGTCTCTCACTTATGTCAAAGCCATGTCTGCGTGCAAGAACGAATTTGATGTCTTTATATGTTAGGCCAATACTAAAATAGAAATCAATAAACTTCTCCCACGGATGATGGGTAGGCTCCTCCATCGCTGTGTCTGTTTTACTTCCGGTTCACTGATGTGGGAAAAAAACTTTTGCAAGATCCCGCAATACTTTTGCGAGATCTCGCAAAAAAAAAAAAAATCCCTCCATGTCCCTTTAGGGGCTCCGTAGACTCAGATCAACTGATTGAAAATATATTCAGCTCAAAGTTGCAAACAGCTTTTCCTTCTTCCATCAACAGGGCCAACAGCTGTGTGTGTGTTTAGTGTTATGACCTATCAGTCATGTAAGTGCCTTAGGCAGGAAAATGACAACACCTCGGGAAAACATTGACCAATATGATTACTAAAAGAGGGTGAGTTAACATTTTCCATGGGCTGAGCAGTTAATCTGTTGATAACTATAGAAGTGGTGAAAGGGGGAGCACAGAGGGTTCTTCAGATCCATAGTCCAGGTTTGAATTCAGCGGGTATAGGGAATGGATGGATAGATATATTTTTTATGTATGTATATACAACCAACACACAATCTTTCGTTCTTTAGTTCTACCTCTCCACCAAGGTCTGACCGATCTGCTAACTCAAAGCAAAATGTCATTTGAAAAAATTAGAAATTGCATTGGCTTCATACATACATAGGGAGGCATACTGTGTTAATGTACAGGACCCTGGGGGTCTAAGAAGTGGCACAAACACAATAAAAAAAAATTCAACATTAGCAGATTTTTTTTTCTTTTTTTCATTTTACCTGAGGCTTAAGCTTAATTTTAGCTGATGCTATGTTTAAGGACACAGCATCAGCAGGTGGGTTGGACTTACTAATGGCTAATCACGCAACTTCACAGCAGCAGCTTCCAGATGGACTAAGGTGCCATTTATACTAATCTGTTTCTATATCGTTTCTATCGCGGATGCACTGTCCATTTACATTAAAATACTGGAATACAACTTCATAGGTGGAAGGATTCAAAGACGCCGGAGCCCACGTAAGCATTCGCATACGATGCTGATTTTAGCAGTTGTAAACGGTGAGAAACGAGGATCCGCAGTGCTGAGCTCTAGCTACTGCGGACGTACTCCTCCCTGATTCGCTAGGCTGGTATCGTTGGTCATGTGACTTGAGTGCTGGGAAACTAAAAACAAACAGGCATGCTTCACTTCAGTTACACACTTCCTTTCTATTCGTGTCATCGAGAAGAATATGGAAATCATGGACAACCACGATCAGCATGGGAGCCTGCTCCATGTCCTACTGCTGGTAGTACGCTGTGCACAACAATACGTGGCAAGGAGGCGCCAGATTCAACAAGCTTTTATGATGAGAACCCAGCCACTGCAGCAACGCAAGCCGTACATGGAGCGCCGCTTTTGGTTAAGACCGGGAAGAAGCAGCGCATGGTGGGACAATTTCGTGGACCAAGTTGTTGTCGCCGAAGAATAAATAATAAAGAATAAATAATAAAGCATAATAAATAATAAAGCTAGGGCGATCATGTGATGTGATGGCTGATTAGTCATGTGACTAGCGAATCAGCCGATCCCCGTTTGTGTGTAAATGTAAATAATTTGCAAGACGCCGACACGAAGAAATGGTGAAATGAATTAATGTAAACAGAGCCTAAGATTTCAAGACAGTTTGTCCTCAGAGAAAATTAGTGTCTTCAAGGAGATGTTTTCTGTACAAAACCCAACATCCCAATCGAGTTTCTTTTATTGACAAGCAAGATCCCAAACACTCTTTGAAAAGACAGGGAATACATTAAGAGTAAACAAGGTTTTTATGCTAAAACATTGAGCCCTTAGCCAGTCCTTATAAGTGTTACTTATACTTAAACTAGCAAACAAGCAGTCTTTACAGTTTTCTGCAGAATACATATTTTCTAACAGTTACAATAATCTCTGTCCACAGGTTCTAAGTAATGTTGTCTATTAATGTCTATGCTCCTGTATTGATAGTGTGGAATTGTTCATCTAACTTATGCATGCTTATGGTAATGATGATGTTACCTCTAACATACAAAGGATGGTAATAGTGAACAAAAACTAAGGTTTTGTATTTGAATTAAATTTGGATGAAGGGTTTATGTGAAATAATTGTTACACATTATTTAGTAATAAGTGGTAATAGGATTGTATTGTAAAAAAGCAGAGATACCTTGTAATGAATAATGAACCAGTGATTGTAGCAATTGTCAACATCTGGGAGCACCCACAAGGGTGCTACTTCAATCATGAAGATCTCCATGATTGAAGTAGCACCCTTGTGGGTTCTTTGTGGGTTGTTGAATTGTGACAGTGGTTAGTCAAATAATTATGCAAGATGATGGCTGGAGTTTAACATGTTAAAGGTGAAAGCTGCTATTATTTACAACTTTCAGTGAAGCATGTTCTGTGTGTTGAAAAATAGAATTTGTAGGAAGTTATTTTGTCCACCTCCATGCACTGGACAATTTATCATACAAAAAGCAGGATTATAGTCAATCAAGGGAGTTGATGGCAGTGAAATAATATAGTAAACAGATACAGCATAGGTTTTGGGTTTTATTCAGTCAGTCTATTCCACTCAATTATAGCACCACTATATTATCCATGATAAAGCTCTATTGTCCATTGTATTCTCCATGACAAATATGTATACGTGCTGATGTACCAACTGTGCTGATGTGAGCAACTGAAGTCAACACGCAAGCAACATTAGTTTAATCTCGTCTCCTTGATACATACAAGATTCTTTAGACTCATAAATATGTGTTTTGAAAAATA
The DNA here is from genome assembly GCF_027942865.1 of Odontesthes bonariensis. Classification (NCBI taxonomy): domain Eukaryota; kingdom Metazoa; phylum Chordata; class Actinopteri; order Atheriniformes; family Atherinopsidae; genus Odontesthes; species Odontesthes bonariensis. The sequence goes on along the minus strand of NC_134520.1, from coordinate 29,430,945 downwards.
AAATATCATAAAAAGTCAACTATCCCTACTGTTGTGCTCATGGTTAATCTTTTCTGGTATTTGAATCTATTTGATCCAGCAAAGAAATAAAGTTAAAAAAAAAGACTAAGACCAAACTATTTAATCCCAGTTTTTAAAGTATTAAAGAGGCATCTTCATGAATAATGTCACAATTACATATTTTTGAGGAAGTATAGCGCATTTATATTTTCTACAGCTCAGCCATTAAAAGCATTCATCTTTTATTTGAGGAAATACAAATCTGGATTATTCACAGAGACTGAGAGTATGCCTATGGGCCATACTGCAGTGATGTCAGAAATAACTACACTCATGATAACAGAGATACCTCTGACATTAGGTCAGGCTCAAACCTTTCCATTGTAAGATTTGAATTTCAGTGTAGACTTTTAGTACGAAGACAACCTCAGCTAAGTGATGTCTTTGCCATGGCAACACGCTGGCTCTCTGGGTCTTGTACATTTTGCCAGGGCTCATTTCCATGACAACATTATCAATATTCTCAGCCACAAACGCAGAACTGATTCAGCTTTCATTTAAAACCTTCCAGATGCCCTAACCACATCTATGTTTTGGCTAAGAAACTGAAACTAGATACACACACACAAACACAAGAGGCATACATACAAACACAACAAAAACTCTGGTCAAGTTACAATCTTCCCGCCCTGATCCTCAACCATCCTCCAGCATAACACGTACACACAGTATGTGACATATGTTACCTGACTAGAATTGATACAATCAGTGAAGGCACTCCTCCTGGAGAAGAACGTAAGGAGCTGCTGCCAGCGAGAGGAGGACGTGGAAGGGGAGGAGGAGGCAGGAGAGGAAGTGGAGGGGGATGAGGTATGGGGAGGTGCGAGCTCTTCCGAGGAGCCCCGCTTGGGCCCCAGTTTCTGTTTGACTCCGAGCCCTGCCCCTTGACCCCCAGATCCCCCGCCTACCCTTGCACTGCGGGGGTAAAGGGTGTTGTTGCCAAAAATATAGTTCATCGTCTCTGCTGTCTCCTTAGGCAAGCTAGAGTTTATTCTGTAGACCTTCTCCACTGTTTCATTTCCAGTTTCTCCTTTGCTGCTTTGCAATTTCTTCTCTCCTCTCCAGCTCTTCAGGTGTTGCTGTGAAATCTACAGTCTGATTTCCCTTGTCCCTTAAGATTATGTTGATTTGTAAATATATTTATCTTCTCATCCCAGTTTTCTCTTCATGGTGTATCTTTGTTGTTTTCTTAATCTTTTTCAGCTCCCTCAGGGATGACAGAGCAGCTGGCAGATGGAGAGATGAAAAGGAGGAGGAGGAGCTGGAGGCGGAGGTAGAGAGTCCAGAGCAGGTAGACAGAGTCTGCTTAGTGCTGGAGCACGAGTCTTTCTGTCAGGGTCTTTGTGCATCAGTCCACCCATCAGTCCATCTGCCTGCCTGTTTTTGTTGTCCATCATCCCATTTTCTCTCTAGCCAGGCGAAATGTCCAAAATCCACATCTCTGAGAGTCCAAAATCTCCTCTCCTCAGCTCCTTTCTTGCCTCTCGTAAGAGAGACGACAGAGTGAGGGGGAGTGAGGGCCAGGCAACGGCAGGATATGAGGATTGATTATTTCAGAGAGTTCACTCTTCCTCTCCGTGTTTCCCCACCCCACCTCTTTTTCCCTACCTCCTTTTCTCTGAGTCCAAGGAGATGACCAGTCAATCTTCTCAGTGTCACTGTGCCTGCTCCCATTAAATATGGAAGGAAGAAGGGAGGGAGTGATGGGTGGCTGAAAGGATAAAAGGAGGGAGGAGGAAGGATACAGGCGAGGAAGAGAGCATCTGAAGTAGGTGGATGGTTAGAAGAATCATTCTGCAACTCTTCTGTTTCTCCTCCCCTCCCCTCTACATCTCTGTTGTTGCTCCAAGTCTAATTCTCTCTTCTATTCCATTTGACTCAGTACACTATTCAGTCTCTTGTGCACCATGTCTTTTTTCTTTTCAACCCCTACCCACCCTGTCTCTTCCTGCCTCCCTGTCTCTGCCTGTCTTTCAGCAAATTGTCTTTTCTAGTCTTTTATTGAAGCTGCAACCCGATGCTTCTCTCTCCCTCACTGTCAGATATCATTACTGGTACAAGCCCCGCCCCCCCCACACTCCAGTCATCCAATAATATAACACCACCACCCCTCTTTTACTCCTTATACACTCATCCTAAAACATGCATGCACCAGCAAGTGCCTGTTGCATGGTAAGGGTAGACACAAGGTAACAAAAACACTGCTTCAATTTTGCCCATAAAACAAAGTCAGTGGTGATAGATGCCATACACATAACAGGATAAACATATGAGCGTGTAGCTGTGTATAAATGAGAAAGAGGGAAGAAGCAAGTAATCAACAGATACTGAAGCATAAATGTAACAAGCATTATTCTAATGTGTGTGTGTCAAAATGTATTCATGCGTTTGCTGTTTTCATGTGTTTATGTGCTTGTATTTGTGCATACGTGTGGAAAAGAGAGATCTTCTCCCGAGGCTGTTTCCAGACAGTGCAGCACCCAGCTCTCCCACACACTAACTCACCAACTCGCTTTCTCTCTCATACACACGCACACACACACACACACACACACACACACACACACACGTAAAAGTATACACAGACGTACATGCATAGAGTGCGACTCCAGAATGGAAAACAACAGGCTGTTGCTGTGCACCAACTGAGATAAAAGAACAAAACAGAGAGGAGAGGAGAGAGATACAATAAAACTTGTAAATGCCCTAACAGCATCACTTGTTTACAGCTTAAAGGCATGCTTTAAGTTAGCGTTTGGGTCTGGGCCAAAAGCAGACGGGTTGTCTATAGGCAACTCTGACCAACCCTAAGAGAATTTACCATCTCACTACTAGAACTAAATAAACTCATACCAAGTGATATTCCCTTTGTCATACAGCAAGGCTACATAACTATCTTAGCCTCTCAGAGGATTAGCCACAGGTGGAGTGGGACCCCTGTCACAGCTTCTTCCTGTGTTTCCTTGGGAACAGTTTCTATGGCAACAGCTTGCAGAGGCCTAAAATACACCTGGCACAGACTGACCTGTGTGGTATTTCCTAATATCTGAATATATAGATATTTTGTATGCTTTTTATTAGCCTACTAATCAGAGCTGTCCCCAATATGACAAATATAGCAGGCTAGATTTTCTTAAGTAGTATCCCTGTAAAACTGGATTTAATCACCCCCTCTGCGCACTTGACTTCTGTGAAGTCACAAAATAAAATAAACTATAGCAACAAATACAAACAATCCAATAAAATCTTAAAACTATTTCTCTTTTTTGACTCCATATACACAACACAATCACGTCATGGTCCCCCACCCATTCATTTTCCTTTAGATTTGGCTGAATGGGCAGTTACCAAACCTAAATCATTTTGATTGCAATTCTGAGGACAGTAACTCACTTCAGAATTGATTGCCACAAAAAGAAAGGTTCACGTTCTGTTAAGTGCAGGTTTGCAGTTGATGGTCTTGACTCTAGATTTTAAATCGCAGCAATTATTGGATGACATTTTGTGCAGACATTCATAGCCCCCAGAGGATACTTCAGAGCTCTCAAGTTGCATTTCCATTCTGCTTTGTGCCAGCCCTTTAAATCTGTTTGCTTCCTCTCCTACTCTCTGTGTCCATGTTTGCTGTCTATCAATACAGCCAGATTCCCAATAAATCTGCAATGATTCATATATTTATTCATATATAGGTCTGAAGTTGTGAGCAAAATGCATCATTTTAAGACTATGTGTCAACCTGTAGTCTCTATCAAAGGAGTTCAGGACTACTGCTCTACTCTAATGAAATCCTGATTTTATAACTGAAACAGCATCTGACAAAATCACTGTCAAAATAAGTTAAAGACCACATCTGTACAGCGATTTTGGCTATGATTACAGTCCAGCATATCACAAGGACAACATTGCGCATGTGCAAGGTCATCATAAGAACTGCTGCCTTAAAAGAAATGCATGGCTGGAGCAGCTGTGAGGCCTGTGTGATTGTCATCCATGCAAGTCCAAGAGAGTCCCCCAGATTCCTCAGCAACTAACTTCATGCAGACCAAGTATGTGTAATTATGTGGACTGAGCTTTACGACAAATGGTTGATCGATCTCCATTCAGAAAAACAATATAACAAAAGAATGTTTGCTTATGAACTGTGTCTTACAATGTAAGCACATCGAGTTTACTGGTAATCAAATAAGCATATGAAGAAATCCGTCAATTTCAAAAAGAAGACAAGGAGTAGAACAATAAGATGGACACCTGTTTTGAGGAGAGATTTTGGAGGAGAATTGCTACTATCCACACCTCTACAGTGTACTCTGATCAATTACTTCACTATCTATTTGCATGAGAAGCATCAGCATAGCTGACCCAAAAGGTAGTATATAGAAGACCATGCATGCATCTGCCAAGGTCCAACTGGTTCTAACATGTAGACACAAAAAGCATTGAATTCCTTATTAGACAGAGTAGAAGTGGAGAGATGTTCTTGCAGAGACACCTAACTAGAATATTAGGGGGTTAGGGGATGTAATGGGACAAAAAATTGAAAAAAGCCTTATCTGGTGACAAAGGAAACTAGGATTCTGATATCCTGTTTTCATTTAATTATTTTTTTGGATTTCCACTTTTAATGTGATTTGTTGGCAATTTAGCAATAAGTACAATGTACAATAGACAACAAGTGTTTCGATAAGAGGAAGATGCAATTAGCATCAATATCACAATAAACGTGAATTACAGGAAGCACCCAGCTGCTTAAGCTATCCCAAACATTAACTAATAACTTAGCACTCCTTCCAAATATGCTCCAAAGCCCCAACATGATGACTAAACCAAAACTCGAGCCATCTAAACAATAGTCCACAAACTAATGGAGGATCTCAAAGTAGCTACATATACAGAATTAATTTATGCATGATAAGATCACAAAACTCCTCCTTTGACCCTTAATAGACATTTTCTAGTATAGTCTTGGTCACAAACTCTAAGTCTTATTGAATACAAAATTGCCATTTTAAATAAATTATGGTCCCATTAAGAGTAAAACTGAAGAGAACAATCATTACCATTTAATAGTCATCTTCTATAAGCAGCCTGTCTGTGGCTCACCAACATAACAAAAATACTGTAGTAAGACATGTCAGCTGATACAGCAACAATGCAGTGGCACAATAACCATATCACAACCCTTAATGTACCTCTCCCTCTTTCACTTTTTTCTCTTCTCCCTCCAGTCAAATGTCAGCCAGTGAATGCCAACTCTATAAATATTTCAGAACCAATTAAATAAAAGCACACATCATACATGTTTAATGTATGACTGCTGAGAGAGCCAAATTTTCCCCTCTATCCTTTACATGTAGACCATGGTGGTGACAGACAGTCTATCATACAAATGCCATGTTTGCTTCTTTAAAAAAGGATTTGATCTTTTTTTCTACCCTTACTGAGGGCCCAACATAGAGTGAGCAGCAACCTCCTTTGTGTTCAAGCTCAACTGGCTCTAGAAAGCCTCAGTCTGATAGCAAAGAAACCCAGAAACATCTATTATTTCCTATAAATTCTATAGACAACCAGAGGTGAAAGGTCTGTAGGTTCATTTTTGGAACAGTGGTGGTCAACCAAAAACTGAATGATAGTTGTTTACTGTTTATTTTGACATTGCATTAGTTACACTATCACATGGCTCTTCGTAAATCAGCAATAAATATTAGCTTTCCATATTGTCAATATCCATAAGGAGGACCAGAGACAGTTAGAAGCACTGCAAACTAGACACCACACAGATCTATACTGTGGTCTATTACAGCAGTTCCTGATCATTTTGGCTGCCCCCCAGCCCTTCCATTAGATCCTTCAGATTCTGGTAAAGGACCATTTTGCAGAGCTAAGTCTAGCTCTCCTGGTAAATAATGAACATGGAAAGGAATAGACACAAAGCTCTGCAGAGCCAGCAAAGTATCTGCCCAAGCAAAAGGAAAATCACAAAGACAGAAATCAGCATGACGAATATCCAAAACATACCTTAACTGCTACTAATATCAGTCTGCTGTGATATTTGTTCAATTCAAACCTGGAATCCAAACCACTTTTTCTATCAAATATGTTGCTTATATATCTTAACTATGTGGTGAAGAATGATGACTCCTTTAAAGAAAGGCAGTTTATTCAAGCTGCAGATTGATTTCCTGACAGACCTTGATACCATGTCATTCCTGATGACACCCGGTCAGGTGATGAAATTTCACATTTCAATCTTCTGAACACTAAAAGAGTCAAAGTACAATACTTGGACAAGTATAACACTTTTCGTCCCAACACTTGACCCACTGTAGGATGACAGCGATGTGGGGAATTAGATGTACTCTATTAAGCTATACATGTGCAAATAACTGATCTACTCTGGGCCTCACAGCAAGTTTAAGCTAATTCAATGCTGCACTGTAGTTGAAGTAATCATTACAGAACTTGATCTACAAAGTGGGTTCAAGCCAGTGTATATCCAGTGTATGTAAATATCACTTTACAGCCAGTTGACTGTGCACATCAAAGCCGTTCTTACATCCTATTACTGTATCAGTAAAGAGGGAGAGGAGATTGTTTTGGGATGAGTGAATTAGCTGAGTGACAGGATGATTAACACCCAGCAACAAATCTGCACTCTGTCTCTGAATCTGTCTGCCTGTAATTCTCTCTTCATCCTATTTCTTGCCTCTCCCTGGTCCTCTCTGTCTTTTCATCCTTCCTAATTATCTGCATTAGCTTAATGACTAAAAGCCACTAAGGTCTCTGAGTGGACTTAGTGAGTTTTGCTGTATGTGTATTAAAGAAAGAGAACAAATTACTTCTTACTGCTCCATCTCATTCAGCCTCTGCAGCAGGCATAAATTTTTACCAGGGAGTTATTCAAAAGATTGGCTGTGCTGTTATCCTTTGCAGTGGTCAGACAGGGTATAAATGGAACCTGGGTGACCACAAGTAGGTAGCTCTATGATTATCTGTTCACACCTGGTATTAAATGTTGTCACCACATGCATCTTGAGTCTACCAACACTAAAAGCAAAAATAAGCATATAGCTTACATCACACAGCAACAAACAGGACATCAGCAGGTCTACTAATGTATGTGTAATACATAATAAATACATACATAAATTGTTTAAATAAAATTATTTAAACATGGAACTGTTTAACAGCTCCTTTGTTTACTGTCATAATGGGAATTAGGATCGAAGACGAAGAGGAGGTTTTCTGTGAGTGATACATCCTTTGAGTTTGGAAATTGTAGAAACAGGAAAAGTAGTATTCCCAGCATTGATAGACTCCTAGTCCTAGCTGAAACTCCCCTGCGTATGTGGAGGCATGTCAGGTGAGCAGGTTGTCCATCAATCCGTCCAGGGACACTCACTGTAATAAGAATCTGTCCCTGACCACCTCTGAATGTGACCTCAGCGATTACATCTGAACGAGTTCTCAATGGATCAAGAGTGCAGTCACACTTTACTTAGCACTTTCCACTTGAGATCCACTTGTGATTCAATAAAACAGATTAATAAATTGATTGGAGTCAGATTTGTATTTTGAAGAAACCACACTATTAGCTCCTTGGCCTCTGCTGCCTCCTGCAGTTTATAAACTGCAATTACATCCAAACTGACTGGATGCCATTTGAGATAATCAGCTTCATTTAGCTCTTATGAACTCCCAGAAGACATGTGACAAGAAAGATGTTGGATAAAAATGCAATGATTTTGATCATTTAAATATTTATATCTAAGACTTCTTATTTTTCATGAAGATGTGATTTGCAGAGAAACTAATTCTTCTAAAATGTCCTACATAACATCACAAAATAAAATAAAAAGTAAGTAAAACACAAGATACATCAGATAAACTTATCCATAATCCACAACACTCACATGCTCTACATTCACATGGTCCAGGGAACAAAAACCAGACAATTAAAATAATGTTTTGGTTGCGGGATCAGGAGATTAGTCTAGACTACTTTAGACTAAAGTAATATGAGAATTGTTTCTTCAGTGTCCAACATGTAGCATTTTATACATCAATAAGATGTGTTTATCACTATAAAATGTATTATGTAAAATCTGTAATTAACCTTGATGAAGAATACCATTGCAGGATTACTTTATATTCTTTCTCTAAATTAAACCATGGCATACTTTACTCATCTATCCCTCCTGCTTGCCTTCCCTCCAGTTGTGTTTCTTTCCTCTAAAAATATAAACAGGTTTGGAGCTATTTTTCCTGCACGTACGTTTCCCTCTGCCATCTGCTACTGAGACCTCTGGCAAAGAGCCCTGTTTATGCTGTCTTCTGAAAACGCTGACGTAAAATGCTACATGGGACGCATTAAAATGTTTCTATGTGGTATAATATGACGTCTGTGAATTTCATCCAATACAAACACAATGTTTCTCAGGAATTTTGGAAAGTCTGCAGATGCATCTCACAAAAATGAATAAATTAATGCAGAAAACCAGAATGACATGCCCAACCTAAACTTCAGCGACAAGAAACAACTGACAACCAACGGAGTGAAAAAAAAAAAAAGGCTTTAAACGCATGCGATGGGCACAGAGGCTGAATTACCTGATAGTAGGCTTGGCTTTGTGAATAGAGGGAGGAAAAAGGTGGGGCTGGGACGTCATTCAGCCTCTCTCCCTCTGGGTGAGGCCATGCCTCGTCATCAAAGGGAATCTCAGGTGATTCTACCTACAATGTACAGACAGAACTCAACATTGTGGAACACACGCACACAAACACTGCGGCGTAACAATATGCAAGGTGCACTACATGCTGATTACCGCACAAGTGACATCGTCCACACTGATAGGCTTTTCAACATACTGTATTTCTCTCTGACGGATACTGATCAGAGCAAAAACTCACTGATAATCAGTGACCAATTTATTTGACTTGTATGTGTAAGGTTAATGGGTTTTCATGTAATCTAGTAGTACAAAAACCTAGTGTGTGTGCAACACCATTTCCCTCAAACATTGCGATACTGTAAAATATTTGCCCAATCTTAAATAGTCTTAGAAGTTACAATTTAAGAAAGAAAAATTCAAAGAATCTTGGGAAACCTGTATGAAAGGACAAGGTTGAAAAGTACTGAATGGTTGTAATCTTCAGGTTGTCAGGCAACTGTGCATTGAAAACAATGTGGAAATGGAAATGACTTTGCAAAGACTCCTTAAAACCACTGTCAGTGAATACAGTTTGTGGCTAGCCCCATGAATCCAGGATATAACTCCACAAGGCAAACAAAAAACTTACAAACAAGAGCCAGAAAGGCTACCTCCCTCTCTGGGCCCAAGCTCAACTGATACCGAGAGGAAAACTCTCCTGTGGTTGAAAGAATCTAATTGTGAAATAAATTCTTATTGGAAATTGTGGACGCTGCCTTTTTGGCTGAAGTGGAGACAGAACTTGTTAACAATGCACAGTTCAAATGCCAGCATCCTTGGAGATGTGGGGGAGCGATAGTGTGCATAGTAACACAAATCTGAACACCTATGAAGACACGATGACTGCTGAACAAAATATAAAGCTTTTGGAGTAACAAATGGTGCCATTCATTTTTTTTCAAAGAAATGCCTTTTCATTTTAGCAACGAAATGCCAAAACAGATTTCGCACATATGACAACCGGACTGCACGAGTAGAAAAAAGGTGAAAAGCAATGCTTTTCAGAATTACAGCAAGTGGTGTCCTCAGTTACCAAATGTTTACAGAATATTGTAAAAAGCATCACACTTCTCCCAATTCTTTTTTTATATATGTCAAATTCTACTTGAAGATTTTTTTACTTCCAAAAACGATTAACTGACTATTTTCAATTGAACATAGCGTTATCATTATAGTATAATATATAGCATAATTATTACAGTAATTATTTGCAGATCATTTCATTTTTATAAGATTTTACACAGGTCCCATTTATTTTTTTTAAAAATGGTGAAAAACAAGAGAAGAGGGGCAGAGAAAGAGAGAAGGGAACATGTACATGGGGAGAGCAAGATGGTAGGTCCATCTGTCATCCAGAAGGAAGCCAGATCCAGCACCTGTGGTCACACACACACATTCACATAAACACACACAATCTGGGAAGGAGGAGTTCTCAAAATAAACTGAATGCCCAAATAGCCCGGCAGCAAAACACCCACACAAACACACAAAGACCACATACACAGGAGCTCTTCACCACAGACGTATCATGGACAGACAGGTGATAAGCTGTTGGAATAGATCAGTCCACAGACAGCAGTGATGATTATGATAATAACGATGCCATGGATATCTATTCCTTTTTAGCTGTACTTGTTCAGCGAGTGGATAAAAGTGCTAAGACATGGCCATCAGTAACTAATCTTAATACAAGGGCTTTAGGCCTTCTTTTACTTTTTCTAGATTTACATAGATATATTAGATAGATTAAAATATTAATAAATGATTCATTCTTGTAATGTTACATTGACACAGTCACATTAAGAAAACACAACAATGTGTATCTTAGTATACTGAGAGGACAATCACCTCTGTAATTTCAACAGAATTGTGGAATTGTGGTGGAAATAAAGAGATGGGTGGCTGATATCCTGTCACAAGGTGGAGCTGCACAACAGCTTTTCCCTAAATCAATGACACAATGATTAGCTTCTGCTTTATCTGAAGCTTTCCCAGCAGATAAACTTTGAACTCGTAGTGACTGACAACTGAAACAAACGTATAATGATTTGGAGCTGACACTCCGCAGCTCTGACTGCCAGCAACGTGTAGAGTAAATTTACCCACACAGAGATTCACGCATGCTACTACTGATAACATAATAATAGATTTGACAAAAATAATACATATATCATGCCAAAATTGAAAAAAAGGATGAGGGAGAGGATGGTGATAATGAGACCAAAGCCAAAAGTAAAGAAAGGGGATAAGAAGACAGTTTTAAAATAATGGGTCATGGCTTTAAAAAAAATGACCTTTTGCTAGTGAATTAGTGTGAGCCTCCAGAAGAAAAAAAATGGGTTAATCGGCCTTTGATCACCCTCTTGGCTACCATGTAATTATATGTGGTGGGAAGTAATTTGTCATTGTTAATTTGCACATTCTTCTATGCTCTTTTTTTTTTTTTTTTGAAGTGCCTGCCTGTATCTGATATCCCAAGAAAAATAAATCATAATTCCACAAGTAAAGCCTTCATGAATGTAATGCTGAGAAAAAGTCCAAAGAAAGATAACACACAAAATGTGGAGCAAAATGAGGAGTGCATGTGTCCATGAATGAGCGTGCATGTGTGTGTTAGACAATCCATGAGAGAGGCGCAGTCAGAGATGTGACCGCGATGATTCAAGCACTAATCTGAAGACACATACAGTCCAATAGACCAAAATAAAAAGATTACTATGCTTCACTGTGTGATTATAAATTAATGTGTAAGAGTGATAGAGAGGCAAAAGACTGAAAAACAAAGAAGGGGGCCAGAGAGACACAAGCTAAGTGTAAAACAGCGATAGTAATGGGCCTCATTACTAAAAAATGGGACAAGCATTTGGCTGAAACCCCTGCATGCACAGTTCTGCAAAAGTATTCTCCTGGTACAAAGAAAGAGTCTTTGCATGAAGGCAATTTTAGCACAATGTCTTTGACTTCTAAGTAGTTTTAAAAAAGACATCCAGAAGACAATGGAAAAGTCGGCTTCAAAGAAATCAGGTGATGGAATGAGGCCACATAACAGTCCAAATACCAGAGGAAAATCAACTGCTAAACACTCACAATATAAACTTGAGGCATATTTAAAGTACAGCTGGTAGGTGGTTTACATGTAACTGTCATAGACATGGATTTCGTGGCAATATAGAACTTTCAATGACTTTTTAAATGGCTAAATAGATTTAAAAAGCTATTTTTCTGAGGAAGAATTATTTTACAAAATCTCTTTGATATGAAAACCAAAACAGGATGTTGGTGCATTTATTTTTGGTCTTATGAAATCAACACAGGGTCAATATTATACATACATTATACAGGCTCAAACTAATTCATACATCCACTCAGAATATTAATTCAATGATACTGAAAGTTCGAATTTGCCTTTTAAAGTGCCATGGTCACTAAACTTCCAATTAGTAACATCCAACCTGCAGCTGGTAGCTTCTCTCATTCATTAGACTATCCAACACACAATACAACAGGGAAGTTAAATGAGCACAGAATAAATTTGACAGAGGATCCTAAATTTACAAAAGTAAGAAATGTATCTTTGAATAAGATTCTAAGATCATCCATTCAAACAACTCATACTTAAACACAAGAACTTGGGAGCTGTTCTCTCTTTGCTAAGGTCAGGAAGAAGATCTAAACTGTCACCTTCAAAATAAGAGGAAACCGGTTTGGATTCTCTGGAACTCCCGAGGAACCACCAAGGCACAGGACCTGAACTGGAAGCTACTGTGGCGCCATAGCCACTGTCTTAATTGGAGACCATTTTATATTGCGATGGACTGAGAGACTGCAAGATGCTCCAGGAATGAAGCCCCCGCTTGAAATAATTGAAAACACCCCAAGAATACTGTGACAACTGGCACCATCATGCTCTGTGGCTGATCTGCTGTCAGTGGAACTGGTAGATTACAGTGAATGGAATAAGGAAGAAGGATGACTACCTATAATACTTCATTATGACTTCAACCCATCAGTGAGGCAGCTGAAGCTTATATACAAACAGGTGTTCCAACAGAACAACAAACTCACATCAAAACAGGCTGTGGAACGGATCATGAAAACATTAAGCTGTTAGAACGGCACTTTAAAAATCTAAATAATATGGACTGTTCTTAATGGATGGTCCTGCGCCAAAAACCAACAAATGTAATGAAACTCTACCCAGTGTACTAAGAAAAGTAGTCCAATACCCAGCAACAATACTTATACGGAACTAAATATTACGTGTTCTGTATGTGTACTTTTCTTTTTATTCTGTATGTTTAGTTTTGAACCTGTGTTGATTAAAAAAAAAAAAAATAATTAATTGAAAGTGCTGCACCAAATCCCAGATGTTTCTTTTTCTATTAAATATTTGTGTGTTTAAATTTATTTTATTTTATTTTATTAAAGGATCCTCATTAGCTTGTGCCATAGCAGTTCGCTAGTCTTCCTGGGGTCCTAATTCAAAATACATCACATAATTTCAATTAAAAACCATACAGATATACATGCATTAAAAGTTCAAAAAGTCCTAGTAAAGTAAAATACATTCACAAAACAATTATAGCAAATAGTTCTAACATGCAGTGCTGCCACATTGCTTAAGTCCAGCTTTGAACACTTAATAAAACAATATAAAAATACAGACTATACAACTTGAGCCAACACCTATATTAACCATTCAAAAGATGCGCTCTTAATCTCTTTTTAAAGGATTTTTTGCATTTGTCTTGACGGTTATCCAGTGGCAATTCATTCCATGTCTTAATTGCTCTATAAAGCACAGTTAGTTTCAGTGAGTTTTTGGATTTGGTTGTACAATGTCACCCTTGCCCGCTTTCCTGGTGTCATATTTGTGAGCTGTATTACAAAATACTACTTGATGTATCAAAAACTCAGGTCTATGTGTTTTCATTATTTCATTAAGAAATGTTGCTGTGCTTAGGGCCAGCCTCTTCTTAACACTGAGCCATGACAGTGTAGTGTGCATCTCATGAATTCTGGTTCTAGCAGAACATCCTAGGACAAGCCTAGCAGCTCTGTTTTGAACAACTTGTAGTTTTGCCAGATCCTTTTTTGAGGCTGAGGCCCGCACCACTGAGCAGTAATCCAGATGAGATAAAATTAAAGATTTGCAGACTTGCTCCAGGATTTTAAATGGCACATATGGTGCACATTGTCTTGTGAAGTGAATACCACTGCCCATTTTATGAATGATTCCATCTATACGTTCAGACCATGACAGATGGTTGTCAATGACCATGCCCAGCAATTTCACCTTTTCCACTTGTTTTATGGGCTCTTTGGCCACATATAGTTCTAACTTTGGCTTAGTAGCCAGTTTGTGTCTAGACCCAAATAAAATACTCTTAGTTTTGGATATATTCAAGACAAGCTTATTCAATGTAATCCATGCATACACGGTTTCCAGTTCTCGGGATATCACTTCACCAAGTTCATCATAAGTGTTTGCAGCACAATACAATGTAGAATCATCAGCATACATTACCAGAGTAGCATTTTTTACTGCAGAGGGCAAATAATTTGTAAATATAGAGTAGAGTAACGGTCCAAGACAACTTCCTTGAGGCACACCACAAGTGATATTATTGATATTAGATAAGCTGCCATTGTAGCAAACTCTTTGTGTTCTAGCACATAGATAGGTTCTAATCAATAAAATGGCATGTTGTGTGAAGCCATAGGATATAAGCTTTCCAATCAGCAACTCATGATCAATAACATCAAAAGCAGCACTGAAGTCTAACATGACAGCAGCCACTACCTTAGAGTTATCAATCTCCCTTAACCAGTCATCTGTCATCTGTGTTAGAGCAGTACAAGTTGAGTATCCTTTCCTATATGCATGCTGGTGTTTGGTGGTTATTCTATTAGAATCAAAGTAATTCTGTATCTAAACATAAATGATCTTTTCCATAATTTTACTCAGCACAGGAAGTATACTTGTAGGGCGACTGTTAGATCCACTAAACGTTGATCTGCTGTCCTTAGGCAGTGGATAATCTTACCCTCCTTCCACTGCCCAGGATACTTTCCAGTTAAAAAACATCTATTTAATATATGACATATGGGCCCTGAAATGTGATGAATCATTCAAGCTTCGGGAAAAAAACTGTTTAAAGAAATTATTGAAAACCCTAACTTTGTCTGTGTAACTTTTAACCAAAACTGGACATCATCTATTCAGAGGTTATGATAAAACTGGGTTTTATCATAAAATAACGGTCAATTTCTGTAATGGGTTTGTTGGAGTTTAAAACATTTTCATATATAAATCTATATATAGAGAGAGAGATATATATGTCTGTGTTTATATAAATTCTAGTAGATTAGATAATCAATTTAAGTTTAGTTTACCACCGTTTCTGGAGTACAATATCCAAACATGGGAACTAAAGAATTATACAACTATTTATGGACATGTTTAGGCTCCTCAGACCATATGGTTAAGAAATGGAAGCTGAGAGAAACTATGTCCTTAGATAATTACGGCTGTGTTTTAACTGCCATAAACCCAACCAGTTACACCCTTGCCTGAAGCAAAGTGCTTTGGTTGCACAGACCTAAGCACATGCAAGGCTTGAGATGTGAACACAACTCTGATATGAAATTCATCCTCCTCTCTGCAACTTGTGAAGAAGAAATTTATCCCTTTATCCAACCAAACCTGGACTAATCCCTTTAAGAACTATGTTCCCTGTCACAAAGTGACTGGGAAAAAAAGAATAAGGAAAAACTAATCAACTCAATTCTTACTTTATACTCATATTTTGGAAACCTCAGGGCTATTTATTTAACAATTCATTAAATAACACCATACTACTTAATAATGTATGTATAGTCACTGAAAATGGCTGCCTGGTCCTTAGATTCAAAGCATAACCATTACCAAAAGAATTACCTGAAGGTTTTATAGGTCAGTAAGAATATCTGGCTGCAAACACACACACACATTTCTCACTTTGACAAATGGACTGACAGACTGGCAGTCTCAGTGAATATGATGTAAAAGTGAGCCCTGACGTGTGGGTGCTTTGATATACTCTCTGATATACTGGTGATGAGCCAAAGCCAAAGAGAAAGAGAAAGTCAGAGTAAGTTACCTGAGCAGGTGAGATGTGTGTGTGAGTGACGTATCCGTGAACATGTTGAATCTGAGACAGCTGCCGCTCCGCCACTTGAACCAGCTCTGCCCCATGCAGGTTACCATGGCGACCAAGAGATCCATTCCTCCCCAGTGACCGATCCCTTTCCCGTTCCACGGTCCCAATGCTTCCTCTTCCTCTCTTCCAGGTCCCTCCTTCCCTCCCCAGTGTCCCTCCATCCCTCCCCAGCGTCCCTCCATCCCTCCCCAGTGTCCTTCCATCCCTCCCCAGTGTCCCTCCATCCCTGCCAAGTGTCCCTCCATCCCTCCCAAGTGTCCCTCCATCCCTCAGCTCTCTGGTTACTCCCATTGGGTGCTGATGGCAGGCGTGTTGGTGGAGTCTTGGGGCACCCGGTGATGCCCCTTCCTCTTCTTGATACCGATACTTCTATAGTGAGAAGGGAGGAGGAGGTGAGGAGAGGAAACCCGGTTTCCAGGTTGGAAATAAATAAAAAATGCATATAAGGAGAAGGAAAAATGCAAGAGGATACAGGATGGATAGATGATTGGGAAGGTGAGATATAGGCAGTCGGGCAAAAAGCGGGAGAAAAAAAAAACACAAAAGAAGAGAAATGTTAGTGTTAAGGCAAGTTTATAGTAGAACTAGATCATAAGTAAAGCAAGAAAAGAAGAGCATCATTACTGCAACCAGCCTGAAACGGTCTAGAAGAGCATGAGTGTATGTGTGCACATGCATGTGTAATGATATGTTCTATTAGTACACTTTCTTTGTGTAAGCTCATGGGCTGGTCCAGGTGTATACCCAGCATGGGAGTAATTGTTTCATGAGCTTCCTGTATTGTACATGCATGAATGCACCAACACACACACACACAGACAGGACTTAAAACAGAAGTTTTCAGGCAAAATAAGAATCAAAACTGAGCAAGGACAGTGAGCGCGAGACGAGCTTGCCTCAGGGATGAACTGTTTTCCCCTCTCATCCTCATCTCCATTCTCATGTCTCTTTCCCTGCCACATCTACCATTCTGACTCCCTATAGTCTCACTATTTCCTCTCCCTTGTCTTGTTTTCTATTCCCACAAACTCTTTTTGACTTCTATTTATATTCTTGAAAAAGTGTTACATTTCCTTTCTTTATCGCTTCACTGTACAGAATACAGTGAGGGAGACAGTGAGACTGATAGGGGAGGGCTGTGGGGTCTGTAGACAGTTGTGAATCAAACTAAGCTGAGCAGCAGCCCCTTGGTGCACTGAATGTAAATGGACAATCTGACCTTCAAGGAAGTAATTAGGTGGACGCAGGTAAACTAATTTATCTCCAAGTATTTTTTCATTTTAAATCCAAACTAATTAAGAGAGATGGTGGTGACTAAGATAAACTGATAGATTTTTAAGCTTTAAGACAAATTAAACTTGGCTCATAACACCAAGATAACAGAATAATTCCAGCTCGTGAAACACCTCCAATTTATGATAAATAACCTGGTTATCCATTCAGTAAATTACAGGTTTTGGACTCACAGCTTGATCCTAACCCGGGGATAAATTAAAGTGAGAATTTGCTGTACAACGTGTGAAAAGCCCATTTAAAGGATGAATGGCTTTCACACATCGAAGGTCTGCCTTTGCACATCAACGTCATTATATCAGAGATAAACCAGAAGAGAGGCTTTTTGTTAAATAATCTTGAGTATCAACATTTCAAACATTTCATGTCTAAATCCAAGAAAAGGGCAAACTTTATGTACTGTATCAAGAAACCCAAGTGCTGTAAAATGGAAAAACTCATCTGACCACTATTTTTCATAAAAATGAATGCATTTTCTGTCAAATGATTTTTGTACATCTTTTTAAGCACTACTTTGTTTATGTGTTACATTCAAAAGTATTTAGTGGTGTTGTAATCCAACCAAGCTAGAAATATTTTATAGTAATGCTGCCTCACCTGTGATGTCATAGACCACTTTTACACCAATATTTGCTCACAAAGCAACTTTTTTGCAACCCTACTCAAAGAGTTGTCTGTGTATAGATAGTGAATAGAAAGCAGCAAGAAAGTCAGTGATAATCTTACAGTGGTAACATTATTGTGGTTTTACTTCTCTCTTCAAACTCAAAGCAGATGGATTTTTGTATTTGAAAGTTGCTTGAACCATGACAGCTGAGATTTGTGGTTAGGATAAAAAAGATGCACAGTAATTTTAGCCTGGAATCACTCAATGACAAGAAACTTTAGATTAAAAAGCAGATGTTATTGGGTGTTATTGTCCCCTTTTTTTAACCTTATCATGTAAAGTGGGAAGTTGTCAGTGCATTCAGTTTTTCATCAGATTTTGTGTCACATGCTCATAAAGGAGAGTTGATGATGCATTATTAATTTGATTTATTACTAAGACATAAATGAATAGATGAGACATATATTTGGAGTAAACAGAGCCCACAGTAAAGAAAAAGGTCTTAAAGATAAGAAATTAGAATAATCCATCCATTTTCTATAGCCGCTCATTCCAATTTAGGGTCGTGGGGGCTGGAGCCTATCCCAGCTGTCAGGGCGAGAGGCAGGGTACACCCTGGACAGGTAGCCAGTATGAAAATAATAATTTATATTATATTGCAAAACTAGATCAAGTCAGACATGAAAAGTTTCTAATTTAATCATTACAGAGTTTAAAAAACAGTAAGCAAGACTAATCTAACACCACTATCAGACAAATATAGCCTGTCGCTCAGAGATTAGATGGATTCACCTCCCCTGCAGAGAGCCAGACAGTCACACAGACAGTCCCATTAACATGACCTTCTGACCTCTCATTAGGTGGCCAATAGAGAACAAGAAAAAAAGATCTCCCTTTGTCTGAACATGTATTTATCAATTAAGAAAATAAGACTCTCAAAGTCACATTCTGGTGATAAAAACAATAGTTTCCATCTTGGTTAGAATTGGCCTTAGGTTAAGAATTTAGACAA
The DNA here is from genome assembly GCF_027942865.1 of Odontesthes bonariensis. Taxonomy (NCBI): domain Eukaryota; kingdom Metazoa; phylum Chordata; class Actinopteri; order Atheriniformes; family Atherinopsidae; genus Odontesthes; species Odontesthes bonariensis. The sequence continues at coordinate 29,412,063 of NC_134520.1, read as the reverse complement.
TGTTGTAGGGTAACTACAAAAACGAGTTTGACGCTACATCAGTAACTACACAGCCCACAGAGGTAATTAAACCTCTCTCCCAAAAGAGGAATTTGGAAATTATGTGCAGTTTGTGCAGATTGAACAAACCCAGTTACTGTATTTTTGCACTTGTTATGAATAATTTGTTATAAAATCTAATGTATGATTCATTTAAAGGACTTCTATCAATGGTGTTTACACATGCACACTTTCACAACAATTCTGTAAAAAGAGCGTAGACTTTTTAAAGCATAATCATCAAATAATCATAGCTTTATCAGCGCATGTGACCCTGCTGCTGACTCTCAACTTGGTCAGCAATGCAAAATCTATTCTACAAATTATGTTTGGAGGCAGGGAGTGGGCGGCTGCTTTGCACAGGGGAGCACAGAACACCACAGCACTTAATTTTTGTGAACTCAAACAGACATCCCCCCAGCTTCTACTGCTCCGTACCTTAACCTCATTTAGGCTTGTAGTGGGAGTAAATGCAGCTCTAACAAAAATAACTGATCCGACCCATCTCACAATCTTCAGCATATAATTTCCTATCCTCCTCTCGCTATTATCTTTTCATTCACTGCCCTCTAAGTGAATGAAACTAAGAAGTAAGAAGTGCCTCACAATAACGTGGAACACAGGTTGAAAAGCAGGGCACTAAGACCATGAAAAGAAGCTGGCACACACTGTTGTCACAACACTGCTTCTACTGCCCTCTGCACTCACATGTACGCGCACTCATGCGTGGAAATACTCGGCCATAATACCAATATTTGGTGTTTAATTGTCACATGGCAAAAGTACATAACTTAATGAATGAATGCATGACTGAACAGATGCCTAATATGTCTGTTTTTGCATCCCAGTGTGTATATTTGTGTGATGGTTGCTGCAAGGTTGACTATCAAGACCCGAGCATTCCTAATCAGCACTATGCCTGCAGATTGCCTGCTGACCACACGCACACACAAACCGAAAGACAGGCATGAGGACTGTGGCTGTCATGTGTTAGTGTGTCAGCTAGTCCTGCATAGCCAGAGAAACGTGACTAGATTGGGAGCAGATTCAGCATCCTGGTACATGTGTATGTGTTAGGGTGAGTGTGTGTCTGTGTGTGCGTCAGTAAAGCCAGGCGTTAGTCACGCTTGGTGAGATATGAAAGAGCAGGGGATCCTCTGCCGTAAGGAACTTCTCGCACACACACACACACACGTGCCTTCATCTTTCCTCCTTCCTCTGCATCTTTCCATTCTCCTCATCTTTCACATTACACTTTCATCACTTTAATGCCTTATATGAAAGCAGTACAAAAACACTTATTGCCAGATAACAGCTGATGGCCAGATTCATTTAGCAACACTGAAAAAGGACCAGTAACATAATTAAATGAATGGACACATTGTTGAAAGAACTGTTTCTTTTTTTTAACAGCTGTGAAAACTGCTGTACAAATGTTATGCCTTCTGTGCACCACTGGCCTATTTTCTGCCCAAAAACATTGCATCATTTAATTGACTTCTACAACTTGAAGAATCATTTAAGAATAAGAACAGGAAATTTATTTGAGAACAGATTAAAACAAGCAGGTTATCTTATCTGAAACATGACAGTTTGTCAAAAAATATTTTCATTATTTTATAATGACAGCATGGTGTAAGATATAAAATAGGGAGCTTGGGAATCTGGTTCAAATGAAGGTTTTTAAACTGAGTTCATAAGGGTTTCAGGCAGTAAAGTGTCTTCAGGAAAAATACACAGACCATTGCAGAAATAGAGGAACAGATTCATCTATTTTGAATGTGCTCAAATGTCTGACCTAGTTAAGGTGGGTTTGATTTATTTTCTCAGGCACTTAACCAGACTCAAAAATGGACATCATTGCTGGCAAGGTAAAAATGAATGTGGCTCACCCTCATGTATTTAAAATGAACTTTCCTTTTTGCTCTTTTTCGTTTAGGTTTATTGTCTCCATCCTTGTTCCTTGCATTCATTTATGATTTTAATCAAACTATACAGGCGTCAGTATCATTTAAATCTGATCAGTTCTGATTATTATTCAGCCCGTCACTTCCACTTAAAATACTTCTACAATTCTTGGCATTATATCAGCGTAAGTGAAATATGCTAAATGTGAAAACTGACTTAAGTAAGCTTGTGAGAAACAACAGGTTATTCTGGACAAAATTTCAGCTAAAAAGGATATACATAGGAAATTAGAAATAGTGGCACGTTTGTTTGTGTCTGTCAACTGCTCAAGTGTTAGTTAACATCCATGTCTGTCCAGACTAATAGAGTGTATACTGAAGAGACTAAAGGAGTTCCTAAAACTCGAGTCTAATCCCGCTAATTTTCTGAAGCTAAAAATGAAAGAAGTCCCATAAATACATTGAAAATTGTATTATAACAGCTGCTTGCTTTGATATAACCAACAAGCAAACAAGTGCGGTGAAACCTGACCTTTTAATAACCTTCCTTGATTTTTGCGGAAGTTTCTCACAGGTAGACACTTTACTTTTGGTTTTAGGTTCACAGTTTACCAATATTCCAAATATTCAGGTATCAGTTTATCAGGGTGACTTTCTCTTGAGCTCATCTTTCTCTTTTCTGTTCTGTGCTAACACACACAGTACAAACTCCAAAACACAAGAGTGTTTACCTTTTGGAAAATGAGCACTCTAAATCCATGATTACCTTGCATCATTTCATGCATATCAGGGAAAAACTGATTAACCGGGGTGTAAAATTGAACCAATTTAACATTAAGGAAGCAATTACAAAGATTTTTGGACCCCTTGATCAAATATAATGTGTCATAAAGTGGTTGATTGCCCAATTCTATTATTCAATCAGGCTGAATAAGGTTTAGCTGTAGATCCAACACACAATCAAAAAAGCATTAATTTAGTACAGAAATGCTATGACACATCTGAACACTCATCTCAAGAGACATCACGGTGAATCCCTGATTGCTAATACAGCTAGAAAAAGCAACAACAACAAACAAGACAAAGCCATGGATAGTGAGGAGTTTTTTCCACCATAACTCTGACACGACTCAGCATGGTTAAAGCTAATCGAGCATCTGTCACCCAATTTTTTGCTGAAGATTTACAAACTTGCACTGTGGTCACTTACAGTGAGGGCTTTCCTGATAAAATAACGTAAAGCTGCGGTAAGACATACCGACTCAACAGTATTTCAGAGTCAAATATGTGGCGAAATCGTATATCAAAGTAAAAATTGAAGTTTAAATGTATGAAGCAGAAAATTATGTTTGAGGTGGCTGTAGTGCAGGAGAATGGGCGGCTGTCTATCAATCAGAGGGTCAGTGGATCGATCCCTGCTGGCTTTTCTCAGCCAGCATGCTGATGTGTTCTTGGGCTAAACACTGAACCCTATGACTAGTCGTGATAGAGGCAAAAGCATTGTGGAGCCTGTACTAGACCTGTACCTTTTTTGCATATCATTATTGCTTAATCCAATCGTTACATTTTATCAACTCATTAGGAACAAAGAACCTGATAGTGCCACCTTAATACCACAAAGAGAAATCAAAATGTGTTAAGGGTTAAAAGTTGTGGTACATGCAATGACAACACAACGCAGCTTCTTCGCATTAACAGCATTTAAAAGATAAATGCTGAATTACTCCCAGAGAAAGCAACTGAATGGTACATGTATGTTTGTCTGATCTGTTTCATGACCAGATTATTTTACATATGCCCAAACATGACCATGTTGGAGTTACAAGAATATGTAAAGGTGCAGTTTAAGTATTGCCTCCTCATTTGCAATTTCAGACATACGATAAAACACCTTTCCAGCACTGAAGTATCTGAGCATGGCCCCCTTCAACAAACAAACTGATGTCAGTCTGTGAATGGATCATAGTAACCAACCAACATGACTGTCTCTAAAAAATGTCTTACAGAGTGCACAACTCCATGTTATCCTCAGGATGCATTTGCTGTTCACCCTCTTCAGCTCTAATTCTGAAAGACGAAACTCCAGCTCTTATTGTGATTCACTTTTGCGTTGACTTGTTCTTTCTCTCTTCAGCTCCAGTATAGCAGTTGTCTCTCGGCCAGGCTATATCTAACAGGCTGTCATGGTGAGGTGATCTAATAGGACAGAAGTGGAGTCCATACAGATTATTATAGCCTCTGTGCTGCACTAGACAACAGCATACCCAAGAATGCATGCACTCTCACACAAACAAGTCCTATGGTCTTACTGTATCTTATTATATCACACTGTAACATTTTTTTATACACTAAATACTCTCCTCTCGGCTTCAAGGTTTCTTCAATCAAAAAACCCTTTTATGGGGTCTCTCTCCCCTTTTTTCAGACCAGGTCAAGTTTTCACAGTCCTGTTAGGACAACTTTATAGACCCATTTATGAAGTCATTTTTGGGTTAGTTGTGTTTCTAATGACTATTCACAGATGCAGCAGAGTGCACCAACATTTCCTCTACATCAAAGGAGCTGCTTCTTAAGCACATGTGTGGAACTTAATATTTCATATGTTGATTTTCCACTCAGAAGCTTCAGAGTACTTTGCAAGATGATGCTTGTCAATTTTAGACTAAGCTCATCCGTTAAACAGAGGCTGATGTTACGTAATCAACAAGTTAGCATATTTGTGAGGGATATGATGGTATCTATTTAACAATGGGTTAGAGATACCATAGAGCTGGTCAAGAGGTGAAACCCTTCACAGTCATAGTAGAATGATGGTGAATCTGGGACAGCCGCGACTGCTAGAATATGGATTAACTGTATTGACAAATGTTATGTGGAAATTACATTTTCAATCAAGAGGAATTCACTGAGCACACAAATTCTGTTGGATTATCTACCTGCTTATCCAGTTAAAAGTTGGAGGGTTTTGAGAATAGTCATGCTCTGTGTGATACCTCATCACTGTGCTTCAACAAAAAGCTAATGACCAAAGAACCTTAGCGCATAAAAAGCTTCCAAATCAACTTAGGTGTCACGTTCTTGTGTTGTAGTATGAGGGGTAAACAAAACAGAAGACCAACACTGACACAAGAGGAATGTGAGGGCTACAGGTGTCAGGCAGTGAGGACTTTGACTCTTTGCTAGACTTAAACGTTGCTCTACTTGTCGCACCTTTGTACTACACTGTTAAACTGCACTTAAGAGTAGAAACAAGTACAAAAATCTTTCTAAGATAAATAAGATGAAGAACCAGGACACAGACAGCTTTTTTTTAGTGTGTTTACATTGATTTTAAAAGAGTAAAATAGTAAATGGTCCACACATATATAGCATCTATTTAACCTTGCCCAGGCTGTACAAAGTGATTCACGTGTTTTACAGGGCTTCTTATCATATAATGGACTCTAAATTCAGTATACAGCCACAGCCACCAAAAATTATTCTGATTAAAGCATTGGAAATGTCAAAAGAAGAAAGAAAAGTTTTTTGGAGCAGGTAAGTGTACTCCTGCCATCATAAGCGAAGACTGTGTTATTAAAATATGGATCTGGCCACCTTCATAAAAACTTTACAAGTGAATGAAAGCAATGCAACAATGTTTGTTTCCTTAGTAGTCTGGATAAAACTGTATCTAACTTGATTTGTGACCAAAGTGAACATTTCATTGATAAGATTCAAGTCTTGACTGCTAGTTTCACATCATGCAGCACAATATCAATTGTGTAAATTGTTGTCCTGTTTAAAATCAAATAAACTATAAAACAAAGTATGTTTTAAGGTGAGACCTTTGACAAGCCATTGCCCTTTAAACATGCAGTTTTCTTGGTTGTCAGTCACATCCACCACTCACTCATACTCTCCAGAAACGTCCAAAGGAGCAAGATCTCAACAGCTAAATGCAGAACTTTAGGCTTTCTAAGCAAGTAGATGACTTGACTGTGACTGCATGCACTTCTTATACACAGTCAATTATTATAACACATACGTGGGGAATGTTCTAATGCTATGCCCACATAGCAAATACTTAACTTTTCATCCTTCTAAATGATTAACAGAAACAACACAATGTAATGCAGAGGCTATTGTTAGTAACCAACAAGTAGGACAGATACTATGTCTTAAATCATTTTCAAAGTAAATCCACAATAATTGTGATCATCGATACGTAAAAAAGCACATCGAAAAATCAGCCGAGTATAATTTACCAAGCAAAAAAGAGCAGCTGAAAAGAATTTCCCAAACGTGAATCGTTGCTATTTTCTGTTTTCAAAAGGCTTGTGAATAATTCCAAAATCCAGGAATTCTGCTCTGATTGCTGATTATAATTAATGTAAAATTACAAAGGTTGTCAAATTCCATTTAAATTCATCAACAGTTGCATTAAAGGAACAGAATGCAAGATAGATTATATCTAATAGTGAAGTTGCATATTGCAACCAACTGAACCAAAAAAGCCTCATCATCTCCTTACAAGTGTGCATGTGAAACCACTGTGGTCAAATAAATAAATAAAAACAGGAAAGCCCGCTGTGGAGCCAGTGTTTAGTTTGTTATTTCTGGACTGATGGCGGTACAACATGGCAGACTGCAAGGAGGCAGACCAGCATTATCATGTGTCTTATTCTAAGGCAATGAAAGCAAACTACTAACTTTCATCTGATTCAGTACTAAAGAAAATGTAGTTAAGGCAGATCCCTTCAAATGCTACACAGACGAGCTTTTAAGTGATTCATTTTAAGAAAAAATTAAGCATCAGGTAACACAGCTGTAACAGAGCGTCCTACAATGAAGATGTGTAATATGGAATCAGACAGCAGAACACAAATGTACTTTTCTCTTTTGCCATCTTTACTTCTCTCAACAATACATGCACACACAGACGCACACACAAACATCCTCAGGAGCCTTCTCTTATACTCTGCTGTAGGCTACTAACTCTCACCATAGTTTATCTCAAACATTATACCCTTAGTCATTACCCCTTTTTCTTTACCATCTTAACACGTTCTGACTTCAAAAGTGTCTTTTACTCTGTGCATTACTTTAACTCTACCCACTGCATGTCTTTCCACACTCTGTAATACTAACAAACTCACACACACAACAACACACACACACAAAACTCTCTACCTACCTTGCATCCAAACATCAGAGATATGGTGTTGTTGGTGCATGCTACTTTGCAGTGGCACAACATGTGGCTAATGTTAGCTAGCTGGTCCCACACTGGGGGGGCATCCTAGCCTTCATGCACACTTTTCACACACACACACATCCACACACTCCTTCACACTTACACACGCATGCACATGCATGTGTTCCATCAACCACGCTCCATCCCGTCCCACAATCCCCCACTCTACCGGCCCACCCCCCCCCCACCCCCCACCGCTTGGCTACAGTCCTCAGCTGTGGCAGGCCAGCATCCTCTCCCTCACGCTCTTTATCGCTCTCATCATCATCATCACAGTCTTCATGAGTGTAATCCTCATAGCTGGTCAGGATGCAAGGAGCACCATGGTCAGTGTCTGCCCATGCGTCAGTGTGTGTAAATGTGTGTGTCAGAATGTGTTAGCACGTGTGTGCTCAGTGTGTTGTTGTTGTTGTTGCCAGCATGTGTGTGTCAACCTGTGTGTGTGTGCACAAATATGTGTGTGCATCTGTGTGCGTGTGTGCATAGAAGTGTATGTGTTAGTCTGGATGTGTTCGGAGATGTCCTCCTCTGCAGCAGCAGCAGTCCCGGTCCTGTGTCTCCTCTGTCTCTATCTTTGTGAGTGTTTGCCTCCCTCCCTCTATTGCTGCCCTTCTCCCTCTCCCTCCCTCTCCCTCGGTTCGCTCCACTGACTCTCTCGGCCCGCCTCTCCACACCAAGATCGATGAGAGATAGAAAGAAAGACACAGAAAGACCAGAAATCTGCAACCAGTGTTAGAGATTATAATGTGTCTTCCCCTCTTTCACATTTCAGACTCTCTACCTCTATGTAGAAATTGTTGTTTTTTTATATTTATACACCTCAAACCATATAAACAATGAAGATGAGTGGGGAATTGCTATTGTAAAATAAGTACTCATTAAGATTGACTTGACCAATTATTAAAATGGTGGAAAAAAAGATAACAGTGGAAAAAAACACATAATCCAAAGAAATAAGTTAGTATGAAATATTTCAACTCTGATTAAAATGCTTCAATAGTGGCACCTGCTGGACAGGTAGAAGGAGAAAACGTAAACAGTGAAGAGCGGTGGTGGGACGGGCCGAGGAGGACAGACTCTTGCTGTCATCTTTAGGGTTAATCTCTGTATATCTGTTCATATACATATCATATTTACATGGTGAAAACACATAAAAGATACTCTAATTAAGGGCGTCCTCCCAAATCAATAAAAGAAATAATCAAAAACTTTCATCTTTCACATAAAGCTTGTTGTAGAAGCTCTAAAGGGCTGTTGAGCAAACAACCAGAATGGATTTGAACTGAGGAGAGGTCAGCAGTGGGAAACAGCTGGGAGGTCAATGAAGAACTCTGCTCTGCTGCAGCAGCCTCAGGCCTTACTGCCTCAACTGTCCAGATGCTCAAGTAAGACAAATGTCCCAGCTGAGATTTACAAGTGTATGCATTGTGAGATTAAATTGTTTTACTTCCATTTATTATGATTTTTAGGTTATTGTTTGGATTTTTAGATCCAAAACATCAGTAGGTGCCAATTGGGGCTTGTTTCACAAGTGTCCTTGTGGCTGTGTGTCATGTAAATTTAGTCACCTGCTCAAGTTTTTTGGAGCCTGTTTCACAGTTTTATAATCACAGAAACTATGAATTCACCTCAAGTTAAGTGTTAACATTAGTTCAGAGGAATAACATTGCCAAGGTCTGCTTGGAAAACAGGAAATATAATTACTGCAATTATAATACAATTCAGCAGTTACTATCTCAATAACTGACAAGGCAACCCAGTCTCATGACAGATTGTGCATTTACTCCAGTTTGTGCTTTCTAGATTCACCAGTGTGTAAAATTTACCTCATAAAAAAGTTAAAATTGTAGTACAACTATTATGAGGAACCAGGTTGGCTGTTTTTAGCCAAACCAAATGTTTGCAGCCTCACTGAACACAGCCAGTCCGATTTAATTGAGAATTAATGAGGCGCTGTAAGCTTTGTGCACAAACTTCAAGAGAGGGAAGAGAATCACCAAATCTGAGGAAGACCTTAGAGATAAAGCTCTATGGACATATTAAAATGTAAAGAACCCCAGGTTTCGCCATTTGCTGAAATAAGGACCCCAGCGCAACTCCAGAAATTATTCTAATTGCATTTAGCCGAATAAAGTCTAGGTAAAGGATTCAATGAGTAAGGCTAGTCAAATACCTACTTCAGAGATGAGTGACTCATTTACAATATGCACTGTTAACATTAATGAGGTGGGTCACTCAGCACTGGCACTGAAAAGACATAGCTTTTTATATTTCAGACAGTCGTCTAATTCTTGAGATAAGAAAATAAGAAGGGAATTCAGAATGACCTGACCACTTATATTTTCATTATATACTGTATTTTATATTGTAAACAAGATGTAGCAATGTGCAGTCATTTAGAAATTCAAAGATGGGAAATTAGATTGTTGCAGTGTTAATAAAAAATGTAATATTCATAAATAGAAAAAATAAAATAAGAGAATAAGGACAACAAAAAAGGGAAGATTATGTATTCATCTTAAAGGAGTCCATTCTTCTGGCACAGTCATAATAAAAAGGAAAACAAGCTGCATCGTTAGATGTATTGAATCATTAACAGGTAAATCGTAATTTAATCAAATCAGGAGGCAAGCAAAGATTCACAGCTGTAACTTGCATCCTGATATGTAAACTCAGTGGCAACCTGTTCTCATTTTTTAATCAACAGCAATTGCTGCAAATTAGCCAAACTAAAAATACATGTGTATTTTTAGTCTAAATTTAGATTACTATTAAGTAGGCAGCTAATGTAAAATCACCTGATGCTGAGTGTTAATGTTCCATCTGCGTGCTCCAGTTTTTTTAATTCACCAGACGCCACTAATGTGGAGGAAGGGGCAGATAGAGAGACCCTAGAGAGGATGAGTGAGACATAAGCAATGTTGTTATATCACCCTGAGTAAAAGGCCATGATACCCATACACACATATGTACACATGGTTGACTTGATAAATTGACATCTGAACTCGGCACTGCTGAGTTGGTGTCAGGGAGACCACTCTGGCACTGAGCCATTTCAAACAACAGTGGGATGTTAAGAGTGGAAGAAGCAGAATAAAAACAAATAATGCTCAGATATCTTTGCCGCTGCGTCAGATTAGCTTTGGTGCTACAGATTAAATTTCTTGTAGAAAGCAGCCATTCACACAAGAAGAAAACCGCCCAACATTAAATAAAAAAGAAAAAACAGAATAACAGACACAGGGTTTTTGTTATGGATGTGCGCTGCCTCAGGCACTCGTGAGTACAGTCTCAGAGACGGATAAAAGAGTTTGCATGCTTATCAGACAGAAAAACACTCCACAGCAGGTTATAATACTCTGAGACAGGATTGTCCAGCTCAAAACAGGAAACATTTCACTGCAAAAACTGCAAGTGCACTTTTATCATTTGTGTACAGTAAAGTTTTAAGTGACCTTGCACATATTTGGTTGTTTCAATCCATTTTTGGAGGATGTCCCACTGTGTTGCATAAACAGCCGAGCAACCTTTTTTGCTGGATGACCCTGAAGGTTTTTACTAGAGACCTCTTTGATGGCACCCCTGCTATGTCTCTGCAAAAGCCAAATTAAAATGAGAGTGCTGTGCTTTTTTTGGTTGGACTGAACATTGCCGTGGGTGTAGGTCACTGGCAGGACATTGTTTCTGTATACGTGTTATCAAATGTAAAAATGGGAATTGTGCCAGTTTTTACAATGTATACAAAGCTTTCCAATCAGAAGCATCCAACAAACTCTTGATCCATCCTGTGTACAACACATCTCATCCTATTTAAGGTATCAGAGATTTTATAACAAAAAAGTTTTGTCAAATACACTTCATATGAAAATGTACTGTTTTGGCAACATTTTATGTAAATATTAAAGAAATACTTAAACACTGAGTTAGTTGTATTCAACTTTTATGGCTCTTATTGATTATGTATCCTTGTAAGCATAAAATCAATATTAAAGTACCTGTTTACCAAATAAATCCAACTTAAGTAAGATACTGTATGTTTTTAAATATATGTAAAAAATCTTACTAATACAGCATAAAACACGGTGACCATACCTCAGAGTAGTAGCAGTACATTCATTTAAAAAAAAATATTCTGCCAATCATCTTCTGCATCTTATTTTATGAAGATGTAAATAGGGAGAAATCCCCATCGCACATTAACAAAGACTAAACGGTCACCACTTTCTGTTGGTGTATTAGTAATAAGAAGAGCAGTTCCAGAGATAGTGGCCCAGACAAAGAAGTCCCAAACAGTCTTTCTATTTGCTGCAAAGGAGCATTATTTGATAGGCGGCAAATGATCATTTAGTAGACAGATTTCACATACTTGTTGAAAGATTATGACTCTATTTCTATGTACTTGTATTTGTTCTGTGTGGGCTGGTATTTGCTCTGTATAATAAGGAATACATTTCACAGCTGTATAACCAATAAGACATAATTGGAGATTACACTAAACTTCAGTAAACAGCTATCAGGAATGATCAGTTTTCATTCATTTCTGCTTTTGTTTTGTAATTTCACTCTCCCATTCCATTTCCCTTGCTCTGATTTTCTTAAAATGTCTTTTAGCCAGTTTTGTATCTACCTTTTTTTTGTGCTGTAAAAGGCCATGTAACTTTGCAGTCTTTTTTAATACGATTTCCTACTTTTCCCTATTTTAACCCTGCACCATTACATTGTAACTAGACACATACTGCTGCTTGGTCAAAAGCCTTTTAAACCAGAAGATACGTATTCACCGATGCACCTGGATCTGCTCTAAAGCTGCATATTGCTGGTTATTCCTCTGATGTAAGTAAAACAGTGGCTGCTACAACTATCAAGTGAGACAGGGAAAAACACAGTTTGATCATGTTGAGTTTTCAACAAGTAGCACTGATTACATAAGGAGGCTGGAGTGGAGGAGAGAGAGACGCATGGCTCCTAAGAAAGACACTGAAGCGTGACTTTGACTTAATTTGCTTTACTACTGTAGTAAATTGTTGCACATTAAAAACTTACATGATTTCTTGATAATGATAAAATCTAATTACATAAACTCAACAAAAGAGTTCAACAGTTTTAATTTTTGTGAGTGCTGAGCTCAAAGGAAGGGGAGGATTTTTCGAGATAAAGGGCAGTGGAAGTCAAACAAGTCAAAGCTCACTTCAGCCGAGGCTCTTGATGCTGATGGCTGGGCCATCTGGACTGTAACACACCACACACACACACACACACACACACACACACACACACACACGCTCAAACGCACACAGTAGTGTCGCTGTGGTTGTCTTTGCCTTCTCACCTCAACTTGGAAAACAAACAACGCAGCATGAGAGAGAAGACGACCAAACCAAACACCGACTGCGTTTCCATGCACAGTGATATCTTGACTGCAATCATCGTGTTTACATGATTTGCATATAGGATATACAGTTTACATTTAACACAGCACGGTCCAATTAATGACTCATGCCAGTATCATGTTCCAAAATGCCATTGTGATGCTGCGCCCATCAAAAGCCTTAAATACATTCATACCAACCAAAAGTGTGTGTTCAATATTCATGCCTCAGGTTACATTTAAAGCTGGTACTCAATAATAAGAAATTACTTTTGGAAAATTTCCAACTGCACACAGATAAAGAACACACAGATCCATGCCTGAAGCAGTCAATTAAGTTTCCAAGTTTATACCGCAAGACAAGTTATAAACGTTATTCAGAGTGCAGCCGAGACTCTTTAACAGAATACACGAACGTTCACATGTGGGACTATGCTCTATGCGATCTATCAATCAATAGGTCAAAGTAAAATAACTCATAAACTAGATCCAACAAAAGCTGTTATTTCTGTAATATCACCTGATGACTGACACTAAACATTACATGTTGACTTCTCTCATGAAGTTAAGTGCTGTATTTCACAAGGAAAAAAGAAGAGAAAATCAAAGACCTTAAAACTATCTTCATCCAGAATAAACCTGGGAGTGGCTTCCTTAAACAGCTAAGGCTCGAGTGCCAGCCTTCAGAAAGTCTTGGCTTTTGTGGTTAGCTAGCTGTCCCAAGGCCAGCTGTACAGTCAGTTCCTCTGTGTTTGGCAAGGAACAGATGGATATTCTGCGATGTGTGGTAATGCAAGCACCCACACGAACGCACACACACTCACACACATACATTAAGGAGAAATTAACAGCCACAGGCATTCTGGATCATATGGCTCAAAACAAAAACAAAAAATTGAAATGTAAAGACAACATAAAATGCCATCACAAACCAAATTTCTGGGACAAAGAAAATAAGAACAATGACAGCATACAAGAAAGAGGGAAATGAAAAATCAGAGAGAGAGAGGATATTACCTCATGAGCCTAGCAGGCATGCACTACGTGTTAACATTAGTAGGTCAGCCAGCACAGAAATAACTACGCTGTGTGTATGTACGTGGTAACCTCTTACAGTCCCCATCAGCCAATCACAGTGGATTTTCCATTCTGCACGCTGACCAATTAGAAAAGACTCCATACATCAACATTTCAAATGTAATCACGTGATAATATTTTACCAGTTGTGTATTCAGGTTCCACATGAGTGAATTTTCCTCCATTTATATCTGTCATCCTCTCTTTAAAATAAATCGCCAGGACAGTCTGACTGCTGCCAAAACCTCCCAGCAAATACTATCAGCTGTGCAGATGAAGTGTTAATGGACTATTATTTACTCGACATTTTATCATAAGAAATACTAATTGCCATGTCAACTGATGTTATAGCTCAAACAGCGAATTTATAGGGGTTTCAAGTCACTGCGTAAAAACAGTTTGGGAACTCATCATCTGTTGTTTTGGTCATACATACAGTGCCACTATGTGGCAAAAAACAGGCACAACAGCATCTGGGTCATTTTAATAAATATGTATCCCTATACATATATTTAGAGTCTGAGAACGTTTTATAAATCAGAAGGTTTAAGGTTTAACTATAACCAGTGGTCAACTACACTTGAGAAGTGCTATATAAATTCAGTCCATTTACTCGCCATGTTTTATTGCTGTTGCGTCCTGAACAGATCTATATTACTGTAGCCTGCCAACGCCATTGCCCCCATATAACACATTTTGCAGAAATTGGAATAGTTGTGCCCAAAGTAGGATCAGACACGTCAAAAAAGTTGTAGCAGCCTCTTCAAAAAACTAGCTTCACCAGATACTGATCTTGGCTTGTCAAAGAAGGAGCAGTATTTATATGGTGCTGAGGTGCTCAGCATGGTTTAAGACATACCAACTTTGCACATGGGCTGGAAAAAGTCATATATATTGATGAATCCAAGAATGAGATCTGTGGCGGTCATAGAAGGCCGTATATGTAAAGAGACAAAAAGAGAGAAATAATCAAACTAATAAGGAGTCACGTTGGTGGGACTAATTTATTCAGGGGGTGTTTAGCTGCTCTGGAATGGAACACCAGCACTGAATTTGGAGAAAGATTCATATTACAGAAAATCACCCCAAACACACCACAAAGCTTTGCAAGAGCAACTTGATCAAAGAGGATTCAAGTATGCTGGCTGTCCTGGATCTGGTCACCTGTCCACATTAAACATTTACTCGAGAACTCTTAGGAAGGCTGACAAATCACGGTAGGATAACATGGGCTACCACATTGTGCAGAAACTCATGGAACGTATGGTAGTGGAAAGACATTGTACAGCGTTTTCAAATTTGTGTGTAGTTTTTCAGAGGCTCAGATTTACAGTTAAATCATTAAGCTGATATTATCACTTCTGACAAAAAAAAAAACGATGATGGAATAATGCACTACATGAGCTAAACATATGCATAACATGCCATGCATGAGTGTACTAGCAGCGTTATAATATGTATTTTAACCCTTTATAAGATCTACAAAACATTTTTACAATATGTTGCAAAAGATGCAAAAAGAAAATGATTATAATGTTAATGGAACATATATGGATGTGATTTGTATTGCCCTTTTTCATATCTACACTACTGGGAACAAAATCCACTAGCACAATTTTGCTAATCTATTTTATACTCCCGAGGAACAAAATTTCAAATTAAGTCGGTTTCCAGCTTCGTTGTCTGTACATTTCAGGGTCTTTGCATCTGTGTGCAGCCTAACAAAGATTAGTCATCTGCTTAATGGGATTTGTAGCCCTGGCTGTACCCAAGCTTGACATGCACCGCAAAAATAATGTTCTCTTCCTTGCCAGTTAGATTGACCAGGACTGCAGAAAAACAAAAACAAACACTCCAAAGTTACCAGAATGGCAAACAAAGGAAGTCATGAAATCCTGTCCTCTGTGTTTTGTGTAGATCTTAAAATCTGCCCACCGACACAATTAATAATAGTCTGAGTGCAAGTAAGTGCCTTCTTTAGGGCAGATGGTTCATTTTAAGAGACAAAGTAAACTTAGTGTTCATATGCAGTGTAGGAGAGCTAAGATGTTAACCTGTACAGACAAGAACAAGAGTAGCTGAACAGCATAGCCACTGCATTTAGCCTCACCCTCCTGCCCTGGACTAATTCCCCTCAGTTACTCAGCTCCTCTTGGATGTCAGCCAGCCGCCTTGTCTCACAGCACCTCTGACACACTTTTGTGGAAATCCTTCTTAAAGCAACCATACCCTCTACACATTCAGCTCTCTCCAAATTTGGTGAATGTGCCCCCTGAATATTGTGATATGGTCCTGGCTTCAGTATATAAGGTACTTTGATGTGTAACACTGTATGTTGTCATAACACTGAAATGATAGGTGCAAACCCACACAGGCTATCATTGGCTAAATACTCATTGCCTTACATACACATATACATACCCATGTAGATTCCATGTAAACACACACCAGCTTTGAAACCAGATTGAAACTACAGAATTGACAAAAAATACATTTTAAAAATAGCTTTCCATCACTAACTACTCCTAAGAGAGGTGATGGTCTGCTTGTCATTTCCTAATAAAGCTCAGTTCTTTCTACCACAACCACAAGTCTCAAAATGTAATAGAAATAAGTGAAAATACATTACACTGACTGAAGATGCAGAGTAGTGGTCCATTTTCACATGTATTCCTCTTTGACTGGAAGTGCAATCAAGAGCCCAACAGACTCCGTCCAACTTTTTTACAAAGCCAAAAGGACACTTAATCTTTATCTATGGGTCTCATGGAGTGAGGTAGCCTTTGCCAACAGTCCTACATCACTTTGGTAGTCCTACATCCTTGGGTTCTACTGTCCTGCTGGTGCTGGGGAGATTCTCTCCTTTTCTGCGCTCATGCCTTTCCCATTGATTCATTTGTCAACCTTGTCCCCTCCTCAAAGTTACATCACAATGCCAGATGGACAGTGGTACAGATGGATAGATCAATGAAATAATGTAGCATGTCGTTTTCTGGCAATAATGATAAATAAGTCCACCAAAGCTGTATATGTAATGAACTCATGTGCTCGTGAACACAGACTGGCTCTCTTTTCCTCATTGTATCCGTGTCTCTCATGTCTTCGCTTACTTCCTTTTTGTCCGTCCTAAAATAGCTCCACCTTTGTAAAGTCTATAAGGAGCCTAAGGTAAGCCTCTTAGGAGCGACCCTTGCTCTCTTGGTGCATAGGAAAGTAGTAACACTCAGTAAGACAAAACAACAATTGCACACACTGATAAAACCAGGGTGGGATTAAGACTGGCTAAAAGAGGAAAAGAGGATTGGGCAAGATGGAAAGAATCCTGATATAAAGCCAAACACAGAGATGGTAAGGTTTGGAACAAAAAGTAGACCAACGAAACAAAGATTCAGTAAATGTTTGAAGGCTGGTTGTACATTATTTTGAGCTTCTTAGAGAAAAAAAAAAATAAAACTAAGTTGTTCTTATATCTGGCTGCACGGTGGTGTGGTGTTTAGCATTTTTGCCTCACAGCAAGAGGGTCCGCGGTTCAAATCCTGTCTGGGGCCTTTCTGTGAGGCATTTACGCGTTCTCCCCTTGCGTGGGTTCTCTTCACATACTCCTTCCAAAAACCTGTATGTTAACTTAATTGGTGTCTCTAAATTGATCCCTGGAGTGAGTGTGTGTGGTTTGGCTCTGTGTGGCCCTGTGATGGACTGGTGACCTACTCAGGGTGTACCCTGCCTCCTGCCTCTTTGCAGCCTAACTGAGTGGTCTGTGCTTCCTTATTGGATCAACACAAGCAGCTGTTACATGCACTGTGTGAAAGCTGGAAACTCACTCGAGTTTATAGTCTTGACCTCTGGGAACACCCTCTCTTTTTTAATCTTTTACCTTAGGTAAAGCAGATTAGGCTTCTGAGTGTGAGATGGAATCCCTGTTCCAGGGACGTCTGTGGATGTGCCAGGATTCTTCAGCAGGGTGTACTGGCAAGATTAATTGGTTAGCAACGTATTTTGAGCAAGCCTAAGTTTTCAATGTCACAAAGGTGGCCCTGTTTCAACTTGGTTAAATCACTATGGTAGCTTATACTACATACATGACAATTTCCAGGGGAGGTTATGTGAGTTCTACATTTAAATTGGCCTTCAAATGAAGTATATTAGTAATGTCATAAAAGAAAGCTATGTAGGTACAGTATTGCAAATGGTATGTGCAAAATATGTTTTCATGCTTGGTCCTAATTTGCTGCCCATTCCATTTTAAACTGCTTGTACTGCATCTAAGACCATTGAGACCAGATTTGATTATCGTATTGCCATATCTCACAGAGAATTCTAAATTGTGGCTAAATGGTCTGAATGGTCAAATACATCAGTGACCTCCTGGGCAAGTATGAACCTTCCAGACCCCTCAGGTCATCTGGATCCGGTCGTTTATCAGTTCCCAGAGTCAGAACCAGACATGGAGAAGCTGCATTCAGCTTCTATGCTCCACATGTCTGGAACAAACTCCCAGAAAGCCTCAGATCAGCTGAAACACTCAGTGTATTTAAGTCCAGGTTGAAGACACACCTATTTTCAGCTGCATTTGAATAAAGCTCCATATCTGAAGCTTGAAACTTAATCATATTTTAACTACTGATTTTATCTGATTTTATCTATTGTTCTTTTTTGTTTAAAATTTAAATCATGCTTTTTATTTCTACTGTTTTAATGTATCTGTAAAGCACTTTGAATCGCCTTGTTGTTGAATTGTGCTACACAAATAAACTTGCCTTGCCTTGCCTAAAATAAATAAAAGTAAAGCTCATATTACAAGATTTCAGTCATGATTTTACTGTTTGTGAAAAAAAATTTATTTACCAAACTGACAAGACACTGGTCTGATAAAAGGTTTGACATTATATTTACAGTTTTTCAGATGAACGTTTAACAGAAAACAAAGATTTGTAAGGTGTGGTTTCTATTGCTTTGCACCCCTCACCCTCATATGTTTTTAAAATATGTTAATCTAGCATCATACTGTATTTACTTCAGTTACTGTTGGGTTAGCATGTTAATATTAGGTGTAGGTTGTGAATCAGAGAAGGTTGAAACAGTGGTTTGTTACTTAAATAAAATAACAAAAAAAGCAACAGTCAAACTTGCATTAGTCATTATTTATGCAGAACATTATTTTCATGCAAATGCAGTGTTGCAACATGTTCATACACTTTAAACATTTACTTTAGGTCTCATAACGGCTAATGGGGAATACACAACATTATAATAGCAGCATGTTAATGCCTGCCATGTTATGTATTAGAGATTAAATCATAAATTATAAACTTATTGTTATATTTGCAAATCATTTCAATCAATGTTTCTCTAAATAAATAAATGTTCTCTGCAATACATGACACCACTTGGTCACTTGATATTTTTGGTAGTTTCTGGTGGTATGTGTCTCTATAAAGGGCTAAAACAGTGATGTTTTTACAACAGTGGTGTTACATCCCACAACTGTAGGGGAGCCAAAGAGAAAAACTTAACAAAGTCTCTAGTGCTGTTTTAATGAGCCATGCATTTCTAAGGATTTATATATGTGTAAAATGCATGTTTTCATTTCCTCCCTGCCTGGACATCAGTCAGTCATTCAGTCAACCAGTGCATCAGTGATCTACCTGCGCAGTCAGCCAGCCAGCCTTTTGACTGTGTGCGACCTATCAACCCAGTTTCTGGTCTCTCTGGGGGTCACATGTTGTCAGACCAACAACTGAGCAACAGTTCGGCACTCTCATTCGAAATGTTTCAGTAGAGCACTGCGCGTTTCTCGAAAATATCACATTATAGCCAGTTTATTCACAAATTACAGCAAAACATCTGTACAATAGACAACCTGCTGCCAATTTTTTCAGAGAAAAAAAATTCTCCGTTTTACTTTCTATGAAATCTTCAGACAAAATAAATCATGTGAGAGAACATGGAACAGTCTAAACTAAGTGCAAACCAATGCGCAATATGAACAAAAACAGAAATGTATAGATTACATTCTAAAAGCTGTAAAAGATGAGTGAATTACACTTATCGTCCTGATCTGTTTTGTTCATTTGTCTCACCTTAGTAGTGAGGATACAGATGCAGTCCATCCTCACCAGTCCACCTGACCAACTCTCAACAAAACATCTTCCAACTGTAACTTCCCCATTCTACCTCTCAGCCGCTTGTTGATGTTGGTAGCATCTTTTTGCCGTCTGCCTTTCTCTCCATCTCTTTCTTCATCCATCAGTCTCTCTCTGCTCTGTTTTTCAAGCCATCTCCACCTGTCCTTTCACCAGAGCAGCCAGTGTAGACTTTTCTGCTAAAATAGAGGCCAATTCGGAAACATGGCAGCTGTCCCGATGCAACTCCACCCGCTCTCTTGTTTCCCAGCTGCTGTCTTCGTTTTATGGCTGCTGGTTGCCACATTTTGACCTCAAAGAGAGCATAGCTCAGAATATATATATATATATATATATATATCTGCGTATGCACGCGAAAGACACTTACACACACACATAAAAAACATGAAGCATCTAGAGACTTGTGCAGAAAGGCATACACATGGATGCCCAAGCAAACACTCACAGGCAGACGTGGATACACAAACATAAGCACATACACAAATTCATATACTACACACACAACACTCTTCGCTGCTTTATCAGGTCAGGTCCCTGGCAGGAGTGGGGGGTTAGACTGAGTGAGCAGCAACAGCGGTATAGCAATGGATGCTCTACTTTTAACTTTGTGAATATCAGTGAATTAGAGCTCCAGATGCATCTTGAAGCCTCAAACATTAAGTGTATTTTACACAATCAGGCTATTTCTAGATGCACAGCATTGCTGCAGCTGATGTTGAATTGATCATATGATAACATAATGTAAACAGCAGGAGATTTAAGGAGGAATCAGAGAGTTGTCATGTTTTTGTTAGCAAAATTACCAAAATGGATCATCCTTGTTGATCTGTCAATCTGGTGAGTGTGTGTGTTGGTTGGTGGAATAGTAACAGAGACTACTTCCACTGGCCCAATCCCCATTTTAACTTATTAACAACTGATGCAGCGGGTAGATATACAGCACTTATTCTGATGTTAAGAAGCTGTCATGGGTTTTTAAAACAGCAAATCACTTACCTATTCCCAAGTCACTTAAGACAGCTGCCATTAAGCCACTCCTAAAGAAGAGAAACTCTAGACGCCTCTAACATGAAACAACTACAGACCTGTCTCTAACCTCTCTTTTATATCCAAGATTATCGAGAAAGTTGTATTTAACCAGCTCAACGACTTTCTGAATGAAAGTGGAAGTCTTGATAACTTTCAATCAGGCTCCCGACGTCATCACAGGACTGAAACAGCTTTGTTCAAAGTGTTAAACGACATAAGGCTGAATACTGATTCTGCTAATGTTTCAGTCCTGGCTCTGTTGGATCTCAGCGCTGCGTTTGATACTGTAGATCACAGAATCCTGTTGCACGGGCTGGAAAACTGGGTTGGACTTTCTGGAGCGGACCTTAACTGGTTCAGGTCCTACTTAGAAGGCCGGAGTTATTTTGTTACAATTGGCAGCTATGAATCTGAGCGAGTGGCTATGACTTGTGGAGTCCCCCAGGGGTCAATTCTTGGACCTCTTCTACTTAACTTGTATATGCTCCTTTTGGGTCAGAAATTTAAGAACTTTAACATCAAATATCACAGTTATGCAGACGATACACCACTTTATGTGTCTCTGTCACCAGACGACTGCAGCCCAGCAGACGTGCTGTGTCAGTGTCTGGAGGAAGTAAACTCCTGGATGAGAGAGAATTTTCTACAATTAAATGAAGGCAACACTGAGATCATTCTGTTTGGTAGCAAAGAGAAAAGGGTCGGCATTGGTAAATATCTTGAGACTCGGGCCCTTACAATCACTGACCAAGTTCGTAACCTTGGAGTGTTGATAGACTCAGATCTGACTTTCAGCAGCCACATCAAAGCTGTCACCAAGGCAGCTTTTTACCACCTCAGAAATATCAACAGAATTAAAGGTTTCCTCTCCCCAAAAGACCAGGAGAAACTCATCCATGCATTCATCTCCAGTAGACTCCATTACTGTAATGCTCTTTTAACTGGACTTCCCAAAAAGAGCATTAAACATCTGCAGCTCATCCAGAACGCTGCTGCTAGAGTTTTAACCCGGACTAAGAGATCTGAACACATCACACCAGTTTTAGAATCTTTACACTGGCTTCCAGTCAGTCACAGAATAGATTTTAAAAGCCTGCTGATGGTTTGCAAATCCCAAAACGGTTTAGGGCCAAAATACATCTGTGATATGTTCAGAGAATATAAACCCAGCAGAGCTCTTAGATCCAAGGACTCAGGTCAGCTGGTCCAGTCCAGAGTCCAGGTTAAAAACATTTCTTTTCTCATGTGTCTATGCATGAAATCTGCACGATATCTTTGAACTTATCTAGACTGTTGCTTGTTTTTAATTCATTTTAATTATTTAATTTGTTTCTCTTTATATTCTTTTATGTATTTTTAATGCTTCTTCCACTCCCCGCTGCAATGCTTTTATTTTATGTAAATCACTTTGAATTGTTTTGTACATGAAATGTGCTATATAAATAAACTTGACTTGACTATTGTACTATGAAGTTGCAAGAAAAAGTTCAGTTACATATGTATTATTGTGTTGCTTTTCAATGAAAAGCTGAGCAGCACATAAATGTTCAGCATTACCAACAACACCAATACAAGCACACAGCACAATATAGAACTGGAAGGATAATTGTTGCCAGATGCACATACAGCAGTGCAAAGAAAACAATTGTAGTTTTTAAAAGAAAGAAAAGAAAAGCACAAGCGATACCAGCACTGATTCCTGGGACATGTGCCATCAGCAGCCCAATATATGTGTTCAGTGAAACCTTGTAGTCAAATAGTTTTAACAACAGAAAAACAACCAATCTACTTTGCAATAAGATCAACTCACTAAAAGCATTTACATGAATCCTCTAAGCACATTCTGCTGATTCTACTTAACAATAAAATGTTACAGAACTAAACCGATACCCTTTGTCATATTGTTATGCAATAGAAGCTACTGTTCAAACAGCCAGCTTACATAAATAACCTGTAATTCTGCCAACTGCAGTCACAAGCAAGTCTCTCAATATAGTGGCTCAAAATGAGACATGCAGTCATTAACATGTCCAATACCTTTTCCATGAAGAAGTGAGATCTTGAACATAAAATCAAGAGAAAAATCAAACTGAACACCCCAAATTGTGTAAAATTAAGCTAAATCACATTTTAAACTGAGGAGGCATCATCTTGTGTAGCAGTGGTTCATCTGTATTTGCATTTGAAAGGTGTAATGTTTGAATTTAAAGATATTCACAAGTTACAAGACTGTTGTTACTGACAGCTGTAACTAAAATAAAATTCTGCTTTTTAGCCCCAATCACTGATGGATAAGCGAATAAAAAGATGTTTGACACACAAAAAGATACTATGAAGACGATGAAATCTACCAAAAATGCACAACAAGTCCTCCACAACACCTGCAATAAACTTCCTTCGGAGAAGAACCAATCTGCATCTCAATGTGCTGTCACCAGCAGAGGTATTTCCTTCTGGTTTCCTCAGGCACAAACACAAAAGAATAAGAGATGTCTTACCTTGTTGGGGGTCAGTGGGCTTGAAGCTGGCCTGGAGTGGGTTGGACCATGGCCGGGACTAGCGGAGGTGACTTTTACTGGCCCAGGGCTTAATGGTCTGGTAACAGAGATGAGGGAGAGAGGGTGTCGAAAGGTTAACTCTGAAAGCTGTCAGTTATTATTTTGTCCAAAACCTAAAACCCAAATGCAGTGCTTAACTCGAAACCACAAAATTTTCCCGGAGTTGCTTTATCAACTGAGTTTGCTTGAAAAAAAGGACAGGTACATGCTACACTTGTATATTAATGTTATCAAAGGTTGCTATGAAAAAAGCAATATCTTGACATACTTTAGATGAGGTTCTTTGTTCAGCTGTGCAGGGGGACTTGTGGGGCTTTGGCCACCGAAGGTAAGTCTCTCATGGCTGGGACTTGTTGGACTCTTGCTGGGAGTGACCTTATCCAATCCTGGATCTTTACTGGTTGAAAGAGGTGTAGAAACTACGGTGGCTCCTGTGTCCATGCTGAGACCTGTGCTAGTGTCGGAGGTGGGTTTGTCTGGAGAGGTTGGAGACACAAGGCCTTTGATGGTGCTGGAGACGAGGGCGGAGACTGTAACCAGGTTGAGGTTAGGAGATCCCGGAAGGTTCTGCAGAGTTGTGGTGCTCTCTGAAGACACACCAGGGCCGATGGCAGTGACATGTGGTTTGGTTCCATTCACTGACACTCCAGGAGAAGTTTTGTTGGGGCCAGTGGGGCTTTCCATTTTGTTCACGGTAAAGTTAGAAGAAGTGACAACAGGTGGTGAGGATATTTTAGAAGTATCTGGTTCTGATGATTTAGATACTCCAGTTTGGACAGGAGGAGGAGGAGCACGGTACTTGACTTTGGCTGGCTGTGACTGAGATGTGCTGGACTGTGTTGCTGGAGTAGATTCTTTTGTGACAGATGGGACAGGAGGAGCAGGATACTTGATTGACCTAGGCTTAGACACCAACGGCTTTGGTTTGGATGGTTCACCAGAAGCCTGGGGGCTCAGGGAACCAGAGCAGGGCTGTGTCTGGACTGTGGGTTCTGCTGGTAGGTTGCTTGGGGAATGGAGTTTCCCGGGGCTGTCCCTCGGTTCCACAGAACAACTGCTGTCTGCCAAAATGGTCAACTCGTAGTACTCCTGGATATCTGGAGAAATTTAAAGCATGATGAATGAAGAGTTGGTGGTATATTTAGACGAGAACAAAATACCTTGCAGGGATAGATTAAATAATTCATGACTGTATATATTAAAACATTACTAAATTTGAATGCAGAATAAAAGCAAGTGCAATATTTTATTGTGCATAGCATGAGTTTAAGTGGGTCAAAAAGTAAAGCCATTATTTAAGCTTCTATTGATGCTACTCTTTTTTCTAAAAGGATGTTTTTGCTGCTTCTCTCCCTCTATCAGACATTCAACCTACGCTTGCTGAAAGGCAGAGAGGCCCAAAAAGAGAGCCATGCTGCCTCAAATAAATGATTACAGTTCATTGTTACGATCTATTGGACTGAAGAGACCCAGATTAAACTATAGTCAGGATTAAAATAGAGCACCTGATTAATAAAACAGTCATTGAAAAAAAGAAAAGTCTCTATTCTCATTTTCTCAGTACAGTGGTAGATATACCTCATTAAGCATAGCTAACACACTGAGGACCTCTAGTGTCAATACAGCAGCCTATTCAATTTGCAGGGTGACCACTTCTAAAAGGAAAAAGTAATTCCACTATCATTTCCCTTTTTAAAAGTAAACCCACAAAGCAAACAAATCAGGATGACTGCTGTGGTCAGAGGTTTCACTCTGCACCCAGAACAGATGAGAAGTTCAGCACTAAACCACACATTACAGGGAGATAGGGGAGAGTAAAGTGTAGAGAAGGATTTAGTTTTATAAACATAACCATAAAATACAGTACCGTACCAGAAACAAACATCCAATGATAAGGTCAAACACACTACATGTCTTCTTTACATCTAAGTATCAATAACTAGGAAAATATTCAACTACTAGTTAGAACAAAACACTGTTTGAGTATACAACTTTAACACCTGGGAAACAATACGGTCAAAGGTTAACAGGAACTTTGGCTCATGTTCACTGAACAGTATAAACATGCATGCACTCAAGCACAGAACTTTGTGTTTCTGTAAGAACTGAAGGTTTAAATGCCAAAAGCAGGTGAAACAAGGATCTGAAACAGTTTGTTGTCATAAAACCCTGTTTCCCCCCCCCCACTCATTAGGCAGCCCTAACCAAGAAAACGTACTTTCTAAAATTAGCAGCTCGTCTGAGGAATTTCTACACAGCTGCAAGATCTCTAAATGTGTGTCCCTTTTAACAAAGAGCTCTATGTTTGAGGCGACAGTCCATGTCACACCTACATTTGTGTACTCTGATCTCCATTTTTCTGGTTAACAGTCATGTGATAGCCGAGCTTAAAGTAATCATAACTAAAGAAAACAAACTACACAACTCGCCTTCTCTTGCGCCAAACCCAGCCTTCTGTCTGCAGTTCTACTGGCAAAAAAAAATCCTGCCTTGAAGCCTTCATATACAGTCCCAAACAGACTGTATAACTGAAAACACACTTTGACTCCCCATTTTTAAGACACTAAACTTGTTAACAATCATACAAACCTACCTGCAGCAAAGCTGACGCCTTATTAAGATGAAGTGACATAGGTGTTTGGTATTTTTCCATGCAGATACAGTTTTGTCAGTGTAGGTGGACCAGAGATGGAAAAACTGCTTGTTTAGTCATTAGGTTGAACTAAACCTTTTATCAAGCATAACTTTACTGATTTAAATAGCTCACCATTGCTATCATCAACCATTTCTGTTAAATATTCTTTTAATTTCTTATATATAGCACTTTGAGATTTTATTGTAAATGTAAAGTGCGTTATAAATAAAATGTATTATTATTATTATTATTATTATTATTATTATTATTATTATATCACATCAATCAAGGAACAGTTTAATTAGCTATATAAGTTTTCCAAAGCAAATGTTCTTACCAAGAAGAGCATTAAAGAGCTGACTTTGGAAGACATTGATAACTCTGTCCAGAGACTGTTGCAGCTGGCGATCCTCCTCCACAAGGCCCTGTTTGCTCCGGCTCTGGTTCTGCTGTCTCTGGTCCAATTTGACTCGATACTGCTGGAGCAGCTCAAGGGCTCGCTGAGCATCTTAACATGACATATACAATATGTTACAAACACCTTTCACATCACACAAAAAAAAGAAGAACAAAAGCACTTTTGAGCAGAGCAAGGAGATTAGGCTGTGCATTAACAGCCTTTATTTGACTGGGGATTACTAAAGTTATACCTTCAGACATGGCATGGTGTTCACCAGAGGGTGGTTAATTAAAGACAGAGTGATAGCACCTGGCTCAATAGAATGAGTGAGGGAACAAAGTCCTATTACTCTGTCAATAAGATCATACCTCATCTCGCAAGTACCAAGAATGTTGTCTTTTTATTACTCGGTCAAAAAACCTGTTTGGCTCCAGAGCTTCTTGGGAATTTAGCAGCAATTAAAGACACTGTCTGTTTTACAAAGGTAGATTTAGGTAAATGTTAATCAGCACGCCACAAAAAAAGTCATGTATAATTAAACTGGTTTTATCACATTTATTTAAGAGTTATGTCTTAAAAGTCTTTTCATTTATAAGGAAAAAGCAAATGCACTGGATTCGACTGCATTTCATTGATTATAAACTACTGTCAAATTCCTCTTTGGTGTTTTTATGTTGCCCTTTTAAGCATACAGGCTTCAATAGAACGTATGTAGCAAATGAACGCGCACATTCTGAACAGCTTATGTTAAATCACCCAACAAACTCTAAATGTACCAAGCTTTCAGTTTCACACGTGCTGCTTTTCATGAATGCCCATGTACACTCTGTCAGTGTAATGATTTTTATGTATCTACAACATTTGCACAGGAAACAGAGCACGAATCGTTCGCTGCTTTCTTTTTTGCAACTATTCGACATTTCAAAGCAGACAAGCAAACGCGCTGCTTTTACCAAATTATCAGCAAAAGCTTACACTACTTCCCCGAAAGTTGTGAATGAACAATTCTAAACCTATAAGCGTGTTTTGAACAAGTTTGTGCTCTTGCTTAAAGTGAAGGAGCACTTCCGAGATATGTAGCGACATCAACGCAACCTATTGGAGTTTTTTTTTGTCAAAAACTGAACTTTATTCGATGTCATTTCTTCAACAAAGCAAAGTATATTTGGAGAGACGATAGCCTACCACAAAATGTATGACAGACAAACACCGGGAATAACGAAAATGTATTTCAGTTACCTTTCTGTCGCACAGGCATGCTGACACACAGTCCTGCCAATGCTTGTGTTGCTGTGGTAGTGCGTGCGTTATTACAGATGTGTGCGTCTGTCCCGCGACAGCCTGCCTCCTATCTGGGACACCAAACAGTCGCCACAACAGCCAACAACAGGCTGCCTTGAAGTTAAAGTGAACTTAATGAAGTGTTAGTAAGTCAGAAAAAACCGACAGAAACTATCAACTGTGGATAGAAACCTCTCACATGCAACGCGTGGACACTGGATCCGGAGGTGCAGCTTATTGGTACTGCCTGGTTTTTTCTTCTTCTTCCTTTTCTTTTTCACTTAAAGACTGCCTCTGTCTGGCTTGTCAAACTAGTTCTCCGTTTCTACATTCAGGTGGCTAGACGTTGTCCAACCGGTTGGGCAGACCTGTGTGATAAACACGAACACGCTCGCGCACTCACCTAAAAACATCATTAAAGTAGATTTGAGAGGCTCCTCATAAGGAGCTTGTGTCCTGGAGGTATTGTCATGTTAAACAGCTATATTGTGTGCAGTGGATAAAAGCCTGGGCTATTTTAGGGTGTGCACTGAATCCACACTTAATCCACTCAGAGTTGGGGAAAGATTTGGGTTTACTGATAGTGGTCTAACTCCTGCAAAGGCTTCTCCTGTTCCCACTGTTTTTGGCTCTTGCTTTTATATTATGCGTTTTTGTGAATCTCACACACACAATAAAACACACACAAAAATGTTCAAGATGAAAGGGGCCAATTGAAATGTCTCAGGTGTAATCCCAGCAGCAGTTTGGACAAGCTCATCTCTGTGTGGCATTATCATGGTAAACAGTATATTGTGTTCAGATTAAAACTGTTCTCTTGCCATGGCTCTTACAAAACTGCTCAGCTTGGCTCCACTAAGGTTTACAATCCTTCTTAATCAACAGAAAACTGTGTCACTCACTGTTACAACTTACACATTTACCTGCAGCATCATGTCAATTTAACTTCTGAGCAAATCTGCACAAAAAAATAAATAAACAACCATAAAGAAATTAGTAGTTTTGCTATTTGTCTCAGCATATCAACCAATTTTCTGTGGAAAAAAAAAAAAAAGTCTGCCATATAATTCCATATCATAGGATCATCGGGTGCTAAATTAATATACACCCTGCCCCTGTTGGTGCCAGACTGGTTTTACTGGTTTTTAATAACTGCCAAGGAGATAATGTGGCCAAAAAAGGGCACCATGAGTCATTTTGTCAGGCAGGCAGCAACAACCTAAAAAGTGTTTAAAAGAATATGCAACATCTAGTGGTCATGAGAGTAATGTTTACTTAAAGTGTGAAAATGGTGTCCATTTTTTTGGTGTCCAACCAGGAACGTATTGTAGTTTTTGCGTATAACCAAAGCTATAAGCAAAATGGTCTTCATGAAGGTGAAGGTTGCATTGTAAAAAGAATGTTTTTTAGCCCTAACCATGATTGTTTTCTAATCTGACCCAAGTAGTTTTGATTTCTAACCCTAACCAAGTGATGCTATTACCTAAACCAAACCAAGAGGTTACAAAAACAGGTTTGTAAGGTGTTGGCGTGTTATTAACTGAATGTAACTCAGAAGTGAAAAGACGGCTGTGATATGTTGAACTCGGGCACGCATCTCTTGTTTAAGAGTGTCCTATTTCCCTTATGTTAGTAGGGGTGTTACTTTAGAGGACAGCGTTAAGGTTCACATTTATAAAACTCTCAATTATCTGTAGTTTACTTCAGTAATTTTTTTCTGATTGCTTTTTTATTTTAGTCACTACAGTTTAACTCAAATATTACTGGGTGAAAATGCCAGTGTCCAAGTGGGTGAAATCCCCTTTCACAGTCCTAGCGGATGGTGGCCACATGTTCAGCTGTATCTGGGACTGAACATTTGCGTCTCTTTGTTGTCATGAGGGATCCCATACCATGATAAAAAATAGCCAACACATTAAGATGTTTTACATCAGAATAGGTTAATAAAGAATATGGTAAGCAACCCTAAACTGAGAGTATTTCTTCCAAGTATAAATCTATATTTGATAAGTAAAATGTTTGGTTAGCTCGTTTCATTTGTACAGATTTTTAGCTTCTCCAT
This sequence comes from Odontesthes bonariensis, assembly GCF_027942865.1. Classification (NCBI taxonomy): domain Eukaryota; kingdom Metazoa; phylum Chordata; class Actinopteri; order Atheriniformes; family Atherinopsidae; genus Odontesthes; species Odontesthes bonariensis. The sequence goes on along the minus strand of NC_134520.1, from coordinate 29,382,331 downwards.
AAGAGTACATTAGGTAATTCAAAAAACTACTTCCCAACATTCAGACTTAATCTGTGCATTGTTCCAAACAAAAATGGCGATGAAGGTAACTGTAAACAGATGCCTGAAAATATTACTTGTACAATGAAGCATGAATACACAATAGGCAAAATAAAGATAGTTCAGATGTGCAGGAGGTTAAACTTTTTTCTTCTGATACTAAGCTGAGTACATCCCAGACATTTCTACTGGTTGAACTGAGAGGAAAGTAATATTGATTTTCTCATCCAACTCTGATGAACAAGTGGACTTTCATAAATGTTGCAATGTACTTTTTTGTTTTTCTTTTAAGAATCGTACAACTTGCCTCCTCTTTTTTTCCATTTTTTAATTCTTAGGATGGTTTATAAGTTTGGTTAGAGGGGTTAGTATACATCTTTTGTACAGACTGCCATGATAGTACAAAGACGTATCAGGGAGTAAAATTAGAAGAGTGAATGTTCCTACATGTTGGACATATACTGATATGTCTGTGTCTGCCTGCAGGCCAGACAGTGGAGCAGTTGTAGCAACACTTCATCAGCTTAACACACAAATGCAGGGAGCAGCTGAATGCAGGTCATAGTCTCTGGTATTGTTATCGATCTGGTCACAAGAGCTTATTGACTGTTTTGGTGGGTGCACAAAAAAGTCAGTCGCTGTGTATTTCTTACACAGACAAACACTCATTTTGATTCCAGCATAATATATGAATCAATGTGGGTAGATATTCATGCATGAATGTGTGAGTGGGTTGGTCACTCAGCATATAAAATCTTTTTTGTACAGTATCTAAAAGACAGAGTAAAGAGGAGAGGAAACAAAGGGATGTTATTCGTTTGTGTGTCTCTGTGTGCGCACATGTGATGTTAAGCACTATTGTTTATTGTCGGCCTGTTTCAAAGTAACGGTTGTTCTACAGAGGGCACTGACAGCAGGAGAACAGTGGGGCATGGTGCAATCAGGCACAGAGTAATAGGAAAAAAATGTGAGGGATATCTTTGTCATTGTAATGAAAGCATCTTATTATATATATTATATACTCCAGTTATGGGAATAGTTCTGCATGAAGTCTTGTTTCAGTAAAAGTACAGAAGGAGCATTAGCATATTGTGCTTAAAAATATTCACTCTGCAGAAAAGATTATCCATATTATATATGATAATTAATTATTTACAATGTACGTTCATCTTCTACATATTTGGGTGTCTATACTCATTCCGTACTCGTGTTGAAAACTTTTGTTGTAATCTCAGTTAAAAAAGAGCATGTACATTTTGAGAGGGCTTAGAATCCATACTGAGGGTAGTAAATTTTTTTTTTTGTTTTATGAAATTGTTTGTTGTTGTAGTTTGGTGTGGTGTACAGGTATGGTACAATCGCTTGTCATGCCATTCATGTCTAAGCTCAAACATCTAATTAAAACAGCCATGAACATTAAGAAATATTAAAGAATAAGAAAGAAAAGGAAACTATATAAATACTAAATATATATGGATATATGTATTTGTTATATGTATATACACATACAAACACACACACACATACATATATATATATATATATATATATATATATATATATATATATATATATATATATATATATATATATATATATATATATATATATATATAAGTTTACACATCTGTTTAGAGACCTCTGCATTGTGTGACTGATGCAATGGAAATGATTACTGGATTGGACGGTTTTGCTGTCCATGCATGAATGAGCTCCAGTTTACTTTCCAGAACCCCCCCCCCCCCTCAAATCAGTAATGTAGCAGTTTAGTCAAGTCAAGTCAAGTCAAATTTATTTGTTTAGCACACTTCATGTACAAAACAATTCAAAGTGCTTTACATAAAATAAAAGCATTGCTGCGGGGAATGGAATAAGCAATAAAAATACATAAAAAATTTAAAGAGAAACAAATCAAATAATTAAAATTAAATTAAAATGATTAAAAACAAGCAATAGTCTAGATAAATGAAAATATATCGTGCAGATTTCATGCATAGACACATGAGAAAAAAAAATGTTTTTAACCTGGATTTAAAAATGTCTCCATTTGGTGAAAGTTTAATCTCCACTGGCAGTTTGTTCCACTTGTTTGCAGCATAACAGCTAAATGCTGCTTCTCCATGTTTAGTCTGGACTCTGGACTGGACCAGCTGACCTGAGTCCTTGGATCTAAGAGCTCTGCTGGGTTTATATTCTCTGAACACATCACAGATGTATTTTGGGCCTAAACCGTTCTGGGATTTGTAAACCATCAGCAGGCTTTTAAAATCTATTCTGTGACTGACTGGAAGCCAGAGTAAAGATTTTAAAACTGGTGTGATGTGTTCAGATCTCTTAGTCCGGGTTAAAACTCCAGCAGCAGCGTTCTGGATGAGCTGCAGATGTTTAATGCTCTTTTTGGGAAGTCCAGTTAAAAGACCATTACAGTAATAGAGTCTACTGGAGATGAATGCATGGATGAGTTTCTCCTGGTCTTTTTGCGAGAGAAAACTTTTAATTCTGTTGATATTTCTGAGGTGGTAAAAAGCTGCCTTGGTGACAGCTTTGATGTGGCTGCTGAAAGTCAGATCTGAGTCTAACAACACTCCAAGGTTACGAACTTGGTCAGTGATTGTAAGGGCCCGAGTCTCAAGATATTTACCAACGTTGACCCTCTTCTCTTTGCTACCAAACAAAATGATCTCAGTTTTGTCTTCATTTAATTGTAGAAAATTCTCTCTCATCCAGGAGTTTACTTCCTCCAGACACTGACACAGCACGTCTGCTGGGCTGCAGTCGTCTGGTGACAGAGACATAAAGTTGTGTATCGTCTGCATAACTGTGATATTTGATGTTAAAGTTCTGCAATATGTGACCCAAAGGGAGCATATACAAGTTAAAGAGAAGAGGTCCAAGAATTGACCCCTGGGGGACTCCACAAGTCATGGCCACTCGCTCAGATTCATAGCTGCCAATTGTAAAAAAAATAACTCCAGCCTTCTAAGTAGAACCTGAACCAGTTAAGGACCGCTCCAGAAAGTCCAACAGGATTCTATGATCTACAATAACAAACGCAGCGCTGAGGTCCAACAGAACCAGGACTGAAACATTACCAGAATCAGTATTCAACCTAATGTCGTTTAACACTTTGACCAAAGCTGTTCCAGTGCTGTGATGACGTCGGAAGCCTGATTGAAAGATTGACTTCCACTTTCATTCAGAAAGTCGTAGAGCTGGTTAAATACAACTTTCTCAATAATCTTGGATATAAAAGAGAGATTAGAGACAGGTCTGTAGTTGTTCATCATAGAGGCATCTCGAGTTCTCTTCTTTAGGAGTGGCTTAATGGCAGCTTTCCTTAGTAACTTGGGAAAAATGCCTGATGCCAGTGAGCTGTTAACTATTTGTAGGAGATCACTTTCTACTGAGGTAAAAACAGTTTTTGAAAAGTCGGATGGTATTATATCCAGAGTGCAAGTTGTTGATTTCAGATGCCGAACTTGTTTCCTCTAGGATTTTTAAATCAACAATATTAAATTGGGACATAACGTCAGAATTATTTCTAGGTTTTATACACAGATTAGTTTTCTTTTTGTCTGTGTGGTTTAAATGTTTTGTCTAATTGTTTTGATTTTTTGACTAAAAAAGTTGGCAAATTCGTTGCATTTCTCAGTGTAGAGGAGGTCTGGGTTTGACTGTTTCGGAGGATTTGTGAGTTTTTCAATCATAGCAAACAGAGTTTGAGAATTGTTGACATTCTTATTAATCATTTCAGATAAATGCAGCTGTTTACTCTAAAATGTACACCTATCTTGCTTTTCCCAGATTCCATCAGATCTAATCAGATTGTTATCTGTAAAGTTTCAAGGATGGGTGAACCCTTTATAGTCTGTAGTGTTTTTTGAGTGCTTCCTATGCAGTTTTTGCTGGGATCACTGCTGTTCTGCTCTTGCATGTGAGGGTGTGACTGCAACAATTTCTTTTTGGTGGCAAAATAACATCAATGTAAGGATGCAGCTTCTCCCATCAGAACAACGCACTGTAAAAAAGAAAAGTCATTCACTTTATCTCTTAGACGTTAATTAGCATATGGGCTGAATGAAAAAACTTGTAAGATTTATATACTTACCACAATATTCAAACTTTTTTTTACTGGCAAGGTTTTGGGTCTTTTGGGTCTATGAGGCAGTGAGATAAACTATCCCTTTGTGATCCAATGCTCAGATAAGAGCCAAGAAAAGATGAGATGAACGGATCAAGAGGGATGAAGAGTAGTCCAGGCTGTTAAACTAATGGACAGAGAGACAAAGGAGCATCTGCTGAGATGACGAGAGGCTCTGGTGAGCTAAATCCACAGGAAAGCAGACATGATTCTCATCTTTCTCTTCATTTTCATCGTCTCTTTGGTTCATCTCTTCATCAAAGTTTTCATCAGTCTCTTCTCTTTTCATATGGTCTTTGGTCTTCTTTTTCCTCTCTCATCCCTTCATCCTTCCATCTGTTTCTTTTCCTGTCTGCCTTTTTTCTACTTCCTTTCACCCCATTTGCCTTCTGTCATTCGTTTTCTTGTCCCTCTCCTTTCCACCTCCCTTTTTCAACAAAAATATGGACAGAAGGTTAGAAAGAGAAATGTCATATTCTTCCGCCTTCCAAAAGTCCAAGTTCAATGCACCAGAGAAAGCAAACATTACCAATAGTGACATTTTTATTATTTGTACAATAGAGACTTTAATACATTATTCAAAACACTTCTTATATACTGAAAAAATGGTACGTCCCAAAGCCCAAAATGGCTCCAGTATAGTTGCTGCACAGCATTTTTTCAATTTTATACATATATTATTTTTTTGTAAAAATTGTATCTTAAATAGTATGTACAGATAGCATCTGCAAAATGCATTCTAAACACATGATATATATTATATATACTTCAGCAATTACATTTCTCCGTATCAATACTCAAACTTAAAACTGGAAGGATTTCAACTTGCATGTGCAAATAAATAAAGAAATAAATAGTTCTTTTAAATTGTCACTAAAGTTTGCCCAACTTATAACTCGACAGCATTTCTCTCTTCAGAGGTCAAAGTACTTTTTGTCACACAACAAAAGAAGCAGCATTCAAATTGGGTAAGTGTAGGTACTGCAGAAAGCATGAGTACATTCACAATCAATATGAGTCATTTTAAATTGGATTTCATTCACAGCTTATGTACAATGAAACTGTCCTCATTTGTTCAGCTCTTATGTTGTTTAAACACATAGAAAATGACTGTTTTTATATTCATATACATATATATATAATATATATTTGTATAACACAAATTCACAATTACAGTAGAAATACATTTTATACAGATTTGGATAGTACATGTGGTCTCCGAGTCATACTGTGCGTACTCCCATCCATAACTTTGTTACAAGTGTCTTTATAAAATATCACAATTTTTGAGCAAAGCTAAGGTATATCAATATATTTAGAAATAATTACCTGAAACATGTAGTAAAAAATAATTAGAATATCAAACTTTTCTCTGTTTTCATCATAATATCTTTGATATTTCAAACTCTAAATAGGGATGGGTGGATACCTGTAGTTCAGTCTCTCAACCACAGAATTAAACTGTGCCATTTTGTGTCCTTAGTGCTGAATTAATGGAAGTCTAATGTTCATTAGGAGAGTTGATACAAAATGGGCACAGGATGTCAAGTAAAAGCAAAGGACAGTGAATGATGTTGTTTCGCTCTGAGTAAAACATCAGGTTTTATAAATAACAGAACAGAACTCACTGCCATGAAAAGTCTTTAAGACGAGTCTTGCATTTACACAAATAAATCAACTAAACCTCCTTGATTTTTTCTGTTGTTACTTCTGTCATATCGATACAGTTTCTCCAGTGTGACCATCAGCCATCAGGACAGAAACTTCCCATATCATGGAAGTCTCTACATTTGAGTATATACTTCTTTTTCTGCTCTGTTAAATGTCTAACCTCAAATGTAATGGCACTCTTTCGGCGCCAACAGCTATATACGTTTCCTGACTCACTAAAGCCACACTTCTGCCCTCACAGCGCAGACTAAAACTGAGCCACAAAGAGACAAAACCTTTATGTTTTCAACTCGGGTAAACAAAATCAAGAAATGGTAGAGGATCTACATGGTATAAAGCATCAGAAACTCATTTAGAGATGTCTAAAGGCTAATAGAAAAAGGCTGGCTGTCACTGAGTGAAATTAATTACTCCAGTGTAATGAAAGCAAGCTGTGACCTAATCATACGATGCCTAGAAAAGGATTTTGTGACTGCTGTGAGATCAGCAGAAGACAGGACTTCAGAGGATGGCACAGGAATTATTACTGGTGTTCAGTCAGAGTGTGACTGGCTTTAAAATAGTTTTGTATTCTATAACCAGGCTGATATATCCAGTGGGTGTCATCATACAACAGTGCACAGGGCACACCAATTCATAAGTGTTGTGGTGTGTGGGGGCACAGAGGTTTTTTATGTGGATTTGCCTGTTTGTTCGTGTGCATGGCAGTGTGTGTGTAAACATTAGCATGACTTGCTCAATAGATGGCACTGCAGGACAAGTTAGACTCTGCTGAGAGGCTCAATGAGCTGAGCCTCAGAAAATATTGCTTTAGCTTTTTTCAATGCAGCTGTGCAAGCAACAAGGTATTCAAACATAAAAGTAGCAATGATGAACTATGAAAAGTGTTTTCTATACAGATAAAATAGTGTTATACTTTAGAAAATCATCCATTTGGAGAAATGATCCCTGTATGTTCACAGGGGAGAATCCAGAATATAGTTTATCAACAATAATCATAAACTTTTAGAACTTTCTGTTTAGGCCCTACTGAGAGTGCAGCTATGGAAAACTGAGCCTCTATATATGTACACAAGGCAGAAAGTCTTAAGTTTTCAATTTCTGTACACTGGAGGAAAAAAATAACCTGCAGAACAGAACAAAAGACAGTCAAAAGAATACAAAACGGGACAGTAAAAAATAAAAAAAAAGTATAACAAAAAGGAAAATAAAGGATAAAAACTGAAATAAGAATATAAGATGGCAGAAAAACAGAACAGGAAGACAATGAAGAAGAGGGAAAGTGAACTAAAGTGTTACACATACAAATAATTCAAAATCCAGTACAGACAGCAACAAAGGCAGCGGGGAAAAGCAAAAATACCCAAAACAACGAAAACAAACTAACAAGACTGATCAGAAGACTAAGCAACCACAAAATCCAAACTGCAGCAGCCCTGTAGGAACTCAAAAGGATTGAGTCCACTCATGGTCCGTCCAGCCATTGATCAGGTCCCTGACCTCAAGTAGACAGAGGAGCCGATATGTTTCCTATGGTACATTTGGCACTGGTATTTGCCTTTGGTCCAGCAATAGGCAAATAAATGTCTGTGTGTTCCTCTAAAAATGTAAAAAAGGCGGCTCATATTTCAGTTCCACAAGCCTCCAGTGGAGAGCAGGTGGGGTGGCATTAGATGGCGATGAGTAGAGAAGAGAAGCGTTGTCGTATTTGTTCGTTTTTTTAAAAAACTATTTCTAGCGCGTGCTGCTGTCTCTCAGAACCATCAAGTCCACCGTCCGTGGGAAACTCTTCAGCAGAGAGACGGCTGTCTCGTGCTCCATGTGTAAAAAACTATGTCCATTAGCCTGCAAGGCAAACACGCAGCACAGTCAACAGCATGTGTGTGTGTGTGCATGTATGTGTGTTGCAGTTTTTCCATACACATGTCTATGTGTGAGTGTTTGTGGAAGGATGGAGGGTCACTGCCATCATTATCTCAGTAACACATCACTGTTGGGGAAAAGAGAGAGAAGAGGAGGAGCTACACAGTCATGCTGTAGAAAGAGAACGGGTAAAGACAAAAAGGGCTTTTAGATGAGTTCATCCAGCTAAACTGTACATCTGTGGAGAGAATATGGAGGGGAACAGAGGGGGGAGGAAAATATGTAAGATATGAGACATGAAGGAGGGTAAATCTATTACTATAAAACACTAAGATCTCATGTTGACAGACATGACTTTCCTGTCAGTTCGGGTTAAGTTTCTAATCTTTCAAATATCCAGAAAATGCTAAGAGGGTAAGATTTTTACTTTTTGCAATTTGTGTTACCTGATTAAATCTCACAGATTTACTGGGGGTTATTAAAAATGCTGGTGTTATAAAGACATTACATCAAGACATTATTTTATACACGTTTTCTTATAATTCAGCCACATTTCCTTATATTTACTAATCTAGCTATTCAAAGAATAATATAATCCCCAGTCAACCATAATGCAATTTGCAGCATTCAGTTAAATTCTGTGTTTAGGACATTTTCAAAGTTATGTATATAAAGCACAGTTAGTGTTGTCAGGGTTGGAAAAAAATATATATACATAAATATATATTAGTGGGAGAAAAAGTCAGAAATAATGCTAATATAAAAGCAAGACAGGATTAGCATCTAATTATGGACAAGGCTTGTGCTATTTGCTCAAATACATAGGTTTCAGTGCTGTGTTGTGAAATAGGTGTAATTAAGTAATTACTTGAGGTTCAATGATGCTCTTTGTAGAAAAGAATGAAACCCCACTAGTTAGGAGATGTGGAAACACCTTAGGATACACACTGTACTTGAAAGAAGCCTCACAAACGTTAATAACTGTTCTATAGTCAAGAAGATGTTTATCAACAGTCAAAACCACATTATGGTCTATTGAAACTCTTAACTAAAAGCAAGACAGCTTATGTTTTACACAGTTTCACCCACAGAGCTCTCTGGACAGGGAGCATTCTGCTTAAAGTGGGAGTTGGCGATGTCTAAAAAATGTCGGGCGGACCAAAAGTTTTAGTTTGCAAGAATGTTCACATACAAACTGAACGCATAATATTCACTTGAATATTTGAAAATTATTGGACAATTCAAAGTCTTTTATCTTTTTTCAGTTCTGTTGAACTATTTTTCTAACTGGCATTTGGAAAGTTCTGACAGTGGGAATATGCATAGACGGGTTTCACCTCAGTTGTATATATATATAACTTCAGAAATGTCCATTTCCAACTGCACCTGCAACCTGCAGGCAACTGTTTTAAAAGAAATAGCATCAACTCAAACTCTCTTTATTAGAATACAGAATTGAATACATTTGATAAAATGGCATGACTAAGTTAATTTATTATCTTATCTTTTTTTTTTAAATGATAGATGTCCACTTTATGTTGTCTTATATCTATCTTGGACCTCTATGCAGTGAGTATATTGTTTAGCCAAAGAACCTTCAAACTGTAAACAGCATCAACTGAAAGGCGACTTGTCTGCATTGCATTATCCATCTTACTAAGAATAATAACGCAGTACAAAATAAAATACTGTTTAAGGCTTCTAAAACTTTCTGATCTTTTACTCAACGGTTCATGGGTGTCATCAGCTGATGATGAAAAAAGAGTGAGGGAGCAGAGGGGAGAGGCGGTGGTGCATGCCAAATTTCTAGATGGTACACACACAGTGGCAGCATATAAAGTGGGAAATGTTAAAAGTATTTTACACTCTTTGGTAGCAAACAGTGGGTTGATTTGTGAACAAAGATAGAGCTGCAGTTGAATAGCTAAAGTTGCACCATACAATTGTCAGGCTAACTGTACTTGACGGACATTAAAAGATGCTCTGTTTCGTCCTGCTGAATGCCCTGCCTCAATCATTTCAAAGGATTATAGAGGATGGAGGATGGTGCTGATTGTGGTCCATTTGATCATGAGTGGGAGGGTGTTTACCTGCAGTATCTTGTCTCCGGGCTGCAGGGCAGAGGCAGCAGGCCCATCATGCTGTACCCTAGTAACAAAGATACCCTATAAGTCAAAATGATACACAGTTAGGACAACACAGGGACACGATGGTTTAGAATCTTTGCCTTTCTCATGCTCAACGTGATATCCAACCCCACTCCCACAAAATAAAAAAAAGAAATCACATTCCTGCCACAAATTGTTGTTGAGTTCTCAATTTAGAGAGGAATGCAAATTATTCAAAAGTCAAGCTGAAAACAAAACTGCTAATAATTCATTATGACATATGTTTAATTCAAATTTTTAAACTTTTAAAAAATTGTTTATCAGCTAATTTTTTTGATAAGGATTTGGCACGGGATAGACATAGGATCAGAATGACAGAAATATAGATATACTAGTAGTATAAAGTATTTAAAGAATATGAGGGTAAGAACTTTGGGAAATAGGTAGGTAGCAGGAAGGGCAGAAAAAAAAATCTAGTTCCCCATATTTTCCCTCAATAAACCCAAGGCAGAGATTGTAAAAACACCAACATCTTTTCATTGAGAGCTGAAAGATGTTTTTGAACATAGAAAGTGTTGGACAATGTGGCTGTGCCGACTCAACATAGTTCAGCACATGTTGCTTATATGTTGAACACACAATAGTGAGCTAAACAGATAAATGTGCCATAGAGAAATGACACTGGTTATCTAAGAACAACATGGTGTTGTAGTGAGAGTGCAGCAGCACCTACACACTACAATCTGTGAGTGAATGCAGCAACAAACACATATACTGAATGTTAGAGGTATTAGTTGCTGTATGTGGCAACATTGACACTAATACAGTGAGTCTCATAAATGTATACAGTAGAATCATTTGTAAACTGGTGTCACAAAGTGTCTAGTTTAGGATTCAGAGCTGTGCAGATATGCAGTCATGTCATTATTTTTCTGTGGCCAGTTGAGTGTTCTTGTCAAATCTCATATGGGACTCACTGTACAATACAAATCAATTTGTTAGCAGCTGAAAAATTGTAGCATTAGTCCAAAACCAAAAAAACAGTTAAACACTATAAAGTGGTTGCACACAAAGCAAAATGTGCAAAAACATTCCATCTTCAAAATGGGCTTTCTCAGAAATTTGGATACAATCTGCCAAATTTTGAGTCAGGTGAGGATGCAGTTTTCGCAGCTCATATAAATGTTTATCTCCAAAAGATGACAACTGGTAATTATATACCAGTGACAGCTTGGTGTGCAACAACAATAGCTAAAAAAAAAAAAAAACAAGAACAGAAAATTGAATTTCAAATGTTTGCGACCCAGATTTTACAAAACAACAACAACAAAAAAATCCAGGAGCCAGGAATCACAGTTCAGTCCAAACAATAACTTAGTCTGTAACTTTTCTCACTGAGTCCTAATTAGTTAGAAGTGAAATTGATCCAGTAGCTTAAAGGGTTTATCTAGTATTTTATGTCAATCCTCAAAGATTATTGTTCTTTTCAGGCACAAGATAATGACTTCTGGAAGGTTCGACAAAGGAAATCAAAAGGGACGAACAAAGGAAACTTGAACTTAGCAACTCTTCAAAAACTTTGTGGTTCTTAGATTTTGACAGAATATCTTGGTGTTTACATACAAAAAAATCACACAGTTTTAATAATAACAAGAACAATAATAACACATCTTCTTAACATCTTTTTTTTTTACAGGTGTTATAAGCAAGCTAAGCATAAAAAAAAGTATTTTGTCATTTTTAAGCCAGTTTGCAGATGCTGCAGCTGTAACGACATAATACTGATCATAAGTAATTGCCTTGTTGTAAAACTTAAAAATACAAAGATCTCCAAATGTATGTGAGTACACTTCATGATCCAACAGTGTGGATCCATCAAGCTAAAAGTGCCCATAACAAGCTGACCACTGGAGAGAGCCACTGCACTGTGGAAAAGCCATAGCTGTAGTATTATCTGCCCTGTTGATCAAAACATTTGGTTGGCAAGCTGTTATCAAACAAAGACCTTTTTCAGCTATTAAGACTCAAGCTCATTTAAGCCTTTGTATAAAACCTTGCAGTGTCCTCTAAGACCAAATTAAACGACAAATTTGTGTACAAGGTTAGACCCACCCAGATAAGTTCTTATATGTAAGTCAGAAAGATGATCAAGTAAAGACACCTGCAATAATCTGAGCTAAAACTGCTGACAAATCAGCCGTAAGATTACTGCCACAGCTAACATATGAGAGCAATAGCTAACTATTTCAAATAGAGGATTTCAGAACAGAGTCAGAACAGGAAACCTTTTTTAAGAAAATAGCTGCTGCTGCTGGCCCTGTAACTCGAACAGAATCAAATATTCTCCATCAAATCCAATATAATCGTTTGAGGCCTAATAGGTGGCTTCTGAGATGAGAAAAGCAGACATATAACATTGCAATGTTTTAAAGTGAACTCTACGTTTCATTTTAAAACATTTGGGTTTAAACGTTTCATCATTTCTGTGACTGTGATGCGTTAGATGACATCACTGCAGATACCCAAATGATCAGCCATGAGTCACCTTCACTGTTTACCAGCCACTGCAGTATGTGTAGTGACAGGAAACATTTTAATCCAAGGCAAAACATCTGTGTTCCACATTCTCCATATTCTCCACACTAACATTACTGCGTATATATATGAAAAGCCCATTAATCATCTGTTATATACTGCATGTATAATGTAATTATCTTACAAACTGCTGTTTTTTGTTAGCATAATCTTTAGATAAACTGCTTTTCTGCATTGACTCCATCTGCTGCCTCTTTAACATAGCATTAATAATGGACAAATTGCAGCTTGCGGAAGCCTTATGGATATAAGATGGGTACGATAAAATAACTGCACAAGTCAGCAACTGTATCACCAGTTGTCCGCATAAAACTCAAAGTTAAATGATGAATTGACAGTTTCTGTGTGATCAGCCTAAACCCCCACTAAAACATCACAATTTGTCACATGGGCTGTATGGAGGCTGCATGTTTAAAGAACTCTTTGTCTTTTAAGTTTCTTTTAATAGATCTGCTGTCTCGTCGGTTACTCAGAATATCAGGTTAAATCTGTCATACGTTCCATCCCTACATCAAAGTGTTGAACATTTAAATTCACCACGCTGTCCCAGAACCAAGCAGCCTTCTTAAAATAGCAGCCAGAACACTGTGAGCAGCCTTGCTCCTTTAGACTGACTATAGCAGCTTGTTTCTAGGACAGACTGCCTTGTGCAGCAGGCCTCGGGGATCTGCGGCCCCAACAGGCTCTCAGTGCAGGAACACAGACAAACTCAGTCAAACTCAGAAGTAAAAATGACAAGTTTGGCTTAAGCTGTGATAAGCCAAGTATATACAGGAAGTATCTAATCAAATACACAAGATACATGTATAAATAAGGTATCAAAGGTCCAAAAATTATACCATGCCACACTCAAGCATTTTCATCTGTACCTGCATTTCAGGTTTAGTTTTAAAATTCTTTATGATAACCGCGATCATCTGAGCAATGATATAATAAAGTCTAAGACAAATGAATCCCATTATACCTTGAATTTGTTCACTAATTTAAGTACAAAACCTTCAGCTTTGCTGATGTTTTCCAACAGACTGATATATACTCAAAGTTAACCAAGTCAGCTGCTGCCCCGCAGACAGACAGAAAGATAGATAGACGAAACACTGCGGTAACGAGCAGCAGTTTCCATGGCAACTCTGAGGTAAAACCGAGGAGGCTGTGATTGGCTGGCAGGCCGGGTCAGGTCGTACCATGTCGGAAGGTTTGAAGGGGTTCCCCTGGCCGCTGATGCCACCAGAGATACTGAAACCAAGACCAGGGTTCTTCTCTATTCTCACACACAGCTAAAGACGGAGGTAGGAGAGGAAAAGAAAGAAAATGATAGACAACTAAAAGTGAAATACAAAGAGTGTGAAAATTGCTTCTCATGCAAAGAGTGAATAAACACGTGGAAGGATGCTTTCATAACACTGCTATATTGAAAATCTTTATTTCTCTGACAGGGACAACTGAGCCACAATTACCCTTGTTTTCCTATTTGGCATAACGAGAGCCATCTCATACTGGGAGGGGGAAAACAAAACCCCTGAGAAAGAACCGCTGAGGAGGCTGGTGCAAATTTCTTCAACTGGTACAGTGATCTGGGAAATAGTTCACATTTAGAATGACACTTCAGTGATGACACTTTCCTAGATCTGTCTCAGCACAAACCGATGCTGTCAGGTGGATAAATTATACTTGGATGTCCTATGTAGCTCTATATGTTGTCCCCTTTAGTTGCTTGCTTTTTGTATTAACATTAATAAAGGCCATCAAAATCTGCTTGCCAACTTCAGCATTTCGTCTCACACCATCCTGCATCTTATTTAATAAATTTGGCAAAACCTAAACGCGCCTCTCTTTGCCAATTTAGTTTGTTCCTTAGTTAATTAATAGCAGACAGGTTAACTTTGACTTTAACTTCAAGCAAGTAGCAGTAGAGTATAGTGATAGATAAACCTGAAGACAGGTAGCTGTATTCAGGCATGAATGTATTTAGCTTTTCTATCAAAAGTACAACTGCAAACAGATTTCCAATATAGCATATGTCGTGGTTGCAGCAGGCAGGCAGGTGCACAGATAGACATACCTGTTCCTGGAACCCATCTGTGCTCTTCTGGCCCTTAGTCTGCAACAGGCAGCGAGCGCTCTGTGGCCGTGGGTTGGTGTGGGTCATGACAACCTGGTTGCTATGGACCATGCCTTGGTTGCCATGGTACTGGGGGTTGGTAGAGGGTAGGGAGGACTGATGGGAGGTGTGGGGATTGTACTGGGGTTGGTTTCCAGATGATGACAGGGCCATGGGCAGGCCGCCACCAGAGTAAGCCTGGCCGGGAGAGGGAAGGGCTGTGTGGAAAAAAGAAGCTGGTAGCATCGGACAGTAAAATGAGCCTTTCTACGACTGATTATTGTGGGGCTGTTGATTTGAGAATCAAGCCTTTTTAAATTAAACTATTTCCACCTGTACACATCCCTGTGAACAATTCAAACGACAACAAAAACAAATCTGTTCATGCACAGACAAGCCTGTTTCAGCATCATTATCATTTACCTTGAGACATGTTGCCTTGGTACTGGCCTGGCCCACCAGAGGGAACCACTGACATAGACATTCCTTGCTGGTATTGTCCCCCCTTGTTCATCATCCCATCATAACCCTGCTGCCCGACCACACGATGAGGTGTAGTGCCCGAGGAGGAAGAGGAGGAACTGACAATCATGGTGTTGTGTGACTGGTGTGAAGGGTTGTGTGAATGTCCGCTCTGTGGAAAGAGGACGGGCAGTCAGAAACGTGGCATGACAAATTATTTTGCACGAGTGGGATTTTTAAGAGCATCACTTTTTTTCTCTCTTGCAGATTTCAAGATTCCTTCCAATAAAAACATAGAGACTGCTTTCAAACATCTTCAGCAAAGAAGCGTCTCTTAAAAAAAGTAACACTATAAAATTAAGCCAATGGTATTTTATTTTCCTGTCTGTAGGAAGAGGGTTTAAAAGTGTCAGGAAACAGCAATGAGATGCTTCACAGACGAGTCAGCTCTTACCTTTTTCATCATGTTGTCAGGTGGGACGTCCCTCCTGCCAAGTGAATAAGGAGCCCACTGGTTGCTCCCTGATACCCCCTCCTGGTCATTATCCAGCATTGCAGCCTGCTGAGAGGGGGTCTGAGAGAGACAGAGAGGGCATTACAGAGAAGAAACATTTGCCTTTCGTTAAATTCAAATACCAACCCTTGTCTGCTTGAGTGTTGTTTTTTTATATGAGATTCTGCTCTTTAAGAATGAACAGGGCTGGAAGAGTGTAGGAAGAGTGATTGTGAACATATTTTCACTCAGGGTGAAGTGATGTTGTAGTGTGTTAACACAAGAAACCTCAGTCAACATGGACAGATGACTGATTATTTATTAACCAAACAACCAACAGACGTTATATTGTCAATTAAATTCTGTTTGGTGCATGTAACGATCAGTACCAAACATCACCTTTTTTTTAATTTTTTTTATTTAAACCATGTCCTGCCCCTGTAAAATGTCCTAGAAGTACCAAATTGCATGAATAAATAAATATTTTATGTACTTTAAGTTCAGCTAATACCTGGCATTAACTTCCATCTTTAGTGATCCAACCACAAGTGAACAGCCCTAAATATGATCGCTCAGACCACATTCGGAGGTTCACAGTAATGCATATGGCCAGATTATTTAACCAGTGTAAATCTGAATCTGCTCTTAACCACACTGATGGAGTGCCTAGTCTTTTGGAATGTCAAAGACACTTATAAGGAGGTAGGAGAGAGTTGACAGCAGTATTACCCCAGAGACTTTAACACAAACAAAATAAAAATAAATAAACCCATCCATCCCAACACTGTCCACTAAATTTTCACTTTTAGAATTTGCTGTCAGTTGTGGTTATTTACGGTTAGACATAAAAATACATGGTTAGATTTAGATATTAATACAAATCAGGTTAGAATTGAGGATTAAAAAAACCAACACACGATTAGCGTGTTAATATTGATAAAATACACAGTTACAGGTTGCATTGCATTGACCGAGTGCTTCCACACACAAAACAGACAACAAAAAAATGATCATTTCACAATTTCTGGGCCTTAATTGAGACACTACTATGTTTAGGACATGTGGACAAACCTACCTTTTACGCGATTTCTTGTGAGACTGGGCAATTTATATTAACTGGAAAGTAGTAGAAAAGTGGAAGAAGCCTTTTTAGTTAAAAAAAAAATAAATAGATCTCACGGAAATCCCTTATTAGGCTGAATATGATGTAGACAACAATGCCCAATGACATTGTTGTGCTGGTAACCTTGAAATGTTTCGACTCAGCTATAAAAAGACAACACCTTATTTTGCTCTTTGTTTTCCATTGAACATAAGACGTAGATTTAGGTCCTGATGAGAAAGAGTTGTGGGATGGGAATGGCAAAACTGAGGTCCCTCATTTCAGGTTCCATGCTTAAGAGAGTAAACGTGTTTACTTTAATTAATAGAATTAATATAAAAATAAAGTAAAAACAAAAATTAGGTCATGGCAGCCGTGAAATGAAGGGGCAATCCTATGTATGCAGTAATTACAGCAGTAACCAGGGGTTTATTGTCATCAACGGAATACTCACAGCATTGGCAGATGGAGGAGGAGGTAGTGGCAGCCAACGGCCAGCAGGGGGTTCATGCTTAGTGTTATTGTAAAGGTTAAAGTTCAAAGTGCTGCTGCGCCCCTGGCTGTGACCCCCGCCCTGACAGAGCATGCCCAGCGTGAGCGTGTTGTGCTTTAGGACACCACTCTGATTGGAGAAGACAACATCACATGACATGGGTGAATGAAGGGGAGGGGGGGGGGGGGGGGAGTGGGTGGAGCCAACACCGTGATGCCAACACAGCTCCACAAACAAATCAACAAACAATAATAACACTAATAAAAACAACAACAACAACAACAGTGCAGAGCTGCTGAAAGCACAGAGAAATGTTAGCTGCTGATCGGTCAATACACACAGAACATTGTGTAATACAAGCAACAACAAGTGGATCATTTTATTCCAACAGTTGTATTTTAGTTTTCAGATGAGTCACATTTATGGCTACTTCAACAAACACGTTGCCCAAAACCTAAATCATCTTGATACCCACTATGTTTTATGGTGAAATGCTCAACTTCTGTCTGTGAAAAGATGACACGTTTTAGTGCTTCCTTTTAACATAATCTGAAATATCCAAGCTAAGTTTTATTTTTATTTTGGCGTGAATGTACTTGTGCAAGACAAAGATCTTATAATGTATTTGCCAGTTGTTTTCTAAAGATTCTTAGAAAGTGTGTGTTCCAGATCTGACTGGTCCTGTGTCCTGTGTTGTGTTACCAGCACAAAATAATTAGTTTGACATTTTGTAAAAAAAGAAATGCTAAATTGCTTTCTAGCAGTGAGTCAGATGAAAGGGTTAATAGCACTCTCATGTGTGTGGGGTAGATATGAAGCTGAAGGCAGGACACATGAACCCTGAATACAAGGGTTAAAGAGCTGTCCACACCAAGAACAAGAGTAACAATGATAACAATAGCTAGATGATTGTAATTACTATTCCAGATCAAGTGTATGTCTGAGTTCCAACCACGGACATAATGTCAATGATAGTGGCAAACACTATCATTGCTTCAGATATCTTTACCTTCAAAGCGGTTTTAATGATAATCATTATTATCATCTATATTCTCTATAAAATGTAAATAAAAAGTTTCTGACTACCTCTCTTATCAGAGCTTATTAATGATGAAGAGAACGCTTTTCCTCTGATATCACCCAGTCTTGTTCAATCCAGGCCAAAATTGCAAATAAAAGAAATTTCCTAAAACACCTCAATGATCTGAAGAAGACCCGGAAGATAACTTTCTGAAAAAACACACATTTTTTTGAAGTTACACTTTTAAATTACTTAAATAATCAAAACACCTCTTATCAGTTTGAGCTATCAGGTAGATTATTTTATATTTGGACAGAGGCAGCATGGTATTTTTTCTTGGCTTGTATTATTCAGCCTCTCCCGTGAAACACGTGTTTCCTAAATTGTCTTTTCTACGGTATTACTGTAGACCAGTATCAATACAGATGCTCTAAGCCCTTTAAAAAATCTTCATCACTGAAAAATGGTTGTGCTGGCGATTCTTAGAATCTTGTGTTTTTTGTTTTTTTTTAAACAAGTGATGGTAACATGAAAAAATGAAATCTTATTTTTAAAAAGTCGCTCGGAAAAAGTGCTTAATGACAGATTTATTTGTTTTCTGAGATTTTTCAACAAGCCACATTAAATCAGTCGACTGGAATTATCTTGGTGACTTTTCACTTGTTTCCAAAAAGATTTTTATACACGCCACAAGATCAGATTGTATATATCACAATGAAGACTTCACCGGATTGCATTTCAGGAAATGTGATTTTCACAGCACATAGCCGGTGGTGAGTGCGCAGTAGGTCAGGCTGACACAGCGACAGTGTGAAGTGGACACACATGCAGCCAGACACAAATCTGGTCAACCTTACAACACAGACTTACAAAGATACAAACAGGGAGGGCTTCTGAATGCTCTGTGCTCGTGTGTACATGTGTGCATTTGTTTCTTATGAGAGTCCGCATCGCATCCACATACCCTGTCCAATCGTTTGGCCTCTATGTGCCTGAGAAGTTGTTGCCTCCAGTCGGCAGGCATCTTGGAGGTGATGTCTTCGGGTTTTTGTGGTACGACAGGTCTTACTTTGATGGTGTCCTCGGATGGCTTTTCAGGACAGGTTGCTAGGGCGTAGTCAGGGGGCATCTTCTCCAGGAGGGCGGCCATGGTGGGTCGAGCTGACACAGGACGGGCCTGATATAAATGGAATTTATGAGAATGCATGGAAGAAAACCACAAACTAATGCACATACAATGCAACACCTGTATGGGGGGTTATGGACCTTAGCTAAAGGTGGTGAGAGGTCAAATACGTTTTACTCTAACCTTAAATTTGAAGATTTAGCTAAATTCAGCAAGAATAAGATTACAGCCATAAAGTCTCTAAATAATTTCCTTAGTTTCCTTGATGTGTCCTGTTTCTACCTGCTGAAAGGTGCCATAGGAAGTGATTAGTGCATCTAATCAGTATAATGCTTGACATCTTTCTGTGACTATTTTGGGAACGTTTTCCTTGAGGCAAACCCAGAAAATCCTGAAGGGATTATTCTTGGACAAGGGATTGCCTTGGGGTCTGTGGTGTAGCAGAACACATTCAAACAACTCTGCTTAGTCTGATGGTACAATAACTTGAACCCAGGAATTGGTGAAAAACAGAATGATGGAAATGTTGTAATCCCAAATCCAGACACCTCTCTGACAGAGTAGGAACATTTTTGTGAGTGTTCCAGGTCACTACCACAACCTTGGTGGGATCAGGGATCAGACTACTGTCTCTGACAGCTGTGAACAAGACAAGCCATTCACTGAGTGAAAAAGCAATTGGCAGATTAAGTATTGATAAATGTAAATGCAAATGTAAATGTACTATTTATACAGCCCTTTACAGACAATCCTTATGGTGTACCAAAGTGCTGATAAAATAATAATAATTTAATGTAGACTTAACAGTTTTTAACTGTAAAATGACTCACACATTAAAAGAGAATTTTATGGAACTTAGAGTGTGTGATGAAAAAAAATAAAAACATAAACTTAAAGAATTTAATGTACAGCTTACATCAGGTATCACTGACAGTCTGACCTGAGATGCTCCGTAGGTCTCGGTACTGTAGCTCCTGGCAGATAAAGGGCGGCGCTGAGTCAGACTCTTAGTTGGATAACCAATCATGGGCTTCTTCTGCTCCTGATAAGTAGGATAGTCATCATCATAGCGACCATTTCTCTTGTTGTGTATCATCTGACTTTGGTTGTCGGACATGTTGGCGAGAGCAGAGTGGTCCATGGGGCTGGAGTAGGCAAGAGCCCGACTATAATGAGGAGGGTCCGCCTGAGGACAGGACACACACCACGTAAAAAAAAAACAAAAAAAACAGTTCCTGTAGAAAACTAGTTTGTGTTATTCCTGTAAATCAAATGCATGTATTGAAATAGCACTGCTTCAATAAAAAATAATTGATGCACTTTCTTTTCTTCATTAAAAGAAAGTGATTACATTTTTTCTTTTTGTTTTAGTTTGAAGCCCCAAACCCTCAAATGATTTTGAAAATCCCATTTTAAATTTGCTCCAGAATGGGTTTGTGTCTTAAAAAATGAATAAAAGAAAATAAATGAAATGCACATTTAAAAAATTTAATTGTAAAAGCATAATATAGTTCCATCAGTGAATAAATCAACCAAAAATCAAAATCTTTAATGAACTGATAACTAGCGTCACATGTTTCGGTTTTGCTTGGCATCAGTAATAATGATCATATTTTCTACCTTTTAAAAACCACAAAGAAAAACATCAGAGAGGAGTTAATTGTATTTCATATTTGTTTGATAAGAGTCATGGTTTTGAAAGGGTAACAGACCATTAGTATAAAAAGAAAAATATTGTTTTAATAAACAGATATTCAACAGCTTTATTGATGCATCGTGTGTTTATGTCATCATTCATTTCCATAATATGACTAATTCATACAGTTCACACAGGCTACACATACATATGCAGTATATAAATTATTAATGATACTACTTGGCCCTACCTGCTGTCTGAACTGAGCCTCCTGCAGCGCCTCCTGTTGGGCTTCATGAACTCTGCGAAACAAAGCGAGCTCTGTCGAGCTCACCAAAGAATCCGCTCTCCTCAGAAAGCCTGGCCTGGACCGCTGTGTTACCATTGGCTGCTGCTGATGACTGGGCAGCCCATCCTGGTTGATTGGTGATTGAGGGAAAGAAAACATCTCCAGTGGTGGATATGCACGATACCGAGGGCTCACCAGCTCTTTGGGTAGCGTTTTTCCTGGTTGATTCAAGTAGTCCAAAGCCTTAGATGAGTGATTTACATAATCTGGTGTGTTGGGGAACAGAGGAGGGACACGACGATCCATGGTCACCTAATGGGTTAGAATGGTTACCAGTTAATCCATCTCAGGCATATCATTTTTATTATGCAAAACTGTTGCAACTTTGACTTCTTGGTTAATTGTGAGAATTTACCCTAAAAGTGCTGCATACTCTATTTAAGGTTAATAATGTATGCATACAAACACTTTTATATCACTGCATTTAACATAGAAAAATAAATAAATAAAACCGGACCTGGGGGTTGTAGTTCTGGTCAAAGTGATAAGCCTTGTGTGGAATGGCGGGTTTTTGGTTCTGTCCGGACTGGTTGTGGTTGCCAGGACCTGGAAAGCCCAACTCATCATCTAACATGGGGGCAGACTGAGACCGTGCCATGCTGGTCTGCTCCATAGAACAGGGCAGCTCTTGACGATCCAAACTAGTTTGCTGCTCGATGGATGAACTATATGTTTCCATGGGAATGCTGTAGAGAAATACAATTAATTAAGTCCCAGTTCTTTACAAGACATACTTTTATTTCATTGTAAAAATAGGAACAGAATATACCTGTAAACTTTGTATGAGCCGATGTCAATCTCATCTATGCTCTGCGACTTCTTAAACTTTGATCTTGTCTCTTTCATCATCGGGGACAGGCGGTCTGAGCTTTTACTCATCACCACGGTCACCTTGTTGCCCCCACTGACACTGAGCTGATCTTTCCTGTTCTGGTCCCCCTGATTGTTGTGGTACGTCCAGCTTCCAGGCAAAGGCCCTGAGCCCTGTTCCAGTCTTGCAACAGAAAACAAGGAACAATGATTCAATGACGTAGATAAAGAGTTTACAAATTTGAGCCCCCAAAAACAAAATCTGTATTTTAACAAAAAAAGCAGAAAATATATTATCATACTGAGCCATTTCAGTTTTACTCCATAATTCATTCTGAATAGCTGACAAAAAGAAAAAGGTGTCCTGCAACATCAACAGAAGTATCAGTTGCTTCAATATAAAGGAGTTAGATAACTCACAGACCAAGATTGAGTATTAAAGCTAGACTGAAATTTAAGCACTTCATCATGATATATGAATCTATCATTTATTCCAACACTAAAAAGCAAAAGTAAAATAACTCATTTTGTCCCCAAGTTATTAATTTTACAATAATATGAATCAGAGAACACCTGAGCATAAATAACTAACTTAAAGCAGTAAGTTTTCTGCTGATCAACTAACTGCTTCAAATTATTAGCCAACATAGTTAAGATTAAACTTTTGTTAAATTTTGGTTCTTTGAAAATGGAATAAATTATGTCATAGTGATGTGAAAAATTGCTAATTATAGATTTAAAAAAAAAAAATACATATAGGAATAAAAATACAGCTAAATGAAATGTATGTCCTGTCATATACCTTGAGTCTAAGTCTTTGCGGTCAGGGTTTGGGCTAGAGGAGGGTGTCTGGTCCAGCTTTGATGGAAAAGCAGTTCTGTCTTCCAGGGGACTTGGAGTCCTAGTCCAATTCTGCCAGGGGTTCTGGGAGGTAGGTCCAGAGGATTGTGGGTCATTATCTGGGGTGGAGCGCTGGTTGCTGTGGTAGGGGAGTGTCTGGGTGTCCAGTTCCAAGGGGACTCCTACAATTCGCTCTTGCCTGAGGAGGGGGCGGCGGCCATGTGTCGACTGGCTCCGTGGTTTGGAGCCCAGTGGTGGATTTCCCTGACTTGTATTAGATGACTGAGGGTCTAAAGAAGACTCCTCAGCATCAAAACCTGTGTTGTCATAATGAGGGGCCTCAGACCAATCAAAAGGTTCGCTGAGTGGACGCCTATCTCCACGCTGCTGCAGGGTCCCTGATGGAGGGGTCTCTCTCTGAGATAGCAGGGGCTTGGAGTCAATAGGCTTGGGGAATGACTGGGCAAGTCTACATCGACAGAAAAAGACAAGAGTATACACTGTGATCTGTACCCCAAAGCATGTGAAAGGATATCTTAAATGTCAAAAAATACCAAAACGACATTTCAGCCTGTAGGGGCTCCTCAGAACAGAAAAAGGACTGGGAAGAGTGAAGATGAGGAAATTAGTTTTAATGTCATTGGAGATTATGTTTTTAGTGAAGAAGCAAAGTGAATGTGTTTAGAGGCTGCGCAATCATAAGAAACACAAAAATCAAATCATCAAGGTAGAGTTGATTGAGGATCGCTGGAAGGAACGATCTATACATCTTTCAAACAGTTTTTTTTTTCTTGGCTGTTCTTTGCTTCCAGTTTTAGTCATGTTGGCATGCTGTATTTATCTATCAATAACCAAGCCATCAGGTGGTTGACAAAAGAAGTTTAAGTTAATTATTTAAATTAAAAATGTCTCTCACAAATCTATTTATCAAGAATATTTGCTTTCTCGTATGTGTCGATATTAAAAAAAAGAATTGTCAGCTGATATATCACTGTCAGAATAAAATAAAATGTAATTAGCAGGAATTAAGCTATAATGTAATAAATATGGTTGGCAATCTAAGATGAAATGTTTGTTGTTGTTTAAAGCGGCAACATTTCTTATAGAAGTCAAAAGAGATTGATATGAATTTTAATGCAATATGACATTCCATGTATGTCAGCTTTCATCATAAGAGTGCTGCAACTAGAGTAATAACTTCAGCAGAAAAAAAATAAATCTCTTCATTAGCTTCTTCCTATGAATCTGCGTTGAAACTAAAAAACAACCTAAACGCTTTTTTTGTATCAATCACCGAGGCTTGGACTCTGCAGGACTCTTTGAAGATGAGAAGAGGGCTGAGAAAGAATATCTTTAACAGAAGTCTGCAGCATCCTAATGAGTCTCTTTGACCTTGATTGAGCATGCAGAGAGATGAGAAAGACACAGAAAAATGGAGAAGGAGAAGATGGATGGGGCGATTGGATAGATAGATGAGATAGGTGATAGACGGAGGAGATTGAAGTAGGGGTGGGATTGAAGGTGAAAAAAAGATGATGGATAGTTGAAGAGATGGGTGGTGAGGAAACGGAATATGAAGCAGGCATGTGTACCTATTAGTCCAGTGTGTCTGAGGAGCCTGGTCCTTGGTGGGGGCCGGCAGGGCAGGGGCGTGTGGGTGCGCGTGAGAATGTGTGTGTGAGTGTGTGTTGGCGGGTGGGTTGGAGGAACCGGAGGACCCCTGCGAGGGAGAATAGTCGGAGTAGGTAGCGGAGGAGCCACTGTGGTTCAGACAGTGGAGTTTATCTACATCTTCGTCTGTAGATTCTGGAGACAGACACAGAGAGACAAGCAGCTTTTTTAAATGAAAATGTCACATCCTCTTCCGACTGAAAACCTCTTGAACTACTGCTGTGAAGCTTTAAACATGGGGGGAAAAAAATATTTGACTTAAACTCCAAGCTATAATTCCAGTCTTTCCACAGATATTCTCTAATGCATTCTGAAAACACATTGTTTCTGAAGATAGTGATTTACGCATACAATAAGACAACTAAACCCATACTGAAGTGGACTTATTCAGTTGTTTTAGTTTTATATGAACAGCTGAGTGGTTTGTGAATGATGTCTCAGACAGACCAAACAATTCAGTGTAACATCAGTCACGATAAAATAGAGCTACAGTATAGAATATTCGGGAACAATTTTAAATGGTGAAAGACTTATAATACATATTATACTTATAATACTTATTACATGAAAAATTAAAGAAAAAGGACGATACTTGTATGACTTAAATCAATCAACTTGTCAACGTGTCTTTTATATGTATCTATATATCAACTTCCCTTTCAAATCAAACACTTATACAATCACAAACTTTCTGAGTTATCTACAATACGTAAAAGCCTGGATGGCAGGAAACTGTTTTAATCTAAATGAAAAGAAAACTGAAATTATTATATTTGGCAAAGCTGACCTACTGAATGGTGTCGAGAGCGTCCTTGGTCTGCTAATCTCTTACAGCCAACCTTAGACAAAAAATCTTGGAGTGTTTTTTTTTTAAACAGCTCTCTGAAACTAAAACAGCAGATCAACAAAGTGCTGAAAAGTGTGTTCTTTTATTTGAGGCTCTTCAGAAAGATGAAGCCTTATCCTCCAAGGAATTAAAAAAAAGTAATCCATTTGTTCGGCGCTTACAGCTTTCACAGAATGCAGCTGTTTGTATGTTGACGGGGAGGAGGCGTGATCACATCGCTCCTGTGCTTTCTTTCCTTCACTGGCTTCCAGTTGGTTTCAGGATCCAGTTTATTCCAGTAGATTTTGTTCAATGTTTTGAAAGCCTGAAATGGTATGGTTCCGTTGTACTTGTCTGAGCTGGAAGACCAACATGCTCCAGTTAGAGCACTGAGGTCATCAACCCAGCTCCTCTTAGACGTTCCATTTTCTAGGCTCAAAACCAGGGATGACAGAGCCTTTTCGGTGGCTAAATTATGGAACAGTCTGCCTCTTCATGTCAGAGCTGCTCAGACACTGTCAGGTTTAAGTCTAAAACCCATTTCTTTGCATTGGCTTTTTAACATAATTGGGGTCGACCAATTAAAATAACCTTTTTCTTTTTATTCAGTTTAATAGTATTTTTTAAATTTGTTTTCAGATTGTACAACGCTTTGTGCAATTTGGGTTATTGTGAATGTGTTATGTATATATATACAAATATATATATAAGCTTGACTTTGACTATAAGAAACAAACTCAAACCAGTTGAGTCGGTAAAATGTAATGTGAGGAATTTCTGATAGCATGTCATTTTCTTACTGCTCCAGCACCCAATCAGCAAAAGCTCAATCGCAGTTTAACCCACACTCAGGTGAAGTAAGATACCTGGAACATCTGAGAAGCCTGTTCAGACCTGAAAATAGTGCCAGTACTCAAGCAAAAAGCTCCAGTCCTCCAGCACAACACCATGTAGAATACTTTAAAATGGATGCTGAATTGCTTCATAGCTCATTTGTTCAGACAAAATGTAATATATTATGTTATTAGATTACCAGAGTTTTGGCTGCTGACTTCATGTTAGAAGAAAGGGAGCTTAATAGGAGACATTTTCAGGGCAAATGATGAAAATTGTTTTTCATCTAAAAATAATTCTTGGATAAGGGCTTTTATGTCTTTAAGTGAAGATACAAAACATCACTTAATGTTGTGTTTAAATGCCATCAAACACGACAAAATAAGTGTGTTTAAGGTGAGTTGTAGCACTTTCATTTTGGGATGAAAAGCAGGAGACATCTTTAAATCACTTTATAAATACAAGCGTTATTAAACCAGCAGGCTCACCACTCAATCCATTTAAATCTTGACAAAATAAACCAGACAAAATGTTTAATTTACTTCACCAGGTCCACCACTGTAAATGCACATGCACCAGAATACAAAAACTGTTTGAGCTTTAATCATTTCGGATTTTGTTCCCTGAAGAAGAAGCAGATTATAAGATGGAACCCTGAATTAATAAGAGCCACAGTTCATCATGGGGAAGAGATAATAAACTGTGACTTTCAGAAGATGTGATTAAGGCACTAAATTATTTAGACCTAAACAGATTTTTGATTAGACATTAAAAATATATTTTTTTGATTTTCCCTCAGATGAAGCTAAGACCTTCAGGGCAAAATATGTAAAATAGGACAAACTCACACTACTCTATCTACAGTTACTGTAGAAGTTCACAGTATTCCCTGTCTCTCTATGTTATGCTGGAATTAATCTGTTTGCCACTGTGACTAATTAATGTGCACTATTACAACAGACCCCATAGCTCTTTACAAAAGACCATGTTATATTACTGTATGCAGCCATATGTCTACTTATGTGTAAATGTATGTTTGATTATATGTATCTATGAAGCAGCAACCTTTAAAGTATAACACAGTACCTTTCTTATCCTTCCCCAGCAGTACCACCTTTGGTTTGTACATTGGTGGCTCCACCAGTGTGGGTCTCATGTCAGAGATTCGGATGTCATTCGGAGAGCCACCCATTGAGTCCTGGAGACAGTCAAATAAACCCACAGGTTGACAATAGGTAGGTGTTACACAGCAGGACAGCTTTGAACAATCCACATAGTAACTGGTAAGGTGATAAGAGTGACAATGTCCAGAAAATACATGACAAATAAAAGCTCAGAATCAGGATATCTGTGATTTAAGCTATCTTGCGCTCTCCAACAATTTGGCTTTGAAGAAAAATCTATCTCTATCCCTGAAGATTTATTTTTTTTTTTACCTCTAGAAACACCTTAGAATATGTTTTATTTGTTTTTGGTCTGGGTAACCGTGTAAATCTTGAACCATATAAAAAAAAAAAACTTAATTTGGTATCATACTGACAATTATTGCAGTTTTTTCAAGTATGCGTGTATTTGTGTGTGTACACTATATGACGAACCTCAGAGCTCTCTGTCAAATCTTCTTTGTCTTTTCTCTTGGGAATGTCGATGCCAGAGTTATGCATTGATCCCTGATCCATTAGCTGAGTTTGAGAGAAGTCCTGCATCTCTCTGTCTGTCACCTGACAAACAATTTGATTCATCGCATTATGAAATAATATTTGCAACATTTGAACAAATAAAAAGATTAAGATGATATTCTCTGCTGCCTATGTTTTAGCCTAATGATCAGTGACTTCACAGCTATTGAGGCTATGTGTGAATGTGGTGATAAACTTGTCTGTCAATCTGGCATTGAACAAAGTTAGCTTTCCACTTGTATTCTTAAGATACTTCTTAAATTTCTAAGAGTGTATTATTTCCTTGCAACATTAGGTTTTTAAAATCGAGTGAACAAAACAATACTCTGCACTGCAGGTGCGGTTAAAGAGGCATTGTTAATGACAACCATCCTGTTAAACTAACAATGTCTTACCCTGCGAGGCAGATACAGTTGTTCTGATATGTTCATTTTCTTTCAACATTGCCTTAAAACCAGCATCAACTGTGTATTGCAGGAAATCTTAACCAATACATGCAGCAATGAGCATATTTGTGCAGTTTTGTATCCGTCTATGAGTTGTGTTTATATCCCCTGTGTGTGTGTGAGTGTTCCTTACCTCTTTGGGAGGCAGGGGCCACGGTGGTTCATACGGCTCTTTGCTGAGATGTGTATGTTCCATGTTAGTTCCTGCTGAGGTGGCAGTGCCGGTGCTCAGCTGGTGCTGGTGTTGGTGCTGGTGTTGGTGTTGATGTTGGTGTTGGTGCGGGTGCTGGTGCTGATGCTGGTGTCCATGTCCAGCATGTACGCTTTTGCCCACGAGACTTTGCACCGACTTGACCATGTTCTTGAGGTCCTCAGGATAGGGTGTTGGGTAGCGCTTCAGGTTTATCTCCACCTATAATGATAGAACAAAGAATTCTATAACAGTCTATAAAAATAAAGACCTCAGAAAATCTATAACTTTATTGTTTTTGTTTCACCGCCATGCACATTTTTCTAGAATCACTAATTAGAGTATTTTTTCTAAAATCCCAATTTGAGATATAAATTTCTACATAGATTTATGCAACTGTAACTTTCCAACTATTCCAATATTATTTCAGCTTCATACTGATGTTGTTTCAATTCTTAAAGTCTCAGCTTTGTAAGGTTTGAATGTTGAGATCTAGCAGACTCAAAGAAGATTTGGGTTTCAATCAAAAATAAACATTAAGGATGGGTGAATGGATCAAATGCATCAAGATGCAAATGTGGAGAATTCTGAAGAGATTCTCTAAATTTCCAAATGCAATGTTCTACATTTGAACTGAAAAGGTAACTTGGAAAAAGTGTAAGTGAAGCCTGAACTGCTTCCAGCATGCACAAGATGCTGAGCAAGAAATCCGACGGGGACCATCTGCATTAAAAGCTATCTTATGGAAGGCCAATTAGAAGTCAAATTAATAAACCACATTACACGTTTCCAGCCAGTGGAGGATGAAAAACATAGAGAGTTGCTGCCAACCAATGAACCATCAAGCCTGCCATGTCAAAGCTTCATCCAAACCCAGAGATGACTATGCAAATTACAAACACTACTGTAACTTTAATTATTAAGGATTTGCGTTTTGAGTTCTAAGTCATGTTGCACAGTTGTTTTAATTTAGGCATGCTGCTACAGGCACACTTTTCTAGTCCTGTTCAGTGTTCTCAAATATGTTGGCGAATCTAACCTACACTTCACTGGCCACATCTCTTCTATTTGTTATATAAATCAAATAAATTGTAAGTAAATTACTCTTAGATTGTTACAAATACTTTGCTTTGAAAGTAACAAGTGCTCACATGGTTAGAGAAGAAAAAGAAAAAAATACACATCCAGCTGCATTGACAGTAGTTTCTGAATCATAAAAAAGGTCCCGGGAGATTTCCACCCATACTAAAGATGCACCAGTGCTTCTAAGGAGATTTAAAACTTCTTTAAAATCTGAAGTTGAAGTCATTTAGGTTGCTTTTTATGTTGAAAGTGTATATATAATGAGCCAGATTTTCCTCAGTACATTTGCTGAGTGTTTGCTCTAATGGTTCAGAGCTGGAGATGCTCCAGACACTGCCTTTGCAAAAAAAAAAAAAAAATGAATCGGTAACCTTCCTCGTACTGTACAACCCTGTCAATTAGTTAATGAGACAGTAAGGGAAACCGACGGAAACAGCAAAAGATAGAGATCTGACCTTGACCTTCCCAGAGTTGTCTTCCTCCTCTTTCTTGTCCTCAAAGTCAAAGGCCACAGTCATCCTCTGCTGTCTCTGCTCCTCCCACAGAGTTGGATTAAAGCTGTCACTGTCTGACTGATAATCTGTACAAAAACATACATCAGTTACCAATGATAACAGGTTACACCCTGTATAGTAAGTTATCAGACACACCCACCCTTACCGGTGCATATGTTGCATATAACATGATGTAGTGTAACAAAATATAGTGCTGGACCTTGTCAAGATGTCCCAACACAGTATTCACACATTACGTGACACACACAAAGTGTTTGTACCCTCATCATGTCGCGGCTGCTGAGGAAACATGTAGTTGGTCAAAACTTTCTGTTTGGTTTCTGGATGGGCTTCTGTCTGCAGTGGGATCAGAGCCTTGGACTGCAAACACAGAGGCACACAAGTTCATATCAGCACTCCTGTGTCCTGAGACTTTCACTGAGGATATCTGTTACCTAATTTTAACCAAACACTGTTCTTAAAAGCAATTTTTTGTGAATTCTGTCTCATAATTTTTCTCTTTGATCTGTCATAGAGAAACTTTGTTTAAAAGAAAACATGCCAACAAAGAGAAAGACTTTTACATTGAAAATGATTCTGCATTAAAAAATAAAATGCATTGGATTACAGTTTCTATTTTTGTGACATCTATAGTTTAGATGTTGAGCAAAAGCCTATCTATTTGAAATTCCAATGTGATGTAAATATAACTGATCGTATTTTGGAATACATGAATGGATTCAAACTTTCAGTTTCTATTTTACTTATCAAATACAAATAAACCATTCTTTCTGAAACTTTAACGTCAGCTTAATGGAATTTCCATGATTGGTGTTAACAGATATAATGCATGAAAGAGCACGGCTGAATTCAGTCGGATTTTGAGCCGGAGGATGAATACATTAGTAGCAATTTTAAATGTAAATGTAAGTCTGCACTGCCATTTCACAAATTGCATTTAAATTTCAAATTTGTTCATATTTTAGCAGGTAGGTAATGATCCGCTGATGCCATGCCTTTTGATTTAATTCAAAAACTTCAATTAAACTTTAAAGTGAACCTTAAAAATATCAAAATGCCCTTTTGTTTTTTTTGTCACATCACAATGTTGCTGAAAAAGACAATATATATGATTATGGACCAATAAATATTCCATCTATGACCTCTGCATTGTAATGAGTAATTGTACAAATGCAGGGGATCTGTAATGTAAGTAATTAATAGAGAGCCTCAGTATGATTATGAACAATATTATTATGAAGTGAAGCCTCCTAAAAGGCACATTATCAAGTCAGTATAAAGACCTCAAAAAGGTGTACAATCGTAATCAGTTTAGCGCATGTGTGAGTGAGAAATATTGTTCTCACTGTTTTATTCATTCATCCACTCTTCATTGCAATACTGTTTTCCATCATAAATGGCAATAAGTGAGACTCAATACTCACCACTGAAAAATTTTAAATAAATGCCTAACAATGGAAATCTATCAGTGTGTAAATGGAATGAAATATGCCTTAAAATAACCCTGGTAATTTGATTAATGAGTGGATGGTTTTGTGTGTTTGAGTGCTGGAGAAAAGAGAAATACCTGATTGTCTGAGAGCCACAGAGCTGCCAGGTCTTTAAGCTTAGTGAAGGTAAACGGTAGATTCTTTAACCTGAGAGAGACAGAGAAGAGAGAAGCAGGGAGGGGTGAAAAAGACGAGAGAGATGTTTCATCTGCCCACGCACTGTACAGCCTGCAGAGGATGTAACCATGGCAACACACTCACCCATTCCCATGGTAACCACAGGCCGTGAGAGCAGCTACATATTCCAAACGGCCATTGAGAAAGTGTTGCCTGCATTTGTGTGTGTGTGTGTGTCTATTGTAATTTCTGAATTATAGCTCAGCATCTGCCTCTGGGCACATGTGTGCACGTGGGTGTGTGTGCGTGTGTGTGCATGTGTGTACCTGTTGTCGCTGAGGTTTAGGACACGTAGTTTAGTCATCTGTCCAATCTCATCAGGAAGAAACTCCAGTTTGTTGGACCGCATGGACATCACCGTCACATTCTTGCAATTACCAATCTGAGACACACACAAACAAACATATGATCCATCAGATCACATTGTAATTATGTTAACACGTGAACAAGATCTGCATCATGCGTCGCACTTGTAAACGCACTTCTAATGCACGGTTTATCAGCAGGCTCAGAGGTGTTAAAGTTATGACTTAAGAAGATCTTGTTATGACTTGGATTAAATTCCTGACCTTATAAATTGTAAAACCTGTTTTGATTTTGATTTTTGAAAATGTATCAAAATACCACAATGTTAATGTCAAAGTTTAAACTTAACTGTTCAAAAAAAGCTGAACTGTGATAAAAAAAAAAAATGAATATAGGCTGGAACCAAAGTTGCATTAAAAACATCCTGCTGTAGTCTCTTATTTGTTATGACTGTATTTTTCTTTATGAAGATGGTAAAATGCAAGTACTAAACATAAATCTCAGTTGCAGCATTTTTAGAAACTTTAACAATCAGATTTATGATTTTTTAAGAACTATCAACCTTACCAGTCTGTAATGTGAGCCTAATAAAAGAAATTAAGGACAAAAGGTTTGTGAGCATGATTATCACATCAACATCATATGAACGACTGGAACGGATATTGGTATGAAGAGATTTATTATACGGGATAACAAAAAAAATTGTGGTACATGTTGTGGTCCAATGGGCAATAATTTGTAGGATGACCCGTCTGCTGGAAAGAAAAACATGGAAAGATCAGGCTTTCATCCTCCCAAACCAACACATTGATAGCACACACAATGCAGTGCATTTATTTATGTCATCAAATCTGAACCTGGTACAAAGAAAACCGCTTCAAAAACGCATGAGCTGCATGTTTATCCCAAACGGAACGAGGCGAGTAACAAAGGCTAAACGTTAGCTTATGCTTTCAGCTAGGTTAGCCAGGTTAGGATACTACTTCAGTCAATAAATCAGCAAATCCAACGAGACAAGCAAATTGTTTCTATATTACACAATATCACAAATGTACAGTTAGAAGCACTTTCAAACACACACACACATTATCATATAGGGCTCGGGCATGTGACGTCACTACGTGAGCGGCGGCCATACTGGAGGCTCAGAACTGTTTTGTTTACATTGTTTTCCACTGCGCGCAGACGTACTCCTGCCTGGTCTCGGAACTTTCTTCGTTGGTTTATCTATTTTACTTATTGTCTTTGCCACTATGGTCGCACGTTGCTGTGTCGTGGGGTGCAATAGCGCAAGCCGTGACAGGAATGGGGGGGAAATCGTAAATGGTTTATCTTTTTACCGGTTTCCTGCTTGGAGGCGCACCCACGGAGCCCAAGTGTCCGAGATAACAAAGCGTCGTCGACTAGCATGGATCGCTGCTGTAAGACGACCAAACATAACTTTCCACTCAATCCCAGTGTTGATGAGAGTGTGTTCTCTGCATTTTCATATTGGTAAGTTACAGACTTTTGTGTGCTGAGGTAAAGATCCTTCACAAGACTAGGACACTGTCAGTTGGAAGCAAGGGATGTCTCAATGGGTTAAAAGCGGAGGACAAATTTCGTGTGTATGCATGTATACATGACAATAAATCTGATCTTAATCTTAATTTAATGTGGAAAATACAAGGAAAATTGCCCATCTCCAAATTCACATGGAAAGGGCGATTGGAACTGTCAGAAACAATACACCTTTTTGTCAGCAAAAGTACCTATCAACATAGTTTTGCCATGCGAAGGTGAAGACAAAACATTCTTTGACAAGATTGTGTCTGTATGTTGTACTCTGACCACCATGAGCAGGAGTGTTGTGCAAAGTTGAAGTCGTCTGAAATAAATATGCTTTGAGATACAGCCAAGTGTGTGTGTTTCATTATTTATTTACAAGTAGAGTAACATGACAAAAGTGTAAAGTGTCATTAGAATTGAAACTGTTGCAAAGTATAAGCACTGACACTACATACTATACGCAATTATGTCCGAAAGGGTGAACTTCGGCAGTAAATCTTCGTCGACACTCCATTCCTTGCTCGGTATTTCATAAGGGTCCAGTCCGTTTATAACGCCAATCTTCTGTATGTACCGATCTCTGGCTTCCTTCTGTAATGTATCCCGGTATATCCCACATCCTTTCTTCGATTTTAACATGCTTTTCTCTCACTTTTCTCTCACTATTTGTTCCTTGATCTCTGTCTTGCCTCAGTTTGTTTACGATAGATTGTGCCTCCAATATGGCGACCATATCCCAGAATGCAACGCGTGTGCCCAAGCCCTATTCACACGCCGGCTCTGGAAGCTACCAGCTGCTCACTCACACGCATTATTTGCATTAATTTCTTATTCTACATACCGTAACAAGATCCAGCAATGCTCCCAGATGTCAAAGACGCCTTCGCCTGATGGCACTCCGTCGATTCAACGCAGATATTTCTAAAAATATCCGAACAGCCCAGGACAGCGCGAACACCACAGCACCGGTCATGTTTGTTCACTTCTGGCTAAAGCTGTCGCTTTTGGTTACGTAACAACTGACGGCGCGGACTTATTACGTTCGTGAGTGTGAAGTGCTGTCCCAATTCGAAGGGGTGACATTCCTAGCCCTTCGCCTACCCCTACGTTTGAAGGGGCGAGGGGTAGGGGCGAGGGGTGGGCGAGGGGTGGGCGAAGGGGTAGAAAATAGAATTGGGATTGGGCCTTAATGTTGCACAAATGAAGGTAAAACTTTCAAGGATCAATTGAACCCTGATTACGGCATTGTTAGGCCTACTGCTCACAATTTTCTCATTTTAAATTTTCACAAGAAAACCACCAGATTGTTGAGAGGCTGAAGGACATTAAATTCACCAGACTTACATTGGTTGCAGATGAATTGTTCCCGGATTAGTTTCATACAATACAAAATATTACTAATGCCAGCCCTGCACAGTGTGATCTGCCTACCTCCCGTGGCAGCTCTGTGAGGAAGTTCTCGTCAGCAGCGAAGGTCCTCAGGTTGTGCAGGTAACCAATGGTGGGAGGCAATGACTCCAGCTCATTACAACTACAGTCCAACTCCTCCAACAGAGACAGACTGTGTGAGAGGAAGAGACAGCATGACAAAGAAAGAAAGGAAATCATTCTGAGAGTTACAGCATTTCTATTGCAGTCTTTGGTTAAAAAAAATAAGAACGCTGATACAGTACTTCAACAACTACATCAACAAAATCCTGTGAAAAGACTGAAACCAGGAATGAACTGATCCTATTATTCTATTTGTTGTGTTATGCTCAATTAATGTTAAAATGTATGAATCAATGTTAATCAATTAAGCTTTTATATGTTCCTATATTACAAACAAACAAACACTGTAGTATATCCATAAATAAGTCCCCCACACACTGTCCTGCTGTGGTAAGTACACACCAAACATGTACAAACTCGAAGCTGAAAATAGTCCCAAGCAAACATACAATTTACTCCAGTTTAGATAACAGTTGTCAAGCTGTTTAAGGAAATGTCTGAGCCATGTTTAAAACCTGTGTGCAACTAACAGACAGGTATATTTGTTGGTTAGTTTCAGGATTTCCATAGGATTTGCTGAAAATGATAAAGAAAACTTGCAACTTCTATTGAGAGGAGAATTTTTTAGACAAGAAAAATATTACCATATTGAAAAATAAGTCAATGATTTCATCAACCAATCAATATATCAGTCTGTTATATTAATGTAGTCTTATTTAATTTCACCCATCCTCATTTTTCTGCTCTTTGATGCCAACAATTCTTTCACTTCAATCTCAACTTCTCCACTCCACTCTGATATACAGTAACATCTACTGCAAGCCCTTTACAGGACACTATGACCCCCCTTTGACTGCCTTCACTGGGCTGGCATCACATTTACAGCAGACTAATGATAATGAGACAACAATTTTACATTAATGTACTGTCACTGTTAACATTGCATTAGTCTGCTATTATTATTCCCAACAGACCGGACCATCTGGACCACCATACGGTCTGACCGGAGAGGAGAAGAGAGGAAAGGAGAGGAAAGGAGTTTTGGGTCCCATATCAAGGTTTAAGATAAGGTTAAATATT
The DNA here is from genome assembly GCF_027942865.1 of Odontesthes bonariensis. Lineage (NCBI taxonomy): Eukaryota > Metazoa > Chordata > Actinopteri > Atheriniformes > Atherinopsidae > Odontesthes > Odontesthes bonariensis. The sequence continues at coordinate 29,346,145 of NC_134520.1, read as the reverse complement.
TTATCATTTTATTTGTCTGAGCAATTCTTTGCTTTATTTGCAACCAAAAAAAAACACTTAAAGGTAAATGTATCAAATGAACAATGGTTGAAAGATTAGGTTCCATTAGCCTAAATTCTGTAACATGTGTAAGGAAAAATGACCTGCTGACCTGTCACTTTGGGACACAGTCACCTACATTCATGGAGGATGCATGCCTTTGTATGGGTTTTTACCAGGTACTCCAGTTGCAAACCCACATAAAGTCCCACTGCATAAGCATGCAGGGTTTAGGTAATAATAGTAAAAGCTGTTAAATGTTAACATTTAGTAAGTAAAACAAGCAATAACTGTGATAAATAAACATTTTATCAGTTAGCCTGTACAACAATTTATTCAGTTTAAAATGTGTGTATTGCTAGTTTTATACATTATCAGATTGTATTGATACAGCAAGAAAAGTAAGGAGTAGCGTCAGCCACGAATTATACATCAGTTAAAATAAAAAAAGTAACCTATTCAGGAATATAGATTTATTCTTTGTAGTAACAGAGGCATAATAAAGGGATCATATTTATCAGGGGTAAGAAACACTTAAAACATTAAATGGGTGATAAAAGGACCTTTTAAGGGGAAGTAATGAATCTACAGTACTACTTATTAAGGCTACAACCTGGGACGTGTTCAAAAAGACAAAAAGCTTCTATTACGTTCAGATACAATTCTTGCAAAAAGTGTTGCGTTGATGGAGAATGTAGAGTTTAATGGCATCTGCACAGTCACATAGTGTAAGTACTTAATTATTTGAAAGTAAAAGAAAAATAATAATTCAATAATTCTCCCCGGAGTGATGTAATTTAGTTGCTCTGTTAATATAGATTTAGTTTAGACTGTTTTTTTCCATCATTTTTCACCAATAAGCTAACAATCCTCAACTTTTTTTGCCTAATTCAAGTGTTTATCTCTTTACAACAGGAAATAATGCATATACAGTGACTGTCTATGAACTGTGATAGCTAACAAGATATATTATAATTAGATCACTGCAATCATTTTACATGCAACCATTTTCATCTCAGTTCAGTAAGTTTTAGATGTTCTGGGTTCAGAAAACTTTAGTGAAGGAAATGGATTTTAATCAGATATCAATTCCAAAGGACTGGACATGAAGGAATTATAAAAACATGTTTATGTTTGCATGTAATTCAGATAACCATGAAATGATCTTGTGGTAGCAAGATTTTATTTTGGTATCTGTATCGCAATTGAACATCTGTCTGTCTCTGAACACACCCCGGGATCCAGGAGGCTATTGTTACTCACCCTTGCTTGGGCTTCGGACTAACGCCATGGCGACGCAGCAAACATAACACACAGAACCCCCCAAACATCAGCCAGCATAACAAAACAGCTGCTTATAGTAATAAACAAGATGAACAACAACCCACCAACAACCCAAATAAAATCAAAGAAGACAAAATCTGTTGAAAGAAGTTCTAAATTAAAACAAGAATTTGCTGTATTTGTCTAGAGTATGGCTTCAGTTTTAGTTTAGCTTTTTTGTGGGAGTGTATGTCAGCTTCTTACCTCCCAATGGTGTGAGGCAGTGAGTTCAGCTGGTTGTCATCTACCTTCAGCGTGGTCAGCTTCTTCAGCACTCCTACATCACATGCAAACACACATATGCAAAGTTCCTGGGGAAGAAAGAGGCTCTGTGACCTGAAACCTAAGTACCCTTTCTGTATCATATATAAATGACCTACCTACCTTCAGATTCCCTTAGTTTGTCTCACGTTTTGCTTTAAACATTGTCATTCCTGTGCTCTGCACAGCACTAACACAGCACTCTGCAGCAGCCACCACACAGCTCCATCAAGGATTGATGGATTAGTTTACCACTGGAGAAATATGCTTGATTGTAATCTTGCTGAGAGTTAAATGAGAAGATCAATACCAATCTGTTGGGTACCAAGCTAGTTTGTTTATCTTTAGCTTTAGCTTTAGGTTGTTTAAAGAACATAACAAAGTAACAAATCCACCTACTATCACCTTTACAGCTCTTAATTGCTGTTCTACATCTTGTTAATGGGCAGGTATAATTGAGGGAAGATGGCTCTCTTTTCATTTTTGGATTGAATGGTACTAACTCTGTCAGGAGGACGGATAACAAACACGTTGTTCCTGTGCATGTGTATATTCAAAAAGAGGACAGGAGCATCACAAACTTTGTAGAAATGACAGTAAGTTACAGCTTCAACGTGTGAGTCTGTTTCCGTGCATGTATGTGGTGTTTGAGTGTGCACCTATAGAGTCAGGGAGATGCTGCAGCATGTTTGAGGAGAGTAGCAGGTCTTCTAAGGCCTCACAGCCAGAAATGTCCGTATCCAATGTCTCGATACGATTCTTAGCCAAGTCCAAGTACCGCAACTGACGGAGCTTGCCTATCGACTGCAGCGAGGAAGAGAAGAGAAAGTTTAACGACAGAGTAAAGATAAATGAGTACAAATCTGCTAGGACCCAGCCAGCATGTCCATGTGGGGCCCATAAGGTTTAAATTTGGGCTGCAGATAAGGGTCCCATGTGGGTTTGTCCGCAGTTTCCACAGTGGCCTCACCTGTGTTTGCCCATATGGGTTTTAAGTTGCTGTGTGGCTTTAGTTGGACTTTGCATTTAGCCTATTTGAATGTGAACATTCTTTTACTTTGTGTGATGTGTTTATCTATATTGCCTTTGGAATAATTTAACGCTTAGCATAACCCTAACCCAAACCCTTCTAGTTGCACTGTGAAACCCATATGGGCAAACACAGGTGAGGCCACCGTGGAAACTGCGGACAAACCCACATGGGACCCTTATCTGCAGACCAAATTTAAACCTTATGGGCCCCACATGGACATGCTGGCTGGGGATGTGTAGAGACTGTCATCTCAGTGATGCTCTTTGTTTTTTCTGTGCAAGCTGGAAGTCTTCTTACCCCTGGTATAGACTGTAGAGAGTTGTTATCAAGCCACAGCTCCTTTAGGTTGTGTATCTGTTCCAGCACCTCCGGCTAACATGCAAAAAGAAGAATCCACATACTTTACACAGTAAAACAAAAGGAAATCTGCAATAATTTTGCTATTTACAACCCTATTTCTGAAAAAAGTTGGGGCTTTGTGTAAATAGTGAATTAAAACAGAATTCAACAATTTGAAAATCTTATAAACCAATAATTTATAAACAATAGAACATAAAAAACATCAAATGCTGGAATTTTGACATTTTCATATCATATAAAAATTAAAAACTCATCTTGAATTTCATTGCAGCAACTAAGCAACTCTAAAAAAAAGTTTAGCTTTTCTGCACCAAATCATGGTTACAGACCTTTTGCCAATAAACCAAAATAGTTGGAACATGTTCCTCCAGCTGCACGGTGGTGTGGTGGTTGGCACCGTTGCCTCACAGCAAGAGGGTTCCAGGTTAAATTTCTTTGCATGTTCTCCCCTTGTATGCACGGATTTTCCCTGGGTCCTCCGGCTTCCTCCCTCCATCCAATTACATGCATGTTAGGTTTATTGGTGTCTCTAAATTGTCCCCAGGAGTGAGTGTGTGTGGTTGCTTGTCTCATTTGTCTCTGTGTGGCCCTGTGATGGACTGGCAACCTGTCCAGGGTGTACCCCGCCTCTCGCCCAATGACAGCTGTGATAGGCTCCAGCATTCTGTCGTCCCTGTTCCAACCTTTGAGAGATGTATTGCTGGCATCAAATTCAAGACGATATAGTAAAATGTCATTGCTTTCTGTTTTTTATTTACATTTTACACAAAGTCCCAACTTTTGGAGACTTTACCTTTTTTTTTTTTTGTCAAACCTCTCATATCACGTCAACTTCCTGTTGATATCATACCCTCTCAGCCTCCAATCAGCCATTTGTTCCTCCTGTCTCCCTTTCCTTGAGTTTAATTTCAGATTTCAACTGGACCTGCGCCTCAACTTTATATGGAGGGTTTATCACATGCAGCAATTGGTCTTGAAATGTGAACGATGGTGACATGGTGAGTATTGTTGACTTTCCATTTCTACTCGATGCTTGCAGCCTTCCCTTAACACCTTTTAATTAACTTCTTTACAATTTCAGATGTTTTAACAGATGCACGTGACTGTTAAAAGATCAGTGTCTCAGTTGCATAGGAACATACAGGATTATTTCACGTACAAAATTCTTAAGCCCTTATTAAAACAAAGATAACACTGCATTGAAGTAAAGAAAAAATACTATGCTTTTATTCTGCCATTCCTCGCCTTTGTCCTTTCATACTGCCCAAACAGATGCAGCTTAGCACTTAGCCGACATTGTGAATTGCGGTAGCGACGACAGCAGTGTTGTGCAGAACCTTGTGTTCTGCCTTGCTGATTCGCCCATACAGCCAGTTCGCGGTTTCTGCATCCAGTCATGTGTGAGGTCCATAAATTTTGTCATCCTTACCAGTCAGTGAGGGTTCATTCTATCCCTCTGCGGTCAACCACAAACAGTGCAAACTGTATATATTCTAAGAGTGCAGACCTAGCGTGCGATTGGATTAATCTCCATTCAGAAAGAAAGAAACATACCAGACAAGAAAGAGGGGGAGCAGAGGAGCAGCACAGATGCTGGCTTTGAGAGGATACTTTACAGAGCTTTATCAGCATCTTAATCACTATCAGTGTGCTGCAGACTGATTTAATAGAATAGAATAGAATAGAATAGAATAGAAAAATACTTTATTCATCCCCCAATGGGGGAAATTCAAGAATTCATGACTGTTCATGGGAAGCTTCTTTCCAGCTGACCTAAAAGGTAGTATCAATGGAGCTGCTTGGACATCTGCAGAGTGACTGTTTCTCTAAGTCATACATTGTTTCTGGTTAGATGGCCCAGTTCGCATGCATTGATTCAGATTTGTAAGTATCTCCACAGCTGGCTAAGACAAATAAAGTTTGAACACCTATCTTACAAACAGGAAGAAAACACAGCAGTCACACCCTGAATGTCTGAAAAGAGATTTATTCTCCTGAGTTGTTTAGATTTTTATGCCTCACATAACACGTCACGTAGTCATCTGATTAGCCTCAAGTATATTCTGCAACATTACCACAACCTTAGCTTTTCTTTATGAAGTTCATTCATAAAGAAAAACTGTTCATGGCATCACTGTTGAAAGCATCCACATCACTGTAGATTATAATTTTCAGTTTAATTTAGTCTGCACTTCCTTACACTTTGCATATACAGTCGATGCTTTAACTTGTACAATGCAGTGTAAATTGTTCTCACCGTTTCAGAGAATTCATTGCTACCCAGATCCAGCCTTTCCAGCTGTGTCAGTCTGTGGATGGACCTGAGAGCAGAGATTTCACACAAAACAGATTCAACTTTTTTAATGCTTCAATTAAAAAGAAACATGAAATAAAAATATAGCACTGATGGTCCAAACCAAAACTTTTTCCTCTGATTTAAATCAGAATTAGTTTGCACCAAGCACCACAATTTGTTTGAAGATCCATATAATGTCTATAAACTGGCAAACGTAACTAAACCTTACTCCCAAACTCCCAAACTTTAAAGCCCATAGTTTGCCATTAGGATATAAAATTAAGTTGGGACTGGACATAGACTTATCTCAACTATTATAGATTTTCTACGATATCTATAATTTCCTTACTATCTTACACACACTATTGCACTGTTTTGCTGTGGCAGGCTGGTTGAAAAGTAGCAGTATAATTTTCCTGGAACTTTAAAATGTCTGTAGTATCATGAAGCATCTGTCTGTGTTTGTGTGTGAATTGCAGAATCAAGATTGAAGTCTATATTTTCTTCTTACTCACATGCACACAGTCACACATATGGTAGCTTGTCTTACTTTGGCATGGTTTTCAGGTGGTTCTCCCTCAGCTCCAGGATCCGTAGTTTGGAGAGTCTTAAAAACAGATGGTACATAAGCCAAAACTTAATTCTCTTTACTTGTACTCTGTCAGATGCAACTGTCATTAGAGAGAAATTCACAAAAGGCCAAATAACATAAAATAAGGAGAAAGAAGTCCCATCTAATGGTTCTACTCCTAAAAACCGTGTAAATGTCTAATTTCTTCACTTAAAAAACTCAAATATCACTTATCAGCAATAGAGACGATCACACCACCATCAACACTCTTTAATTTAGAGCCTTTTTGTCCTTTTAGACTTCCATATGCAGTTTTTCACATTTTGTTTTAAAAAAATGGAATAAAGAAATTATAATTAAGTAAACTGAATTAAATTGATACATTTTATTGAGTCTCGCCCAGAAAAAATGATAAAAAGTATAGCAGTTAGTTTATTATTTATTATTATCAATTTTATGATTTAATTGAAATAAAAATATGTGATGAAGCATTATGTACCCCAGACTCCGCTTTATTGAAAATGTTACTCTTACCCCAAAGATAGAAATGCATTTAGCTTTAGCCTCACACTTACGCTTCTGTAGTAGTAGTATCATGTAGTATAAAAAAATATTAACTTTTAAGACATTGAGCTGTAAACTGTAATGACTAAAAAAAACATACATCGAGATGTTTATCTGGCACTGAGTAAATATTCAATCACAAAGAGTGCCATAGGACATCACAAATGCAAATGCATTGTTTTACCTGCCAAAGTTAGCAGGCAGATACTCCAGGAAGGCATCATTTAAGAAGAGCTGGGTCAGATTCAGGAGCTGCGTAAAACCATCTGGGAGTCTGGAGAAGGGATAGTAGCATAGACGAGTGATAGAAACAGAAGGCAAGAAACCAAACAGGAAAATATGCAAAAGAAGATTAAGAAAGAAAAAAACTGTAAAATTGAACAGCTTCACTGGAATCAAATACAGACTATCAACCCCAGCAGAAACAGCTTACTGCTGTTTGCCTGCAGATGAATCATCTGCTGAACGTACACAACACACACACGCACAAAAAGCATTTCTGTCTGCAGTGGTCTTTGCTTCCTGACTATTACTAGATAGGAAAACATTAATTATCAGCCTAACACCTTGTGCTTAAACAATATAAGCACTTTACAGAAGAAGTTAAAAGTATGCACAGATTCTAGCGACAGGACATAACTGAGCCAGCAAGAAAAAGATCATGATATTATGGAGTGTAGGAAATATTCATGCATCCAATTATATTCTATAAATTATTACTATAGCTTTCTCGCTCAATAATTACAGAAATGTACACGGTGAATATTAACAGGTACAACGTAAAAAACAAGAGCAGTGTTGGTCTGACAGAGAGAAATCAATTAAAATGTTTTAACCAATCTATCACATCCTGAAGTGAGTCCAGGTCCAATTAATCTGATCAAAATGGTCCAAACACATTTTTTTCTACCTTCAGTGTCGATATGAACGTGTATAAAAGTTTATTTTCCGAATTGTTGAGCAAGTGTTTTCCTTTTTGTGCTCAGAATAATTTGCCGAAGATTTCTCTGTTTTTTTACAACCCTTATTTTCTTTTGCCATGATAGAAACTAAGAAATGGTCCCTTGTTCAGTTTCGCACTGATAGCGTGTGTGTTTCTTACTTGGTAATAGGGTTGACGCTGGCTTCTACCACAGACAGGCCTTTACAACATTTTATATTATCTGGAAACTCCTGGATTCCTGTTAGAGAAAGTCAGTCAGAGGAAATGTGGTGAGACAGCATGGTGATGTTTATCTTTGCCAGTGTTTACACAGCATCAAATTTAGTCTCAATGTAGTTGCTGAACTATTATATGAAAGACAGATCACATTTTTACCATTTTTACTGATGTCTAACTCTTTGAGATTAACCAGACTGGCGATGGTGGTAGGCAGGTTGGACAGGTCGTTATCAGGCATGCTCAGCTTCTTCAGGGCCTGGCAGTTGAAGAGTTGCTACGGGAAACCACAGGGATGACAAGGGAATAACATAATCTGTTGGTAAAATCACCCAGATTTTAAATAGAAAACTTAAATGTAGAGAGCGTTGAATGTTTGCTGGAGGCATGCACCACTTAATGTTGTGGAAAAGCTGGTCCATTTTGCTGCATTTTTCTATGAATGATGCAGATTTAATCCCCCCAATCGCCGCAAAGGACAAAACACATGTTAGAGTGAAAGTGAAAAACATTCAGACAATTGTGCTCTAAATGGAAAAAATACTGTAAAATCTAAAACATACACAACAATGGTAGTGTATTCATATAAAGTGCTTAGGGCATCAAAATACTCTAAATACCAAGATAACACCCCAAATTCAGAGTCACATAGCAAATATGACATTTGAGCAGAGCAGTGGTGCAGATGTTTAAAGTGACAATATGCAACGTGCAGTTTGTTTCCTACCAATGCTAAACAGAGCTGTTAATTTCTATAATGAGAAATACGATAAGAGAAGATATTTTATTCATGAGAACAGCATAAAGAACAACTTGCCGTTAATGTTGTATTTTGGTTGCATGGCAGCCAAATCAAGTGCTTTTAACATCATTATAATGTATTTTTGCAGACTGTCAACAAAGCCATTTTCAGACACAAATGTTTTCATGATTAAAGTCCACTGTAGAGGGAGCAAGTTTGGGTCAATTCAATTCACTGTTAAGAATGAACAAATAAGCTATTTATTCAAAGTAATTTAATTGCTAAGTAGTTTAATAATACAATACATTTGCACTATCATCACAATAAGATATTTCAAGTTGACACCTTACCAGCAGCAGATGATATAGTGCAACAGGGGAAACTATAGCTATGTGTGGGTTAGTAAGCTAACATTAGCAGTTTTAATGGCGCCAGCTATTTGCAACAACTAACAATATCTCTGCTTTGTATGGTGGCTTGGTAATAATTTGCTGTTTGCTTTAAATGTTTACTGGTATAAACATTGTGTGTTCAGGTCTTTGGGTTTTGTTGTGTTTAGGTTTGTATTTTGTTCTTTGGGTTCTTGAATTGGCATGCCATATTTTATTATCTCCCTGTTTCTTTTTAATTTTTATTGTGATTATTCTTTTGCCTAATTCCTATTCAGTGCCCTGGTTCTATGTTCTGGTTTGCTTTACTTCCTGTTTTATTTTGAAAAGTCAGCCAGTTTCCCTGGTTACATCAGTTAGTTTTACTCCTGAACTGTCTAACTTGGTCTTTGTTTGCTGATTGCCATCTCACCTGGTGTTCTTTTTGCAGCAGTCTCCCTTAATATATTCTCATATATACTACTCTGCCTGGATTCCTTTGTTCACTGCCAGCCTTTTGAATGTCTTTCTCTCTCATTTCATGCTCAAACGTTATTTTTTTGGACTGCCTGCCCTACCAGTGCCTTTTGTTTGCTTAACAAAAGTTTATTAAAGTGTGCTTTAGTTTTGTATCCAGCAGCCACACATATTCTTAAGCTCCTTACCTAATAGCCTTACAACTACAAACATTTCCTGCTTAAAAAGACAACTTTTTTTCAGTTAAATGCCAGTTTGGCCTGCCTGCCTCACAGCCCTGTTAGAGTGTCTCTATCCATGCCAGCTAAATTTAGAAATCTAATTCAACATCTTTGTCATTTAAACCAGGACATGATATCAGTATATGCGATGGCCCTCTTATAAACAGCACCTGAAATTCTTCTTGAAATATTAGATGAACATTTTGTTTCAGCACTACCCACGATGGGCTTTTCAGAAAGTCCTGGGTGGCAAAGAATGCTGCTATACGGCCAGGAATTGACATTCCTAATCACCCAATGGCTGTTAAAACAGTGAACTCAAGCTAATCTCTATAGGAATCTTTATACCCTTGAACCCTCTAGAACTTCACTGTTGTCTAATGTTAATTATATAAGTTATTGAACGTATAAACATAACATCTTGTGATGGTCCCTTATTACTTGGTTTTGATGTTATAGTACTATGATTGGCATTTTTTTTAACAGGCCTGGCCACATCTGATGGACTACAGCAAAACAACTAAATCAAACTACATTAAGTACCAGGAAAAGAATAATGAATACAAATGCTAAAATGGACGGCCTGCAGTCAAGAGCTGTTACAGTGAAAGATATTTGGTTAATTATTATAGAAAAAATATAGCCAAAGAGGCTCTAAAGCTGAAATTCTATATAAACATTGGGAATCATTTCAGTTTCAAAACTGCAGCTGTTTGTCTCCTCAGTTGTTTCAAATATGGATAACAGAGGTTGAACTAAGATGCTTTGTCATGAGCGTGTTAAACTATGAGGGCAGATCCAAAGATCTTTCATTAATTGTATTTGACCGGGTCGTTTGGCTCAAACTCAAGGTCCTGACTAGGCATGTCATATATTTTAAGAGAGGACAAAAGTTAGAAAAAAGGTTAAAGTCATCATTCAAGAAAGAAATGACAGAAAGCAGAGGTGAACACATGCACCAGAGCTACCTTGGGTAGTTCTTCAATCTGGTTAGCATCTAGGTAGAGCTCCTCCAGAGTTCTCTCAAAGCTGAAGATTTCCTTGGGGACTTGCTGAAGGCTGCAGTGAGAGTAGTCCAACACTGAGATCACCTCCTCTTCGCCACGGAAACAACGGCACGGCACCAGCCGGCCAATCAGCTTCCGTTTAGTGGTCATTTCCAGACACTGCACTGCAAGAGAAAGAAGATGAGAGAAAGGACATGACATTTAGGACATTAGATTTGTATTACAAGGCAAGGCAAGGCAAGGCATCTTTATTTATATAGCGCATTTCATACCACAGGCAACTCAATGTGCTTTACATAAAGACAAGGCATTTAAAAGAACAGCATAAAGCAGCATAAAAACAAGCAATTTAAAGAGAAAAAAAAAATAGAATAAAAATTAAAGCAATCAAAGAAGAGGGGAAAAAGAAAAATATTAACTCAACCATAAGCACACGGAAAGAGAAATGTTTTTAACCTGGATTTAAAAGTGCTTACAGTTGTGGCTGATTTTAGTTCTGCTGGTAGTTTTTTCCAGTTGTGTGCAGCATAACAGCTAAAAGTTGCTTCACCGTGTCTAGTTTGAACTCTGGGCTCCACTATCTGACCTGAGTCAGTAGATCTCAGAGCTCCGCTGGGTTTATACTCTGCTGGCATGTCATTCATGTATTCTGGACCTAAACTGTTCCGTGATTTGTAGACGAGCAGCAGAACTTTAAAATCTATTCTGTATCGGACCGGGAGCCAATGTAAAGACTTGAGAACTGGGGTGATGTGATGTGATCTCTTTGTTCTGGTTAAAACTCGGGCTGAGGAGCATAAACAGGCTTCTTTTGCCTAACGTAGTCAGCATTTTTGGGTAGAGCATTATTGGCTGACAACAGCATGTAAATGAGGAGGAAAAATCACTAAAAGATAAACAACTAAATGGCTCTGATATGACAAATTGCCATCTACATGTTTCTGCAACAGAAGTTAACTGTGTAGCCAGCATTAAAGCTGACGTCGGCAACTTTTTTTTAGTCATATTAGCTTGAACTGTCATGGGATTCTGGAAGTAGAATATTAAATAGGCTGTTTAGGAAAAATAATGAAATCTGTAGCGCCCTCTGAAGCCTGTAATCATGCTTACAAAAACCGAGCGCTCCCGGCTGTTTTTAACCAATCAAGTTAGGGTGGAGGAATCCTACCTGTCAATCACAGCTTGTGCACACGCTGCTGAGCGTGAGTCTGCCCCAGCTTGTGTGCACGCACACTGGTGTGAACTCACGTGCACAACCTCGTCCACAGAGGGGGAGGGGTTTGGGGGGCGGTTTGGAGCTTGGTAGAGGTTGGGGGAGGGACCTGAAAGTTGTATCAGTTCGAATTTTCCGACTTTACACTCGGAATTTTGAAAACCTGCCGACGGCAGCTTTAACATTTATGAGTGGAAAGATAATTTCAAAACAACTCAGTCAAAATGCTGGAAGGAGTTTGGCTGGAAAATTAACCAAAGATTTTTTATGGTGCCTAAACAATGTGCTCATATTTCAGGAGCTGACATAAATTGTTGGCGAGGATGTGGAGAAGAAGGTACGCATACACACATACTCCTTACATGCTATAATAATAATAAAACCATTTTGGGAGGAGGTAAGGCGAGCTATTATATATATTTTTGATCTTAAACAACCTTTAACACCAGTAAACATACTAGGCATCGACCTACCAAATAAGATAAAAAGAATATACCGTAAACTTTTTCATCTTTTAAGACTTACTGCACTAAAGCAAATTACAAGACTATGGAAACAAAGTAAACAACCAGAGGTTCAACTATGGTATAAAACAATAGAAAGTGTTCTGGAAATGGAAAAAATATATTAATTTCTAGAAATTGCTCAGAAAAATGGAAGGAAATGTATCCAGACAATCTGTGCAATAAAATGCGCCTATATCTTGAAAACGGAACAACAATATAGGCTACGAAATCTTTCATGAAGATGTCCACAAAGCTTATGCATACCCCTACACACCAACTCACTGTACTGGCACATACATATTATTCAATACAACACCTACACACCACACACACACACACCTACAGGTACGCCACTAAATATTATTATTATTATTTTTTTTTTCTATGATGTCATGTCCCCCCCCCCCCTCTCTCTCTGCCCGATTTTCTTGTATGCTCACGTGTTTGTCTATGCGTCAACTGTCTAGTGTCATTTGTGTATCTTTGTGGAAAAAAAAAAAAGTTTATATGGTGGTATGTTGAAATATAATGGAAAAGAACTGTAGTTTTGCATGGGCATACACTGTGAACTGGAGGAAGAGAAAGAAGAAGGAAAAAAAAAGAGGAAAAGGAAAGGAAAAGAAAAAGGAAAAAAATATATGTGTGTATATATATATATATATATATATATACATATATATATTATTTTTTTGATGATGCTGATGTTGAAAATGTATATGTTGTACAACTCTACCAATAAACAAAGTAAAAAAAAATGTATGAGTGGCATTTTCTCTAAAATATTTAGCAGTTAATTTGTAACAGCAGGCATGTGAGCTGCATTCATATATGTTGCCAGATTTGGGTGCTTTTGATGAGTAATGAAATAAAAATACATAGCAAAACTTTAACACCTAGTGAAGGAAAATTCTGATTGCGAGAGTTAATTTGAGAGTAAGGGTGTGAAAATGACAGCGCTCACACGACTGTATCCATCAGTGTTAAACTGAGACTCACATTTGGCATTTCAGCTCATCAGTAGAGACGTATCATCTCTGTTCCCTGTCATAAAGTCTGACCCCGCATCTTGAATGTATTGAGTTGGGATTGGCTCCAGCCCTTCATAGTCTTGTGGAAGATGAGCTATGACAGTTAATAAATGGTTGGCTATAAGGATCGAGTGACTATTTTCCAGCAGAAATTTGCATCTCCAAAAAAATGGCCTGATGTGGAAAAGCTAGATTTTTTTGCATTGCTTCAGGTCTGGCTTATTCTCCAATCTTTTACTACGACTAGGTCATTTATAGCAGCTCTTAAGAACCCCATAACATGAAACAATTGAAGCCATCATCTGTTCCATGCATTCATTTTGTAGTCGTTTCTACAGCTGTAAGATGTCTGCAACAGGTATTTAATGTTTTAGATTAGAAAAAAAAAATGCTCAAAATATATTAGCTGTATTGGCTATTTAGTCAGCCCTAACCCTTACATCAAGTTGTCAGTTTGCAGTTTATCTATCAAAACTATATATTTTAAAAAATCTTTCACTCACACTGATGCAAAAATAAATAACAAAAATTCAGTACTGCTGAATTCAGTATATTACAGCATGGTCTAATACACACAAAAAAAATTAATAGTAGGCATACAATTAACCTAAAGATGTATAAATGTTTTTCATTAGTCTCTTTGGAATTGATGGAATAACTTTTAAGAGTTAAAATCTTCTCATCTACCGTCAAGAATCATTTTAAAGTGACATCTTCAGGTATGAAAAGCTGCAGATCAACAGCCTCATTCACTACCCCATACTTAGACCGAGTTTCTGGTTGTTGATATTATTGCTCCTACTCAGGATAGTTACAGTAAAACACCTCTTTTGTATAGAAAATGTATAGAATAACATTCTCTTTCTGTGCAAAAATAGCTTTAATAGAAGCAATTATGAAAATTCGGAAGTCTGGGGAAACCTCCATTGTTGTGATTCTGTGTCACACTCCATTCATATGTATATCTAGAGTCCAGTGCATTACAAACGAAGAGAACATTGTCACTGCACCTGAACACAGTCTGTTTGGAAGAGGTGGATACATACAAACTTGGGTAGAGTTTGAATCAGATATGAAAGCTTGTTAATTTCTTTCACAGTGTTCAGAGGAGTGGCAGTCAAATTCAGATATTAATTTGAAATTGCCCTGAGTTAGTCAATCAAGTTGGAATGATCCTAAATCCCAAAGATAACATCACTACCATCAAAAACTGGCTTTAAATTGGTCTCTTACACTAATGAAGCCGCCTAACAGCCTCAGCTAAATCTTCTAATGCATTTCTTTATCTCACTGAGGACTAGGGATTTCATCTACCATCTTCTGTACTAGGGCAGTACAGACAAGAGACAAACTTACCTCTTCAAAACAAATTTACAGTGTTCATGTGGCTATGTGAGTACTTTTCTAAGACAAAAACTTATTGTTCCAGCCACAGATGTTGTAGGACCAACAATAGTTGCAATTAAGTGTAAATCTAGGGGCAGATGGATAATACAGCCATTCTTCACAAACCCTCAGTAACCCTGCACACAGCAAGCTGAGGCTCGACTGTCTTTGACACACACACACACACACACACACACACACACACACACACACACACACACACACACACACACACATACACACACACACACACACACACCCACACACACACACACACACACACACATACACACACACACACACACACACACAGAATCCTTTGTAATTATATGAAAACAACACTCCATTCCACAACTGCATTTAAAAAGCTACTGGTTGAATGGCATGAGTGGGCTAACCATGCAGATCTAAATTCTTGAATGAAGGTCCATCTTGCAGCTTTGCCATTTTACACCCAAATGGAAACTACACCGATTCTACTGACAGTTAAAATGTTTTATTGCCAGCCCTTTCAAACAGGGGGAATTTTTCTTTCATTGGACTATCACTTCAATTTCCTGTTTGATCCTTAGCTGTGGTGACAAGAGGAGAGGGAGTCAAAAGTGGTACAGAGAGGAGAGAAGGAAGGGGTGAACATGAAGATGAGAAGACTCCAGAGTGCAGACAAAAGTGACATCAGGCGCTTTAGAGATAAAACCGTCAGCTTTATCTGTCTATGAACACACACGCACATGTCCAGCTCCACGTGAGACCAGATGAATTCAGATGATAGACAGAGCAATCCAGAGCATTGTAAGTACACTATGTTATCTGCCAAGGGGTTGTTGCAAACCCTGTGAAATCTGATAAAAAGGCTGCAGATCCTTCAGGACTGTTTATCTCAAAGGTGCGGGACCATTAAAATCGATACATCCTTATCCACAGTGACATTCAGTGAAGGTATAATGAGGCCAGCTGGGATTTACTGTTTGTCTACTTTATGTACAAGCCCGACTGTTAGCGCTTTGCAGTGCACTCACACCTTAAACCTATTCTAATTACTCATGTTTAATCTGTTAACAAAGGGGTTTGTTAAGCATTGAAGAATGGGTAGGATTTTAACAACAGTCAAAAAAATTTAAAAACCTGAAGCATCTATTATCCTGTTTTCCTTCATAAAGGAAAGAAAAAGATCTTACTGAAGAGCAATGACTGAAATTATTGACAGGAAATGGGTATAGCTGCAGGCTTTTCTTATTGTCAACAAATAGATAAGAATATTAGATTGCCTGAGGGGTTACACCCTGGAGCTCCATCTTTGTCTTATCATTCAAGTAGAAATCCCTCAATTAAAAGACAAAACTAAATTTCAAATAATGTATAAATAACTAAAATAAATTAAGAAGAATAATCTAATGAATATTTAATAAACATCAGATTTAAAAAGATTATTACATGTGTAGCGTTAGCGGGTATTTATATACCTATTAAATATAAGGATTTATGAGATGTTCTTACAGTCTCAAATAAACCTTACCTCGAATTCAGGGCACCACCTACCTAGGTTTTGACTTAATTTAAGTCACAGTCAGGTAGGGAAACTGTTCGAAATCTTACGATCCTGGTGTTAAATTAATTAATAATCAATTAATAATCAATTAATATTCAGTCTCATATCTCGCTACTTTCGTGAAGTTCTCGTTTGGTTGGACAGACATTACGTAAAGAAAGCATACGACACAATCTGTGATTATAACATATATATAGATATATGAGCTGTTTATTACAATGATATGATCTTAGACATGAACCTTTAAACAAACAGGAGATGCATTGAATATGGGTGATTATATACAACACTTAGTGAATGGGAAATAAAATATGGGGAATGGAGAGATACTGGATGTATTCAAATAGTTTGGGTTGGCTGACTATTTGACGCTAAATACTGACATTTCGGATTAATGTATCATTCTGTGAAAGCCTCGAGACATCCATCAAACCCACTTTAAGGTGAAAACGGGTCGGTCTTACTGTGCTGAAGTTCTGTTCAGTCGGTTCGGACCATGGTAGCGGCCACGCGGGTCCGAGGGGATTTCTCTTCCGCTCTCTGGGCCTTCCTGGCTGTGGTGGCTGACTTTAGCGGACTTCTCAGTTGCTTCTTTCACCGGGAAACCGAAACGATGGTGCCGAGGACTGGGGTTAGATGGTCGAATCTTCTTAGTGTCAGTGGGTCCGTTGCTTCTCTGATGAAGTGAACTTAAGTTCACAGAAAATTAATAAAAGGTTGCTTGGAGTTGGCTTCTTGGTAAGAAAGGGTGATGATGGCGTGAAACAGCGGAGGTTAGGACGTGCGACGTAGAAGGACGTGGATGGCGAGGGACGAACAAAAACACGTAAAACGTGCATCATCAGAGTATTTCAATCTGTTTCTTTGTTCGGGTCTTTCTTTCTCGTCTCCGGGGTCTCACTGGGTTCTGGAGGGTCTCCTCCGGTCGTCCGCTGCATCGTTATCCACACGTCCTTCCGTTCTCTCCTGAGATTATGGGAAAACTCCCAAACTCTGGTGAGCTCTTCTCTTCTGCTTAAACCATCTCTAAAAGTCTCTGAGCAGCTGTTCTCTGCTCAAATCTCCTTCTGAAACTCTGGGTTGGAACCCTTCTGGAACAAGAGGCAAGAAGCAAGAGAGCAGACGCCTCAAGCGAGCCAGCAAACGAGAGAACTAGAGAGAGCCTAGAGAGCGTGTTTTCCGCGGGTTCCGGGTTTTGACTCTCGGAGGCGGGGCTTACACTACTTTTCCAGCCAATGACATGCTTGAACTGTGTGCATGTCTGCCTGGGTGTCTGTGTAAGGTGATCTGTGCTATATGGGGATTTCTGGATTTAGACAAAGAAAACTCTTATTTCTCCATTACTCCCATCTCATAGAACATTTGTCTCGGTGATTCTGAAAACACCACATCTTGTTAAGATATGCAGATTAAAGATATAACATAGACTTGTAATATAAAGACATCAAAATAACACACATGATAAAGACAATTATGACTTTCAAAATTCAGATGAATATCTATGAAATCGTGACATATGAATAGTGAGTCACACAATGCTAATTTCTGTGTTAACAATGGGGACACTAAACAAATACCAAATAGATACCGAAGGGACATCGTTAAAAGTTAAATTGTTGCATATACATTGTCCATTTTACTGAGTCCTCTGGGATTTAAATGTTCAACTAATCAACACTGCAGACCACTAGGGGGCAATGTGGTTCCATCAGGCAGGTTGGGCATTTTCCACCAAAATCAGTTCTTTGTCAATATTTAAGCCAGAATCGTACAAATTGTCTCTATATGCGTCTTGTGATCAAGCTGGAAACCTGAAAGAAATTGTACACGGTTATCAAACACATTTAATATAGTTTTAAGATTCGACTAAAAGTGAGTCTTCTCAGTTCGTGTGTAGCCATCTGGTCGGTTTGCTGGTGAAAAGGGGTGTTAAAGTGTCAACTTTCGAGTTATGGTCTAGATAAGATAGTAAGTGTCCCACTTTTCCAAGAGTGAGTTCGACTCCCCAAAAGCTCTTAAGAGTGTTGTAAATTAGGCAGTTTCTGTCTCTTTTTCCTTTGTGGAAAGAAAATGAAGATCTGGTTTATATCCACATACGTAAACATCCCCCACAGGAATGTTGGTTTTGTCAAAGTTTGAAAAACTCTTAATCCACACGGCACTGTGACTGCTACACATGTCTTGCAGTTATGGTATCATCCCTGAAATCTCCAAATTCATTTTCAGTGGGAATGCTGACATCTGATGTATTCTGATCAAAGTACCTTAGCTCGGGTGCATTTGTTGATGCAAACAGAAAAGCTATAACACAGGCACAATGATATTAGATAGAAGAAAATATTGATAGATAGAAAAATGGCCATTATCAACAATTTATCACACAGCTCGTTGACAGGTCAAGACATTTTGCTGCTTTGCATCATCTCTATCAAATTATCTGCACCAAAGATGCTCCTACAGAACACCAGGTACTATGCATGTGACTTTATATAATTATTGTGGGAATCATTTGTATCTTTATGTATTCAGCCAGCTATAATCCCCACTCAAATATGTGACATCAGTGCGGTTGTCCAACCAGCACGAGGACGTAAATCAGGTGACAGACTCTGTCATAGTTATACATCATTAGAAATCTTCTCATTGGCTGTTAAAGAAGACAACGTTTGTTGGCTAAAAACCTACATGACTAGCAATTTGTTTAATGTGTGGAGCACTGTCAATCTTTTCGCTTTCCATTCATGAGTCAGATACCCATGTACAACCTTAATAAATCAGTAACACTGACCACAGATGATGTGACCATTTGATTTTTTTTCTCTTGAAAGGACCTTTGGTTGACCTGCAATCTTTTTTAAACCCCAGTGTCTTAATTGATGACGTCATCACAACAAGAAAAAAAAACTTTTGCTTGTGGTGAAGTAACTGTGAATTATCACCTGCAAAATATCAGTACACAGTTGGTTAAACAAAATCTTTTCTTATTCGCTACTTAAAATGCATCTGCTTGATTGTGCCCTCAAAGTCTATTGATGTAAGATCTAAATATGCAAAGACAGAGTAGACTAAAAATAACTGCCTCTTCGTCAAGAGAGCAGTGAGAAAGAGCATTAAGCTTGCAGCATGTTGTTCATGAGAATTAGGCAAGTACTACAACCGCAGGGACAGTGACAAATATTGGGAGCAAATGGGAGATTGTTTTTGGGGGTAAAAATAAGAGATAGCTGTGGGCAGTCCCCTTCATGAAACCTCCGAAGACTGACACAATGCTTGATCGGAGAAGATGGACCAAGTAGACAGGATTGTTTCCGAAAATCAACCTCACAAAATGCAATCCACACAACTAGAGAAATAGCAATAAGACAGAAAATACATAAACCCAACCAAACAATGTATACCGGCATTAAAGCTGCAGTCTGCAACTCTTTTTCAAGCATAATGCCTGGAACTGTCCGGGGATTCTGAAAGTAGTACATTAAATACCCCAATACAAAAAAAAAAATGAGTTCTCTAGGTCCCCTATATGTCCCGCTAGGTCCCTCCAAAGCCAGCAGGTTTGTTTACAAAATTGCAGACCGGACCGGTAAAAGGTAACCAATCAGGTTTACGAGCTGGGCTCTGTTGCCTGTCAATGACCGATTGTGCACGCGCGATACAAGGTAGGCTCGTCCCCACGCTTATTTATCTGGACTATTGAACTTCATTACGGGCTTGTCTACTTACTGTGTCTTCCATGATCGCAAATGACAGGTGAGTTGATGAATGAGGAGTCGTGTAAGCGCATCTGGCGTGCACATCTACGTGCACGAGTTCTCATGTGTTTTGATGGGGCGGGACAGGAAGTTGAATAAGTTTTTATTTTTCGGTTAAAAAATAAGCATTTCTTGCATTTTGCGACTACGGAGGTCACCGTTTTCAACTTCAAGCGTTCTGATAGATCATGTAAACTCTTAAAATGCCAAAAATTAGGACTTTACGTATGACAACAACAAATCCTGCAGACTGCAGCTTTAAGGCACAAATCCATTCTTAGATATAATTCTTGATTCTTTTAATCTTCTATGTGTATGTAGTGCTCTGGTTGATTGTGCCTGTATGAATGAATGAATGTAAGGTGGAAACTGAAGTGTGTCGAGGCTCCCAGAGTTCAACAAAAAAAAAGAAAAGGAAAAGTAGAGAGAATCAGAGTGAGTCGGCACCAATAGGGTAAAACTAGGAAGGGAGTGTGGTTGGCTGTGTTGGTTCTCACTGCTGCTATGGAAACAGCATGACAGAGCAGACGGACTCTGCAGAGGCAACACTACATGTACAAACTCTCAGCACGCAAACACGCATTTGAATAATTTAGCTTTGTTTGTATCAGCAAAATGATTATGACATTAAAACAGAAAATTTCAACAAGAACATACACACCCTGATATTTTATCACCCACACACATGCACACAATCACACACCTGCAGGCAGTAGTGGGAGACCATTCAGCTTACTCTCTGTAGGGACAGTGGTAACACCACAATCCTAAATTCTTAAGTAGAGGGAAACTGGACTTAACCATAAAAAGAAGTCCAACTGCTTTGTATTTAAGCACTTGGGATTACCATGATGTAAACTGAAATACTGAATTACATGTCAAAATATTCAGCTTAAAGGAGAGAAATACCATAGCAATCTACAGTCCTCATTAAAGATTCTGAAATTCAAAACAAATCCACAACTTTAAGGCCAAACTGAACAGCCATGGGTTCTATAAATAGGAGATATGTGGGAGAATTTTGAAACACACTTAGTCCTCTTTGAACATTATCACCAGGCCACAATGAGATTCCAATCAACAGAAAAAAATGATGATTTTACTTCCACCAAATTAAAACCGTGAATTAGAGCGTAAATGACAACCATATAATAATGAGTTACATTAAAAATTCTGAGCTTTGCAGGTCTACCAAAAATCAAATCAATTTCAGCCATATTTGATGGCCTCTACAGTGAAGGAGACATGCTTCAAATCCTTAAAAATCTTGGTGTATGTTGGTTTTCCAGCAAGAACATCCAAACCCATTACAGGGGAGTTCAACAGTATAGGACTAGTTTGGTGTTGGGATCTTGAGGCAAACTTTATCGATGGAGTGGTTTTAAAGATTGATGTAGGAAGGAGAGGGCAGTGAAAAACATAAAGTGACATCATCAGTAGTACTAAGTTAGTTCTAACCACAGTGGTGGAGTCAACAAGTGAAGATGAAAGAAGATTAAAGCAAGACTTCAAAGTACAAAATACAGCTTGAAATCTGGACAATTCATAGTGTTACAAACATGTTCAATACATTAAATGGAAGACAAGAGAAGGCACACAATCTATGAGAATATTGTGTGAATAGTCAGAATAAGTGGGAGCTTAGTTGATATTTTTAAGTCTTCTTTCATACAAATTTATACCAATTTTGTAAAGAAGGTAATGGTAATGTAATGGTAGGTAAGTCATAATTAGTCTCTTGAGGACTTTCATGATGTGGGATCTTACTTTTTCATCATTTGTGGCAGATGGATGAGATTCTTTAAGAACTGGAACAAGGCAGGATGTCTTCAACAGCACTGGAACTTTATCATGATTCAGACTAAGGTTGAGGAAGTACTGTAGAATTCCACATTATAATGCTTCATTTTGCTCAGCTGATTGGCTCTGTCTTTTTTTCCAACTGCTTCTGTACACTCCGTAATAATTCCCTTTTAGTCCCTGAACACTTTTTTCTTCATGTTTATCAAGGGCTTATTACTGGGGAAGCACCTCACTGTCCTTATGGGGACAATAATCTCCATCCAGAAGTTGATATAGCCTGTCGTACACACAGTCAGGGCATTGATGTAATTTCCATGTAGCTTAGAGAGTGCATTCCAGTCAGACTATCTCCTTAAACTCCTTTTGATCATAGGTTGCCACTGAACAGTGAGTGTATTGGTGGAAGCAAAGAGTACCAAATTATTGTCTGATTTTCATAATGGAGGAGAGGCAGAGGAGCTGTATGCATTACTGGCATTTGCATAAAATAAATCCAACATCTTGTTTTCTCAGGTGAAGCAGTTAACAAGATGTTGTCTTCAGAGATCATCATGAATGCATTGAGGTATAAACAGCTACTAGATTAAAACAAGTGAACTCTTTTCATAGATAATATGAACAGAAACTCAAATCTTAAACCCTTAACTTTTAACCGTTGTCAGCGAGCAGTCAACGCAGTGTTGAAAGCGTGCTCCTGAATTACACCTCTAATGGTCTCTTGTCTGTCCTCTCCCCTCTGCTCTTCATTCAAGCTTGTTCTTCTGTGTTTGTAAATGTGTGTTATCTGTCCTTCAGCAGCTGTAGAGGGTGAATTCCCCAGAGTGCCATGACAGCCACCACTCACGTGCAGCCGTCCCCATAGTAACTGCTGCCATAGAGACCATCTTCCAGGAGCTGGGTGTATTTTTGTTCATTCTCTCTGTCATAAAACAGAACATTCACTCAGTGGGCGATCACTCCACATTTGGTGACACTTAATGTAGACTCAGATCTATCAGACACTTTTTAGCACCTGAAGAAGCGCTTCACAGCACACCGCAGAGCTCACTCAGGCTTCTGCACTCACTCACAACTAAACAGTCACGCACTGTCACGCACTGTCACACAACAGCACATGAGTCAATGAGAAAAACTGAGGCACACAGACTCATTTAGTTTATGATTACTTGTGACAATGACAATGAGAGAAAATGGAAAATTCTGTTTCACATCCCATTGCTCCAAATTGTCAAACAAATCCAGAACAAAGCAGTGTGTGTGTGTCAGTGTGTGAAGCTGTGTGTGTGGGAGGCAGTTCGCTAATTCTAGCAGCTAGGAACAGCTTGTTCTCTCTCTGGAAATTCAGTAAATAAATACAGTTACCTGCACCAACACATGCATACGGGTACACAGATAGTATTTTTTTCTGAGCCAGCAACTTAATCATTGTGTGTGAACAGCCAGGCATTTACTAAGCAAAGACCAGCAGACAAATTCTCCATTAACGTGCTATCAGGAGTCATACTGCTTGCACAGAAATAATACAATGATATTCCAGCCATAAGAAGAGGTCTATCTCACAGTGAATAATTCTGATAATTACCATTGAACATATATATATTTCACACCTCATCTATCGTAAACGACATCAACAACTGGATGATGTGAGTCTGATTTCCTTTGGTGCTCCTCATCTTTCAACATAACACAAACGTACTTCACAATTGTCATCAATAATCCCAGAACGTGGGATGAGGCCCGCTCAGAAGGATGTCTGTCATCTTCTCATCCTACTTTTCTGCCCACTTTGTTGTTCAACCCAAAACAAACACACAAAAAAACATGTGACAAGTTGTGGGCTTATTTAGCGTTTCCTGTCACATAACTGAGAGCTCATGTGCAGGATTTAAAAGCAGCACAAACAAAAGGGATGAAAATACCCAGAGCACCAATTACAATTTTACCACACATATCATCTGCTTTTTATAGAGGACATTAAGTTAAATGGGACCTAACAGCTACAAAATAGGATGCAAGTTCCTCTCAGATGGACCTGTATTGAAGGACTGATTCAGTTTAGGTAGCTAAAAGAAGCTGCCTAATGTCAGGGAAAGATTGCCTTCAAGATTAACACTGAAGGGAAGGGACAAAATGAAAATCCATTTACCTACTTTGTATTTCCTACTGTCCCGAAAAGAAGCTGCTGTCATGGAACATGAGTCTATGTTTGAATGCTTTCGTTTTTCTAATGACAAGAGTGTCTCAAGAGTGGCTGCTTTCAAACTTGCAGCCGGTCCAATTCGCCAAGCAGTGAAGCTCCAGGTGGCACGTCTGTAAAACCCAATGACCCTCTCAGCACTGACACTAAAAATAACAATCATCCAACACAAATAAACACAGAACAGCTGAGAGTTCACCTGCTTCCAAGATGTGGCAATCAGTTATGTTCAAATGCATGAATGAACAAACACGTAAAAAAAAAAAAAAGTGGGTCAAACTGTTCAGATCAAGACTTCAGCCACGGGCTGACCTGAGAGCTTTCAGTGTGTTCCCAAGTAACAAAATGAACTCCCACTATCAAAGTTAAGAACATGACTCTATGACAAATACTGATAAATAACAGACTGAAGGCAGACAAACTGTGGGAATAGAGAAATAGTGTGTAATAAAGAGAGATAAACCAGCAGCCAGACAGAGACAGGTTGCATGACATAGAGCCAGAAACAACACAGCGAGTCGTGCTGTCAGACCAGAACATATCTGGGTTACTGCAGATGAGACTGAGATTTTTTTTACATACACTTTTGCAATATGACAGCCAACATATGTATTTATCAATTGGCCAATCAACAAAAACAGTACAATTATAAGTCATTTTTCTGTCAGAAACAACCATTGTTTTTCATGCCTTTCACCCAGGGTGACGATCTTTGAGATAGCCAGCTCTTTTTGGATAGTTCCACAGTATTGACATAGACAAGAAACACACAGGGAGAGAGGTGCATATTCATTCCAACTCACTCTGAAACAAACCTAGAACTGTTGCAAAGGATGTATCTTAGCCACTGTGGTATCTTTTGTTTGTTTGGGGGGTCAGGCCTTTTCATACATTCTCAACTAATTGAGTAGCAGGTGTGCCCAGGTGTGCCCCTGCGATGCATGTTTAGACATTACAATGCTTCAAAAACTGACTGAAGAGTTATGAGATCAATCTGAGGTGTTGTGAGACGATTACCAAGAGAGGAAAGCAGAGAAACATTGTTTTCACATTGCTTTGGTGTGCATATTTTTGTCTTAGTTTTTTTGCAGAACAAGCGTTAGTAGATAATTACAGAGGGAACAGCAAGTTATAAAAAGGGCTTACCCTAACCCATCAGCCAACAGCACAAATATACCGGCGTATAGAGGGAAAGTCTCTGAAATTCTGAGTAAGGGTGGCATTTGATCTGCTTTTCAGAGGAATCCATGTTAAATAAATAACAGGACAGTCCAATTATTTTTTTTTTTTACTTCAGCTGAAAGAAGCCAAAGTGTGATTGGCTGTGACATAGTTGGGACAACACTTCTCAAACCCACTATTTGTTGTGGAGATATGACTTAATTTGTTAACAGAAGACAACATTGCCAAGGAAGAAAAGGAGCATCAGAGCCTACATCCTGAAAAAAAAAATTCAGATTCAGATTGTGAAATTAAGACCTGATCAAATGCCTGAAACTTAGTATATGAATCATTTAAAACAAAGCACTCACAAGAGCAAAGAAATCAGCTACATATAGACATATAGTTCTTTTACCTACTACTCACTGGACAATTCACATTAAAAAGATGTACACTGAGTTACATCAGAATTCCATCAAATTTCCAGTCCTTGCAACACTAATCATACCATCTTTATTCATGGGCAATCATATTACAAGTCAAAGCAAAATCGTTGAAATGACTGTATATTTGCACTTGAAGGTCATCATTAGAAACAAAGGCCAGATCTACAAAATTTAGGATTGAACTTGTAATAAGCTAACCCCCCCCCCCCTTAAAGATGAGAGTTAGTCTACACACCTGCTTGTTTGTTCATGTAGAGTGATGTTATTGTCAAAAGAAAAGTAACTGGCTGTTCTCAAACATTTCCAGACTGACTTATTTGGTTTTTCATTTCAAGGCTCCACTCCACCAACTGTCCTTGGTATCGGTGACGCTAACAGAAAGCAATCTTCTGAGCGCCCCCCCCTTCCTTCTGTTGTCTCTCACTTTCTCCTCCCTATATCCAGGCAGGTCTTTTCTTTTTTTCTCCTCTCTGTTCTTACAGGGTTGTGCTCAGTGGCCCAGTTTTTTCTGCCTGAGACTCTCCAGCATCTTTTTTTTCCCCGTCTTCTCTCTTTTCCCTTTCAGGGTTCTCTCACTCTCTCAGTGCTCTTTCTCCATCTGTCTTTTTTAAACTTTTTTATTTTCCCTATTCCTCCATCCCTCCCCCTACCGAGACAGGAAGAGAAGTCATTTTTAAACCAAGCCGCGTTCTTTTGTTTCCTCTCCTTGAGAATGTCAAATTAAATCTATTTTTGAATTCCGAGAGCTATTCACCAGAAAGACAAACTTATCAACCTGTGTTGGAAAATAAGTTTCTTTTTTTATTTAACTGATCATCAAATAAGGAAACTTTGTGAGAAAACTTTTCATCATATGGGAAATTAAAAAGCAAACAAAAAACACTCCTTTTGAATTTTAAAGTTTTATGTATCAGGACATGGTAAAAAAAAAATCACCTTGTTACCAGGTCTTAGCATTAGATTATTATGTATTCAACAAAAATTAAACCATTACACAGAGACGGAGTGTGGAGAACTACCCTCATAATTCTAGGATAAGTCTGGTAAGGGTTATAAGACAATTTCCAAACAATTCAGAGTCTATCATTCTACCGTGAGAAAGATCATGCACAAGTGGAAACATTCATGATAGTTGCCAATCGTCCTAGTAGTGGATGTCCAAGCAAGTTCATCGCATGGTCAGTCTTTGCAATTACTCCGGGAAATTGCAAAAAACCCAAGAGCGACATTTCAAACTCTGCAGGCCTCAGTTAGCATGTTAAATGTTAAAGTTAATGACAGTACAATTAGAAAAGGCTGAACAAGTTTCAAAGCCTCCTCTCTCTAAAAAAGAAGATGGCAGCACAGCTTAGCTTTGCAAAGCTGCTTCGAAACAAACAAGACTTCTGTAACAATGTCCTTTGGACTATGTTTGGCCACATTTCAGAAAAACCAAACACAGCAAATCAACACATATCTCATTTCAACTGTCAAGCATGGTGATGGCAGTGTGATAAATTGGGCTTGTTTTGCAGCCACAGGACCCTGTAGTCAATGAGCTGACCATGAACTACTCTGGACACCAAAGTATTCAACAGTCAAACATAAGACCATCGGACCGACAGCTGAAGTTTGGATGAAACCTGATCATGCAACAAAACAATGATCACACTCTAAAATGGAGCAGCTATAAAAATAAAAATAAAAAGAATTGAAGTTTTGCAACGACCCAGTTAATGTCCAGACTTCAATGACTGAAATGTTGTGTTGGAACCTTGTGAGAGCTGTTCAATGAACTGAAGCAACACTGTAAAAATGTGGGCCCAAATTCCTCCACAAAGATGTGTGAGACTGATAACCTCATACAGAAAACTTCAAATCATGAGGTATACTTCTCAGTGTAGTTAACACACACTGCCTCTATATTTAGCTAGACTGTTTTTTCTTGTTATCTATATGTAATGGGGATATGTAAGACCTTGAAAGAGGGTATACTTTCTTTTTCCCATGACTGTAGACTGAATTCCAAAATTAAATGTACACATTTGTTTTTTCAAGCTTCATATGTTAACATTATTAGCTAAGTTGAGGTCTGGAAGACCAAGAAATCCTCCCAAGAGCTCATAGGCTCACTGGAAATGCAAATTAAAGGCTCTGTTAGACTGCAAAAGACCCTCTGGAAGAATTAATAACTGAAGAGTTATTACACTGTTTTACTGTGCATCCACACTTTAAAGAGAGGTAGAGTCATGAAAAGAAAACCTTTCTTGCGTCCTCAACACATAAGGGAGCCTAAAACTTAAAAAAGTAACAGATAAATAAGCTTGATGCATTTAGAAAAAAATGTCCTGTTGACTGGTGAAGTTACAAAATAAAAGAATATATGCATGGTTCACAGTATGTTTGCTGAAGGGGCAAATGCAGATAATATTATAATGTTACCTTAAATACAATGAAAGCTTCCCAACAAGTGAAACTCTATCCAAAAGCAATGATGGACTGATATTGAACCTAATTTGTCTAAAAGTCAGGACAAAATGCCATGTTTTTTTTATTACTTTATGCACTCTGAAAAATGGAAGAAATTGTCCAAATTTCTCCGTACAAAACAAGAAAATGAATGAAAGCATGAATTAAATCAAATTAAAAACAGTGGTATATTGAAAAATGAAAAGAAATTTATTTGGTGATAATAATCTTAATTAATAGTGTAACGCCATGGACTCATGTCACGAGTTTTAGGTCATGTTTTGGTTTATAGTTCATGTCTTAGTTTAGTTTTTTTTTCTCATGTTTTAGGTTCAGGCCTTGTTTAGTTTTCATGTCACGCCACCCTCTCCTTCCCTGCCATCAGCCTCACGTCCCTCACCTGTGTTTTCCCCATCAGCTGCACTCAATCCCTAATCAATCACCACAGTATTTAGTCCCCAGGTCTTTTCATGCTCTTTGTGAGATTCTTCCCGTCACCCTCCACGCCACGCCACGCCACGCCACGCCACGCCACGCCACGCCACGCCACGCCACGCCACGCCACGCCACGCCACGCCACGCCACGCCACGCCACGCCACGCCAAGCCAAGCCAAGCCAAGCCACAAAGTTAAGTCCTTTGTTCCATAGTATGCCAAGTGTTTTTGTTGTACTTTTTCCACAGTTCAGGTTTTTCTATCCGGCTCAGCCGCGCTTTCCTTTGACACTTTGTTTTTTGTTAAATAAATCAAGTTTTCTTTTGAAAATCCGTGTCCTCCTTAAAACCCCCAAACTGACAAATAGTAGTTGAACTAATTTGCCAAGGTTGTTGATTATAATGAATGAACACGTAAATAGCCTCACTTTTCCGCTTTCCACAGAAAGTAGAGACAAGGAGGCTTTTCACCGTAATGTCTCAACTGTTGTCTGTAAAAGTGTTGCTGTGTTTAAGGGTATATGTCAATTTATTTTTGTATTTAGTTTTTCATTTGAGGTCACCTTGCCATGCTGGTGTCCCAGCAGCTCGCCCAACATTGAGAGCCAATAAACCAGAGCAGAAAGAAGGCACTCACACACATATATACACAAATGGATGTCTAGTATTACAGTGTCATGTATTCATTCTGTTGACCTAAAAGCTTTGAACTATTCATAGATCATACAAAGAACAGAGCAACGCTTATCATTAAAAGTTTTAGGTTAATTTGATTTCTAACATTCTGGAAACTAAATATGAACCCTGGGTCAAATACAATGTACCAGTTCTTTTTCTGTCTTATTCCACACTTCTTCACAGTGCCACCTGAATATTATAGAAAATAATAAAATATACATACATGGAGCCCTCCCACTCTAAGAGCTTTTGACAAATGGATTTTGAGCCAACATTTTGTGTGGCTGCTTGTTTCAGGTGAAATGTAAGATAACGTCACCTCTTCACTACAATTTGAGAACTGTCTGATTCAACTTGTCACAACTTAAATTTCCTGCCACAGGATATTCCATCTTATATATATTTATATATCTATCTATATATGCAAATATGATTCTAGAGTCGTAAAATGCAGCAGATCCTGCTAATACTAAATGAGAAATTAGCACCAACTAATGAGTAAAGTGAAAAAAATTGTTGCATTCAAAAGTAAAAGTATAAACACTGTGTCAAATGACACCAACATAGTTTACAGTGCACAAGCAGATTTAAAGTCTGAAATATTTGGATTTTATAAGAAGAAAGAAAAAGTGGATGGAAATTTGGCTGTTTTAAGGATGAGCATTAACTGAGTACAGCAGTAACACAACAAATCTAAACACCACTGGTGACACAACACGGTGAAGGCAATGTTAAATTAGTGAACGTAGTGTAGCTCGCACAAGCAAAACAACATACTTATGAAAGCCTTTTTTCCTACAATGCAACCATGTCAACGTGACATCACAGCTGATTGAAGCACAGGTTGCACAATGCATTGGTAAAGATTTGAGATCATGAGAGAGTCTTTTTCTAACTGTGCCTGTTGGAAAATAAAACAGAGATTTGTTATTTCTGAGATTATACATTTCTCTACCATTGTTTCCAATTACTTGTGATTCCTTAGTCTTTTTTTAAATGGGTATGTTTGATAAACAAATGCCAAATTTATAGTAAATGTCTTGCTTTCATTTTGAATGAAATCTGAAGTTGCAAGTTAATCAGATGTTAAAAACTATAATGCACATCATGAAATCGCCCAGTGCATGGCACTTAATTGTTCTTTTTAAAAATTAATTGGATCCATTGTACCCCATGTATCAAAATATATTTTGAAGTATATTTAATTGGATTGGATTGTTTTTTTCAAGAAAGGATAAACACCCAAACATTTAGGGCAAGCTTTAGACATTTACCTTCTGTCTATGGCCACCTGTTAGTATTCGCCTTCCCTTTAGCTTTGGTTTCCACTAGCTCCTGAGTGAGATTTTTATAGCTTTTATTCTGCTAAATGGTCCTCTTCATCAATTTATTACACTGAATAAGTGGTTGGGAGTCGACCAAAACATCAATGTTAATGTTGCAAGTTTTTATTTTTTTCTAGAGGTTGTCCTGGAATTAATCGCTGAGCCCTCAAACCTAGCTTTCCCTGCAATGTAATGCATGCAGATCTCACAGTCCTGATTGCAGAACAGTTCACCTTCACCGAAAAAACTCTTTCTGTACACACTGTGAGACCTGCTGCTATCTGGATCAACCCCTCCATCTTTCTGTCATCTCTTTCTCTTCCCTTCTCACTTGCTTTGGCCAGCAGTCAACCTCTCTTTTTTACTGCCAGCTGATAGCTGTGCATGACTGTCTGCAACTCCATTCATGCGTTCACTCCATCTATCACCTGCTGCTGCCTCTGTCACTCCTCCATCCTCCCATTTTTCCTCCCCTCTCTGAATAAAAACAGATAATATGTCCTGCTTTCTCATCTGTGCACTGATATAATTTAGTTTATGTGTTTATCATTCAAGCAATCGGAATATATTTACTGTTTTGCTCAAGCTCACAACTGAGCATGAGCAGGAATTTCAATGTTCGGTTTTACAACCTGCTTGAAAGCTTTCATATGCATAAACACCATTTAGTAAGTTTTATCCAGAAAGCTTTCTTTAACCTTCCATGGAAATTACACATTGAGCGGTTGCCATAGTAACCAGGGACTCAATTGCCCAAAATTACCATAAAGCACTAATTAAAAAGCCCTGGCTCAGGGCACCGTTTTGACAAGCTTTGTGCAACTGTAAGGAACCAGGTAAGGAGAATAAACTAGAAATGGAAGTTTCAACATCCCATTTCAACATCCACTAAATTATGCCTGAAATGTCTGTACACTGAATGTGAATGTAATGGATCTGAAAATAGGTGAGCTAGTAATATATGATTTAAAAAAGAGTAAATCTGGTGTTGAGTACTTCTGAGTTTGCACAACAAACCTTGCGTACTGTGTGTACTGGGAAAAGAAAATCTCTGACTGATTTTGAAAGGTGACAACCAATATCTCTTTGTGTTTCTGCTGGAATGTAAAAGTACAACTTTTTTTTTCATTTTACAATAATACCCTGGTTCTGAAGTCACAGTCAGCATTTCAGGAAGAAAACAAGAAGCAGGATAAAATGAGTTTTCATTCAAATCAAATTAACAGGGGACATTCATTCAACTGACTTACTGCTGAATGTTTAATGCAGCATACAAACTAAGCAGCACAACACTACTCTCCAAATCAGTTATCATTTACGAAAGTCACTATCCACACATTAACACACTCTAGTTCTGAATCTGCTGCCTAATGTGAACATTGATAAAAATTACTTAATTGCAACAAACTGTTGGCAATGATGTTCCACTCGATGCCGGGCAATTATGAAATTGTTGATTTTTTTCTAATGCATTGTGAAAGCCTTGGTTATCATAGGGACATCTGGAATAACCTCAAACAAGATGGGATAAGTTTGGATTACTATGTTGTACAGTTCATATATGTCTGCTTGATTTAATTTGTGCTAAATATAGCAGAGACTGGGATGCCCATATAGCTATTTGGCTTTCTGAGCTGTTAAGCTTTCCATTTCTGCCTGTTTATTGGCACATGCTTTCAGCTCTCTACTGTCACAGCCTTTAGACATTACGATGACATGCATAAACCTGGGAAGATGCCATAAACTCTAAATAAAACTATGGTAGTAGCTTTCCGGTTTTACAAGTGGAACTAATGAGGTCCTTAAAACAGATTCTTTCTGGTGCTCAGTAGGGGGAAATTCCTGTAAATGCTGAAAGAAATCTGAGGTAGAGAAGTCTTATGAAAAAATGTCCCTACTTCTGACTCAATTACTTACCTTCGTAAAGATTTTCCAAATGAGTTTACGATCTTGAAGTTTCAAGTCTTACTTAATCCAGAATAATGTTCACTTTGTGACATTATGATGCCATGTAAAATGAAATGAAATGGTTTGGGGTGGGGCTAACTTGCCACAAGTGGCTACCAGGTGTGGTACTTTGTGACAGAATGATGTTGTAACTGGCTGAAATGAGAAAAAAAGTCTCCGAAATCAACAATCACAGCTGACCTTCACCTGTCTCTATGATCTCTGTATGAACTGCAATATCAATGGCAGCATCCTGATTTGGGGTCTTTTCTGATTTGAAAAGTTTTTATATCGTCCTAGTTCACCTTACTTGGACTTTTGGTTACACCTCACTCTGATCTTCAAAATACTAAAACTGTGGCTTTAAAACGGTTGTTCACAAACCAAACACAAATGACCCAAATATCCTTTATGAAATTTGAAAATTGGGAATTTGTGTTTTGCACATGTCAGGATAAAGACAGCAATAATGTTTGTCAGAGGGTATAATGCAATGAAATAGATCAGCCACAACATTAAAACTAGGCAATAAGGCAACCTAAATGGTGTCAGCACTAGGCTAGGTGAGAGCTGACATATAAATAACTCCACAATACTAAGCAGGTGGTTCAAATATTTGTCTTTGTACCACCCTATCAGTCCCAGTTAGTATCAGCAGGCAGCAGATAGAGATTGTTGCAGAGCAGAGTAAATACAGACGTCTTCCCTTTCTGGACAGAGATAGACATGAGGAGTTAGAACAGTTAGAATGAGAAGGCAGCTTAGTGAGGATACACTGGTGCAAAGCCCACTAGTCACGACACAAAGCCTTAGCGGATAATGTTTTAACACAGTTCCATCGCCACAGAGACGTGGGCTTCACAAGGTAAAGTCAGGCCGCTCTGTCAAGGGTGAGACACTTCACTCCCACATACCTGTGCCCCATCAAACCTCCCAATCACGATTTTCAGTGCTTGAAAGGTACATTCACTTAATTAATATATTACCATTGTAGAACACATCTCAAAGTTGCTTTTACTTTGAATCTTCAAGCTCCAGCATTACTTTAGATTTAATTTTCCATTTAGTTGGGTCTTGAGATATCTGCTTGATATATTATAACAGAAGAACTTTGTCTTTTTAGCCTTCAAATACTTTAATATCAGATTGTTATTTTATTTCTATATAACAGACAGAAAATAAGAGCCAGAACTGGCTAACCACTATGCAGATTTGACGCGGTTCTGATCCAGAATTTGTCATACCTGACAAACTATAAATCTTTTGTTGTTTTACATTCTAGGAAATAACAATGCCTGATTAATTCATTAATCAAAAACATAAATCTTGATCAATTTGATTGGATTTCTGAAGTGTTAAACATTTTATATGTCCCTAAATTTCACAATCACAGACATAAAGTCAAAATCAAGAAAATGACAAATGACATAGAAAAGAAAAAACAACTCTAAACTTTTTTTTTCTGTGTGGGGAAAAAAAAAAGATCCATCCATCCATCCATCCATTTTCAATACCCGCTTAATCCGTTGGTCGGGTTGCGGGGGGGCTGGAGCCCATCCCAGCAGTCTGGTCACGAGATGAAATGTTAAAATGAAAGTGAAAATCCCTCTTAGAAATTCATACAATATTCAGACATACTCAGTTGCTCCATTTTACACACCATACCCAAAAGATAAAAACATTATGATTCCACGAAGTTCCTAAGATCATTTAGTTCAGTTCACAGTACAGTTAAGTGTACCCATCAGTGGGCATGATTAAAATGAGAATACTGTAGGTCCTAAAAACAGGCTGTCATGCTACAGCTTCCATTCACGCAGGCATGTGAACGACTATAAATCCCATAAGACCTGTGGGAGCTGGCCCACATATACTGATGTTCAGCATGCTACACAGAGAAGGGTGGGGGGTGCAAGAAAAGTTTGAGAAAGATAAAGTGAATAATGCACAAAGCAGCCAAGCTTCCACATTCTCCAGCTAATTCTCACTAGAAAATGTTGAGTGCGCGCGTTTGTCCGTATGTCATGGTTTCACAATCCAGGGTTAAAAAATTGCGAGATCAGATTTTGGTAAACAGTTGTTCTGTAGAGCAGTGTTGTGTCACTGCGTAATTTAAACTTCTAACCCTGACCATTTGTGTGTGGGAGTGAAATAAAAAACATAAGCAGTGGTGAGAGGGAAAAGAAGTAGAAAAGAAGTGTGAAAAACATGCAGGTTGGGATTCAAACTCGCAATCTTTCACTTGAAAGTTGTAAGTTTAAAGATTAGGGCTGTATGCAAAAGAGAACTGAGAAAGAGGTTTATTGTGAAACTGCAATAAATTGATTTTGAACTGATATATCGTAGGTATTTCAAAATCTGTAATAACATCACTCTATTTTACAACATCAGATCTTTTTTTTACTTGTGAAGGCCCGCCGTCGTTGGCTTAATGTGGTTTAAATCTAAATAATTAAACTCCGACTGAAATCACTCTGGTTGTTCCTTTTTGTAGTCAGGGTTAGTGTCAGTACTGTTGATCATTTTCAATGTTACACCATAGAGAGTTGAATAAATTTGTCCTATACAGAAAACTTTGTACGAGAGAAAACCACTGTCTTGTATATGCTATAAGTGTATGTATTATTTATTATCTTGCAGTTGAGTAGCCAGTCAGCTGCCTTTTCACTGTGAATTTTTGGTCACTGGTTTAACAAGGACAAGATGTGTGCTCATGTTTATAAGTTAGATAAGCAGGAGCAGAAAAGCTAATGGGTTGTTAAGGTAATGTAGACTGTGTGGCTCTCGGGTTGTATAGCACCTGCTGCCTGGTTCAGTATGATGCTATGATGCTGACATTGATGCTTTATGAAGGATTATGAAAATAAATACGCAAAATAATAATATCCCTTTTGGAGTCTGCCTTTTTTTTTCCAAAAGAGGAGCAGTTTTCTGAGTAGACTTGTGTGCTGTGGCAGATAAAATAAAAATGAACTGTGCTTGGAGGTTGACCTTCAAGCTGCCTTCTGATTTATCAGGATGTCCTATTAGAGCAGAAAATGTCCTTACTGGTGCTCATAAAAACACGATTGGTAGTCCACAAATACAGAAGACCTAAAGGATCTATGCAAAAGATTTTTAAAGTTGAAAATCAAACAGTGTTGTGACAAGAAAAATCATAGTCAGCAGTCCTCTGTCCCTCTGCCCATATGTAATTTATATAGTCACATGCAGCTCCACACACTAAGTACTTTTCTACAGATGTATGGATGGGCTTTGCAAGAGTCCAGACTGAAACAGTATAGCGAGCACACACACAGGCTTGAGGTCTCCCCTCAGTCACGTGTAGTTGAGCTATTAACATTCTCCACACATCAGTGCGTACAGTGAGCCTGGGGACTTTTCTCAAACATAAAGAGAAAACACTGACAAACAAAATTTCCATATTTCTTCCCAGAGATAAGCTCATGAAAGTACAAAAAACATTCAGTGAAGCACCCTTCAAAATGGTTTACAAAGACGATTAAAGGCGGGGTAGGGGATCTTTTTCTGTAACATTTTTTTACATATTGCTTGAAATACTCTTCACACCCCCATTGCAACCAATTAATTAAAAGTTTTGACACAAATATGAAAAGGTTTAGTGGCCTCTAGAACGTACAATCTAGGAAAAACAGTATCCAATCATTGTGAACGGTCCGTTCACAATGATTGGATACTGATGCCGTCTATCAAACTGCAACCTGCTCCTCCCTCCCCCTCCTTCTCCCTGTGCGCGTACCCTGCTCCGTGAACGAATTACGGGTCCAGAAGCTTGGCAGGAAGCTAAACTAGAGCCAGCTTGGCTAGCACCTAGCATTATTAAACGTATAGTTAGCATAAACTAAATACTAAATACGGCAACGATCGATGCTTGCTGTCAGAACAGCGCTCGTGCACCTTCGTGCTCGTGTGCATTCATGTACTCTAGAGGCATGGCTTCAGGGGAAAGTGAAGAAAAGGGTTGGGACTTTTTACCGGTGTATTTTCAAAATGCAGCTTCGCTGGACTCAAAATCCAGGATCTCCTACCCTACCTTTAAGGGGCAGGTTTTGTTTCAACAAACCCTTTTACATAAATTATACCTCCTCTATGAGACACTGATGTCGGCAGAGGTGGAAAGAGTACTAAAAATTTGTACTCAAGTACAAGTACTGTTACATTTCTTAAATTGTACTCAATTACAAGTAAAAGCACTAGTGTTAAAAAAAGAAATACTTAAGAAAAAGTACAAAATACTCTAGTACTAGACTCGCAGTCGAATTAGTGGCGGAACGGAAAATTTCCACTTTCTGCGAATGCATCAATTTCCGCTAACACGTAAACGGACCGGAAATTAAATTTCCCCTAGTACCGGGTTATTTTGCTTTAATTTTGAGACCCCCAGAAAATTAGAAATTAAAACAAAATAACTGAAATTTAACGTTTTAATGCAAAATTATCTTTTTAGGCAAGATTAATGTGCGTACGCTCTATACACAGGTTCTATACGTTCTATAAATGTTCTAAATATTCTATAAATATGGGAAAGACTGTGAAAATGCTTTGTTGATGTGACAGATCAGAGGAGAATGGGCAGACAGGTTCCAGATGATAGGAAGCAGAGGTGGAAAGAGTACTGAAAATTTGTACTCAAATTTGTACAAAGTACTCTTCTCAAAAAGTACTCAGAGTATTAATTACTTTTGAACCAAAGGATGTTTTATTGCATCGTCAATAGCAGACATTTGATTGGATTCACCTGTATGAAATATCCACCCCTGCCGACCCCTGGTCTGGTGCTATATGTCAACAGAGAGCTGGGAACCTGAATATTAATTTGAGATGCAGCTCAGCACTGTGCTGAGGTTTTTTAACCAAAAACAGCTCACCTTATCCAGTGAAATTACTGCAATGATATGACTACTATGAGGCCAGAGTGTAAACAGATGGCACACACATGAATACATTCGGTTCACTGACTCCACACGATAGCTCGCTCCATCTTATTATCAGACTAACCAATGGCAGCTTTGCAGACTTATCTCAGCCAAATTAATAACCTTAACACATGAAAAATAAGAAAGAAATATCATACAAGTATAGTTGTAAAACCTCTTCCTGCAGTGTGTTTTTTTAGATAAGACGTGGAAGTCTTGTAAACTGATGTCACCGTGGAGCTCAAACAAAGTTTGCACTGCATCTGGACGCTGTCTCCTCAGTCCACTCTCTGCTCCGCTGTGCAGGTGTGTTTCCTCCAGAAACTGAGCCTGCTGCAGCAGCGAAGTTGGCCTTTCCTTACATTACCTCTTAGATTAATTGGCCCGGGCACCAATTAAAAAAAAAAAAGAGTAAAATTACACACTTGAAAAAATTAAGTACAAGTACCCAAAAATCTACTTAATTACAGTAACGTGAGTATTTATAATTTGATACTTCCACCCCTGGATGTCGGACATACCTGAAAGGCTGATACTAAGAAACTATAGCATATTTGCTGCTGATA
Organism: Odontesthes bonariensis; assembly: GCF_027942865.1. Lineage (NCBI taxonomy): Eukaryota > Metazoa > Chordata > Actinopteri > Atheriniformes > Atherinopsidae > Odontesthes > Odontesthes bonariensis. The sequence continues at coordinate 29,308,348 of NC_134520.1, read as the reverse complement.
TTCTTTGCTTACAGTTAAAGCTGAAAAGCTGTAATGATAATCCATTTTTGTTTTTCAATCTAAAAAGAAGCGAAAATAATGAAAATAATTTTGAACAAACATGACAATAAACCATTTTTTGCTTAAAATTTTTTTTAGTCAAATTGTTCTGTTAAGGTGGAATTCTTTGTTTAAGACATTTGTCAAACCTGTGGGTTCCTTGTTAAAACGTGTTGCTGTGTTGCTGTGTTGTATGCTTTTGGATGAGGCATTTCTTAATTTAGTGGCAGAGATTGATTGTTTCAAATGTTGAGAAATTATTTTTCAGCACAATGGTGAAAAGTACAATTTTGAAGTATGTTATGTTACTATACTGTGCATTCCATAAGTTTCTTATAGAGAAACAGGCTTGAAATTAGCAGATTCAGGTGTATAATGCAAATTGATCAATGAATTATCATGCATTATAACAGTTTAAGATAAATTAAAATGAACGATTCCCCACATTTACTAGCAGCAACAAAAAAGTGAGATGTTAATGCATCAAAGTATCATAACTATGATTGTCCCGGCTATAGCTGTTAATATTCTTGAGCATTTACTTTTGCATTTTGTGGTCTATATTTTTACTCGAGCCTGAGTGGGTGGTTCCTGGAGCACCTGGGCCCAGGGCATCCAGGCTTTACAAGGTCCAACCTTCAGTGTGGACTTTGTCATTGTCCTGACTCCAGCCTCATTGTTTGGTTATTATTTGGTTTGTTTTACAACTTACAACATTTCACACTGATTTTGTATTTACATTCCTGATTGTGTCCACCTGTTTCCCATTGCCCTTATGTGTCTTATAGTCTGTGTCTCCCTTTGTCTTTTGCCTGAGTGTTTCGTTTTGTCGTTCACCCAAGCCCGCCACAGTCAAAGTAAACCTTGCCTTGCTAGTTCGTATACTAAGCCACGATTCCTTGCCTCCTTGCAAGTGATTTTTTGTTTGTAAATTTCGTAATCTGGTTTTAAGATTAAGATTAAGATCCGATTTATTGGTCATGCATACACACGAAATTTGTCCTCCGCTTTTAACCGCTCCAGGTTGGCACCTGTTGACCCACACATGCACATGCACAGGGTCACACACTCAGACAGATGCCAACCTAGAGCGGTGGGCAGCCATTCAGCGCCCGGGGAGCATGGGGGGGGGGGGGTACGGTGCCTTGCTCAAGGGCACCTCAGCCGTGACAAGGAGGTGGACTGACATCCCTCCAGCTATCAGTTCCACCAATCTTTTTGAGTGGCGAGAGTGGGAATCGAACCGCCAACTTTCCGGTTATTGGACGACCGACTCTAACCACTGAGCCACATAGCCATTTTTGATAGCCTCCGTTAGAAGTGATTATTGTTATAGTTAACGTTTCAAAGATTTTGTAGAGCCTCCGGTTTTTAGGAGTGCATTTAGTTGTTTTTATTTCTAGTACGAAGTTGTTTTTCCTCCTTAGGGAGTGTTTTTTGGTTTATAATTCATAGTTAATTGCCTTCCTCTTAGCAGAGTGAGTTTTGGTTATGTTTTTTGGTTAAGTTTTCTATTATATATATATAGAATAACATTTTTTTATCTGTTGTGGATTTTGCTATAGAAAGGATAGTGTTATAAGTCAGATTTTGTTTCTAAGGGAGAGCCTACACATTAAAAGGTGATTCCAGGAAAAAGCTGTCCAGCTGAGAAGATGAAATGCCAAAAAGCAGCAAACCGAAGTGAGTTCTGAGACAAAGATAATCCATCTCTCAGTCTCTCTCTGTCTGATAGCCATGACATCTGAGCTAAGACAGACAGAGCGGGACAGCAGGCGCTGTCAAGATTACTCTCAGTCACTTCTTCTTTGCTTTTTTCTGTCACTGTGCACTCACTGTTAACCAAACGTTTCTCTGATGACTCTCTCTAGCATGTCACAAATTGCACTACTATTAAATCAAAATAAAATAGATGTTTGAGGCAGTTTATTGCAGCTTCCCATCACATATTAATCTTTCCACAGATGAGAGTTCTGCTTCTTTCCTAACTCTCTTCTGCTATTTCATTAATGGAGGCTGTGGTTATTTTTGCGATTGGGAAATGGCCATTATTAAAAGACTCAGTTGCCTCAAATCACCTCCATGTTAAATGTTGCGAGAGCATGGATGAGAGGATTTTAAAGACTGTAAGAGAGGCCTAAGGGTCACTCTTTGTCTCTCTCTTTTACATTCAAGCATTCTGACATAGTTGTGGTTGTCTTGCTCAGGCTTTTGTTCCATTAAGAGGAGACTGTGTTGCCTGGGGCAACATGAGAACATGAGGAGAGACTTGACTCCCCTACTCCAATGTCCTAGGACACTATCACATAACTGGTCATGGTAGAAACAAACGATATCTATATCTATATAGATATGATATAGATACATATACATATATCTATATATATTAAGAGATGTATCTATATCTTTTGTTTTTACTTTAAGGACGATAGATGCATTTCGTCACATGTTCGTGAACTGCCTTTAATGGAGAGGTTTTAAGTTGTCAGGGGTTTCATTAAATATGAAAATAATATTTTTGCAAAGTAGAAGCAGCACCCCTTTACCTCTTTATTCATTTACTTATTCTTAACCATTATACAATATTTTTGTCTCACATCAGAAATGAGTCAACAGCACAAAACATGCTAGTTTTACACTTACAGCAAACGTTTCATCTTCTTCTTGGTATATTACTTGTGTCTCTGACAATTTAGAGAATAGGGAAATTGATCTTTAAATGTTTTGGCATGATAGAGCTTTTGTTCTGTGCTGGTGGTGAACATAGCTTTGCGGATGCATTGCTCATTGTTCTAGCTTTCTGTTGCCGTTTGGGAAGTGTCAAATATATGTGGAACAACCGAAAATATAGACTGTTCTGACTGCACTGATCTAGAAAAAACACAGACTGTTAGAAATAATGCAGTGCAGCTTTTGTCATGCATCTAAATTCTTTATCATTTTTTGTGTCTCATTCTCTTTGTGATGAGTGCTGCAGTGTCTGTACATTCCCAGGCCTGAAACTACCCTCAAACACCCATGGACTGAGATACCACAGTTCATGATTTTGGTTTCCAGCTCCACACCGCACCGTTTTGCTTTATTGTCGCTTGACATTTTTGTGGGCTTTTGATGGCACCTTTGTGGCCTCTTTAACGAAACAAAAAAAAAATCACGTGTATGGCAGCAAATTTGCAGGGCTCACGGAGATTCTATCAATTGCTACATAAACAACAATGAAAGGGCAACCATAAATAATAAATGTTTTGATTTTTTTGCTAAAGCTAACCGAGAGGTTTTATAGGCTCGGCTCCGCCGCCTCACAACAAGAGGGTTCCTGGTTTGAATCCCAGCTGGGGCCTTTCTGTGTGGAGTTTGCTTGTTCTCCCCATGTATGCGTGGGTTCTCTCCGGGTATTCCGGCTTCCTCCCACTGTCCAAAAACATGCATGTTACCCCAGGAGTGAGTGTGAGCATGGCTGGTTGTTTGTCTCGTTTCTCTCTGTGTGGCCCTGTGATGGACTGGCGACCTGTCCAGGGTGCACTCTGCCTCTCGCCCAATGACAGCTGGGATAGGTTCACCATGACCTTGTATTATAATCTATTTCAGGTCACCATGCCCAAAATAAATGCTCGGTGAGGAGCATGAAAGTAAGCCCAGGTTTAGTGTACAAAAACATTATCATGACACCTTGTCGTGTCTTTAACTTCTCAGGACATAAGAATTTTTGGAATAAGAAAGTAGAATTTACTTTAGGGTTATCTCCCACCACACTGTAACTGAGCAAGTAGGCAACATGGTCACAAATTAAATGGACACAGGTACACACACACACTCAAAACCTTGCAGATTCAGCGGAAACACTAGGTCACACTGTGTGACACATTGGTCAAGTGTGAACCACTCAGCTACCCACACATACACAATCATACTGAGCCTATTGTGCAGTGTGAAGCACCTTGCTAAATCCTACCAGGGTTTCTAACAACCGTGTAGTTACCTATGGCTTCTGGCAACTCTTTATTTCCACTAAATATGCAACCACCATATCATCTAAACAGCTGTTCCTAAAGTAATCTGTAAGAGGCTCCTATGTGAGGGTGCTGCTTAAAGGATAAGACCGGTTTTTTGACATTGGGCCCTTGATTTCACATTATAACATGATGTTCTACTCACCCCTGCTTGTTGTTGGTCATTTGGAGCTGTTCCGAAGATATTCGAGAGGCGTCTGGCTGCTCTCTTGAGATATTCGGCCATGAAACGGTTTCCTATGGGCAAGCTTATACAGGCACAAACTATGCTGTTTATAATTTATTAATTACTGTACATTAGCACTGATAACGTGGAGGTGCGTCGCTTACTTAAAAAAATCCGGGTTACTAATTTTGAATTTTAGCCGAATGAATAAATAGGCAGCAGGTCTGTGGGCTGTCTGTGGCAGTAGCAGACGAGGACGTCAGTAACACCCACTTTACGACAAAAAAATCTAAATTACAGTAACCCGGATTTTTTTAAGTAAGCGACGCACCTCCACGTTATCAGTGCTAGTGTACAGTAATTAATAAATTATAAACAGCATAGTTTGTGCCTGTATAAGCTTGCCCATAGGAAACCGTTTCATGGCCGAATATCTCAAGAGAGCAGCCAGACACCTCGCGAATATCTTCGGAACAGCTCCAAATGTTCAACAACAAGCAGGGGTGAGTAGAACATCATGTTATAATGTGAAATCAAGGGCCCAATGTAAAAAAATCGGTCTTATCCTTTAACCACTGTCCTACTTTCCACAGTCCTGAGCAGCGGCATTATCTCACACTTCAAACTTAGCACATCCCAGCGACAATATCCTGCCCTAACTTGCCCCTTTTCAGTAAAAGGTCATCGTGAGTATCCTCATAGCCGTCATAATAGATGAGGAGATGCTTTTTGTTGCGACAAAAAAATAATGGAAGCTCTGCAATCTGTCCATTCAGTGTATCACAAATAAAAATATGCTCTGTGGTGGATCACAGTTATGGACACTGGACACATGACTAAGATAGCATTGCTGCAATGAGCATTTTGCACTCAAGGGTATAGTTTTAGCTCCTGCTTATATCAAAGGAAGCACATATGTCAATCTAATAAACATAATTACAGCAAGGGGTTTCAAAAGTGTTCCTCTGCAAGACTACATGAATAACATCTGAATCTGGTTAGATTTTCTGCCCCATGATGCAGCCTAAGCTTAACATGTTGAATATATTATACAAATAATTAATAGGGTCAATTGATTTTCATCAGAAAAAGTAAAAAAAAAATGCTGTGTTTAAGATTCAGGACTTTGTTTCGAAAATGTTCCTAAAGTCAATACTGTATAGACATCTTCAAATGTTCAAATCCATTGAAATTCAGAAAGCCAAAAAAACAAACCATTTCGTCTTTACAGCTTTCCGCAGAAATGTCTTTAATTAAGCCATTGGCTTTTGCAGAATTTTGTTCATTTCTGATACTATTTTTTTGTTTGCTGCACGCAGCAGAATCTGACAGATCCAATCAATAGTCTTAAATGTACTGAAATAACTAAACAAATTATTATTTCCCTGTTAGACTTTCAAGGATCCATAATCTCTAATTCAAGCTGAATAATTATGTCGACCTCAAGAGAACAATGGAAATGATGCAACCATGGCAACACTGCCACCACGACTGTAGAAGCCAGAAGAGATAGCTTCATACCAATACATAGTGGAAGTGGAAAAATAAAATAAATAAATCCCATTAAACCAGATAAATGAAGAAAATGTAAGGTATAAATTCATCCTTTAAGAGACCAGTTTGGAGCAGTTTCAGGCAGCCTGTGTGAATGTACAGTACAGTATGTGCCATGACGAAGAGGATAATGTTTCTGTCTGTTCCTCCTCCCTCCTCCGTCGGCACTTCGCTACTCCTCACTCAGCTTCTCTAAAATCTTCTTAACATAGATTTGGCGGTTTTAAGAAACTGTTGCAGAATTGCTATATGTGACTTTTATGCTTAAACACAGGCAACTACTTCACATCCTACTAGCCTAAGAGGTGACTGTGAAATGTTGTGTGAAATTAATTACAGAATATCCACTGAAAGCTCTCAAAAATGCTTATGTATACCTAAAGCTAACAGCTGCTTCTTTAGTTTGCAATCCTATTGACGTAGATGCTAAACCCCATCAAACTGAAGACTAATCATCTGTGTCCGAGAAGTACTCCAGATATATATTCTACAGCATGTATGTCTATCAATCCATCCACCCATCAGTCCATAGAGCAAAGAATCATTTTGGTCATACTCTGGTAACAACATGTCTGACGCTGAACATTTTCTCTGTTAAGATGCCAAATAAAGATAAATCAAACTAGACTCTCCATGCCCGTCATCATGCCACCGGCACATATGACAACACCGATATGTCACAATCAGAGCATCGTAAGCTTCATTATCAACCTTGGAAACACACAATCACAATCCATCCTCATCATCATTACTCGCTCTGCAGATGTACTGGTATCTCTGTACCCCTTGCCTCCCCGGGTCTCTCTGCCTTGGTCCATTACCATGACGATGGGAGACGGTTTCATGGATACAGTCACTAGGCAACCAGCAGCAGCAGGAGCAGCAGGAACAGCAGTGTCCTGTTAGATCTTTAGTGAAGCAGCAGCAAGAGCCTGAGCCAACCTTCCTTCTCTATCTGCATGCAATTTGATTCTTTAAAGAGCAAATGTTAATGCATGTATCATGTCGGTGACCTGGAGACTGTGATAAAAAAAGAAAAGAAAAAAAAACTTACACGGTCTATAGTTAGGCTAAAATGGTTACTGTATGTGGGTGAAATGGAAAGACGACATGGTATGTCCCGTTTAAGCCTTTGTAAAATAAATATATGAATGCAGGTAAAACTTTCATCATCACAATTTGTTTAAATTTGAACAATGCCTCTCTTTTTCAATCTTTTTTAGCATTCGCTTCTCGTATGAGGGAACCATATAGGCCAAACAATCTGAAACACCAACCACTGCATAAAACAATGAAAAATAAAAACAATGCTGTATCTTGAAAAAAACTCCACCAAAACTATTCTTCCTTAAGCTACACTCTAAACTAAAGTTTAATCAATTTCAGCTTGGTTTTATGTAATAGTTTCAGCAAACAAAAAATATGAAATGGCAGCAATCATATATCTTCCATAGCGTTAGCTTTAATGGGGGAATATTAAGGACTTTCAGTATCAATTTGAGGAACTCTGAAGCCAATAGTTAGCAGTAGAACTCATGCTATATTAAAATCAGATAAATAAAAAACAGTTTTACAACTGATAATATATTTAAAAACAAAAATAAATCTGTCAACACCCTTGCACATCTGACAGATGGTGTCATCAGCTGCTACTAATCCTCTGCACAAAAGTTTTAGCCCAAAAATGTGTAGAACACAGTAACAAGAAGAAACAGGAAATACATACACAGGGAAGTATCTCCACAGAGAAATGCAACCCACAAATTGTTCATGGGTCATGACTGAGAGGAATGAGAGGAATGATTTTTGTAACTCTGTGATGTCTTTGAAGGAATATTTTCATAGCAGATTTTAGGGTACACATTAAACTTTTCTTTGGCAGAAAAGTGCTGGCAGGGCACTGCAGAACACTTTCTGTCAGCGTTTTTATCAAAAAAGTGCCAGCACAAACCATATCTTGACAATATATCTCTACTGTAACCATTGTTTTATGATAAAACAGTAATATCTTTAATTTTGTTTTGAATTATCTATTTGTCAGGTCACTATTCTATTCGTCAAATATTGTTTTTTCTCTATGACTACCAAACAAAAGACACTTACCATCATTTAAATAAGCTTGTCACTCCCTAATATGACAGCCATACTGCAACAAGGTTTAAAGTGCATGAATAATCCATTAGCAACAGAGATAAGGTAAATAGGTAAATATCATTTTGTACAAGGAGCTACTATGGAGCCCTGTTTTAGGCTCATTTTTGCTTAAACAATGTTTATTTAAGTAGGACTTCTTTAAGAGTGTTGGTGGTGCCATATCCAGAGCACATCATTCAGGGAGACGATGAGCCCTGTAGAACATCTATGTGTACTCTGCTGTCACATATACAGTTCAGACTTTTTTTCTTCAGTTTTGTCACCAATTATTAGTCCTATTAGTTCATAGATTTTTAACTAGACGTGTGCGGAGTGGCTGCACAAAAAAAAGGCGAAGCACACTGAGAAAAATGTGTAGCACTTTTTCTCAAGGCAGCCGCATGCGGCCACATTTGCCTTCTTCTCATTTGGGAATATTGGGAAAAGGTGCTGGCACTTGGAAAAAAAACGTGATCTGGTCGGCCTTTTTCCAAAGCTCAAGCGTGACACATTCATGCACACAAAGACACAATCCTCTGAACTCACATAGTTCATGGCTACAGCTACAGAAAATGTTAAATGTTAAGTTCACTGAGCAGCTGATGCTCTTTCTGCAACATAAATAGCTGTATAGCCTCCTTTCAGCTCCTCACTACACAGGATGTAACAACGAAAGTATATTGTGGCTTCAGTTCCATCATACCTTCCTGAAATGCCTCCTTTGAAACAACACCAATGGGCCACATATCATTGCATATACATTAGCCATCTTGTCAGTGATAGCATTTTCTTATCTCTGGCAAGGGACCTGCTGCGACTGACTGCACAGAACGTTGACTTTCTTGCATGTGGTGCCTCACTTGGATGGAAGCTAGCAGGTGCTAGGTTTGCACAAACACAATATTCTCAAGAGATTAAAATCCCCTTAAAAGACTAACTTAATCACAACCACAAAACATTACTATCACCTACATTGTACAGAATGCTGAAGAGACATTCCCCCATGCATTGTGCTTTGATGTGTTAGGAATCAATAATTAAACACATCAACAATTAGATAAACTTGTGTATTAACATTTTAAAACATATTAAATCAATCAGTAAATTTGCCACAAAACATATTGTTGAATTTTATGACAATTGAATATGAATAAAATGTGAATAAAACAACCAGCAAATTCCACTCTAAAAGTGTATTCAGAAGTATTACAGTGTCACAAGAAAACAATAGGCAGCAATTTCTTCCTTCTTCTAAAATCCCCCCATATGTTTTATATGAAAAAAAATCTGCAAAATAGGTGGTGATGCTGTGCAAATCTTAACAAATGAAAATCATTTCCCTTTTCAAAATGTTGTGAAGTAGAATTATGAAAAGGACGTAGTAAAGTACCTAAAAAATATAGCATATTTGAGATACTAAGTTTTACCTGATTATATGATACTTGTTTTAATGCTGATTGATATAAACAACCTCAGTACTCACTTTACAGTCACTGAAAAGTGACACAAATATGTCAGAATGATGTCACAGCATAATATATATATATATATATTCAATTATTTTTGCATGTATAAATAATTACATACACATGCATATAGACTGGGCTGCAGAGCTTTTTATGAGAAGACAAATTACTGTAAGCAGAGACTGCAAAGCCTTGCTGAGAAGAAAATGTATTAACAGAGACATCTTAGGAGCAACAAAGACAGAGAAGCTTTGAAAAAAATGTTGCACTGAAGATTGTCATTAAATATTCTCTTTGATTAGAAGGACCCCTTAGTGCCCTGCAAGTCAGAAAGACATACATAAAGATAACTCTGGTGAACAAATTACAGCATGTATAATAACTGGAAAGATTACAGTCCAGATAATAAAAATAAAAGGTACAAGTGCAGCAATAAACCATTTAGCCAGCTGGTTACCAAGCCTGTGTCATTACAAGCTTGTAGCAAGTGTGACAGATTGATCCAGCCAACTAATGGGCAAGATAGTGTAATAAGCTACAATACCTCAGGCTGAAGGATTTAACAGGTGTGAGTATGTGATAATGTATGAAAGCATGACGCTGTGATGGCAGAACAGCTTGGGGCTACATGTCAAGACGCGAAGGTATATGACACTGCATCATATATCATCCTCATTCACACACACACACACACACACACCTCCCTCCTCCTGCAGTCATGATTGTTTCATTAGCCCATCACAGGGCTTGAGAGGCCTGAGGATAAGGGTATATAAAGAGATGCAGGTTCTTAATCCAAAATAAGCAGGGAAAAAAATGCTAAATTATGACACACAGTACACAGCACAACAATAAAGTAGCAATATTGATGCAAATACTGAATAGCGCCTCTCAAGTTGGGGGTTACTCATATTTTTAAAAACCTATTATTTCGACCAAATATGGAAAATCATGACTTGCCTGTTGCCTTATCAGTCCTATTGACTGCAAATATAGAATTTTGATGATGAAAAGGATCGGATTTTGAGCAGTTCGGTCGTACTTATTGTGGTTATCCATGCAAGGATGCCCACCGTTCATACAGTCAGAACGAGAAATACTGCAGGTATCAGTAAGTGCCTTACGTGGTAAAGTAGAGTAGTTATCCATCTGTCAGGGTGCTTGTGGCTGATCCAGTTCTTTAAAAAAAAAATCACTCTGGTGGCCCCTGTGGACTCCGCAGCATCGAACAGGATCAGTCTACCGGGACAAATTGAGCCGGTATGAAACCAGGACAGGTACCCGCGCGACCAACTGCATCCTTGGTACCCCAGAGGCTAGAAAACGGATGAGATGTGCACATCTACCCGGGCAGTTTGGATCATTTCAAGATCACTCGGTAAGGTTTAAATCCAAGTCGGTTATACATGCAGACTGCACACGGCGTTCCGCTAGATCTCCTCGGTCCATGTAAAAAGAAAAGAAAAAAATCCAAGATGTGGGCACACCCGGAAAAGAGAGGTCAGCCTGCGGTTGTGAAAATGCCACCGGACTGGTCCGCAACAGAGGGAGACCAGCGGCGCGCTTCTGCTTCTTCTTCTCCGTGACCATAAACCCCGCTGCAGGAAAAACACATTCAGCAGGAGCGTCTCCTCCCATCTGTCCCCCGTGGAGAGAGGAGAGGGAGAAGAGAGGGAGGGAGAGAGGAGAGATGGATGAAGATGGAACCAGGGCGCCAGAGTAGGTAAGGTGGCGCGTGCGCATCAGTGTGCAACTTTATGTGTTGCAATTAAGCATTGTTATCCTGTGAGTTTCCACGAAAGAAAGGGAGAAAAAGAGTGGAAATGCTATTTTATCTAATTGTGTCACAACATGGGTGTGCAAGCACGTACTGTTAAAATCGAGTCGTCTGTGAGACAAAAGAGTGATGCCACACTGCCTTCATCTACCTGAGAAAGATTTCTCTTTCTTTTTCTAGACATAAATAGCCCAGTCGTGATGACAGCTCATGTTTGAGTTGGAAGATGTCTTTGTAAGTGGCTGGATGCTTGAGTTAGCAAATAATAACTTAAACGACCCACAAAACATTTCAGTTATGATCCACTCTTTAACAAAGCATCAACATACCTATAATATGGACAATTAATCCTAATGACTCATTAGGAAAAGTTTTATAATTGAGTTGTAATCCATACTTTTGTGTTTCCAGGTTGTGAAATGCATCTCTCTAGCTGGGGCTCCTGCTCTCCCAGCTAGAGACTCGCTTTGTATTTTGAGGATTTAAAGTCCGGCTTCACCAGTTAAACATTCTCTAAAAACTGTTCCATTTCTTTAAAATTGCTCTGGATATGACTTTACTTCTCAAGAAACTTGAAGGATTTCTACAAGGTTGTATGCATAGGAAATATCATAATGTCAATGTATTAACTTTCTTTGCTTTGAACAATTCAGGTGCAGCTAGCTCCAGCAGCCTGGCTGACTCAGAGCTGGTAGGGCAGTCCAGTTCCCAGGATTAGCAGCACACAGGGGAATCAAGCAAGAATCTACAGCACTCTGGGACCAATGCAACCTTGTTCAACCAGAAGCTAGGCTCTGCTGGTTTCTAAGCTGGCCGAAGGCTCACCAGCAATGGAAGCCATCCCTCTTATGTTAAAAATGTTAAAAACAAGATTTCTAGCTGAGGGGGACTGCAATTCATCATGAAGGTCCAACCGCTTCTCATTCCCAGGTGATGATACGGCATAGTGTCAACTAAGAGAGAACCTGATGGGTTCCTGGTCACGTACCTGCTCTGTTTGGTAAACAAATCATCTATTAAAAAACCAAACCACGTTACCACTTTTACAATCCAGTTAGGGAGGACCAAAAGTCCTTAGTCCTTAACCGCAATTTCTTTTGGCTGCCCAGCCAACCAAAGGGAAACTTGGTAACACAAAACTGAACCTTCTAACTTATCTGAAGCAAATCATTCTAAAGTCTTTAATAATCACATCATCACTTCAAATATCTGAATGTCCAACAAGTGACAACATTTGTCGAAGAAAAAGGGATCACATATTTAATCGAGCCAACTTTTCATCACATAAACTAGTCTTAAACAGCCTTCTGGCTGGCCGGCAGTGGCAGCAATAATGTCCAAACAATGAGTGCTGTGTTTGAGTCTGTCCCAACTGCCAGAAAGTTTAAGTATTTGGCCTCAAGCCTAGGATAAATATGTCCCTCCTCTTTATCATCCTGTTGACCAACATTTCAGTGTCTATATTAAATCTGACTGAAAGATGGAGGTCCAAATATCAGACATGACTATTACTGTGTTGTCATTAAGGCCTCATCTCATCATTTGATTTAACAAAATAGTCTGATAATAACAGTTTGACACTGTGCACTGAATAAATTAACCTGCTATCAGGAAATACAGGCATTTCTTGATAACGTGTGATACTAGTTCAGAGGCCAACCGCTAGTTTCACATTGAAAAAATGAAATGTGGAACAATATAGTACTACTGGCGGCCTGTCCAGGGTGTACCCCGCCTCTCGCCCGATGACCGCTGGGATAGGCTCCAGCCCCCCCGCGACCCGACCGACGGATTCAGCGGTATAGAAAATGGATGGATGGACAATATAGTACTCACATGTGCAGTAGTCATGATAGTTGGGCTAAACTTTAGTGGGCCCTGCTGATTTTGTGCAGAACATGATGGATGTTGAGAGAGCAGCGTTATTCTAAAATCCACATGTGGCAAATTGCTGCGCATAGTCAGTAGTCATCTGATTCAGCTGCTTTTTTCATGCTTTTGACTTTGATCAGTTCTTCCACACACAGCGTGAGCTATTTCGATACTGGTTGCTTCTTTTAATATCACTCATTAGAGCAATGAATCCAAGTAACAGGCAGGCCTGACTTTTTTCATTCTCGACAAGTAAGAATTATCAGGTTGACAATGAGTTATTCACAAAATTATTTGTAAATCTATTCATTCTTGTGAGCATCCCTTCAGCTCAAAGGTTTAGTCTGTCGTGTATTCTGTTGTCTGTCATTTGTTCATCTTTGCAGGGATCAGCAGTCACAGTTCTACAAAACTCAAAATTACATCATTAGCATTTTTCAAAATCTTGTAACACTGGTATGAGAGAGAATCATAAAAGTGGGCTTGTTTAGATTCAAGACCATCAGGATTAACTGCTCAGGGGGAGGAATATGTAATGGTTCAGAGAAGCTGATCAGAGGCCAATGGATTACAGTAAAAAGAGCTAAATAAAGGCTACTTGAGAGGCTGGTGAATGCTATATCATTGCTTGAACCAACAACAGATCAACAGAATATTGGCACAATCCAAATTAAGGGTCAGACTACGGAGATGCAAACATTAGATTTTAAGTTCAGTGGTATATTCAGAGGGTTGCTGACATCAGTGTGCATCCTATAGTTGCTGAAATAGTTGTTAACAGCGCTGGCTTACCATCGGCTTGTTAAAAACTCCATCGGCTTCTCAGTAATCTTAACTTTGTTCCTTTTATTTTTACAGGTAACACTACAGCTTCAGAAATAAAAGTCTGTAACTGTGATTGTGAGGAGCATAGAGTATGTTTGCAAAAGAATGTTCATGCCAGCCAAATCTACCCCAACAGGATTAATGAAGTAAAATGTAGAATAAGATAATCTAATGAAATACAATTCTATGATACTATGCTATAATGTAATACTATGATAAGATTTAGATTAGATTTTTTTATTTTAGGACTTAAAAAAGATATATACATTATGAGTAAAGTCACTGATGATGTATGGCTTGCAAAGGATTATGTGATTATAACATAAGGAAAGTGATATAGAAATTCTTTGTAAGTTTAAAGAACAATTGCAGACACCAGAAAGAAAATAATGGAGGGGGGGCAAACATTCCCACCACCTAACCAGCCACACAGCCAATACAGAACCAGAGGATCCTGTATTCCGGGAGTAACAAAATAAATTTTGGAAGTAGCATCACACTCTGTTATCTTCTCCAAATACTGAATGACTGGTTGCCAGATGGCCTCAAATAAGCTCAGCTGTTCATCTAATGTATGTAATCCTCTCCACTTCGAGAGTATTGGCAAGATCATCAAGTCACATTTTAGCTTTAGGAATGTCTTTAGTGTTCCACAGCATCAGCAGGTATCTCTGATGTTCAGACCTTTGTAGTGCTGTCCACTACTCTCCATTCCAGTTATCTGCCCAACTGCATGAGACAATAAAGGTTTCCTTCCAGAAGGACAGCGTCACTCAGGGTGTTTGGTCAATCATTTCAAACAGTATGGGCAATAAATTATGCGCTGATGTAAGAATCACTACTGCACATGGACCAGTGATCTTGGAGGTCATCAGAACATGACAAAATAATCACAAATGGAAAGATTAAGTTGGATAAATACAGAATTGACCTCTGACCCCACCTCTATTACATTCTGATGTAACAGTGACACAGTATCCTTATCTGTGCCAGTTGGCAGTGCCTGGACGGAGCTCCAGTTAGTCCAGATGGCAGCACTGGGATTCTCCAAGATTGACTGAGTTTGACCACAGTCTGTGAGTAAACAGGAAGCTGGGCAGCCAGTCATTGTCTCAAACTGCAAATCATCTTTCTCGCCCGGTCATTGCAGCTTGCATGCTGACATGTCACATTCAGGTTTATATGGTCCAACACAGCTTCAGCAACATCTCACTGCCAGGACTGAAATGGGCTTCAGATGAATCTGAAAAGATTCTTTTTTAGCTAGGATAACAGTTGTCGCCTGGCAACAGTTAAGGAGCTTTGGGCTTTCTTTAAATCAGATAATTTAGTTTTAAATTAAAGACCCTAAAGTAACGTAATCTACTGGATCATTTCAGAATTGGAAAAATATATTTGAAACAACGTTTCTTGATTTTCTGAAAGAGGATAAGAAGGCTTGTGGGCAAGTTGATATTTATCTTTCTTTATTAGTTTTTTAGAAATAAAATTAAGTTTATCCTGAAAATACATTAGTCTAACATATTCTAACATATATCTGAAAAATGTAAAATAATAATTGTCTATTTTTAAGAAAATAATTCTTATGATTTTCCTATATGCAGCTGTACACTCTTATACTCTCTATTTGATTACAGTGATGTATTATATTACCTATATTTTATAAAAGCAGTGAGGCACAAGAGGCCAGGCTTTACAGTTATCTAAAATCAATACAAAGAGATTTTACTGAGTTTCAAGTGGTATCTGTGACTGACTGCTGCTTGTGGTTACTGTGCATGATAGTGTGGTCACAACAACTACATAAAAACATTCTTTGCTGTTGTTTGGTATCAAAGGTAGCCAACATTGTAAAATGGTGTATCTTTACCTAAATCCTGATGTTTTCCTGAGTAGTTTTGATGCCTTATTGGTTTTGCCATCTCAACTTATTCAGAGAGTGCAAAGAAAACTCCAAAAATAAAACATTCATCCATCCATTTTCTAAACCCGATTAATCTGATTCAGGGTCACAGGGGGGCTGGAGCTTATGCCAGCTGCCATCAGGCGAGAGGCAGGGTACACCCTGGACGTGTTGCCAGTCCATCATAGGGCCAACACAGAGACAAACAACCATGTATGCTCATATTCGATCTGACAGTTAATTTAGAATCACCACTTAACCTAACATGCATGTTTGTGGGCAGTGGGAGGAAGCCGGAGCACCCAGAGAGAACCCACGCATGCATGGGGAGAACAAGCAAACTCCACGCTGAAAAACAGCAGGCAGGATTCGAACCAGGAACCTCCTTGCTGTGCAGCGACAGTACTAACCACCACACGGTCGTAAAGCCCTAAAATAAAATTCATACAACAAAACAAGTTTTTTTTAAAAGAGAAACGCTAAAAAGTATGATTCATGTGGTGCCTGAGTGAATGTCTCCTTGGTTAAAGTCCTGGGAGTTATTCTTCCTCACATAAATTATTTTTTTACACTGGATACACTGACTTTTGTTATTTG
Organism: Odontesthes bonariensis; assembly: GCF_027942865.1. NCBI lineage: Eukaryota > Metazoa > Chordata > Actinopteri > Atheriniformes > Atherinopsidae > Odontesthes > Odontesthes bonariensis. The sequence goes on along the minus strand of NC_134520.1, from coordinate 29,292,006 downwards.
AATGCCAACATAGGTTGTTCAGGTTAGGGAACATGTTGAAAAGTATTTAAAAACATGGGCAGTTGTGACTTTTAATTATGTTTGAAGAATATGTGAATGGTATAAATGGCAACATTTAGGGTGACTGTCATGCTGTAAAAAGAATGTGTTTAAGCCCTCACCGTGATTATTTTCTAACCCCAACAAAGAAGTTTTCATTTGTAGCTCTAACCATACAACCTAAACCCAACCAGGAAGTGACACAATTTTGTTGTAACATATTTACATGTAACCAAGGCAACCAACAATTATCTTTTGTCAATGGCCTTTTTATGGGCTGGCTGTGTATTACAGAAATATTAAGGTTTGGTTTTGCTGATTTAGATTGACAATGTTTCTGTAAGCTAGTCAGAGTTCAGTTTAAGTTCGCCCTAATCAGCAGGACCCCGGCCTGGCAATACAGATCCAATACAAGAATAAAAAACAGTTCTAACTTTGACAGCCGATTGTCTGTCGAGCTTTTAGTGTTTTAACACCTATGTTGAACATTACTGACTGTCAACACATGAATGAAACTGATGCAGCTGTGCAAGCTTTTGTAAGTAGTCAAATCAACTCTTAAATTTCTTCAGTTAGTTTAGAAAATGACTCCCACAGTTACAACATTTACAAGTGGATCTCTGACACTGAACAAGGTAAGCTGAGCTGAATGAAATGACAATTAAATTATATCTCTTAAGTATGACAACATGTTATATCTCATGATATCTATTAGGCTGTAGAAATTAAATGATTTTATCGACATCTTATTTGTTTTTGAGGGAGCAAGAGTCTATGGAAATACTTAAGAAATATTATTCAGGTCTAGGCGAACATAAAGTGGGCCACAAAACCACTCAGTTTGACATGTAGCCTTGATAAATTTCACTTTACCGTGAAAGAAAGAAACAGAAAAATATGTTAATTAGAGCAGCTTTGTTCTGCTGTATTGATATACACTTGTACTTTTTTACAAAAATATGTGACAAAAGTAACTTTGAAGCATGTACAACGCGCCCCTAAAAGTCCATTTTAGTCTAGTTTTGTAAATACATGCAGGTGTTTGGTCAGACTAACACATTTACATGCATTTTAAAAGTACGGTTTTGGTCAGACTAATAGAACAGTTCAGTCTTTTTTTCTTGTGTCATGTAAATGTTCTTTGTGTTGAAAATGTATTTTATGAGAGCCCGGTTTTGCCCACAGGTTCTATTTCAGCCAGTTTGGATTCAGCCGATTATGCCCACAGATTTTTATTTTGAACAGATCTGGTTTAGAGAGCCAAGCTTGGATCTGTTGCGGGTCACAAGGCTGTACATACAGAGCTTGCCTATTTCAGGAATCAAACTGCAGCTCCCTCCGCACCTCATGTTTAATTCCATGACTGTTATCTGAAAATAATAGTTGGGCACGTAATTTCACCATGGCAGGATTTCCAGCTCTAGACAGAGAGGAATTAGCAGCACTACCCAAACTCCGGCTCACCAGTTTTACTTACTAGATATGTATAACTTTAGGCAGCTCTTGTTCACATCGGTACATGACTCCATATCTTGCATGCTTTACATCCTTATGAGGACCAATTTGAGAGAGAAAACATTTCTGATGAAAACAGAACATAATTTAAAGGACTGTCTAAGGGTTAATGTTTGGCTATAGGTTTAAGGTTACATTTAGACAAATGTTAAGGCGTGTAAGACATAACAAGTGGAATATTTGTTTTTCAGCAATACATATGTTTCAGGGAACAATAGCCTGATTGTCATTAAACTCTATTCACATTCAGAAAGGAGTATCTTAACGCACAGACGCATGCACACACATTTGCTTCCCAGAGAGTATGAGATGGGACCCTGCAGGTAGCAGGATCTCATGCAATGAACTGATAGTTTAGAGGAAAGCTAACGAAAAAAAATGTTATTAAATCCCTGAAACCTCAATAGTTTCATTGTGTTGAAATGATCACTGGGTTAATGTTGCCAAGCAACAAATACAGTTTGAGCCAGTGAGAGGAGCTTTAGAGAGAATAATTTGGCAGCAAAGTTTTGCAAGAATAAAAAGGTAATAAAGGATCAGTAATTTCAAATCTCATCCCATTATGAGGTCAGGCATATCTGACAGAAATGGCAGCGTAATCAGGGTTCAAGTCATATCCAGGACATTGTCTGCAGCATATAAGCCCTATGAGCCTTCTCCGGCCATCTCTGACAAATATTAAGACACATAAATCTACTTTGGATAACATAATGTAAATCCCATTAAACTGACCCTAACCGTGTTATATTTTGTTCTAATGAATAATTAACATCTCAAACACAAATAAATGACAGTCTAACAGAACTGTAAGTATGACAATATAAAGGGTGTATTAGCTCTGTCAGGCTTCTAAAGCACTGGGAAAAAAATCATCAAACATTCAAACATAATCAGAATCAAAATGTCAGAATGATGTGACTCTTTTGCTATTTGCCATCTGTAAATGTTGGTCCTTCAGTGCACAATGCTAAAAACTGTCCCATGTCCCAACCTGAATACTGATCCCTGGTTTAAAGTGCACCTTATTACATTTTAAGACCAAATATGTTCAAGCAAAGTCCATAAAGTGCATTACTTAAACAAATTTGTGTACTGGGAATAGAGTCTCAACAGATAGATTACAGGTTCATTCATATTTATACCACTCAAATCTTTAACAGATCTAATGTATGACTCTGCAGTATGGATGTGTTGCGGTGACTCAACAGTGATTTCCTGATAGAAACTGGATGTTCTTTCTGTGTAAAAGTATCCTAATTGTCCGAAAAAATCCATATAAAACTGGACACCTATGATTCAGTAAAATGCTTAAATCACGAGATATTTAATTTAAGCAGAAAAACAGAAACTTAAGAAGAGCAGGTTGGGCTTTCAAGTGAACAGTTCCAGTTTCTCTCAATCAAAGAGAAATGAATAAGAAGTATGAGATCATACTGTTATTATTAGAGGCTTTAACTCAATTCCATCACATCTTTGGGGAGCAGTACAGACACACACACACACATACACACTCTACAGTAAGCCCAGGTTTTCCTTTGAATTAGACTCTTGTGAGCTCCTTAAGAGACAAGAGAAATACATGAATTTCTTGAATAAGGCACATGAACAAGAGCAACTGCCAGTCTCTTAGGTGATAACTTCACATCCACTAACTTCTATCAACTAGGAACTCTATCAACCTAACAACACCAAGTATTATAACTTTATCATCAAACGAACTTGTATGACAACAGAAAAAGGTAAATAAATTAATGTTAGAAAGACTTTTATGAAAAAGAAAAACTGATAAAGGTACACTAATGATCATGTTATCTAAACAAATATTCAAACTGTGAAGAAAACTTGACATGACTCTACTATATTCTTGAATATACTTGTTTATGGATCCATTGCTGGCTTTATGGAGCCCTAGATAACTGCTTATTTAGCCTAAAGAAAGGTGCATACATCCATATTATCAGCACCTTAAAATGAAAATGTCTTATTTTTCACAAATATGCTTTGACGAAAAATATCATAAAAAGTTCTTAAATTTGACAAGAGAATCTGGAACAGTTGTTGCCTTGACCATTTTCACAGCAGTCTTACTAAAATTAATTTAGCTCATTTGTAGACATTTATTCCCATTTGAAATGGCTGCACACGCTGTAGGACCAGCATTATATACTGAGCACCGTATAATCAGCACGTCTGATGCCGCGATGATCTAAGAATATAACAGTTACTGATCAGAGTGGAACAGAGACATTAAGAGCAGAAGAGAGTCATCTTCCTGCCAAGATGAAACATCCATGGTTGCTATGGAAACAGTTTCATCAGTATCTGCCTATTCTTTTTTTTTTTTTCCTGGGGCAAAACAATGTACTTTATAACTCTGTTTTGTGCACGGCATCTGCATTGTGTCCCATTACTGTTTGTATTGTAAACCTTAAGATCTGATAGGTATTAGATGTTGTAAAAGATTCAGTTTTAGTCATCTCCCACTGAGATGACTAATTGGATGGTTGCTCGCTTGGTTGATGATGGAGAGACACATTGCGAAAAGTTGAGGAATAAATGGGATTACGTGTTTGGTTAGAGCCGTTATTTAAACAAATGGTAATCAACAACAAGGCACAACAGTGATACTGCACTGCATATAGTCTGTATGAGACAAAACAAGATTACAAGATACATTGATTTATTGACTAAAACTTAGCAAACATTGTGGATGTGTGAACAGACATCTTGTTATTGGGGTTTCTAGCATGTAAAATAACGAGGTATGAGTCAAACTGTCTTCAGAAATGTACACCGCAACCTGCCGAGTTTCCTTTTAATTCAAACGGCAGATTTCCTGGTTGGTTATTTTCTCTCTGAAAATCAGGATTTTTATGTCCTTTCTGCCTCCCTCTCTTTATCCGTGTCTCTATACTGCGCTGTGCCTTATATGGCTTTTTGTGAATGAGTGTTGCTAGGTAACTGGAGTGCAGTAAAGCATTGTAACTTGATTTGTGTATTTAGGGTGAATTAAAACAATAGTTTTAAGAAGTGGATCTACGGTATCCATGACTTACATGTATAAAAGAACAGCATGTTTTTCCTCCCCTATTTTTTGAGAGAAAAATTGATCAAAGCATTGAATCATTTTTGCATCACGTCAGATCTTGGTGCGAAGCAAAATTTTAAACGGATTGTTTACTTGCTCTGGAGTCCTTTCACAGGGAACCTGATCGCCAGGCTGATCATCATCTCTATCAAACAAGTGGATAACCTTGACAAAGACTAACACTGAAAAATATTTTCTGCCTGCTGTCTTGTATCTTTTATTGTTCTCGCTATTGTCTATATTAGCTAGGGAGTAGTGAATAACAACGGATTGCATTTATAAGGTTTCGAATTATACTTTGGATATTTGCGTCTTTGTGCTCATGTGAAGTGGTGTTTCCACACATACGCACCAGAGATTTAGGTCTGGACTTTCTCCGCAGTTGCTGTTCATGCATGCATTTCACAGCAGATCATTTCCTGGTCATGCATTCTTACACCAAGAAAACTCTAGAGTGATGCCTGGGCAGAGCACACAGCAGGCAGGACATGATTCTAAAAGTATCCTGTGGAAACCACGGTACTTTACACATCAAATATTAGAGAATGGTGGCTGAGCGAGTGGAATGCAGCACCCAGAACAGCAAGAGAAAGCATGAAGTGTTAACTCTTATCAGCTCAGGATTGCTTGCTGTAATTACACATGATCTCAATCAGTCATTTCTGGTATTACTAGGTAGATAGGTGGATCATTTCTTCAACAAGTCAAGAGAACAACTTTAATGTGAGATCATTGCATCTCAGCTTGCGTCCATTACATTTGATTGCTTCTCTTCTTCATGCATTGCTTTTTATTTCTATTTAGAACAAGCTTCTGTTCCATTTTTGCCAAATTTACTGGCCATCATTCATTGCCTATCATTTGGTCACACATGATGATTTTTCCTTATGTGCCATTTAATAGATGGATAGAGGGATATAGACTAATTCAATTTATAATCTGTGTTATATTAGCTTTCATACCATGGGTGACTTGGCAGCAAATTAACACCAAATATAAAAACTTGTTTATGGGATTTCTCCACCACAAACTTAATGCATGTAGGTTCATATGGCAATGCAAGTCATACAGTTTGAACTATGGTTTTGTTCTGTGACTCTTCTAACACACACCTCAACAGATTAGCTTATACAACACATCCTCTCAACTGTTTAGTTACATAATTCAGACAATATTGTCAAATCATGTATTACTGACAGGGTGGAGCTTCCAACAGCAAATACGAATCCAAATGTCTGACCATAAAATCATTGAGAGCATCTGGGAGGTGCAGAATACGTTTTCATTGTAACCAAGATGGGTAAAAGAGAACCACCTTTGAAAAAACTTAAGAGGCAAGCAGTCTCACACCAGAATGTGACAGATACAAGCTATACTTGTATATGTGTAATGACAATAAAGTTGAATCTCATCTCTCTCATCTCAGTTGGTCTGAAGCACAAAATAAGCCTTGACTTATTTTGACAAATAGTCACGTTACAGGAAATCTATTTGTGCCGACAAAGAAGTGCTGGATTTTTTCATTCCATTCTGCACAACTTTAAAAATACTGTAACACATCTGGTTTATGTGTTCAGTGCAGTTTATGTGCTTAGCTGAGGGGGCAGGACTCAGCAACCAGTAGAAAGGATATTTTGATACCATACATAATTACATGGTCAATTCAATGTGAGCGAATATGTTTTCTGAACCTTAACTTCCTCATTTCATATATCTAATCTTAATCAAGTAGTTTTTAATATGCTATAACAGTGATGAAACAGAGTAATAGAGCAACAACAACAACAACATTTTTAAGTAAAGATACTGGGAGGCACCAGTGGACAGGATGGGACTCAATCTAATTAAGCAACATGACAGTTGGGTGTGTCATACCATCATCCAACCCCTTCAACCTCCAAACATGGAGCTATTTAATGTGATCCAACAGTCAATATATAACTATTTAACAAAATGTATTTTGGAGTGAACTTCATCATATATATTTGGACTTCGATGAAACTCAGCCAGAAACAGCACTCATAAAATCCACAGTCAGGAGAAATCTAACCTTATCTCCTTTGATGTTCATTTCAGTATTATGCTGATATTTCATTTTGAATCCTTCATCTGCCAATACAAATGACGTGCAGATACGGCGCATCCCTACTCCTGTCACGACTCAAGGCTGTGTCGCTTCAATGCAGAAGCTCCACTCCACTCTTTTTCACGATTTTGCTGCCGCAACTCATGCTTTTATACCTTTGGAAGGAGAATCCTACTCAGGTGAAACAGAATGTCCCCGGTGCCTCTCTTAGTCATGTTTATTAACCATCCAAAACACAATCATCTTTTTATGACTGTTGTGACGGCGCTTTACTGCTGTGAAAAAAAAGACATGTCTCCCCTGGTTGGCTCTAAGATCAAGCCAGCTGTTCACAGTGAGGATTGATGTACTATGGATTATGGGTAATGACAGTCATGGTCAAAGATCAGGAATTTGTCCTGTCATCTTTCTTCAGTTTGGATAGTTTCTCCTTTTATTTGCCTTTTTTTAAATCTTATTTTCTTGTGGAATTTTTCACCCTTCAGTCTTTTTTTTAAGTTGCTAGCACACAAGGTAACAAAGACATAAATAAGAGATGTAAAATATAAGAGTTAGTCTTATTTACAGTTATTATTAACAGTTATTTTACACTGCATCTCAGGATTGAACTCCTTTTTTTTCCCTAAGATATCACCCACTGAATCTAAACTCAGTTCTGCTGAGAAGACAACGGAGGCAAGCTGTTTTTGCCTGCTTTCTTTTTAAATGTTTTTGTAGCACACCTTCTCTATAAAATTTCTTGTCTCTCCTCCAATTTCTTCACAATTTATCTATGTTTAATGTTTAATATGACGTATGTTTAACACTCACATTAGTGCTCTGGATAGAAAGAAGCTGGGTGGGTAAATTTTGGGTTTTCTTTCTCCTCCTCACACTTTATCTCACACATTATGCCTCTAACGCTCTCTCTATGCCTCCTCTCCTTCTCACTTGCGTCAGCACTTCTGCCTGCTGATGAATATATGAATGAGATTATACAGAGATACACACACACATTTCTCCTTCACCAGCACTTAACCTGCACCACAAAAGCACATAAACATTTGAACATTTACATTTTTGGTGATGTGATATTCCCCATGATAATTCTTCATCGTTGGCATAGCCAATGAAATAAAATTGAAATGGTTTGTTTAAAGTTATCTAATACAAAGACTACCTTCCAGTCAGGAGACACTCCATTTGAGTTTGATGCCTTGATTTACAATAAAGTAAATTATTAATAGTAAATTATGCAGCTAACAAGCAGTTTTTACATCAAGCAAGAATCCATTATTCAGTATTTACAATAGAATATGTTTTTAATAGACCTAAAAGGTATAATTGGGACTTGACTCCAGGACACTGAAATAAAGTATTAGAGATACGAGAGAGAGACTGGAAAGATGGACGGAAAGAACCAATGAAAGTTCCAAAAGAAGAAGAAAACCCATATGTAGAGAAAAACTGTGTGATAAAGATATATATCGGGTACCTTAAAGTTCACCCTCTCTTCTTACTTTTCTCCTTTTCAATACCTCTCATTTCCTCTCTTTCTTTTCTCTATCAGTTTTTTTCTCATTTCACCAAAGGCTCTGTTTCTATGGTGACCGTTCCTGAAATTCAAAGGAAGAAATGATACCTGAGGGTAGCCAGCTAAAACAACTAAGGAGCAAACAGATGAAGATGGATAGAGAAGAAATAGGGGAAAACATGTATCTATAAATTCCATGTGCATAATTACACAAACGATACAACAATTTGCCTAATGTGTTTTGAAATGAGAAAATTGTGCCTCTCTTATCTTGGCCCATTAAATATGAGGTGACAGGTAGAGACAAGCTAGCTTGACTAAACATTAAAGCTGGAGACAAGAAGAAACAGCTCTAAAGTTTAGTTATTAACACAATTTATTTCCTTTTTTATCTCCACTGAAGGATATAAAGCTGTGTTTTTTATGGAGGTTGGAGAACAATCCTTAGTTAGCCCACTTCTTGATGTACTGAAGTATAACTTTAAATAATTCAACGACTTCCACTTAACTGAACACCATTTTTACGATGCAGTGAAAAAACTATTTCTTCAGAGGAAGTGTTTTAGCCTACTTTTTCAGTCATCTGTCACATGTGTGTCTGACTCAATAAATACAGCTGTTAACACAGGTCATGGAGTGTCTCAGTGTTGACTTACTCATCCTCTGTTTCAGTATACATCAGTATGCCATCCATCCATCCATCCATCCATCCATTATCTTCCGCTGGTCCGGGGATCGGGTCGCGGGGGCAGCAGCTTGAGCAGAGAGACCCAGACGTCCCTGTCCCCGGCCACTTCCTCCAGCTCTTCTGGGGGGACCCCGAGGCGTTCCCAGGCCAGCCGAGAGACATAGTCTCTCCAACGTGTCCTGGGTCTTCCCCGGGGCCTCCTCCCAGTGGGACGGGCCCGGAACACCTCACCGGGGAGGCGTCCAGGAGGCATCAGTATGGAATAATGAATCATTATGAATAATGATTATGAGTAGAACTCTGCTGCCATGGTCAAATCAAACAAAGCTGTTCAAAATGAAGTAGGTAATCTAATACTACAAGGGAACTGTAATTCAGAGTTATATACATTTTTTTTTGGTTGATTCTGTCCTATTTCATTTAGATTAGTTGATTACTCATTTTGGTTCAAATATATCAGACCATATGACATAACATCACAGTGTTGTAAAGCCCAACGCAGTCTTGTCTGTCAGTTTACAAACACTAAAATAAAAAAAAACAAATCCTGATGGTTCACAATAAAACAAAATCTCTTTTTTACTTTGGCATTCAGATTAAAGTTTATTTAATTGTTTTAAACGGAATGTGTCTAATTTCTTTCTTTATTCATTTGTTATTTCTGTATTTATTTCTGTTGATCTATTTATTCCCTTTAAAATGTTTTCTTTATCTTATTCTAATTTCACAGTCTAGTTCTAATTTTGTATTCTTTTTTTTTGTATTATGTATGATGTATATATATATATATATATATATATATATATATATGTGTGTGTGTGTGTGTGTGTGTATTAACCTCTATTATTTCCTCTTGGCACTTTCTCGCCAAATTAATTCCCAAGCCCATTGATCTAGATGTTTTCTTTTTAAATTTCTCTGTCTCTGTTTTTACATTCTTCTAAGCATTTTGGCTTCATTATGTAACTGAGGAGACTGTCTTTCAGAGAGTACCATGGCAGGACTTATACAAAACACAGTCACAGCAACTGGAAGCAGGGAAGGCTACGAGCGTTAGCTAGAACTGCTATACTTTAACCAGATCAAGTGACTGAGAAAACATGAGCCCAGTCTGTTTAATTTAGAAGTAGCTTCGGTACCAGAACTACAGTTTTAACACTTCAGTAAAGTGGTCAAACACCATCTTTTGAAATACGATTTATGTAGCCTGAAGATCAACCAATGGGTCAGAAGCTGATCCCGTGGCACAAACATGAAATACAATCGTTTGCATAGTGAATCAGAGATGCATAGAGGAATGTGAATGGAAAATATGAAAAGAGAAATAAATGGGCTTATGATTGAGAAAGTGCAAATTGGAAATAATTGAGAAATAAGTACATCTAAAAAAATTCATGAAATTGAAAACTCAATTTAGATACCTAATTTAATAATGAATTTATTTCACATTATTTATAATAACTTGGATTGGCGACCTGTCCAGGGTGTACCCCGCCTCTGCCCCAATGACCGCTGGCATAGACTCCAGCCCCCCCGCGACCCGACCGACGGATTAGGCGGGTATAGAGAATGGATGAATGGATATCATAACTTTTGTATGAATTCATTCTTAATTCAATTTTAGTTGCATTCAGCTATTTGTACATTTTTCCAATTATTTCAGATTATGGCAGTTCCGGTCCTCAATCCTGAAGAAGAACTGAGTACAAGCAACATTAAATTATTTTTGTTGCTTACATCTGAAGAACAGTCATGAAACATGCCATCGGATCAAATTATATTGTGACTACAACACATGAAAGCCGATCTACAAACTGTTGCATTACAGCATTCAGCAACAGTCCTTTCTTTCTTGGAGAAACTCTAAATTGCTTTCTTAAGTGGGATCAAGAAAGGATTTTCTCATTTGGATGTTCCTGTAATGTGGCCCCTGAGTGAGTCATGCAGGAGTTGTTCATAAAAGCCATTAACTCTGTTCAGTTCAGCTCAGACTGAAGATTCAGTCCCATGGGATTCATTTGCTACTGCTTCAGTTACTGAGAACTGTCCCGGATGTTCTCTGTTGCTCTTCTTTCCTCTTCAACAAAAAAGAAAATGCAGTCACAAAAACTCATTACAGCAAAAGTTACTTAAAGAAGCAATCCACACACAGAGAAATACAGTTTTGGACAATTAAATGGACCAATTATAGCGCATTTGTAGTCTAGTTAACTTTTACACTACAAGCTGCATTTACCCATTCACACACACACACACACACACACACACACACACACACACACACACACACACACACACATTGACAGAGGCAATGTGGAGTTTAGTGTCTTGCCAAAAGACCCTGCAACACAAGGTAAAAGTAAAATCTCCCTTGGGAATCAGATATTTTGTGGATTTGTGCATTACACTGCCAACTCACAGTTCAAAACTTGATTCCTATCTAACTTTGAGATAATTTTATAGCCCAGTCCTACAGTCAGATACTATCACTATCAGTTGGATGTGTGGAAGAATGCTCTTGGTTTGCTGGATGTGCTAGTGTTATCACTCTAGCTATTTAGTGTATAGTCTGTTGTATAGTAATAAGGTGCTTCAAGGTTTATTGAGCACTATATAACCGATAAAGAGGTAGACTCTGCAGAAAAGAGATGTGGAGTGAACTGAGTGGGTCACCCAGTGTCAGTGTGAAAGTCAGTGGTCAATGTGAATAGAAATATCAGTTGATGATGCAAAAAGTGAGCTATTGTACCATCTTTCTGTGTTATTTTAACAAAAGCATGTCAGGGACCTTGGGATTTTATGTCAACTTGTTGATAAACTTTACAATACGGCTCCTTTAAATCTGAAAATAGTAAGTCTTCTCTTGCTTTTCCAAAATATATTGATGCGCTGTTTCTTGAAGATTTTTAATTCAAAATCAACAGAGCCTGTAGTAATCAACAGGCAACAAAGCTGATGAAGAAGACTTATTTCCCTTACTGCCACCTGAAAAAGAAAAAAACTCTACCTCCCTTAAAGGATAAGACCGGTTTTTTGACATTGGGCCCTTGATTTCACATTATAACATGATGTTCTACTCACCCCTGCTTGTTGTTGGTCATTTGGAGCTGTTCCGAAGATGTTCGCGAGGCGTCTGGCGGCTCTCTTGAGATATTCGGCCATGAAACGGTTTCCTATGGGCAAGCTTATACAGGCACAAACTATGCTGTTTATAATTTATTAATTACTCTACACTAGCACTGATAACGTGGAGGTGCGTCGCTTACTTAAAAAAATCCGGGTTACTAATTTTGAATTTTAGCCGAATGAATAAATAGGCAGCAGGTCTGTGGGCTGTCTGTGGCAGTAGCACGACGATGACGTCAGTAACACCCACTTTACGACAAAAAAATCAAAATTACAATAACCCGGATTTTTTTAAGTAAGCGACGCACCTCCACGTTATCAGTGCTAATGTACAGTAATTAATAAATTATAAACAGCATAGTTTGTGCCTGTATAAGCTTGCCCATAGGAAACCGTTTCATGGCCGAATATCTCAAGAGAGCAGCCAGACGCCTCTCGAATATCTTCGGAACAGCTCCAAATGTTCAACAACAAGCAGGGGTGAGTAGAACATCATGTTATAATGTGAAATCAAGGGCCCAATGTCAAAAAACCGGTCTTATCCTTTAAGTTGATAATATATGAAGACCGAAGTAACAAAATTCCTCTTTAAACCAGAATTTAGATGATGAATCAACTAATTTTTAGCTAAATAACACCTAATTTGCAGATTCAAATAAAAGTTTAGAAAACTTGCAATACAGCATTTAAATGTTTTAATGTTAGTTAGCGGCTAAGGAAATTTAATTGTGTATAAATGTTCCCTACAACTTGTGCTGTCTCCCCCCTTTTTTTAAAACATAAAACCATTTTAGAAAGGTCTGTTGTAATTATGATATGCTGAGAGTTTGCATGTTTTACTGATGTTTTTTTTTAAGTGTGTAGTTTGTGAATGTAGCTGTAATCATGTGGAACTGAGCTGCTCTTGGCCCCGGGCTGTTTTTCCCTTTTATAAAGCTCCCAGTGCAGTTCCTTTCCTTCACCTGTGCTGTCCCTTATTACTCTCCAGCTCAGCTGATCCATGCCTTGAATGACATTGGTGTGTATGTGCATGTGATTACAGGAGGAGATCACACCATCAGGTTAAAAGTAGGCAGCTGTTAGTCTATGGTTCTGTCAATTTTTGTTTTTGCTTCGATTTATTCATTTCAGTTAACATTTTTAATACTTGCCTGACATTCAGCCTGCCAGTCCACTATTAATCATCCAATAAATATCCAGGTCCAAGAGTATATCAGTCTTTCCAAGAGCGTGATTAGAAGAGTGGTGCCACTCTTATCCCACATTAAGGGCACAGCTGGATTAATTCTTATCCCGGATAGAATTAAGGCTAAAAGTAGTGAGCAACAGCCAGAGTGTACAAGTATATCTCCTAATAGTTCTAAAGCGCCCTTTGCAAACAGAGAAGTAAAACACAATTCTCTAGTTTGTTAGCTGCAATAATTTCTTGACAAACGGCATATTTAAAATCTAAACGAGGCCCATTGTCTCTCGTATGTTCCCATATACCGAATACAAGAGAAAATGACACCGTCTGTGACAACCTCACAGACCAACATCACTGCACCTGGCTGTTGTGAACCAGGAATTTGTTGATGCACGTCTTATTCAATCACAAATTGACCATTTTCAGTGGTTTTCTGGACGGATTAAACAAACAAGATCCAACAAATTGTTAAGTGAGTTTTAGAGGCCTTTATACGTTTATTTTTGGAAGATGTAGAGTTAATATATCTGCTGGAAAGACTGACTCCAATTGTTTATTCAAGCACAGGTATGGGATCATTGATATATGAGTTATATTATAGATAACTTGTTATATATATATTTTGAAAAAGGGGTTGAGCGTTTTTGTGGTGGTCAGCACTGTCACCTCAAAGCAAGATTGTCTCTGTGTGGCCCTGTGATGGACAGATGACTTCTCCAGGGTGTACCCTGCTTCTTGCCTAGTGGCAGCTGGGATAGCTCCAGCTCCTGCATTGGATTAAGCAGGTATTGAAAATGGATGGAAAGATGGATTTTGGAACATTTGTGCAATTTAAAGTTGTAGAATTCCTGAAAGAGCAGAAGTCATTTGAATTTTTTTCAATTTGGATAGAAAAAGACATTGAAACCATGAATGACCTACAGGACCCAGTGAGTTCCCCTTAAAGAGGAGGTGTTTCCTAGCCTGGGCGAAAGCCGACTGTTGACTCCGTCAAACAGTCTGGAAAAACCCAAGAGGAATCCGTTTCCATGGAGGGTGGGACCTTACTCAGCAACTTAAATTCATTGGAGTTCCCTTAACCAATCAGTAATGTTTAGAAAGGACGTAGGTTATGCGCCAAGGTTCATGCTTACTCTCGCGAGGCTCTAGCTCGCTAATCACGCTTCCCACATACGCTTTCATTATAGGCTACCGGTACCATTTGATAAATCAAACTTTTCCCAAAGCCAGTTGGAAGGAGAGCTACGACATCCTTGCCACTAACAAAATTGACGAGGCATTCCTCTTGCTCTTGTTTTAATTGTGTAATGCTCTCCAGAGTTGAGACAACTTCATGGATAGCTTCTAGCGTTCTTCCGTCGCCATGTTTATTTCCGCTGCGGTTGAACTACAATTATATGGACTACAATGGACTCCGCGCGTGAGTTCTGCGTCACCACTCGCAACTGTTTGCTGATTGGCAAAACACTGAGCGAACCGAGGTAGGGGGATTTGGCCAGACTATGTGCGGAGCCAAAATCTTTGGGCGGAAGTACGTAGGATGGCGTCGCCAGGCTAGGTGTTTCCCACCCTATTATCAACAGTTCAGCATGGCTTTATATCCCCAAACGGCTGTAAGAAGCTACAAAGTACTTGGTAGTTTGGTCTGAGATGCCATCTAGCGATTCTGATAGGACCACTGTTGTAAAACCATGGCCTCCTTTTCCTGACTCAGCAAACAGGGATGAGTAGGATGAGTTTCCATGGCAACAGCAGATAAAGAAAGCAATAGAGATACAGAAAAGAGGAAGATACATAAAGGACAAAGGGAGAAAAACGCAACAAAATGGATAACTAACGTGCCTGATGTTTGCTCACAGAGACACCCACTGAAAAACTCACATCAACAGAACAAAGGGTGTTAGAGTGACCCAAAGGTCCAACTTTAACTGCTGGAGTTTTTCAGTCTTTCGTTGGGAGTCAATAATCCATTAAGGTGCACCATACTTGTACAGCAAATGTTTATTTGTAGGTTGTTAAGCTATCGAAGCAATTTGCCCTGAAGGACATGGAGGGAGAAAAATAATTGCTCATTATTCAAAGCTACAGTAAATTAATGAACTATATTGCTCATCAAATTAATACCTTATTATGTTCTCCATCACCAAATATGGCAGCTGTTATATCACTAAAATTAAGCCTAAACATAAAGAGATATGATTTTACATTAGTCCACCATAATCTTTTGTTATTTGTGGCATATTTCAATGTGTATTGTTAACTGGACTACTTACTGAGTACTACTTACTTCTCTTATCACACACGCAACCATTACATGACAACAATAAGAGGTGAAGTAAATCAGATTCATTATTTTGTTATAATTCTGCCAAGAAACCCCACTCTCCTTGACAGCAGTTTCCTTGTCCAGATAGACAATCTCCTTCACCACACAACAAAAACTGCTCAGGAATACCGTGTGGAACACAACAGACAGCCTGAAGCATCAACCCGGCCTTTATGTTGCAGAACAAGACCAATCCACATGTGCCCCATCCAGCAACCCACAGGAGCCACTCTTGTGGCTATATCCCCACAGTTCAGATGTTATCATGTTTGGACAGCATTTCCCTGAACCAAAAACCTTCACTGTACAAATAACTAAGAAATACATCAGAATTTTGAGACATATTACCAGAACATTTTCTTTGCACCCTTGTGATCCCATTGGTAAGTTCATTTGATTAAGAAGAGAACATTTGCCTTCATTTAAATGACCAGTAATTTCTAAATCTGAAAAATTCCACACAACAGACCTTACCTTATTGTTGTCACTGCTGTATCGTAATTGTTATCAACACTATGGTTGTAAGTCTCTCCTGCACCTCAGAGACTCATGGAGTAAAGCCAAACTGATACCAGCTGCTTCTGCGGCAAGAGTTGCTTTCCACTGTCACCTGACCGCCTGTTTCTTTTGCTGCTTATCACCCAATAGACAGAAACTAATTTACTCCCACAGCACACATACATGCAGTTATGAGTTAAAGTACTTGCTAGCTGTCCCTTTTATGTGTTTTGTTAATGTTTGTATTGCTTCAGCTAGAAAAAGAGATCATCATATGAGGCTGGAATGCTTTTCTTTTGTTCAATGAGTATATTTGCTGATTTGCTATTGCAGTGCTCATCTTTAAATTTGGAGGATGTAGTGATTGGATGTGGGTTGTGCTTATTTGAATGTTAAGTTCAGAGGAGAATTAAAGGGTCCTTGTTACAAAAGAAAAATGTATTTTAGCCTCTACTGAGAGTGCATTCCAAAACAAGTATTTTGACAGATTTCACATCTGCAGGGTAGATACATGTATACAAATGCAGATGTTTGCAGTGTGAGAAGCATTCACAGTTACATAATAAGCTATTTTGTAATGGGGATTTAATGGTGTTTCTTCCCTGGTGTTGCAGTGTTTCTCTTCATAAGAAATGTAATTAGTTAATAGTTTAATTTAGTCTCTTCCTTTAAATCTAAAAATTCTACAGAAATGCAGTGGTCCATCTGTATATTGTAAGAAGTTCTACTAAGATAATGGTTTTCTTCCATTATTTCCATGATTTCAACATCTGGACAATCATGACACCAAATAACCTGAGAAGCAGTGTATGTACAGTAATTTGAATTTTACTCTGTAAATTGTATAGTAGTGAATTGCAAAGATTGAAAAATTGCATGCTTATTTCATATTTGATCGTATGAATGATTGGTATCAGCCTTATTCTACATAACTGTGAATTCATTTTTTTCTCCCTTTGGCATTACTGTATTTCTAGTTCATTTGGTAACATTTTTCATGATATGAATTGTTTTGGTTGTGCTTCAGTTTTTTCATAGTTGCATCCTGTAAAAATTCTAATGAGCAGCCGCTGCTCTCATGCCTCACTGACGGTAGCCACAAAATCCCCTATCTTCAGAACTTTGCAGTATCAGAATCAGAAATACTGACTCTGCAATTTTGGCAAATTTCTAAAGCTGACATTGCAACAATCGCACCAAATTCAGGCAGGTGAGCTGAGGTGAAATAATGTGCAGGATACAAATTCTTTGTCTACCATTCTTTTTTTCTTCTTCACACAAGTAACTCTTTTATTCTTCATGAACAGTTAGACACCTCCTCCCATTTCTTGTCTCTGACTCTTCACCCTCCTTCTCCCCGGTAACGGTGATAATTAAAAAGCTTCTGACACACACAACTCCTACCTGTACTATTTGCCTTTAAGGATTCAGATGACGGTGTTAAAGGTGCAGGTCTGTATGTCAGTCACCCTGGATATCAGTGATGGGTGGAGATTATATTCCTGGGTGATGACCAGCAGTTGGTCAGGTTCATCTTGGCCTCCTTGTAACTCCACCCACTGGGCCCCTGCAAGGCCTTATGGGTACCACACTCTGCTGAACATTTCTGTCTTGCTCTCTTTGTTAAACTCCACGTCTGTCTTTTGAAGTTGACTCTTTGTGTGTTATCTTCATGCAGTTTTCCTGTGTGAACAGAAAAAAATCAAATCAAGTTTCTGTAAAACAGCTGACAATGTAGACACTGTACATGACAGTTCTGCAACTTAAAGAAAAGCTTTTCACTTTACAGAACTACAACTTACAGTACATGCTTTCTGCATGATCACCTTGTGAAATTAGAAACCTTTTCCAATTGGGCTTCAATTTTGAATAAAAATTACAATTACAAGGAAATAATAGCAATAATACAATAATGACTTGTCTTTAAAGCAGTATTATCTCAGGTTTGCAAGGTAAAGACATTTAAACTTAATTTGTAGAGGGTAAACTTCCTTAAACCAAATAAATGACCAAGTTTTTCTCTTTTTATTTTGTAGCTAACAAATGTAATAAACCCTGGACATAAAATCCTAACTGGCACATGGGTTCACAAGGCAGTAAGTTAGTTAAATATGAGTTCATATTACATCGAGCAAATACAATGTTTAAAATAATTCCATTGCGTTTGCTGTTAAGTTTTTGACTTATGTAATGAAGTAAAACAGGAAATATTTCCTGAAACTCTACATATGCTTCGACTGGGTAGCTCACAGCTAAGTGTGCTCTGGTGTATAGTTTGGAAATCCAAATCCAGGCAGTGATGGGTCCTAAGTGTGGCTGGATAATACCCAGTAGAGGTTTAATAGCTCCTCTAAAGTTATGTTATGCCCATCACTTTATTTTTTCTATACGAGGAATTTCATGAATATATAACATGGGTGTATTACAAAAACCTGATGATGTATTGTGAGAGGAGCTATTTTTAACAAGAGCATGTACATTATTTTTAACTGGAGAAACTCGATAAAAACAAATCTGTCACAATATTGACCCAATATATCTTTTATATTCTTTATAAACAAAGAATGCTTTGTGTTCACCATAAAACCCTTTTTTGTTTGTCACTTAAAGTGGAGAAAAACTTTTGTCTCATTTCCAATAACACAATCAGTTAAGCCAACACATGAAATCACAGTGTGACAAGGCTGGGATAGTGTTTTGTCAGATCTGTTTCTGACAAAGTGACTGCTTTGGCAGTGATGGACGACGACAGCATTCTTCAGGAAGGAGTGGGATTGTAAATGCTAATTTCTTTCATTCACACTGCAGCTTGAGATTTTTTTTGTCAGCCATTTGCATGCACACTTTTGAAAATATGATCAAGCTTTTATTTTATTTGTAATGCTGATACTAAAAAACTAATCAGTAGGACCAATATCTTAATCAATCAAAGCAAATTTAAACATTGTGCAGATGTGTTCCTGTTATTGTGAAATATTTTCATGGCACTGGATAGAAATCTCATCTGTTTGTAGCTTTAAAGACGGTAACTTAAACCTCATAAATCACATTTAACGTCCAACAACAACTTCCATCTTGCTGATTATAGCACATAGTGACTGAACGTGACTGCTTGTCCTCTCAACACAAACTTGTCCAGCATTCCACCTTGTTCATGTCAAACTAAGTATCTTCAAATGAACTGTTAGTAATGCTCGGGAAAGTAAAAATTAATAATTTATTGGCAGTGAAATGAACAGTAAGTCAAATTAATGAGATAACAGAAATAGCAGTAGCCTGCCTGAGTGTCAGTGTGTCTGTCCAAGCAGTCCAAATGACAGCCAATGATGTGGGTATGCCTGTTACCATAGAGATGCAGCATGGATGATTGTGAAGTTCGTAATGAAGACAAAGGTCTGTTTCGAATGTATGGTGGTTAGCCATAACACCAGCACACAAACACAGCTGTGCTGTGTATATATAAAGGACTAATATTCTCTCCTTCTCGCCTTAGAACAGCCTGGTCATGTCTCCAATTTCTAAATAAAAGCAACTTTGCAAGATAAATCTGCCATGTGTATTCTGTTTTACCACCAATTCATAACCACTTTTAGTTATTGTATTGTGACAGTCGGTGTGACCGTGGTCTGTGAGCTTTCAGCTGATAATTTTGCATTCACAGACTGTCTTTTTTAGGTAAAACAGTGGATAAGACTGCCAGGCTCATCATTCAATTGTGTTCAATGTATTTTATCAAGCCTTAGTCAGACAGTTAGTAGATCGAGCAGGATTAGACAAATATATTTTTGTGAATCTCTGTGCTGATCTAATCAGCTACCAGTAAATATACAGATGCAATGTAATCAGTCAGTCTATGAATCACCATTTGAAGTTAATTGCACATTATAATCCACCACTACTCTTAATCAATGTATTACTGTTGCTGTTAACATTGGAAAAAATAAGATATACTCACAAAATATACTCACAATGGGAATTTTGATTAATTTCAATTCAATTAAATTTTGTTGATATAGTATCATATTACAACAAATGGTTCCTGATGCAAGATTTAATAGTAATCTGATAATATCCATTGATGTCTTCACCTGGCATGGTGTGGCATCTTCTGTTAAACACTTAAATATATTTAATGTCTATAAAACACAAGTTTGTGTTGACATTGACAAGGGCATAATAATGAGCGGAAAAGTGGAACAAAGTTCAAGACGAACAGGACTGACTGTCTTTGTGACATGAATGTATTTTCTTTCTGCATTTAAGAAATGTTTTTATATTACCCACATTGTAAAAAGCATCACTGTTGACAATAGTTGGAGACTTACATGGCTGGTATTATGGATTTAGTTCACTTTTTTGTTTTAAAATTGTATATATTCAAAAGATTCAAAAAGATCAGATAAGTTAGTTACTTTGACACAGATATACTCTGAATACAAACCAGATTCACAAAGTACCTACCCCTCAACCCACACACTTCAGGAGTGTGCTGGTGCCAGACAGCATAGGTATCATTTTGATGGCAAAAGGAAGACCTGCACATTGATTGATGTATTTGACTGCACTGCCTCTATTAACACCTATCGGTCAGTCTGAAAATGACAGCCCTCTTAAACCTGTTATTTCTGGTTTCATATTTAAAAGGTTTCAATAGATTTTTTTGTGCTTCTTCTACGTCACAACAGATAGAGCTGACACTTGTTTTCCCATGTATGGGATGCAGTGACATGCACGCAGGGAAAATACAAAACACAAACTTCGAGCCAGTGCTTGTTTTATCTTTTTTGGGGGTTTAACAGTATCACATTACTGAGAGCGAAAATGGAAACCCGAAGGAATTTTGTATATAAATTCCTTTTTCTAAAGTAATGAAATGTAATGCAGTAATGTACAACAAGTCCTTTTTTGTCTCAGTAAGAAAAATAATGAACAATGAAGACATCAAAACAGTGATGGAAATAATATTAGAACATTAAACCCATCCTTATCACTGTTTTTATTGTTCTTAAATGTGTCATTAACACTTCATAACTGACAAATATAATGAAAACAATGAATGGAGGTGTTTATTTCAGTTAAAAGTGTAAAGAATTCATATCAAAATTAGCTCTACAAGAACAAAATTACCAAAAAGCCTCCAACACATTTTTCAATTTCACACCACAAATGACAAAAGAAACTCCACTGGGCCAAGCCATCTCACATCAGTGCTGAAACTGTCATGAAAGTCTTTGCAGTGCAGATTGTAACCAATAAAAGAACGGAAGGTAACTGTTCTCTGGTTTTCCCATCAACAGCAAGCTTAGAAAGTATTTTTCTCTCTAAATACTCTGATTTCTCACTCCCCTGCCCACCCACAGTCTGCTGGCTCCTTCACCGCGTCCTTATCTGTGAGAAAAACAAAGCCACTGCCTCCTGTTGGATAAAGAGTTGAATTTTTCAAGGATTTTTGGAGTGAACAATGCTGGAAATTGAATGCTTTTAAAGAGGAATATACAGTATTTGTTAATGCCAGGCATAAATCACACCTTAGTTTAATGTTTTCACTTCTTATACCGTCCCTTTTGAATGTTAGCACTAGATAAGCAAAAGACATGGGTGTTTACTGTCTGTCTCGACTCTCATTTAAACTAATTCACTTTTGTTTGTCCTCCTGTTCCTCTTACACCCTCTTTCTCTCTTTCTCTCCTTCCTGGCAAACAGAGTGGGAGCGAAGGGTGAATTAATAAAGGAGTGAAAGTGGAGCACAACTCCCCAAGGTCCGCTTTTTCTGGGACGCTAACACAGAGGAAGACATTCAGACACACAAACCACGACACAATCTAAGGAGCCTTACACACACACACACATAACTTTAAGGCCTACATGGCTATATTGTGGTGGTGAAAGGAAAACTGAAGGACATGCAAAGAGATTCGAGAAACTATACATCCCGTCATCTTGATCCAAGTTGAAGCAAAATGAAGATGGAGGAAGGAGGAAAAAAAGATAAGGAGTTGGAGAAGGAAAAGGAGACGAGAAGAGAGGGACTAAAGTGTTGTCCTATGTTGTCCAGATTCCTTGTGATTCCCTCTTTCATTCATCTCCTTAGCCTTTTACTTCCTCTTTTTTTTTTACCTCTTTGGTCCTTTCCTTTCCTCATCTAAGACATTCCTCCAAAACAACCTCATGTTTTCTTTTTCTTTGTAAAGGCAATGAAACCGATCTGCCCAGGTTGTACCCTGGCTCTCATCCTATGGCAGCTGGGATAGGCTCCAGCTCCCCCTCGACCCTGATTTGGATTAACAGAAAACAGACTGATGGATGAATGAGAATAAAACGTATGACTGTGTTTGCAGAATATGCTGCCTCTACTGGTCATGAGAACAACAGCGTTTATCATAGTGTAAAATGTTGTTTATTAACCTGATGGTGATGCAGCAGAAAGACTGCATTTTAGCTGAAAACATGATCTTTTTAAACCTTGACCTAGTTTAATGGGCTGAATACAACCAGAAATAATCAAAAGTAACAACGGAAGTGGTCATGTTGATTAACAAAAGGTGATCAACAAAAGTACGTTAATTAGCATGACAATGGAGTTGTAAATGGAAGGTATTTTAGTCCTAAACATGATCAGATAACCAGAAGGTAATAAATTGTTTTTAATTGTGGTAATTTTCCTACAGCTGTTATGTAGAAAACCCAAATGTAGGCTAACAGGCCGGAACCAGGCAGGTGAGGAGAATAATTGCTTTTATAAGCAAATTATAGCAGGGACTCTAAACAAATAAGAACTAAGCAGAGGTAAAAGAAAGCAAGTAGCATGGGGATACAACGACAAGGATCTAGCATTTGACACGGTAAACCAAAGATTCGGTGTATAAATGTACAGAGGGAGGTGATGACAAATGCAAAAGGTATACATGGTGGAAGCAGAGTAGTCAGATAACCAACGGATTTCAAAAGAGGTGTGAAACAAATACAGGAAGCAAAACTAAATGTGATGCACAAGTGAGAGATGATATCAGAATATTTCAAGAAGTGAGCAAGAAACACGAGCTTTAAAGGAACAAGACAAGTAAAAGAAAACTACGGTAAAAGTTATTCTAAGTAGGAGATAACAAAACATGTCATCAATATAAGAAACTCCAAACCCACACAACAAAACCATCCCAGACCATTCCTGTTTAAGGAATGGCATTAACCAGGTTTGTGAAGCTCGACTTCAGCATATAACCATCACCATGATGGTCTTTCTGGAGCCAGATACCCATATTTTTATATGGGTATAGAGCAGAAGAGTGATCCTTGAAAACTTAGTTGACAAAAGAATTTATGAAATTTCTAAACTATTTTCTATTTGGTACACTAATCACAGCAAGTGAATGCAGCTAATGACACCATAACAAAATTCTAAAGACTCTCAACCTCTCTTATCAAATGCTATAAGAGAGGTTGACCTTTTAAACATCTTCACTGTCGGACAAATAGCATTTGCAAAAGTCAAACGGTGAATCCCTTTTCTGATGAGTTGCAGATGTACAACACATTATTCGCAACGACTGCTTTACAAACAGGAAGGGAAATAAGGTCACTAATTGCTTACAACAATGACAACCTGTTAACAATTAAGCTTCTTTTAATGAGGAAAAGAAGGAAGTCTCTCAGGAGTTTCATTGCAATTCAAAGCATTGTAGTGGGCACAGTCAGACACTGGGGATCAAGCCAGCAACTTTTCAGCTAGTCTCTGGATTTCCTCACAGATCTGCCAGCCAGCAGGCTTGTCATCCCTCTATTAATCTGTCTTTTCCATCTTCCTGCCAATCACATTGGTTTCCTCTCTTCTTCTGTGCAATATGTCAACCAAACCAAAGAAGTCAAATGAATGAATGAAACCAACTGAATAAACCAGGGTGGGAAACTAAAACAGCAAACGAATGATGAAATGCTCATGACAGGGTTACAAAAACTAGACAAGTTACATTGACAAGAGAACTGTGATAGGTGGATTTTTTTACTTTCTAAACTATTGCAAAATGTTGAAATATGTTGGGACATGCTCATGATGGCAATTGAAAATAAAGATAAAAAACAAGAGTATTGGTCAGATTTATTCAAGTAGACAACCTTGTGTTGAGCTTTTCAGTTAATTTGTTCTGTTGGAAGAATCACAGGAAATCTGACTTATGTCCAATAAAAGTAAAGTAACCAGCCATATCATTTGGCTCTACGGAGTCACCATGGAGAGGTGGTGTTGGGACATCAAGGAAGGCAGAAAAGCTTAAAACTAAATAGTATTACTCGTGTTTCACTAAATGCCATTTAACTAGCAAGAAGGGAAAATAAAATAATAGGTTTTCCAGTATTTGGTTCATATTAAATGTTTTTAGCTTCCCACAAGTGGGTTCATTCTTCTCCAATTGATCTGAGAGCCTTGTCAGTTCTGATGTTTCTGGGAAACATCCTCATCCTTAAGAAGCATTACACATTTACTTAATGATTTCTCTTAAAGCAACCCTAGGGAAGTTTGTGAACCCTAATACTGTCTTATTTTGAAGTACACTGACTTCTGTTGTGCACATCACCAGGCTTAAAAAAAGTTCAGCCCTGCATCATTTTATTTTACGGTCGCCTGAAATTTTTGTGGGCTTTTGATGGCATCTTTGTGGCATTGTTCATGTGCATGGCTGTACATTTACGGGGCTCACGCGGAGATTTGTTTTTATGGCAGTGGTGTTATATCCGACCACTTTTGTTTTGGTTTTTTTTACAAGCAAAACTTTGTGCTTTCTGTAATATCTAAAATTTGACTTTACTTTTATTACATCAACTTGAAATTATAAAGGAACAGAATTTTTCTGATGTGAAAGACAACAATCTTAAAAGCTTCTTATTCTTCTTATAAATCATCAGATATGTCTGATGGTGACATGCCAGATGGATAAAGGAAGCAATGTTTGCTTTTACTTCACGTAGTGGTGGAATAAGATGCTACTACTATACAGAAAATAATGTGATCTGACATTCATTTAACAAGACAATAAAATCTACACAGAGCACAATGTTAGGGTTTAGAGAAGATTTAAGAATGACATTTCAAACATCTCTGAAATACCGTTCTCTCACACACAGGAAAACAAACTTGACTTGATAAAGACGGACAAAAGCAAGGGAAATAGCATGAAGACAGATTTGAAGTGACTGAGCAGAATGAACGCAAGAAGTAGATCAAACAGGAAAAACTGTAAGAAAAAAAGTAAGAGAAAAGACAGAGTCAGAGCAAGCAGCAGCAAGAGGGAGTAAGAAAGAGAGCCTCTTGCAGAAGCCCAGGGGGTATCCTGCCATCCCAGAATGCTCTGCTCTAACCTACTTTGGTATTTCTGTTTCTGTCTTTGTCTCTGCATCACTCTGAGAGGGCTATAGCTACCCCATACACACCATATCTGAACAAGTTTCCATATGTGTGAACTCTTGGCTTTCTATCCTTATACAGACCAAATCAATAGTACCATCCGTCTCTATGAGTGCATTTTGGGAACCCAGTGCAAGCATTTGACGAAAGACATTTCCTATTCTGTATGCATTAAATTCAATTCAAAAATACTTTATTTATCCCAGAGGGAAATTAAAAATCTCTGTTTGCAAGTGTCTAATTGGAACTGTGTCATTACCATGAGTCAGTCAAGCTATAGCCTCTATCTCCGAGTGTGTATCTATGGGTGAATGAATGTGTCTACTGTATAAATAACTGTGTGTGAGAATGTATTGTACCAGATAAGTAGGCAATCTCACGTCAGTTCAGTAACTCTCTGTTACCATGGAAACTAATGAGGGAGTACAGAAGAGACCAGTATCTATCTATCTATCTATCTATCTATCTATCTATCTATCTATCTATCTATCTATCTATCTATCAATACATCTATCTTCCCTGTAAAAGATGAACAATATGTACTGCTTTGCAGCAGGATGTGTTTAAAAATGTAAGATTAGTGTTCATCTTTCATGGTTGCTTTTATTGGCATAAAACTAATGTGACAGGTAAAGAAGCAAAGAAATACAAAACTGAACTGGATTCAGATATCTGTAAGCTCAGATATGTAGGTTCCTGTTCATTGATTGGTGCTCAAATATATGTTTCAGCATTACAATGTGCTTAAATATAAAGCTAGAGCCATAAAGAACCATCTTCAACTACAAATAAATAAGAATACTGAAATCATACGATGAGGTGCAGGAATAGCCTAAACCCACAAATGGACTGTGGCAAGTGTATACATATATGATGCTTGAAAGAATGTGTCTGCCAACTACCTTGAAAAATGTGTACAAGCTGAAAATGGTATATGTTAAAAAAGTAATCCCAGATTGTGCACAAGTACATTGTTCTTTGTGAATCTCTTCGTGAATTCTCTTTAGGCATAAAGCACCAGTTCACAACAAAAATCCTTTCAGGGGCACTTTACAGAGTAAGTAGTTCAATGCAAATCAAAAGAAATACAGTCCAGTTTAGTCCATATACAATCCAATTCATCATTTATACATGAGAAAGATTGTCCTCTGCCCAAATACGTCCCCATGGGGCATTTATTCATGCAGGCCAAAACAAGAATTTTCTGTCAACATTCAACCAAAAGTACACGGTTAACACGAATAGAATGATTTTTAATAAAGTGACAAAGAGGATATATAAATACATGTTATATAAATCACATGTAATATGTAACATGTAATAAGTGATACATTACGCCCTTTCTAACAATTTGACAGCACCCCTACATCAAGTAGCTGCATGCTTGCAGTGCTCAGCTGATTAGCCTACCAGCTCGAAGAAAGCGGCAATAAGAAACAACTGAACAGAAAGTGACTATCTCTGACAAAACTGTGGAATTACATCACTTTGAACCAGAGTCAAATGGCTACCAGAGAGGACCAACCAACAAGGCTACTACAGGAAGTGTTAGTTTCTGTATTTTTGCACAGTGGCTAAGGACATGCTGTCATGCTGGCTGTGGCGAGTTATGGTGTGTTTGCTGGGCATCCATTGTGTAATTTAATACAGTAAACGCAAAACATCATGAAGCTATTCCTCCAGTCATACCAAAAACACTCCAGCTCTATATAAAGATATAGATAGTTACTCTATCTGTAGCTGTAAGTTAGCAGCAGATCGAACTGTAGTGTTCCAAGCCGGAGATGTACACAGCATAATTCGTGGTAATGCAAATGTACTGTTAATTACTACATTTCAACATTTTCTATATAGTAACGTCATTAAACAATTGTACTTGGAGACTATACATCTTTTTCAGAAAAGGTTGATAATGTGAGAGCGTTACAGTGTAACGAGTAAGGAGAGAAGATCAGAATTGGCGATATGTTAAAAACACACCTTATCCAAACTGCTGACAGGTGGTCTGGATTACAGAACGTAATTGTTCTACAAGAACGCTTCAGTTAACAAAGTAATGAGGTCACAATAAAGTTAACCTTTCAAAAAGTAAAAGCATTAACCAACAATAACTTACAACTTGATGTACATCATCTTCATTACCTAAGCCATTTGAGTTAGCTGCAGCTAAAGTAAAAAACAAATGAATAAATAAACCAGTAGAAGCTGGCTTTGTAGAGGAGATGGAGTGAAGTTAACTACTAAAAATACTATTTAAAAGAAAATCAGATTGGCTCAATAAATGAGGAATTGTTTCTTACTTGCTTGTGACTTCGGACAACCTAATATATGCTCCCAAGAACAGAAAAATATGCCTCCTTTAAGTTAAATGAGCAATTTACCCTCTCACATTCAGCTTCAATTCCCAAACTCACCACCTATGTTGCCAAATTCCAGTGTTCGGAACACTGTGCATATGGATTAAAGTTTCTGTATAAGGTGTGCACATTTTGCCACCAAGTTGGTCTTTATAGATGCAAACCTTTGCAGGAAGAGGAGCACTCTTCCCTTCTGCCCTAATTTCTGTCAACACAGGGGTTATAAATGAGCCTCCTTCAGTTCTCTGTGTAAAATCCACTGAAAGTATCTATTCTTGGCAACATTCTTAAAAATATCTCTGGTGCATTACTACAGTGAAGCACACAGTGGGAAAACTACTTAGTTATATAGCTATCACCAAACATTCATCTAATCAACACAATGAATAAAAAGCTTTCATTTCCAAATCATTTTGTACTATTTCACATTTCATTTTTAAGATTACATTATAGTTTGTTGTGTTCTTTATGACAGAGATTTATCAAACTGAGACAACAAGAGAAACATATGGGAACCTTTCCTTTGTCTCTTCCACACTCAGACTGCAAAAATTTCTAACAACTTGAAACACACACACACATTTGTACTGTAACATATGAGCACACTGCTACTGTTTTGGATTAACTCACTTTCCAATTATTCTTATGTTAAATTTTTTAGATGAAATGAAAATGTTAATGGGATTTTAGCCTCCACATTGAGTTCCAACAACGTGCCCCTGATCCAGGTGCAAGCACACTCATGACATCCAGCACTGGAATCAGGGCTCCACCTGCTGCATGCTCAGGAACACATACACACTTGTACCTCCATCTTTGTGAGGACTCTCTATGCCTACATGCAATCCCGCTTTCCCACTTACGTTAAATTCAATAATTTCAATTAAATGCCAGACCAACCTTAACCCAAACCTGATTCACATAAAGCCTGACACCAAGTGTTAAACAACAAATGTGCCCTTCATGAAATATCCCAAAGAAGAGAACAGATTATTGATAAGTCTGTCTCTGCTACATAAAGTAGTGATATGCCTCTTTAAAGTTTGTTAGTACTGGGCTTTTTTCGGTTCACCTGTTACATCATGAACTCAAAACAAACAATTTAAGTAGTTACCATATAAACAGGTTAAATGGACTTCACAGCTCTGTACTTTTTGTTCATTCTGTACGCTTTTTATGTAAATGAATTGCACCTTGTCCTTTGTGGTTATGGTGTTATTTAAAGGCACATGACAACCCTACATGCTTCTGAAGTGCGCAAAAAACACAACCTCTGCGATGCTCGACTTTTGAGCCCTGTCTGCCGTTTAGGACTTCTCGTTCACGAAGGACATGGGCGAGGAGCAAAGATTAATAGGAGATCATTAACACATTGCACAGACTCCTACCTGGCCAAAAACATTCTGAAGGATCTCTCATATCATTATTTCCTGCATATTCACTGACATTATCAATTATTTTCTGTGTAATACCATCACAGATGTGCTATTTTTGCTAAATCATATTTAAATTAAAGCAGCTTTTGCTATTTCATTGACAACATGTTTGTATTTCTCATATGCATTTGACTCAAGCAGTATTTTATACTAAGCATTGTTTTACCAGTACATTTATGCAATAAATGTTTAAACAACCTTTATACATATACTCATGTTTTTGCTTTTGAAGGTATAGCTGCCCTGCAGTTTCATTGCGCACTGTATAATGGAAATAAATGTTTTTTAATTCTAATATGGCACATTCTCAAACTAAGCCCATAATACTGCGACTGTGTATACACACTTTATTTGTACCTTTTGTTGATTGGATGAAATGACACTGCTAGTGTTTCCTTACTCTTGTGGAGAAAGTCAGCCTTTTCCTCCTGTGAGATCCAGCTTATCTACTTATGGACTGACTCATCAAAGGCTATACTCATTACCCACTCCTGAGCAGGAATCATAAATGTCTATTTAAGTTCTTCAAGGGCAACAGTGCTGAAAGCTTTTGGTAGGTTTAAGTCACAAAGGAAAGTTTTGCTCAAGAGAAGAGATTTCCACTACACATTCACACCCATTTGTAATCTCCACCTGTTGTGCATTGCATGGTTTTAGTGAAAGTGAAAAAGTAAAAGAGAATGACAGTCCTGCCTGTGCAGAGGAAGTAGCAGTTCTAGACTGTGACCTGTCTATTCATATGCTCATGGAGTACTCTTTTGACTAGAAAGTCAGGCTTGCTCAAACTGAATTTTTAAAAGCAGAGTTTCACTAGGTTTGAACTATACCTCTTTGTTATTTAGAGAAGGACATTAAAAGTCCATTTGTTACAGATTCACTTGCCCCATCATTAGCATGTAAGTTTTTTTTAAAAAGACAATGAAGACATATTTTTGTGTTTTTTATTTGCATTTTTTTCAAATTGCACATCAATGTGAAATGTAAAACAAAAAAACTTTGAAAGAAACATGCAAATGCAGAGGCAGAGAGACAGTATCTAAACTGCTAACAAATGAACATTTCAAACTAAAGCTGACAGACTTTTTGGTCAAGCGAATGACAAGCAAAGTTATTGTCTTTCTGGAAACATGTTCTTTGTCCTGTGTAGACAGGCCCCTAAGAAAAGATATACTACACTAGCAGTTCCTTTGTGTGGTGATGATATGGGTGGTGCTCATCTGATGTTAGCACTCATAGCCTACGTACCTGACAGGATGCGACACCCTTGATGGGCTTGTTGGCATAGAGGCCCGCAAGCTGCAGATACCCTCCAGCAGTGCAGACATCACACTTTCATTTCTTTGCAGAATTCTATTTACCAGGTGTTCCTCCCTCTCATGGTGTTACAGGAACTGCTGCTCCAACCAGGTGTTCAGTATTTGCTGAATTCTTTGGGAAGGCAAGCTAGCTGCATGGGGTTCCTCATCCTCCTTCAAGGTTATATTATTGGCCCTACAGCAAGAACTAGAAGGGGAAAAAAGAACCAACACTTAAATATCTTTATTTATCAAAGGAAAATAATGTGATGCATGGCATTTTAACAACAGCATCTGTTTATTGATGGTTTTCTCACTTAAGCACAGCTTACAGTTAAAACAAGCAAATGAAAGCAGAGAAATACAATCATTCGTTCAGTATTTGGACATAGGAAGAGTATGTTGAAACAAAATCAGGTATACAGGAGATACTGACTACTTATGGAGAAACTCACCTTTTAAAATCATAGTAGAGCAACTGGGATCCATCTGCAATTGAGAACTGCAACTCCTCCAACTGAGGAGTGGGAATCTTCTCTGACCAATGAGATGAGTCGTCATTTTCCGCTGGCTTTCGTGTCATCTCTGATACTCCTGCTTCCGCTGTATCCTCGTGCTCTGTCCCACGTGCACTCTCTAGAAAGAAGACAAAAAAGAACACTTCAAATCCAAATACTATTTAATGTTAAGCACTTGTTTAAATTTGTTTGACCAATCTTTTCCAGGTATGATTAACTACATTGTATCTTTGCTAGCTTGCTACATAACAACTAATCTTACAAAGTGATGTTATAGCAACTTACCTGAGACAGAAGGACCAAAACCGATGTCCATGCCATGCTCCGTGGCTTGGGTTATTGATCAGGGTCCAAGAAGCACCTCCGACATTTCCCAGCGTGGACCAGAAACTGGATTGTGGGCACTGGTGTTGTTATATTTCTTGGGATTAAAGTAGGCATCTTTCAGGTTAATTTGAACAACTGATTTGCCCAGCTGTCCTTTTAAATCCTGCGTTATTTATCTGTTATAAATAGATTGCCCATGTCTGTCTTAAACCTTATATTTCATAGTCTTTCACTTGAAAGAGCATGAACTCTTGTGTCTTCATCACTCCAAAAGTGAGCGGGTCTGGATTTTACCATGATACATGTTGCCATGAAACATTCTTGGTCAGTCTTCTTGTTTTCTTCCTTCTTCTTCTGTGAGTAGGTGTATTGCTTTCAAGTCAAAGTTCTGCACAGTAACTTTGGGGCACATGCAGTGCAGGTTAGCTGCTTGAGCCTATACAAGCATTATCTGGGTGAATTGGTCTGGTTTGAAGAATCTCAAATTTCACATGTAATTCAAAAATCTGGTTTTGTTTGGACTAACAATAATTTTCTTTTCTTTTCTGGTGTCATCCAACTGTGCTGACACAGTTGTCAGAACTCTCTTCCTCCTTGCTCACAGAACAAAATGATGGTTTTCTGACAAAACCAGTGTTGACCCCCATTGTGACAGCTGATGCAAACTTACAGTTTGAGGCCATGGGCCTGTCATTATCATCAAACATTTTGGGCTTCATAATAATCAGTACCGTATTATTCACACACAAAATCACAGCTATGTTAAATATTAATGAATTCTTCCAAGCTGTCATCTCCACATCACTCATGACTTTCCATGCTGATCAGTCTCTAGTTCAGCTGCTCGTTCAGAGGCTACTTTCTGAATACGTTCCAGTCTGTGACCTTTAACTCTGCTCAGATCTTTGACCAGATCTGGACCAAGGCAGAACATCTTCCAGAACACAGGAACTTTCTCTGGACTCAGGCTAAGACTGATGAGGCAGAATTCCACACAGCTGTTCTGTGCAGACTGGTGGCCTGTCCATGGTGTATCCCGCATCTCGCCCATTGACTACTGGGATAGGCTCCAGCCCCCCCGCGACCCGATTGACGGATTCAGTGGTATAGATAATGGATGGATGGATGGATGGATGTTCTGTGCAGGTATTCAGGACTCTGGGCCTGACGACTGCAGCCTTCCTCTGGTTCAATCTGTGACACATAGGTTTCTGGGCGAGGCAGAAATCCATGACTGAGGTGGAGGATGACTTTATTGAGGTGTAACAGGTAGGATATGAGTGCATGTAGGTAGGGGAGGAGCATGCTAAATGTTGATCTGAGCTGAACCCATTGGAATGTTCATGTTCAGCTCATGTCCAGGCTTCCATCAATCTGATCCTCTTTCACCTTAAAGTCTGTGATCTTTTTCATCCCTGACCACACGTTGTACTGGTGGAGCTTTCTTTCCTGTACTGTTCTTCTTTCCTTTCTTTCCTTTTTTTCTGTACACCTCCTTGCACTCTATTGTCTTTTTTTTTCCCAACTGATTTTGAACAAATTATTTAATGACGCTGATTATATTTATATTATTTTATTTATTACTTTTATACATTGATTATACTGATCAAGTTTCTGGCAGATATGATCAAATCTGTAGGATAGTGTGCGTTGAATAAAAGGTGAACAAAAATCCCCAAACTGTGCTTAAAAATCACATTTCAATTCAAAATGGCTGACTTCCTGCTTGATTTAGCTTATGACTCCAATAGGTTTTTTCTGTTAATCATAGCAGGTTACACATGTTTGTCAAATTTCATTCATGTGGGCAGGGCTGAATTGATTAGATACTGTAGAAGGCACAAAATACCTATTTTAATACACCCACTGAATATTAAGAATATAGACATAAATACACAGTGGGGATTTCATTAACTGATTAATATTTTGTGAAGACAGGTTGTTGTATGTGTATGATATAAGGGCTTCCTGTTCCATAGCTAAGCATCAAAATGTGTTGTGTTGGCAACATATTTTGATGAATTTTAAACAGTGTTGGCAGGATATAAGCATATAGATATGCTCAGATAAGTGTGATATATAACAAGTTTTTGAGTCATGTGTGTGCCAAGTTTCATAAATTTCTTTGAGCTGTAATTCAGGACTGACTCAATAGGTGACGCTGTGGAGGCATTTCCCTCCCCAAACATGCATGAGATCCCCAAGATATGAAAGGGGCGTCAAAAAAATCTTATGAAATTCAGGACATGGGCAGGCCAGCAAAAAAGCATTTCATTTACCAGAGGAATAATGAACTCCAGCATCTCAACAGGCCTTCGCACCACCTTTGGTGCTCATGCTTAAAAATCTTTTTTTGTGTAATTGAGCAAAAATAATTCTCCTGTCCAACTGTGTGTCTTGAAGTGAGTTAATCAGCATTTTTAATTTCACATCACAATTGTGTAGTAAGTTGGCTGACAGCTGGGCTGCAGCGTGCACTACTGGAAACAATGGGAGGAACCAGAATGAAACCAGCGAGACTGTAAAGTATGCTGATGGAGGGGATAGAGGACAGGCAGGTTTTAAATTTACTGAACAACAATATTAACACATGGTACAGTGCAAACTGGTGGTGTAGTAGTTAGCACCGTCGCCTCACAGCAAGAAGATTCCAGGTTCAACTCCCGGTGGGGCCTTTCTGTGTGGAGTTTGCATGTTCACACCGTGTATACGTGGATTCTCTCTGGGTTCTCCAGCTTCCTCCCACCATCCAAAAACATGCATGTTAGGTTAATTGGCGACTCTAAAATTGTCCTTAAGAGTGAGTGTGTGTGGTTGTTTGTCTTGTGTGGCCCTGTGATGGACTGGCAGCCTGTCCAGGGTGTACCCCGCCTCTAGCCCGATGACCACTGGGATAGGCTCCAGCCCCCCCGCGACCCGACCAACGGATTCAGCGGGTATAGAAAATGGATGGATGGTACAGTGCAAACATCCCCATGTGAATTTTCTTTGTACTACTTTTCAGTCCATTCTTTTGATTTTGCGTTTGTTTCTTTGTTAAGCCACCTAATACTGACCGCTTAATCATTCAAGCAGAAAAGGGGTACAACTAAAGAAATGAACAGTAAGATGAACACTCTTTCTATCTTGGGAGAAGGATTGAAGGTGGTGGAGGACCACAGATACCTTGGAGTTCGCCTGGGCAACAGAATGAACTGGAAATGCAACACGAAGGCTGTCTACATGAAGTGACAGAGCAGACACAAGTTCTGGAGGAAACTTAGGTCCTTTAATGAGTGCAGAAAGCTGATCTCTTTTATAACTCTGTGGTGGAAAGTGCTTTTCTTTTAAAAGAAATATGTTGGGGTAGCAGCATCAGAGTCAATGACTCAGTGAAACTGAACAAATAGTTTTAAAAAAAACATCTCTGTACTGGGAGCTGCTCTATAGCCCCTCGAGTTGTTTGGTAAAAGAAGAATATCGTGCAAGCTTGTCATCATAATAGACAACATTACACACAAAGTGATCAAACAATAGTAAACACCATTTTCAATTCTGTTTCAGCAAGGACCAGTACAGGAGGTCATGCTTGCTGACAGCAATGGCCTCACATATCATTATCTCATCATCATGACTTTGCTATAATTTTATATCTAAATTTAAATTTATTCTTTGTTTTATTCAGTCATTTATTCCACAACAATCTTGACTCCCTTTGGGATTTATATTTCAATTCAATTTCATTTTCCCTCAGAATGCTATCTTCACATTGTCATTTGCACATACACACACATGTATGGGGCTGCATGGTGTGTGGTGGATAACACTGTTGCCTCACAGTATTCGAGTCTTTGGGGGTCAATGGGGCCTTTCTTTGTGGCGTTTGCATGTTCTCACCATGTATGCGTGCATGTCAAAAACATTCATGTCAGGTTAATTGGTGACTATAAATTGACCCGAGGATGTAAATGGTTGTTTGTCTCATTTGTCTCTGTGTGGAGATAATTTTAATGGTTAGTGTCCTCTGTTTAATTTCTATGAAAATATGTTTGCTTGAAAAATATTATATTTTTTCCCAAAACCTGTTTTATTTCTGCCCCCCATTGTACATTGTGTGTCATATGTTTAAAACAACACAGCAAAATTCTAACTTTCAGTCAGAAGACAGCACGCCTTTGTCCCTGAATTTGTTTTTGTTTTCCATTTGTAGTTCAAAGATGTCAAATCACAAATGCTTAAGCTGATTTTTTTTTATTGAACCTTTTATAATTTATAAAAAATTCAGTAAGTCTCTTCATTGGAATAGTTAACAATCCTGCTTAGAAAACCACATGGATTATTTAATACAGCTCATACTGAATGGAGCAGACGGCAGATGGTATTCTTCCGTGGACAGGCTGCCAAAAACAAGCTGGTCTCTTCTCTTTTACCTCATGTCCTTCCTCTGATACTTTGGCATTCCACCTTTATTCATTTTTCACCTTCTTCTTTGTCGAGTTTAAGATATCTTCATAAAGACGTGTAGGTTTTTTTTTCTTACCATTTGTATACTTTTACTAGAGCTTTATTTACTTCCATCTAAAAAATATTAGCATGTGTCTCTGGATTCTGCTGTCTCAGAAGCTAAGATGAATAGTGTGACAAGTGTGAGATTGTTGTAAAAACCACTACAACTCACAAGATACACGTGTCTCACGAGCCCATCTATAGCATCCTGTTTCCTACTTTCTTTTAACCCTGACCCATTATGTTTGTTTCTATTTATTTATTTTTGTATATCTTATTTATTTCTATATATAATTCCTATTTCTAAAGAGTTTTTCTATCTATAATGGTAACAAATCAGAGGACTACACATGTATGGGCATATATAGTTACTTTCATAAAATATTCATAGTCATGCACAATTTTAATTTCTGATTCATTTTATTTGACTGCGAGTTTTCCTCAGATT
The DNA here is from genome assembly GCF_027942865.1 of Odontesthes bonariensis. NCBI lineage: Eukaryota > Metazoa > Chordata > Actinopteri > Atheriniformes > Atherinopsidae > Odontesthes > Odontesthes bonariensis. Next base: position 29,255,681 of record NC_134520.1, on the reverse strand, counting down.
AAAACACATGATCACGTGATGAATAATAAATGATTTTCTAAGAGTGGTAAACTGCCTTTCAAACCTGTCCAGGTGTGACCAATTAGAACAATTAGGCCAATGTCCATGTACCCAAAATGTTCAAAATGTGTCGTCCAATGCAAACTTTCTTTACTCACCCTGCTTCATTGTCTTTTCCTTAATGCTACAGCTGAAACTTAGCAATTGTAAGGTAAAATGTATTGAGTTTTTCATTTCCACATGCATTATATATATATTGGTGTAAAGGAAAAACATTGAATATGCAAATAATAGCAAAACTTGCATGAAATTTAATCTAAAAATACTTCTAACAGTCAATTCATTTTTTGAAAGACAATAGGCCAAATTTACTATTGCTTGTACCTGTTGCAAACCTTTTTTTTCAAAGTTTAAAAGGACCATCTGTACTTACTAATAAGTTGTGGTGATAAATCACTGTGTCAGAGGTGTGGACACAGTGACGTTTGCTTTCGATGTGGCTTTGTTTCTATACGGAGTAGATACAGGTGTGTGCACACATCAGGGCAGACATTTAGTTTTTTGGTTAGTATTGGCAATATACGTGTGTAGATTCAATCAACTTGAAAATTACACTTTGTGCTATTGGATATAGATGATTCATTTGCTTGTTACCAGTTGAAGCAATTTATGTTTGTTCCTTTTGTCCTTAAGTGCTGAAAAATATTACATCAGCAGATGCCAAGAATGCAGTGACACACTGGCCGGTTTATGTTCCCATCCCTTCATTTCTGAACAAATAGCTGCTTATATATTATATAACAAAGCTCCAGATGATAGAATGCAATGGTAGCTGAAGAGTGAAGTCTTATGACAGTCATGAGAAAAAAAAGTAAATTTATCTGAGCCAGACAACACATATTAAATATGTTAACTGAAAAGGTAAGCAAAGCCATGCTTACATGGCCTGTATTGTAACAAGAAACAAGTTACACCTATGTCATTCATAAATGACCAGCTCCTGATTATTAGCACCAGCAAAACTGGACAATCCTATCTGCGCTGTTTATGATTAGAGACCACAGGCTGATTTGCCTTGTTTAGTATATCTGGTCATATATTTATTCAATCTCTTGACCCATTTCATATAGATCAGGGTTGTGGGGAGCTGGAACCTATTCCCAAAGACAATGGGTGAGAAGCATGTGACATCCAAGACAGGTTGCCAGGCCAGGTTTCCTGGCCTAGCACAGAGGGACGGATAACCATGCACACTCATACTCACACCAAATTTAGAATACAATTTGAACCTGGTATGCATGTCTAGACTTTGGGAGGAAACCTGAAGGGTACTACCCGAGTGCCAAATACAAAACAAACAAGATTATCTGTATTATTTGATATTTGGATTTGTACTTTTTGCAGTGCCGAATTATAATAACATGCACTTACATGGTCATCCATGCATGCTGTGCATAAGAAAGTGGGCCATCAATGTGGAAAATGAAAGAAATTTTTTTTTTGATGAATCTAAACTTTCAAAAAGAAGCATATTAACATAATATTACTGAAGCACATCAGGTCAGCACGAGGTATATATGTTTGGAATTTATCAATGGTGATGCTGTTATCAACCTGTTTAACTGGCTAATGGTTGAGAAGGCTCTCAGATGACTCATCCTGTATCTATCAAAGTCACGCAATCATGCAAACAATGACGCACATATGAAATGTTAAGAGATGTTCTGAAATACCTCCTGAAGAGGCAGTTACCAACACTTGATAAGAGTAGAGACATAATGAAACAAAAGTAAGACAGAGGACAACTGATATGTTGGTGGTCTTTGTGTGACTATTAACGGTGCTAAAGGCCTTTGATCCAAGCCCACTCTCCCCATGTGGATTTCTGTGAGTGTGTCCATGGGCATCCTGTGTGTGGGGGCGGACAGTGAAGCTGAGTTGTCACGTTGGGCAGAACATATCTGCATATTCATAACCAAGCATCTACAGGAGTCTATACACACTCAGGTGAACACACATTTACAAATTTACCAAGCGAAGGAAATAATATTAAAGAAAAATAATAGTGTCACGCTGAGGAGAACTGCATAAAGTTGCAAGAAAGACTAGAGAGGAAAGACAACGTTAGAATGAGAGGGAGATTGAAGAAGAGAATGAGTGGTAGAGGCAGGAGACTCTGTGTGGGTTGACTTTTTCTCTCCCGGGTGCTATGGTAACCTACAGAGCTGCAGCTCATCAGAGGAGAAGAGAGAGAAGAGGAAATGAAGATAAAAAGGGAGGAAGGAGAGAGAAGGAACAAGAAAAGCTAAAACTGAAATGGCATTCTTATGGCTGTTCATCGAACTGTCACACAACATAATTGACTCATTCCTGAACTCTACTCTCATCTTTTCCTTGTACTCAGACAGAAAGATAATTACACAAAAAAGTACACTCTCATGGCAATCTCTGAAAGTATTTGCTTGTTTAAACATTTGAAAACAAATCCACATTTGGATACTGTAGGTAGTGAACTGCCTGGATTAAGGAAATAAAATTCAATCTCATGTGTTAGGTCTCAATAGTCCTAAAATAGGTCCCAATCTCATTTGTTTAATGTAAGCCATATGGGTGTGTTCAATGTATGTAATTAACACATGTATGTAATGAGCCAAGTCACTATCGACACACATCACTGAAGCCATTTCTTAACCGCTGCAGATATATTTATGTAACTGATAATGTACACACTGCAATATTTTCTTTCATTAATAAAACAATTGTAATCCACAAATACCACTGACACAGAAAAAGACTGTTCCATAAAGAGATAATGGGAGACAGCAACACAGTAGCCTGTTCAAGTGAAAAAGATCAGAGTCATCACAGCACCACATGCTGCATTCCAGTTATGATTGAAGACCATTTGGTATGATATACTTCTCTTAAGGTTTTATTTAATGTAACACTAAGTGTAGAAAAAAATAAATAAACAAAACTTTACTTGGTTTATACTGTCATTTTTTTTAAATGTTGCATAATATAAAAATAGTGACAGCTCTCTATAAAAATATTTTTGTTAATGGTAACTTTAATGCATCTGTGGTGTGTACTGTGCTGTTGGAAAATGCAAACATCAGATTGAGACTCAGTACCAGCAGATTCTCAAATGACTCCGATCGGTATCAGGGACAAAAATCATCCTTACTTAAAATAATACTTCTCAAATGTTTGCATCATACTAGATTTCCTCTTCTTTGACCTACAAGGTTACAAGTCCTGCAGTCTTTAAGAATCTTTCCACTTAACTACATTAGATTTAAAGTCATGCTGGGTGTCACATCAAATATACAGAATTCTCATCCAACTGCATGGATAAAAAACCTTTTCAGTTCCATGAGTCACCATGAGCCCAAAATGAGCCCTAACATGAAGAGTTATAACTGACAGAACTTAAGATTTTCCCCTAGGTTGGCTCCCTTAAAGTTGACTGAACTATTCGTATCAAGCATGGAACAAACATGTTAAACATGGGGTGATAATCAAGCAGCATTCTACCAGCATTAACTGTGAGTTATCACATTGAACAAGCGTCTCACAGTCGTTTGCAGTTTCTTGATTCTGTCTCTAACTGTAAGTGGGTTTAGTCATTTTGCTGACGGATAAGATTAGATGCAGAGGCACACACATAGATCAGGTGGATTTCCACCTCTGCATCGACATTTTTGGGTCTTCAGTGAAACATTCCGTTTGCTCCATCTTCTCTACTGTGTATTGATTTTGTGTGTTTGGTCGTCTCTATTGTCTCAAAATTAAACTAATTGTAATCACAGACAAATAAAGGTATTTACATGATTTATAACCATGGCATACAAGTGAGTGAACACAAACTATTTCATATTCTAGCCACTATTAAAACTGATGTACTGATTTTATGCGTCTTTGTGGCTTGAATCTTTTTTATGATTGTGTTAGTTTCTGTCTTGTTCTAGTTGATTTGTGTGTCTTTGTGTGAATTTTGTGGATCTCTGTGTGAGGTGAGTTTTGTTTTTTGTATGTGTGCGTGTGTGTGATTTATTTCTGTGGAGGTTTTATCTCTTGTGTTTGATCTCGTGCTTTATGTCTTTCTGCTGCCTGCCTTCAGTGTTTCCCCGTGGTTAATTTCCTTCTATGTAGTTGCCTTTTTGCAGAAGTTTTCTCACTTTGAAGTATTTTCTTGATGGTTTTATTGGTTTCACGTTCCGTCATGTTTGGTCAGTGCACTTATTTTGTTTGTACCTTTGTGGTCATTTTCTGTTTTGCCATTTTTTTGACTGTTTGGGATAAATTTCTTTCTTGGTGGTTGTTTGTGTCTTGGTGTTTTTTTTAATCGTTGTTTTAATTTAGCAGTTTTGTGTCTCTGGTCATTTTGTACCATTTTGTAGTTGTTTGGTATGTCTAATTCAGGTCCTTATAGTAAACTGTGAGACTATTTGAGTTGTATGTTTGTGTTGTTTATGTCTCAATGTTCAGTTGTTTGTCATTTTGTTGTATCTATGTGGTTGTCTAATTGACTGATATGAAATTTTAAGTTAGGTCAAACATAAGCTCAAAGAGTTCTTGGCCTGAATCCAGTGGGCTTGTTCAGCCAACTACAAATAATCATTGGATTCTGGAAACAAATGCACAATTTTAACCACGATGGCTGATAAAAAGGCAGAAAAAAGGGGTAAATTCCTCCTCTGTCTAGGTAATTTGCCCATAAGTGCACGGGCTAAGAGAACAGTTTTGAAAATAAGAGAATAACACATTTCCTGGTGGGAAAAGGTGCAGAGATTATGGTTCAAATTGGATCAAAATTGGCCTTGCAGTCAAGGAGACTCAAGAAGATTTGCTCAAGAAGAGGAAGAAAAATAACTACGAGAGCCAAAAGGATTCCCACAGGCTGAAATGGGTTTGTTCAAAAGACATTCTGAATCAAGAACTGATATTGGAAAGATTGGATTTTTGTAATTGTGTCTGAAAGCCCAGTGCTGAACACAAATGCAGTGATTTTCACTCCGATGATTGCACTGATACAGAATGATAACACGTGATCTGACAGATGCTGGTTGTCTGAAGCTGCAGTCAGACACATCGATTATGAACTGTTATTTCTTGATCACAGATTAGTGTGCTCACATGTTGTTCAATAATGGAAAAAGCTGAAAGCTTGTCATTTGAATGAGTCAAGTCCTTTAAGATGTGTTATTATTTTAGAGACATTTTTGTGACAGAAGAATTCAACATTTTTTTTTTTTTTTTTTTTGCATAAACCTGACAAGCTTTGTCCAGCTCATCAGTCCCTTTTAGTCCTCCTACTCCTTTGTCTGTTTCCCCCCCTTCTCTACTCATTTCTCACTGTTTCATAATCCTACTGAGAATGATGCAACTATCCAGTATGTAGGGACAGGCATACACGTGCATGCGTCTTTCTGATACCGGACCTTAATGTCTGTACTGTTTATGTTGATCAGGACTTAAGGTTGATTGGTATACAGAGAATCTGTTTCTCTGTATGACATGCGATGTAGCTTGATGTTTACAGACGTCAGGCACCAATCTACACAAAGTGAATAAAGGACACAAATATGTCCGCTCTAATGAGCTCTAACAGTAAGTGAAGAACTTTCAAATGACAGAGCCATTTTTGATGTGTGACAGTGACCCTGAAATGCCAGCTGCTCAGTGCATGCATTACTTTGATTATATTAAATTAGTTTTTTCTGACAGTGATGTGTCAAAATGCCTATGGTGAATAAGCCCTTTTGAATGCTGCATCACCATTATTGTGATTTAAATATAAACAACAAAACATATTTCTGTCTTATTGGCAATAAATCTGCTCTGAAACTCTTTACTTACACAGTCATGTAAAGAGGTCTAATCAATGAAAAAACATTGTGGTATTGTGTAATGAATAGAGGGTTAATCAAATTGTTATGAACCAAATTGTACCCGAATCCTATCCCTCTTCCTTAAAAACAACTACTCTCTGATCTCAGCTTTCAATTTGTATAAAACCTTATCAGAAATCTTCAACCTCACAATTCTCCAAGAAAGAGGGGGAAGATGTTTTTTGTTTCTTTAAAGAATCATGCCATGTTTACACTTCAAACTGAGGAAGCTAAGCTACATTTAAACTTGTGTGATATGATATCAGCTGCTGACAGTCTTTAATTAATCATGTTTAATTAATTTAGTCATTTATGTAGTAGTTTAACTGTAGCAACAAAACAGAGAGCTGGAAAGTTGAAATCATTATGTCACCAGAGTAGTGATACTGATAATAGCGACATTCAAGGATTTATCTCGTATTTATAATCAGGAGTGAGGTTGTGACACAACCTTACCCACCAGGCAAATCAGCTGAAAAACATATACATAAATAAATAAGTAACTAAGTAAATAAATAATCAAATGAATAAATAAATAAATATGTCAATATCAAACAAAGAACTGCAGAATGTAACAATAAGAAAACATTCTCCTCGGGTAAAAAGGGAAATTAAGTTCTCTGAGCTAAGTATCAAAACATTAGAAACTGCCCTCTGATGTTCTTGACACAGATTACAGTCATATCAACACTCATCTTTATGCCTGTGGCATAACTTGAACTTGCTGAGGCTTCACTAGGATGTTAAACAAGCAAATGTAGCTAGGCAACAGATATATTTGGGGACATCTCTTGACACGTTCATGTGTTGGTAGCATGTTGAAGGTTAATCTCACAGCGCTGTGTGACTGTATGACTGTATGACTGAAAACAAGATAGGATGCTCTAATGCTGAGATTCACCATGGCAACATGTAAATAATGTACAGCTCTTCCATTTTAACCCAGTAAAGATATATGAATATGTGACAAGAACAATTTATCTGTGAAACACAAGAGTAGCAGAAAAATGCATATTCTACTCATTCTCAAATTGGTAGACCTGGATTGTTTTAATGGTTGTTAAAAGGCTTGTATCCTAATGTATATCGCTTTAAATTTTGAATTATATTCATTCAGTTGTGACCTTAGAGGGACAAAGTGCTGGTGGCAGCGGAAGATTAAAATATAGATCAAATAGATATTTATAGACTTGTGGTTGTAGCTGCGAGTCTGATGCAGCAGTAATGATTGTGTGATTGGCACTTGAAAAAGGCCTCTTGCTTTAAGTGTACATTTTTTGGAAGCGTATTTAAATCATACACTGCAGTTACCTAAACCATAGCAAGATAAATGCTGAAACAAATTAAAGATAAATGCAGGCATCATTCTAAAAGTAGGTCTTGCATCACAACCAATCCCAACGGGGATTTGGACTTTCTCTCTCATCATAAACAAATGATAGTACTCGGATATTCACTGTCATTTAAATCATAAAGAAAGAAAGGAGATATACATCTTGTCAGACAGTTCCTCTGAGTTTATGGGGATGGGAGAAGACAGAGAGAAATTATGCAACTGTAATTCATCCGGGGGGGTGTGTCTCTCACATCAAGGTTAACAAACTGCATCTTGACTGAAAACGGTTTCTGGACTCAGAATTTAAACCAGACACAATGATCTGCCAAGTTATAAATCTCTGCTTCTGTATAGCACAAGTTAACCGTATGCACCATTTGCCTTATGCACCAAATAGTTGTTTCTCACATTGGAAGTCCTCTGTAGAAACCGTTTGGAAAATAGCAGGCACCTTCAAAAAATACTTCAAAGTTGACTGAATGAAGCATCTTACAATCAAAGTCACAAGCAAACTTCAACCAATCAGATGAGTCATGAGTTACGTGAGGGACCAGTCGGTAATAAAACAGTTTCTTAAATCAACTACTACTATTTTCTTTTTTCTGTTCATGAGCTGTGCAGCCAGGTTGGATTTTGGTGAGGTGTCAGTTACTGAAGAGTCAGAAATCTGACTTCAAGGGGATTCCGGTTACGTTTTCCTACTGAGACTCAGAAGGAGGAGGAGCGGTTAGCTATTCATCTGAAGGTCAGTGGTCTGATCCCTGGCTTCCCCAGTCCACATGTCTTTGGCCAACGCACTGAACCCCACTTTGCCTCTCACATGTTTATCAATGTGTGAATGTGTGTATGATGCAGGAAAAGCACTGCATTACCTGCAGAACTGCATAAACTGAGAAGTGTGCTATGAGTGTGTGTGTGAATAAATAAGTGCAGTCCATTAGCCATTTAGTATAAGTGACAAGTTCCCAACCCCAGAGAAGTAACAATAATTTAAGTGAGTAAATGCAATTTTATTTCTCAATTTTCACTCAAAAATATTAAATGTTTTATGAAAATGTTTTAGTTTTTTTTAAAACCCTGAAACTTTATTACATACAATTAATTTGTTTTTGAAGTTTCACTTCTTCCGAATGACCAAATACCAAACTAATTCATGCCCAGGGGATTTTTGGATACATATATTTGTGCACAAGGTCCGTTTTCTACGTTTACTTTATTGTGGTGCCAATCCCAGCTGACTTTGGATGACAGGTGAGATACACCCTGAACTCGTTTCACGTTTTATCACAAGTCTAACACAGAGAAACAGACTATTTGTTGGAATCACCATTCAGCTGAACATATATGCCTGTGGAGGAAAGTGGATAACCTAGAGAAACATGGAGAATATAGAACTTCCACACAAAAAGGTTCCTAATGAGGTTAAAAGAGTCTTGCTGTTAACCACTGCACCACTGTGCTGCCCAGGTTTTATAAATTATCTATTCATCTTTCAACATAAGCCAAACTTAATTATAAGTATGGAGTTCATATATGTTCATTTGATATTTTGGACTCTGCAAAGGTCCCAAATATTCATGATATTTGGCCTCAAAGTTAGTGTCACTGCTCATGGTTCCTCTCCTTGTGTTTGAATAAATTGGCTAAAATTTGATCAGGGGCTCATCCTGACTGTAGGACTGAATGATAGATAGATGCTATATGAAAAAGAAAACCGACATTGGTCTGTATTTTGTTCTGATAATGAATCTGGACTAAATCACAGAGAGATGACCACTAACATGAACCCATTGTGAAGGTAGTTGCTTGTTGTGAAAAAGCTACAAACATTTATGATCCGATCCTGCCTCTTCCCTCAACAGCTTTAAAATGAGTCTCCCCATTTCCATCTAGTTAGTTGTCCAGCATCAAGCTGGAATTTCACCCAGAGAACACCCAATGCATAATTCATGTTGAGCTGCAAAGTGCAGACTGATAAATTGTAGCAAATAGCAGGTGAGCATAGGAATGCATTTAGGAGTTGGCAAGATATTTTACAGGGGAGACATAAAAAGAAGAAAACTAAAAGAGAATGTCAAAGTTTAATTCCCAACATGGCAAGAAACATATCTGCAAGAAAGAAATTACTTCGCTGAAATGTCATTGCTGGACAAAGTGGAGGCAGGGGAATACGCCACCTGCTTCAACAAGCAGCATCTACTTTTTAACAATTCATCTTCTGTCTTTAGCTTAAAAATGAGCAGAGAAGACATTTGCATTGATCCTCTACCTATCAGCAAGATAGCCCTGCACGCATGGACAAGCTTTCACTTGTGAGTGTATCATGGCATCTTCCTACCCAATTTTATGATGCATTGTTGAAGTAAACAAAATCAATGGACCATTATTACAATGTCTGTTAATAAAAGTAATATTTTTTTCTTGAATCGAAGTTGTTTCATTATATGTCAATGATAAAAAGCATTTAAAACCTTCTGTTTACACCCTGCCACATACACTTTGTCATCTTGTGATTTCTAAAACCTGACTGATTCCAGCCAACCCCTCAGCCAACCCCTCAGCCCTAGTCAGGAGATATTCTGGGGTTCAACAGGACTCAAAGTGTAATCGTAGGATTACTGATGATACTGCATTTCTCAGCTGTGGGGCATCCCAGAAAATCCGTGGGCTGAGGTGAATACTGTGTACTTGTGATGATGTGGGCTCAAATCTAGCTTCTGGCCTGTCTCATCTCCCCTTTCTCTTCTTGTCTTCTTCCCTGCACTGCTGAGCATAGAGCCTAATGAAGCAGAAACAAATCCCATAGCTTTATATCTGCAGACAGAGCTGTGAAGATATTTCCACCTACGCAGGCAGGCGGACAGGCAGCAGCTCCTGAGACCCAAACACCTCCAACTGTAGATACTGTAAATCTATGGAATACTCGATCAACTCTCACGGATAGAAAACAGGAAACCTGGAGCCGCTAACCAAGCTGTTAGCTGACAAATTTATTCCTTAGATCAAGGTATCTGCAGTGAGGATCTGAATTCCGTATAATGTATATTGATATCGAACTTGTAATCTCAAAGATAAAAGATTTTTAAGCAAGACGAGGCCAGAACAGAAAACAGCTTCATAGTCCAAACTGTACATGGTATTGCTAAAAGTTGTTCACGACAAACTCGAAAATCTGTTGTGCTGCCATGTTGGTCTGTTGACAAGATGGAGCAGAGTTTATTGAGCAGCATGAGTCAGATAACATCAAGATGGCTGGAAGAGAGATGTCTCTATTCAGAAGGAGGTGATATCTTGATTTTCATTTTTTTTATGCAACATTTTGGATTGGAACAATTCAAAAGCTGAATTATCTCAGTACACTTCAACTCTGCCTTTATCACTGGTAAGTACTAATAGTCAGTCAGTGGGTTACATGGCACTGAAAGGATCGGATTATTGGCTAAATTACAATAAGAATGAGTTGCTCCTTATTTGAGCAAGGGTAATTATCCTTGGATATATGGCGGTGAATGAATCTGATCAGAGGCACAAAGCATGTCATACCCCGGTATGATTGGTGGCGCTGTACCCATTTCAACTATTGCTAATAGAGCCACTTCCGGTTGATCGCTTCAACAACAACAACAACAAACTCAGGCATTCGAGAAAATGGCGAACGAAGAGCAAGATGAAGCTACGTCCCTCTACATTTCGTTTGTGATGAGCTGCTTATTGCACAAACGCGATGCACAACGGCGCATTCTCCATCGCGTCGTTTGTTTCTTTCCGACTTGAGTTATTAAGTGCATGTAGACACCTTAATCTGACAAGAAATTGGATTAAGACCCCGAGATAACTCGGTTGAAATTAAAATTAAACGTGCTTGTAGGGACGTAGCTTCCTCTTGCTCTTCATTCGACATTTTCTCGAATGCCTGAGTCTGTTGTTGTTGTTGTTGAAGCGGTCACCCGGAAGTGGCTCTATTAGCAATAGTTGAAATGGGTACAGCGCCACCTATCGTATCGGAGTATGACATGCTTTGTGCCTCTGATCAGATTCATTCACCGCCATATATCCAAGGATAATTACCCTTGCTAAGATAAGGAGCAACTCATTCTAACTGTAATTTAGCCAATAATCCGATCCTTTCAGTGCTATGTGACCCCACTGACTGTTGAAAGCTGTTAGGTCTAAATAGAAATACAACAATCTCCTTACTCATTAACACATCTGTATATCTGAATTAGGCTTTGCTTTTAATTATAGAAACCTAAATGGCTAAATTACTCCTTTCTGTGGTGGACAAACAAGGCAGATAATTTATTCATGACAGATCTGTTGAATGTGGCGCATCTGTGGTATATAGGCTTAAAAATCAAATGTCAAAAACATTTATCGAAACTTCCAGGACATTTAAAACTTCAGGATGAGTCGCATGTCCAAGGGCAACAGATCATGTTTTATTTTTTTAAATATTAAAACATCTGTGAGAAGTTGCAAAAAGTAGCTCACTTATTTAAAGCTTTTTGCATATGAATTTAAGGTCAGAATATCAGATTCTGGAAAAACTAGAAATGCTTCCTTCTCTCTAGTCCAACCCCAGTCTCACAAAGCCCAGGAGAAGATGAAAAAACAACAACAAATCCTTCAACATGATTGAAAGCGTGAACAAATAAATAAATAAAAGCCTGCTGCTGAAAGTCGTCACACCTGATATAAATGCATCTGAGGTGTCCTCAGGTGGTCGGTGAGAGGACTTTTGGTGTGAGAGCAGCAGAGCAGAAAGTCCCTGATGGTGCCGAGACGAGTCCTGAGGGTAAAGAGGGGCTGGCTGTTGCCTGACCTGAGGAAACTGATGGAGGTTTTAAACAGTCCTGGTGACACAGAGGGTCGGGGCTGCACATGCCAGCCACATAGACCAATATGAGCCCCATGGATGTTTTAGCCTTTGCTCTTTCATATTGCCATGCAGTTGTTTTTTTTCCACCAGTAACCAGTGATTAACTCTTTACTTGTGCTAGGATCACCCGGGATGCATGTTAGGACCAAATGTGAACAGACCCATAGATATACAGTCATACAGATGGATGGACCGATTCCTCTTTAGGTTAAGAAAGAAGACAAACATACAGCAATGAAGCTTTTCTGGAGTAGTAGGACATCATGATGCCGCACAGCCCTGACACAAGTAGAGTATAGATGAAGTGTTGTGTAATTAATACTCCTCCTCTTATGCAGATACAGTAGACAAGCCTAGAAATCCTTGCCTCAGCTGTAACTGTATCCCGACTGATAGAGTTCATTTAAATCCCTCTGGCTCCTATATTCTCATATAGGGGAGCAGCTCTTGACTCAGCTAAAGCACAAGCATAACTGACTCTGTGATACAGACTTCATATATGATAGGTTTCAAAGAGTAACATCAAATCTCCTCAGCCACGCAGCATGCAGAAAATCTGTCTCTCTCCTTCACCCACACACAAAATATATAATGTACAGCCAAAAGACCTCACATTTACTTGCTGTCCAATAATCTACAGTGATGACAAGGACAGGTGACGAGTAAAACCAAGACAGCCAAGAGAAAAGTAATGTGGGGCTTCTCTTACCAACAAATCCCCTCTTATTCAGGAATCTTTCCTTTCCTCTCCCTTCAGTCGGCTTCTTCCTGCGCTCCAGCTTTCATCTCTCCAGTAAAGAGAGCAGGAGGAAAAGAGCGAAGGACTTTAAATAATTAGCATTCCACTTGCTCTTGTGTTTTCTCTCCGTCTCTCCTCTCTTCCAGATTTCTCCACTGTATCTCGGGGGCGAACGGGAGCATCAGTGATACACTGCCGTGCGCTCCGCTGCAGGAGGCTGAATGTCAATCACACAGGTAGCCTAGGAAACCGCTAAGCCCGCCTCAGAGCCAACCCCGATTGGTTGGTTGACGGAGAACCAGAAGTCACAAGTCCTCGCAGATCCACAGATGGGTACTGAGAGCTGTGGTGGGATCGTGTAGAGAGCCAAACAAACAGTAGTGGATTGCAGTACTTGTGAACTCTCTTCCTCTCCTCTCACTCTGACTTCTGCTTTATTTTACAGTTGCTTAGCAACAGACTGGCATGAGTATATGTTGCAGAGCAGGAGGAGAAATGTGGGAGAAAGAAAGGAGTTCAAGTCCTCAACTCACTCTTTCTCTGTGTGTCAGAAGTGTGGATGGATGTTAAATATTTCAGCTCTCAGCAGCATCAGAAGAAGTCTGTCCCTGTATTAGGGAGCTTGTTCCCGTTTCAGAGCAGCCTTAAGTGTTATTGTCAATGCATTCTTGAAATATAAGGGTCAAGAATTTACAGAAATTACATTCCATCAGGAACTCTTAAAGTTAAAGCAGTGAATAAGTATATAAAAAAAATCAAATCTTTAGGTGTTGTATAGTCACTTTAAACAACTACAGTTTGCAAATTCAAACTTTTCTAAAAAAAACAGTTAGTACAACCTGAGCTCTGATGTGGTAATACTCTAAATAAAAAGATGATATAAAAGGCATGGATGTTTCAGTATTTCAAAGGGTTTCTTTTTGCACGCTCACATGAATATGCACAGAGAGATGCAAGGCTGTGTTAAAAGGGAAGTATGCAAAACATACATTGGAATGAGAGAAAAGAAAACTGTTGTACATGTCGGCATATGTCACTGTAAAGGAAAGCTAGACAAAAAACTCCATGCCCGAGTGCAAATGCACACAACAACGGTCAGAATTCACAACGGACACATGACAATGCTGAGACAGAGGTCAGATAGCAGAGTTCATCATCTTGAAGGCCTGAGGGGATTTTTTTTTTTTTCTGACATTGTGATGTGCACTGAAAAAATAAAAAAAACTTAAAAGTAAAATCCACATTACTGAAACACTACCCCAACATTCTAGATACCACAAACATATTCTCCTACATGAAGCTGTCTCATAGCCCCCACCAGACTTCTAGGAACAGAAGTTTCCATCTCCTAAAACCAGTCACACATGTACATACCAAGTCTAAAAATACAACAAATACAAGAGTCTGATGTAAAATACCTCAGTGTCAACTAATGACAACGAATGTCTTGGTGTTCAAATGTATGCCAGTTTATGTATGCTGTTTATTCCACTAGAGACAGACTTCCATTGCACAGCTGTAGTCAGCCTCTCGCAGAGCTCACTTGAGTGTGAGGAAACATCAGACACCCTGAAGATTATTATAAAAGAAAATCACATCATAAACCTTCAAATGGATAGAATAAAAGCACGTGTGTCGTGTCTCTGTAGCTCACTATGACTAGATGGAGTAGAGAATACAAAAAAAAGAGGTAATTTTCTATTTTCCTAATGCAAGAAGCTCCCAGATCTCCAAATTCACTTGCATGTTAATATGATAGCACTTTGGGACATGTATTCACGTTAATGAAATGATAATATTTAGAAACGAGGAAAGGAACCACTCAAGGGAGCAAAGTTTAAAGTGAGAACCCGAAACAGACAAGAACCCCTGATCTGGTGTGGGAAAATGAGTCAGTAGACACCAACTTGACCCTTATTTCTGGAAAACAATTAAAAATAACTGATGTGATGAGCAAGAAATGGGTAAATCACTTATATCTGTACGGAATTAGGAAAAAAAAGAGCCCATCATAAACTGAAGTACTGGATGAACTACACAAATGTCACTCAGCATTATTATTATAGTTACATTGTGAATTTATAAAGAATAGAGTGCCTCCATTAGTAATCTGTCACAAATTATTTTATAAAAAAATAAATAAACACAAGTATATCTTTATTTTTACGTGGGAAATATAGAGCCTTTGATTTATTGCAGACCTGTTGAGATCCACCTCTAATGGTCTAACAAAACAACAAAAAAACAAAAGATGGAACTGAGTTTCTTGTCACTACCTGTTCCAAAACTAAACGTCAGCTCCATCAGCTCTACAAAGCTGGAGCTGGATCTCTTTCGGTCATATTTGCTGAACTGCAAGTGAGATTTAAGCTGAATAGATAGAAGCTGTGATGCTGACATGTCTTTTTGTGTTTGCATGTGTGGAGCCAAGAAATGTAACGATGAGCCAAAGTCACCAAAAGCAGAAAAAAAAAAAACGGTCATCTTCCCGGGTGATGGTTCTACACTGATGAGGCCAAACTGAACCATTGCCCCCACAGACTCCATCCACGATCCCACAGCTACCAAAATGTATAAGATTTAAACAATAATTCATGAAAACTCATCAGGGAAGAAAGTATATTGGTACTATGATGTATGAACACAGTAAGTTGGGGGGGTCCACTGAAGGCAATCTGCCAAAATGGTCCAAAAGAAGCACAGAGGAGCACTCCACAGTATTTTTGCTCCGTCAGTCCTTTTTCTTTTTTGTCATGTATATCATCACAGGCACAAGATGTCAGTATATTTTGACAACAGCAAAATAAATTAGTTTGCCTCTGGTGTGAGATGTTGGTGCATAAACAAATCCGTTTATAAGCATGTTCTGAAGCCGAGTAGGCATCAGCTGGGTCACAGCGAGCGACTGGAGGAGATGAGAGAGCTGGCGACGCTCCATGAGCACCAACTGGCCCTGATACACACTCATGTGTACTCGATGTAACACCAATATCATAAGGGACAAATGTATGTGTGACCCCTGCATATGTACAGCTTTATACATGATTTTGTTTTGTCATTATTGAAGAGGCCAGAAAGATGCCCACAAAATTGTTAGGCAACCGTAAAGCAAAACTGTGGTGTTTGTCCGGGGCTGGAAACCAAAGCTGTAAACTTTGGTGTCTCAGCGCTTCAGGGCAGGAATGAGCATTTAGTGAGTCAGTGTACTTTGAAACAAGTAAGAAGCACGTCGTTTTTAAGGTCCACTAACTTCTCTAGTGTAGCTTTACAGAGTTAAAAGGAAGTTTATCATTTTTAGAACAATTGTCAGGACTTTTAATGAGCACTGAGACAGGTTCCTCTTGCTTTCCAAAAATATCGTACATTTTAAAGGATTAGTAAGTGGTTTAAGACAGGTATTGTATATCATGCACGTACGACTCTATATTTTTGCCCAATCCAAATTCCTCCCCTTGGCCCTACCTTTCTATTCTGCAGAGGTAAGTTGCCCTTTTCATTTCATTTCAAGGAGTACTGGCCATCTAGCCACTCAAATGCTCCCCCCAATGCCATAGATGAGGGGTTCAATGACCACTGCTCCAATTGTTTTTCTCCAAGAGACTAGATAAGCTATGTTTTCTATTATGTCGTCTGATTTGTCTTTGAGGTATATTTGTGGTAGCATAAACTGAATTTCCATGTTTTGGGTGGATTCTGCCTGGAAGCCTTTACAGTATAAATGCCACGAGATGATCTAATTTAGATGATCTGCTTTGCTTTGCTCTTTTCTTTTTTTTTAATGTGTGAGAGGGGACCTTTATGCGCCGATCTGCCATATCCACATGAGAATAAAAAGATGTATCATGGCAACATTCCTTCATTGCATAGCCCCGTCTACCCAGATTATATACACCCAGATTATATATACCCAGATTATATATACATATACACCAACATATCTCAAGAGTCATGTATTTTAAAAAATGTAGCAATGAGGAAAAACAAGATTCAGCACAGAATGATCTCAATTCCAGTTTGTTTTTATGTTAATGTTCATTAGTGTGGTTATGTGAGGGTAAATCGGGTGGGTCTGAACCAGCCATTGTGGCCAATATGACTAACTTGCAGGCAGAGTTCCAACTGCCGAGGTCAAAATGAAATACTAAGAATCGGAGTGAAAAAAGAAAACATGAGGGCTTGTTCTCTCCAACCCTGTCAACACAGCTGTGCTCAGTGAAGTCGTACTCAATTTTTGCTCAGCTTGATTTTTTCCCCTCTATAAACTCACTTCCTCTCTTGGTTTGTGATTATTAGAGTCTGGTCCAACAATTCTTTTCAGTAACCAGTTTCAGAACTTAAAACACACTGAATAGGAAAAACAACCTGAATTGGATGGAGAGTTGTGTCTGGGGAAAGTACAGATGATGACTAATATTGTTCATTCAAACCAGAAGTAAAAAATTGAGCACAAATTACCTCATCAAACCTGATTTACATCATTGTTGCCCTTGTGTTCAGACATGAAGCCTCCTCAGACGAGTCCATGCTGGGAGCAGCTGGTTTGGGAGCAGGAACCGAATGAGTGAAGGAGGAAACCCTCAAGATCCAGCGAATAAAAAGAGAAACACAGTATATCTGATAGTTGAACAGCACACAGCAGTCAGGGGCACCATACTGACATTTGGCAAGCATAACATCCACCATGATCTCTGTAATGAAATCAAACTTTTATCAAAAACGGGTTACAAGGAAAAGAAAGGAGAATTAACAATCAAGTATATTTCTAAAGAACAGTTGACAATAAACTAGCTCATGTTTAGACTGAGTGAATGGCTGGAAGCCCTTGAACTTGCTTACACTAAACACCGATGTACATGACTGCATTTACTGGGCAGTTTTACTCATATTTGCTCTTCAGCTGCTAAGAACGACCGACAGCTTCTTCAAATGGAGAATCTGCAGGAGAAAAAGAGGTGGCCAAAGAGAAAATAAAGGCTTATATTTAATCGCCTCTCTCTGTGGTACATTACAGCCAAAATAAGTCATGCTTATATGACCCACTAATTACTCTGCATTGGTTTAAATCTAATGTATTTGCACATAACACAATGTATTTTCATGCATACAAAAAGCCTTTAAACAGTAATGTGAAAGTTCCCTGTACTGCATAGTTTTAGATGTCTCCTTTTGACTCTGTCCAAGCCTTTGATTGCTTCAATCAACAGTTAACATACAGTACATAGAAAATGTTATCTGTACATCAATGGCATCAACTTACCTTTATTTTAGTTAGAGTAAATATGAAGCTGTGCAGAGCTGATTGTGTCTTCTTTTTGTTCTGGTTCTGGAAGGGGATGAGTCTCAGAAAGAGCTGCATGCGGTTTCAGCTCTCCAATCTAAAGGTTAGCAAATGTAACCATCTAACTCGCTACCCTCCCGTCCTGTCCACGCCACAAGTATCCCTTCTTTCCCCCCAGAATCCTCACCCCTGGAAACAATGTCTTCCTGTCAGTAGGGACACTATTTGTTGACTTTAGATTTTTTTCAAAACATCTGTTCCTCCTCATGGTGTTGAGGGAACTTATTAATTCAGCTTCAATAAAAAATAAACCTTGAACCCAACTGATAGAACACACTCCACAAGACCTATCACAAAGATGACATATGCAGTATATATCTACTCTTTAGAAATAAGAAGTCAGATTTACTTTAAATGTTGACCTGTGCAGAACCAGCTCTTATTCTCCCTCTCTGGGGATAGAGCGACAGGCAAAAAGAACCAAAAGGACTGCAAGGTGGGGCACTGGGGCTTCTGCGACTCCAACTCTGATCAGTAAAACGTCTAAAAGTGTGCAAACCATTACAGTTACAACCCTAAAATGTGCAAGTTAGTTGTAATCTTGTGCCAACTGGAATAATTCATGCCTCGAGTCCAGGGATTGAACTGAATTTTATCTGTACAGATAGTTGCTACACTGGGTTTTGAAAGAGGCAGCAAATATATTAGCCTGGGATTCTTCAAAATATCACTCAAGTTTCATTTAAAGATACAACATTTATGACTGCAGGGGATAATTAGAAAGTTTGTCATTTTGCTGATATGAACATTCCCATATCTGAGCCAACATCTGTATTCATTCCTCACCCACAGCTCTCTGGTGGCCACAGGAGGGTGCCAGTGAACAGCCTGTTAGACTGTCAGCGATGCCCAGCTCCACTTCATACACCAGAGATGCCAAAATGCTGACAAACAGTTGCAGTTAGTCAACTTGAAGTTCACATATTTTGGTTTAAAGACTGAGGCAACTCGGGCAATATACTGAAGCAAGGTTATAGACTGCTGGGTTTACAAGGCTTTTTAAAGTGTTCTGCACAAGGTGCAACTATGGCTGATGTGCACTGCCTAAACAGTACTGGAATACATCAGAATAAATAAAATAGGGTGTGTACAATTGCTCAAGTGAATTTAACTTCACCCTCAACTATAATCCATTATAAAAGTTCAACTGTGGTACTTTTCAACCTTGACCTATAATACAAGTATCTTCCTGCTCTACATACCGTCCTTCAATGACGGACGACCCATTACTCACCAACAAAGCACGCTGCAACTTAAATGTACAAATGCCTGATGGAAAATATCGCTTTAGTTGGGTATAAATTACTTTTTGAAAAGTAAAACATTTCATTTGGGGCAGTTGAATATGTAAGAGGACAGATGAAGCCCAGTATGGCACCAAGACAAGCCTACAGTATTGTCTGGTGTTAACATAACTCATTGCTAAAAATGTTCTGGTGTCAACAGCAAATACCAAATCTAATATGAGGCAGTGAGAGTCACTTTGAACTGCAGGCATCATTTTGCACCGTTCAAAACAGTCTCCTAAAATAAAAAAATATTAGAAACTTACATTTGCAAATTCTTTATTGTATTTTTTTTTTTACTACAAGTATACAAAACCTGACAGACAAATCTGTGAAAATGGGTCTTATTTACAGAAAGAAAACTGAATGATGGCAAGGGACTGGACAGGCATGCTGTGCTGGTTTCAGAAATCAGGAAAGAGATTAAGCCAGTCACGATGAGGACTCCACAGAGGCTGACGGGGTGGCAGGCTGGAGAAAAATAAAGAAAACCCAAAAAGTTAATCACGAGGTCCATTAAACTAGTAAATGCTCAAATTAAACCATGTACGCAAACATTTCGATAACACCTTGTCTGGAGCGCAAGTTAAACAAGATTTCAAATCAAATGTGTTAAAAGTTTGAGGATCTGTTCAAGTAGAGTTTGCCCCATCGTGTGCAACTACTGAAATATGGCCTCAGATTAAAGGCAAGACCAGAATCCTCATGCAAGTATTTATTCTTTCTATCCATCCTGCCCATCTAAATTTGAGCACAATTTCAGTGTCTGAATAAATCAGCTAGAAATAAACAGGCCTATCACTCGCCTCCTGTGATTTTCCTTCCTGGACTTCATTGCTGTTGCTGGCACTAGAGTCACCGCTGCCATTTACTGAAGCTTCCTGTTTCGCTTGTTTAGCATCTGTGTCCTTTACTGGGCTCCCCTCTTCTGGTTTCCTCTGTAGAAACAAGACCAGGGAACACGGGAGCAATAATGACTGAAGGCTTTTACACAACTAAATACAATGTTAAGCTTCCAGTTTGATATGAAGGAAGCAACCAAATATATCAAGATCACGCTCACAAGTCGGACCATAATCAAAGCTTGTTTTGTAGAACTCAATCCTGCCTCAGTCACCAAAACAAGTTCAACAAGTCACTTCAATCACTGCACGACTTCCAAAAGCCACAAACAAGCTAAACACCGATTAGCAAAGCCACAACTTCCTTCAACCACAGTAGGTAAAAGCACCGACCTCATGGCCAGTTTCAGCGTAGAGACAACAGGTCTCTGTAAGGCCTTCACATTTAATGATCATAGCTTACGCATTTAAAGGATCGGCTTTGGCCCCATGAAGAAAATGGTAATTGACAAAACAGATTTGTGGGCCTCACCTTTTTCCTGACCAGGTGAGAGATGTCGGACACTGCTTTGGAAGACGATGCACTCTCGCACGTTTTAACTGGAATCTGAAATATACAAGTATACTTGTTATATACACAAGACTGCTTTAGGCTTTTTGGTTGTAAAGTATTTCAAGCACCATGTTCAAGTTACGCCCTTACCTGAGTGGTTGCTCCAAATGCTGCCGTTGATGATGAAGGTCCACCATTTTCACAAGGGAATGTCGAAGTGGAGGCACCACCCTGCAAGAGATTCATTTGTTACCCGAAAGAAAGTTTGATTTATCTTCCTCCTGGTGGAATTCTGGAGTATGGAAGCTGGCATTCCATGTTTATAAGACTTCCAGCCAAGGCGATTGCATCAGGTGTGCTTACAAGCGTTTGCTGGATGGCCTGTGAGGCAGCACTGGCTGTTCTCTGGCTTTCCTTGGCATCCTCCACTTTTTCCCTGATGTCAGGCAGAAGCAGCCTTAGCTCTTCCAGCTCATTTTCCTCCTCTGCTGCACCATCATCTCCTTCTACAGCATCTATAATCTCCTGCAGCATAGCTAGAGACCAAATGAAGAATTGCATAAATGGCTGAGTTTAGAGTTTAACACTTTTTCCATTGAGTTTTATTTGATTGTTTTTATAAAAAGGGAGAAGCGACCAACAATTACAGATTATTGTATAGTTACGTGCTGTGCAGAGTTCTGAAAGCACCAGTCTGGGGGGGGCAGGGGCAGAGTCTTACCCAGACGAGCCTCAATGACTTTTATGGAGCTGTTGTAATGCTGGATGGCTTGGCTGTACTGGTCCATGTAGCAAAGTGTTGTAGCAACGTGGTAATGGGTCTCAGCAAGCAGACGATTGTGAGGCGGCAAGTGCTTGAGCTGCAGGGCAAGACACTCCTGGAAGTCATCTAGAGCCTGAGGATAGTTACCTGGGGATGCACCATAGTCAGAGTTGGACACTGAAGACAGATAAGTTGACTCTTGATCTTGAGTGCAGCTTACCCGATTCAGCACTAACTTCTCCAAGTCTGAGATATGCCTGGGCTGCCATTAGCTGGTCTTCTTTGCCTTCTTGTCTGCAGGGATTACAAAAAAAAAAAAAAACACATTTAGAAACCAACCTTAAATTTTCACAAAATGAGTCTTGGCCAGATCAGCAGCACCAACAAGCTTTGAGAAATGTACATCTACCCAGTTTTGTCAACTGACTGTTGAATGTTACATTATTGGCTGTACCTTTTATAGATGACTTTGGCAACTTCCAGCATTTCCCAGGCCAACTGTAGATTCCCAACTTCCTCTTCTTCCTGAAAGATGTAGAAAACTGCTTTAAACACACAACACCTTCAGTTGTAGTCAGTGCAGACTTGCATATATAAGAGTTTACCTTATCTTGTCCATTTCCCTCTTCATCCTCATCATCGTCGTCATCATCGTCGTCTGAAATAGAGATAAACTTAAATGGCAGAATATTCTTTATATGAAGAAAATTGCTCAAGAGGGAAAGTCATAAATAAAACAAACCCAAGTGTTCCCAGAAGTGCACTTTACACCAACACCAATATTTATTCCACCATCTTTAGTTACATATGGAGTGCTCAAGAAATGCAGCATTTGTGCAACCTGTCCCCACCAACAGTGCTCCATTCAAAGATCTACTACCCTCCGTGTCATCTTTTTCCTGTTCAGCCTCTGGATTGGATTCCTCATCATTTCTTTCACCTGGCTCCTCAGTCTTCACTTCCTCAGCCTTTTCTTCTTTGACAGTTTCTTTTCCAGGGGATTTTCCATGCAAATCTTCCGCAGAAGCACCTCGGCCCTTTTCAGCTCCTTCCACTTCATCTTCCTGTACTGAACTCTTCTCCTCCCCATCCACAGGGAACTTTGAAGGTTCCTCTGATCCATCAACATGAAGCTCAACTGGTGCTTTTACCTCAGCATTTTCCCTTTTCACCTCTGTGTCACTTGCAACATCTTTAGACTGCAGCTTTGCGTCACCATCCTCAGTCTTTTCCTCTTCTGCCATGGCATCATACACCTGCTTACGCAGCTCATCTCTAGTTTTCTCTACCCACAGAAAACATTTCTTAATAGTCTAGTTAAAATATGTTAATGTAAGTTTGATTACAGCAGCTAACTATTCATTTCTTTAGTTCTGCCTTTACAGCTACTGTATCATTTTAACTGATGGATGTATGAAATTAACAAAACTGCACATTTTAGATACAAATAAAACTGTTGACCTAACCTCCAAATGAAGGCAACCAATTGCAATTCTTATTTTCGAATTAGAAAAAAGAACAAACCCACACACTCAAATCAGGCAACAATCCAAAAACCTAAAGCACTTTTTGTACTGACCGTCAAGGTTGTTTGCACTCTCAATATTTGGGTTGCTTGGCTGCTCCTCTTCCTCAGACTCTTCTGGGACTCCCTCCAGGGCATTACCAAGGACACTATTCTCCATCCTTAAAAAGACAAAAGGTCAGATTCTATATATACACAAAATACATTTATAAAAGAGGGGACAAAGTCAAGTTATTACTACTCCGAGTTCAAAGGTCCCCTGTCAGTACCTCATCTTTGTATAATGATAAGTTGAATATTGCGATGCAAAATAACATTTTAAGTTTTCCATTCAATGAAATGGGGCTTTTACTGAAAATGTTTAGAGCTCCATTTGAAACTTACACCTCAGATTCTAGAAAGAACTTTTAAAGTAAAGCCTTCAAAAGGCAGCTGGCCAACAAGCTCCATCCCTGCATAGTTGTTTTTTGTGCAGTTTATGAGCACTTATTTTAAGTTTGGAGTCTGAAAGCAACTTTTCTTGCAAATATTGAAGCACATTTTTTATACCATCAACTGCATGAGCCATTTCTGTCAGAAGGAGTACATCTTTGCTTTGCTCAGCACTGAAGTTTAGGGCTGTATTGAGGAAAAAAAAAAAAAAAAAAAAGTCTACAATATATGAGAAATGTGCTACACACAGATGGACCCAGAATGGACTCCACCCTGGTTGGTTATCACAACTTGAAACATGTGCACACCAAGTCTTGTTGACTACTGCTGAGTGAAACTAAACAATTGTAACAAAGATGAGCATACTTGCAATCTGCAACAAAGCTTGCAGTTACAATTTCCAAATGGTTTGAAAATACTCCTCAATAGAGGTCTCCTTAATACCAGCAAGTAAACATGTTTAATCTGCTTACAAACCTGGCAAGCTCCAGTAGGGACTTCCCGCATAAGAAGAAGGCCTCGCCACATTCATCTGCAGTGTCCCCATACTTTGTGGCTCTGGCAAAAAGACAACGCAACTGTTGAGTGAAAGTCAAGGTGAAAGAATAAAATGATGAAATACATAAATCACATTCCTAATGCTGTGTCAGATAAGTTAAAACCACAAATTTAAGAAAGAATCGAGTAGAACAAGTTTCAGCTTTCATGTATATAACCAACACTGAGACCTGACAAGACAAATAAAAAGCCTACATTTCTCCAGCAGCGATTTCACAAGTTTTCTGAATCTATCAATGACTTTCACTGACAGATTCCTACACACTCACAGCATGCCACAGGCGTCCTGGAAGACACCGACAGCAGAAACAACATCCCCCATCACTAGGTGTCTTTTCCCTGTGCCAATCAGTTTCTTTGCCTCCTCCATGACGTCAGCTGAGCTGCAACTTAAAAAGGCAAATGCAAAGTTTTGGTTTTGAAGCGGAGGAAGTTTATGCAGAAAGAGTCTTGGATACTCACCTCTCTGCTGCAGCTGACGAGCACGGCTTCTCCTCCGCACTGCTAAAGTTTAAACTCAAGTCAATATCAATACAAGACACCAAACTTTCACTGCCGACTACACGAGTTCAAAGCAATGCTTGAAAATGTGGGTAACGCCTTGTTATTGTTAGCTTATGGTGGTTGTTAGCTAGCAAGCTTACAGGTGGGGATAATACTCGCGATCACGCTTGCAGCCACCAGTAATTATCACTAATCATTCGTTTATTTTATAGTGTGTGCCTTTGGTTACTTTGAATGATCAATATTTCCGCCACTAACCGTTACAGTGCTAGGTTAGCCGTGTTATCTTGCTCAAAGCTTGCTAACCGCGCTGTCCCTGTGTGCGCCGTTGTGACCAAAGTGAAACATTTCAAGCGGTTCTTACCTCCCAGAGCTCGACGCGGTGGACGTTTCTTCTGGCATTTTAACAGAAAGACAGTAGAAAGACACCAAAAAACCAGCAGTCTGCTCTGCAGAGAACGATGTACCAACAGACCTCCTTGAATAGTCTTTGTTGGCGCGCTTAAATAGAGAAAAGGATCTTTCTACTTCCGCTTAAGTTGGAACGCGGGAGATTGGCGTTAAAGGGACCGTAGCATTTATCATGGTGCGTTTTCCCAATGGGAAAAAGTGATCCCAATTTGCATCACAAAGTATGTATCACCAAAAACGAAATTAAATAGGATCACAAGAAAAAGATGTGTATGCCTATAATTAGACAGAAGATGATCAAAATAAAACACAAAATGTCACATGTTCTGACACAAAGAGACTATGAAAATTGTTTATGGTTGTGTTTATGCATTTGGCAGACAACTTTTATCCAAAGCGACTTACAAATCAAACACAAACTAACCCTGATACGATATCGAGTGACATCAAAGGCAGATCGTTATCCAACAACCACCAACAATAATAATTCCTGCTTTCGCTCGGCTGTGTTTAGGTCATTTAGCAATGACTACATCAACTACATCCGGGGCCTCGTTTTTTTTTTTTTTGCAGTAGGCAGCGCGTCGGTCTCATAATCTAAAGGTCGTGAGTTCGAGCCTCACATGGGGCACGATATTTTCAAATTGTACCTCAGTTTTGTATATTTTTTAATTTAACCATTACAGCGTTTCACAACATGCACTGCAACATTGTGACATTACAATTCCACTGTATGCGAAAATTAAGGAATCTTTATCTCTCTATTAAAACACACACACCACACACACACATACATACATGCACATCTATATACAAATTAATCGTGCTTTCAAACAGGTTGTCATGGGCAGTCAACAAGAAAACCAACCCCTCACCCTCAACAACATTTTCGACTAAAAGACCTGCTTCAAAATATTTACGAATAAAAACAACATTTCTGACGTTTAATTTCATCGGGCTAGTGGCGCAATGGATAACGCGTCTGACTACGGATCAGAAGATTCTAGGTTCGACTCCTGGCTAGCTCGTTCTTTTTCATGACAGTCGCTACAGACAACGTATAGTGCTAAAAGAATGTTTTATTCTTAATACATAGGCATCAAACTCTTTAGAAAATAGGGGCAAACATAAAGCGATGGTGCGGCCAATTGAATAAGCCCAACTAATGCAGAGCCAAATTCGCTTTTTTCTCTTCGTTTTCTATTTAGGAAATGGTAATAATTGTCAACTAGACAATCGTTCGTCTAAAAAAACTTACCATTGTTGTGAAACTATTACCAGATTCCTTTTTTTTTTTTTTTTTTTATCAGACCTATATGAAATTAAAACCACCTGAACCATTACAAATATGTCTCATTTTCAACAGGCGAGCTCTCTGCTGGTAGCAGCTACCTAGCTTATTAGCCTATAAGATGCCCAGCAGATGGCAGCAGTAATCTACTTTGTTCCTTCTCATCATAGATTAGGTTTAGTAGATAGACTCTTATGTTATTTGCAAAGCATCCGTTGCGTGCTATTTTTTGTGAGATAACTTATGCAACGTCAATAGAAAAACAAACACGGAGTGTCACCCTGTGTCCTGGTAAATTATGAGTAATGTTGATACATTCCCAATAAATGTAATGACATGTTTTCCCTTATTGTGTTCCTTATGTTATTTTTGATGCAGTCATAACTGCTTAGTGGCGGCAAAGGCATTAAACATTTTGAAATAATTTCAAGTGCACGTGTTAATTAAGTAGCCTAATTGAGGCAAAGTTAGGGAGGGGGAGTCTGAGAGGAGGGAGGAGGGCGCTGAGCCTGACAGTGGGGATCCAGACAGACTTTCTGGCTGCAGATGAAGTTTTCAGTCACACTGCACGGTGGGACTTCCAGGAATTCATATTTAACAGTCCAGACTCTATCGTCCGACTGACATGTTGCGATGTTCCGCTCAGCCTTACAAAACGCGGACTTGTTTTGGGTAATTTTGCTGTGTTTTATCTTTCTACCGGAGGCTGGTTGTAGATCAGCCGATGCAGACAGCTGTCATGAGGTGAAGACAGCTTACATGATGCGCCAAATAGGCCCCGTGGAACTGGTGCCAGAAAGACCAGGAACAGGTCAGTCAGTCCCTTTGGAAATGTTACACACTATCCTGATACCATGGGAGATAAGCGTTTTAAAAATGTTCAGTTAAAATACAAAGAGGTGGAAGGTGACTAAGCAAGCTATATTTCATGAAGTAGGCTGCATTTGAAATGATCCGTTTCATAACTTAGAAATGTCTTTGTCTATGTGTGTGTCTATCGCTATAATCTGCAATTGGATGTGTTGATGTAATGCACAGAGCCATTCTGCTATTTTATAGCCTAATTTTAGTACATTTGACCGATTATTTATCTTATATTTGACTCTACACTGCTATCTACAGATGTATTAGTCAGACTTCAAAACGTTCATGATTTTAACATTAATGGGACTGGTTGCATTTGCATGTTACAGACCACTGTAGCTTTGTAAACATTGGGATAATTTCCAAGAGAGGATTATCCTCGCACTGCATAGACAAATCCTGAATGGCACTAAGGGGGAGAAAGGATATTCCTGGTGAAATCGGTCACCAAAATAACCTGGAAGTTTCAGATATAGCTGTTAAAAGCACACCGGGCTTGTGGTGTTTTTAATTATCCTCTGTTCGAAATGTAAAACACAATTTGATTTTTTTTTTTTTCTGGTTTATGAGAGTCTTCATTCACTATTTACTGGTGCAGGGAGGCATTATCTTCTGAGCGGTCGACTTGGAGATCATCCCTGTTGGGAAATGTGATCTTTATGAGGGAGCAGCGACATCACTTAAAAGCCCTTGTCATGTTCATTTTTATACATGAATTTACATTGGAAGAAATGTTAATCTTTCAGCAGTAGCATCCATATGACAGTCTTTGTTAGACATCAGCAAATAACACTAACTATATCAGTTAGCAGATAAGGCACTGTAGTATTTATTCAATGTAACTCTTATTACTGCACTGTCTGGCAGCATGTCACATGTCTGTAATTGCTTACAGCTAGATAAAAATATAGGGATCTTCTGAGTGTCTCGTGGACAAACACAGCAGAGTGAATGCACAACCTTTGCACAAACAACACAACAAGGTCTCTTCTTCTGTCTGTCAGTAATCTGGCACACCGGTAAGGAATTAGCAAAGGGAGGATATTATTATTTGAAGCATTTTTTCCATCTGAACCATGCATCTACCTTCCTCTTAAACTCATGTCAGACATTATCATGAAATGTCCACTTAGCATTGCTTAATGGGTGAGCACGGAATTTGGGAATATGACATATCTGAACATAAGGTCCACCTACTGTAACATTTCTTAAGAGTTCAACATGGGTGAGCATCTGTTGACCAAATTCCAGATGTACAATAAATTCACGACTTTGATTATAATTATTCAGCCAGTTGTAAACTCCATATGTATTCCCTTCATGCTATTCACAAAAAACAAAAGCTGTTGAGTCATGCAAATAAAACAGTTTTGTATTGGATTTGTTTAGGAGTAATTTATTATTCTTTCAGTCCAAGGAAATACTACTACTGATATAGTAGGAAATACTTTGATATCTTTTGCTGCAGTTTGGTGGGGAATATATTTTAGTTTACTTTTCACTCTACACAGACACCTCAAAGAAGTTATGTGGAGCCATCTCCAAAAAAAACTAGACTCCTTGTTGATGAAGACCATGTAGTGTAGCTAAAATATGTATTTTAGTTGTTCACAAAAAGGGAAGCTGCATTGTTTGCTGGGTCATGCAGACCCAGTTTTAAAGTGGTTGTTTCCAGACTTTTAAAGATAGTTTCTAAACACGAGCTTGGAAGGTGAAGTCTGGCTGTGTGCAGCTTCTATCTAACCGGTTTTCAGAAATTCAAGTGAAATGCAACATTACCAATAAATAGTAAAAATCTCAGTAATGTATTCCATTGTTAGTGAGCAGGGGTGGAAAGTAACAAATTGCATTTACTCATGTTACTGTAATTGAGTACTTTTTATGAGTAATTTGTAATTTTCTGAGTAGTTTTTGAAATGTGTAATTTTTACTTTTACTCGAGTACATTTTGACCCAAGTACTTTTACTTCGCTACATTTGAAACCCCTCACGTTACTGAGTAAGACAAATATTGATGGTGAAAAATGAAATGCGGGCGGAAATTTAAACAGCTGTCCCGGAACTGAAAGTCAATTGCGTGGCCTTGCCTTGCGCGCCCTTTCCATTGTTAAATAATCTGGTGTGGTGGATCTAGTAGGCTACCTGCGCTTTGGAAGATGGCTGTTGCTAACCTAGACGTGGAGACTTTGGAGGAGGAAAGGTCCGAAAACGAAGAGGATACACATTCTGGAGGAGATGAAAGCCAGAAAAACCCGTGGCCAAATTTAGAAAAAATATTCGTTTTCAAACGCACGAAAGGCAATAATAGATTATGCAGTGCAAGAGGTGCCTGCCAGCCAAAACGGAGCTTTCGGCTTTCAGAACATCGACTTCAAACTTACTTCTTTAATACACATCGATATCGATTAAAACAACTTGTACTGAATTTGATTCATGACTCAACCTTTTTTTGCATTAAGAAACTGAAAGTAATTAAGTAACTTTTACTCAAATTACATTTTAAATGAAGTAATTTTGTACTTTTACTCAAGTAAATTTTGAGATGGGTAATTTTAGGCAAAGTAAAGATACTTTTACTTGATTACAATTTTTCAGTACTCTTTCCACCTCTGTTAGTGAGTAGTCTAAGGTTTGACAGAACTGGTGTTCGTGTGTGCTACGTCTTTATAGTCCATTCTTCTCATCTCTCTCTTCCTTTGATCTCAGTCAGCTGCTTGTCAGCTTGGCTTACAGAAGTCTACCAAAGTCAGACTGCTCCCCACAAACACACACACACACACACACACACACACACACACACACACACACACACACACACACACCCACATACACACACAAAGACAGAGATGTTAGTGTAAAGTTTTGGCTAACTCATGTCATCCTGTGTGTTCCCAAAAGGCTCACTGTACAATTAGTTTTTTGACACCATGCAATTCCCTTGATTTAACAGAGTGATTAACAAAAAAGAGTCTTGTTATATAGTGGAAAGGGGAAATATTTTTTTTTATGGTTTTAAGTACCCTCAATGATAGTAATAGAGGTTTTTATCACATGCAGTACTGCCTAACCCAATTGGAAACACGGTTACACAAAATAGTTATGGTTATTTTCAATCTTATCAGACAGGTTACCTTTGATCTTGATAATGATAAAATTATTGAATCTAAGACTTGCTGTTTTATGCAGACTTTTGAGACATCCTGGATGCCGGGTGCCATTCAAATACTGATGATTGAAAACATCAGTAATGTGCTCAACTTTGTTATCTGTTGTTTACTTGACCGTATAGGGGAGTCTCTCCAAGTTTGTGCCCACCCTGGTCCCAGCTGCTGTACCAGTAAGATGGAGGACAGCTACATGGCAGCTGTCCGCAGCGAGACGCAGCAGAAGATTCGATCCTACAGCTTCGAACTTAAGTACCTGATTGCTGGACACACCAAGGCTTACCAAGGTAACGGAGCGAAATGGAGTTGTCGAGGAAGAAAGGAGTCAGGATGCAAGAATACATGCAGGCATCAGTAAATTTGAAAGATTAGGTATTAGGAACCAATGCACACGATGACAGTCCTAAGGCTGACATATTATTTATTTGATTTATAAGTATTTTTTTTATTTGAATAGTCAAAATGTCTTTGAATAGACTTTGTGCATTTTTTATGAGAGTTTAACTAAGACAATTTGATGCCTTTTTCTTTTCAATTTGGAACTAAATATAAGAAGAAGATAAGAAGAAGAATTTATTCATTTTTTAAGTTAATGTATTACAAAACATATATGATAATATTCCAAGCTAACTCCAAGACAGAATGAGCTGCATACATATTTTTACCAGCATAATCTTACATTAGTATTATACTATGTTTTTATGTTCAAGCAATTTAATTACAATGAGTTTCCTCTCAGATTCATTACTGTCAAATGTTTACATTGTCCGTTTGAAGACCCCAAACCAAAGTGGCTTCAATTGCAGTCACAATTTTGATGGTTTAACAGTTTTGTCAAGAGCCCGTGGCCCTCTGTCATTCTCACTTTGTGTGTTCATCATGAAATAGCTAGTTTGTGTCAGGGTGGTGGTGCGAGGCCAGTTTATTTTGTGAGGCGCCGCAGTGGCTAGCCAAACAAACAACTGATGTTCGATTGAGTCTTTGAGGGAGCAAACTCTCAGAGGGAGCAGTGGAAAACTTTGTTACAACACTCGGCTCTCTTTCTCTGTCTGTGTGTCTCTGTCGCTGCGATAATCAGGTTTTGTTCTTGACCAATGAGATAGCGAGGGACGAAGAATGTTTACATTCAGTACGTATCCGCAGCAAAGTGTTGTTGCTGTGGGCAACAGCCGGTCTCTAACGGGCTGCTCTGAATAGAAGGAAGAATACTCTGCTTGTCCACTTGTCTCTCAACGCTATTCACCAGTGTGTGTGAGCAAGTGTGTGCGCATGTGTGTGTGAGAGAGAAAGAGACTTTGTATTTGTATGTGTTTGAGTGCTCGGATGTGTGCGCACTCATGCAGTGTGGAGATTATGAGAATAGTAAAGTTGATGAAACCAAGCAGACAGACATGGCAAATATGTACCTCTCTGTTTTCTTCTTTTTTTTTTTGACTCTCTGCTACACTGCACCCACCCCCTCCTGCTAGCTACATCTGAACACACACGGGCTCAGTTTCAGCTGCTATTTATGCCTAAACCATCCATGAGTATAATTAATGCCAAACACCCATACACAAAGAGGAGCTGAACAGGGCCAGAATTGCTGCAAGAAATGGGAGACAAGATGAGAATTTGCTGCTTAAGCTTGAAATCTTGCTGGTTCAAACAAGGTTATTCAATCATTCAAAAAGTCGCCTCACCCAAAATGGTATACGGATATTTCCGTATTAACCCGAAGACATATCTAAATGCTAAATGCATATAGTTTAATATATCTGTAATTAATATAACTCTTTGAAATCGCCACAGTCGTCGTGGTGCACAGGAGACATATATTGAGTTTTTGGTGTCCTGCTTGAAATATTGAACAATATCAAGAAAAGACTAATTTAGTTACATAGCACATTTCAGCAACTAGGTGGTTCAAAGTGCTCTACACATAAAAGCATAAAACACATAAAACATAAAAGCATTAAAACAACATTTAAAGAAAAAAAACAGATACTGTGCAGTAAAAGTTATTCATCAAAGTCCTTCAGTGAGTTTAAATCAACTAAATCAATTTATTATTACTACTATTGCTGTATTGAACAGAAAAGTCTTGAGGTTTTATCTAAAATAAACAAGAGTTGATGCAGTTCCACAAATATGATGCATAAAAACTGAAAGAAGCTTCTCCATGTTTAGTTCTAACTCTGGGGACAGAAAGCAAAATTATTGAAAGCCTTAAAAACTAAGAGCAGTATTTTAAGATCAACTGTTTGATGGACAGAAGCCAATATAGAGACCTCAGGACTTGAGTGATATGACCCACTCTTCTGGTTTCTTCGAGCAGCAGTGTTCTGAATCAGCTGCAGCTGTCTGAGCGATCTCTTAAGCAGACCAGTAAATACACCGTTACAGTAAATCTAGTCTACTGAAACAAATGCATGGACCAGCTTTTCTAAATCAAATCAGTCCCTTAATGCTTTAAACTTTCTTCAGGTGATAGGAGGCTGACTTCACAACTCATTTGATACGGCTGTTGAAGTTCAGGTCTGAGTCCAGAATGACACGCAGATTTCTGACTTGTTCGTGTTTCAGCACTGATTTTTAACTGTACTTTTTTTTGCCAATATTTTTCTGCATGTGGACAAATAAAACCAAAACAATTTTTCAAGCAGAGAAGGAAGATTTGTTTTTTTCTTTTTTTCTGATTTGGATTAACCATTCCTTATAAATGAATTATATTTTCAAGACAACAATGTTCCTCAACAGCTGAGCTGAGTCTCAAAGGATCCCTTACTTAAGCACAGTGATTATTACCCACTGGAGAAACTGAGACATGCCCAGAGCGGTTGTTGTCAGGCTCTGTTTACACCCTGTGGATTACTTCAACGTGTGTGTATTTGTGTGCGTGTGTGTAAATATGTGTGCATGTTTGCGTGTGTTTCTCATGTCTCTCTAAGACCCCTGTGCCCTCTCTTCCACATTGCAGCTGTTGCCCAATCACAGAGGGTAAAGAGCTAATCACCTGACCCCATGTGGGCAGACTTTGCTATGTCACTTGATGCTGTCTTTGGGTTGCCATCGCCAGGA
Organism: Odontesthes bonariensis; assembly: GCF_027942865.1. Lineage (NCBI taxonomy): Eukaryota > Metazoa > Chordata > Actinopteri > Atheriniformes > Atherinopsidae > Odontesthes > Odontesthes bonariensis. Next base: position 29,222,242 of record NC_134520.1, on the reverse strand, counting down.
CATGGGTATGCAAACGCGTAAAATTGAAACGCTCGGTGTTTTAATCTAAGGAGCCTCTCCATTTCTGCCCAACCACCTCATCATCCAACAAGCTGCCAGCTAAAATGTTGCTGCTGCCTTTTGTAATCACAAAATTAAATGTGAAAAATAGATTCTATGAAAAGCTCCGAGTCAGGTGGCGTCAGCTGTTAGAAATTTAAAGCTATTGAGACCCTAACATGAACACTAACTGACTTAGTGACTTGACAAAAGTCAAAGGTAAAAAGGCATCTCTTACCGTGTGTGTGTTCTGTGCCCTCAGAATGTCATCACCTTTATGTATTTGACAACTTTCTGAGATAAACGTTGTCTGTCATCACGGACATATAGCCTCTGTGAAGGGAAAGCCACTGTCCTTTTTATTAGACCCTGTCTGACATAGGAAACACAGCGGCTCACGAGATTGGGCCTCTCATTATCACCTGACTAAAGATAACAGGGTAGTGAAAACGAGCTCAGGGATGAATTAAGTTTGAGCTATTTTGGCTCGGATGCGGCAGGATAAAGTCAGTCCAAGGTCAGTTAGGACATGAATGTATATTTGATGTGCTGCCATCCAAAAATTAAACAATTTCACATTGTCACTGTAATTAGTACAAAGCACATGGGCAGTAAATTTAGGCATTGTACAAATGTGATTACAGTTTGCCAGCAATCTCTCCCTGGTATAGAACAGGAACTAAGCATGGTTGTTGTTGTATTAGTCCTTCGGCTTTGTATCTATATATATATATATATATATATATATATATATATATATATATATATAAATATATATGTATATATATATATATATATATATATATACTCATCGACCACTTTATTAGGTACACCTTTATTGTTAAAGGTATGAGTCCTGACTGTAAAAACTGTTTGCTAACCCTTAATATTCATGTTAGTGCTTACATATTCCTTCCTATAACGTTCCTTATAAGAAAACAATGATAATTTTTAAACAATAAGGATTTTTGTCTGTCTTCTCTGTCGTTTCAGAGACATTTGAGTCGCTTGTGTCCTTCACATCCAATCTGACCAGCACTCTGTTTGACAGTTCCTACTCTTCTCTTGCATCCGACTGTCGCCCCCTTGTGTTTCAGCTTTTCAGCGAAATCAAACGGCACCTTTCCGGAGACCCTAATTCCTCTCTAGACCAAGCCGTACGTCGCTTCTACAATGATCTCTTCCCACTGGTCTACCGCCGCCTGCTCAACCCCGGGATCGGCCACATGTCAACCTTGCCCCAATCCTCTTTTTCCAACACTCATGATGACTGTTTGCGCCTGACGCGGCAGGATGTCAGCCCATTCGGACTCCATCCTCGCCTCCTCATCAGCAACCTGCTTCGTGCGCTCAGGCCAGGTCGAGCATTGAGCCAGCTGCTGACACTTGCTGGCGAGGTTGTGAATGCCACAGAGAAGGCCACGTTATCCAGAGAATGTGGGCGGGGGTTAGTGAAGATGCAGTACTGTTCCCATTGCAGAGGACTGACGCTGATACGGCCCTGTACTGGACTGTGTGTCAACATTATGAGAGGATGCCTGGTAAGTCTTTCAATGTTTGACACTGTGTATATACTGACACACTCCAGTGTTTGATTCAGCTTAAACAGGATGCTGATCAAGTGTATGTTTTTGTGTTTTCTCCCATTGCATTGTTAAATATGTTAGGAGTACAGTATTGTAGGATTTCTTCGTTTTTTTTTTCTTGTTTTTATGAAATGCTGGTTCTGCAGATAACATAAAGACTGAAAGCAGAAAAAATATATATCTAAACTCTGCAAAAGGAAGTATTTTGCTTGCATCACCTTCAAAAGTTTCGTCATTGCTACGTTTTATCTTTTTTTTTTTTAATTTCGCATCTAAACAGAGTTTACAAATGTACTTTTTTCTTGGTTGTTTTAGGGTTGTATTACTAATATTTTTGGTGTCCATGGTTTTCTGAGATGCTTACAGGGTCTTGGATCAAACAGATGTCCTGCGAGGACTGCAAATTTGTTTTCTTTGTTTAGAAATAAAACCAAACCAAAAGAAATAACCAATTCATGCATTTCTGATTGATTAACTTTGGAATGAACTTGCTTGCTGCTCAGACAGGGGGGGGTTATCTAACACATGAGAAAAGCAAATTACTGTTAACCCTGGGACAAGTTTTTTCCCTAAAACTTTGGCACATTGTGTAAAATGCAAATAAAAACAGAATGCAATGATCGGTTGTCATTTATGTTTCATAATATGCATAACTGTTTTTGAATGGGTGACACATCTGGACTGCAGGAAGGCCAGTTTAGCCCCAGATTCTTATTATGAAGCCATGATTTTGTAAAACATGCAGAATGTAGTTTTTTTTTTTATGGCATTGTGTTTCTAAAGTAATGCTGTCCCTGAAAAAGATATACCGAAGGTGACATGGGTTGTAATCTGTGTTCGTTGTTCAGTGACAGTTTTGTTGACTCATTGGCAGCATTTTGTCAACAATATTACCACATTAAGTTTTAGATTGTCAAACAAGAGCATTGCCAAGAGAACTGGCAGTGTCCCCCATGCATCTTATGGGTATGCTTTGAAATTTGCTGGACAGCTCAAACAGCGCTCACAATAGATGAACTTCTTTATAGCAGAAAACTGGATGATAGCACTGTTTATGCCGCTTGAGAGTTTCTTGGAAAGCTAGGAAAGTGTGACAGAAAAACAACTCCTAACATGTTTATTCTCCTCTGTGAAAAGGAAGGAACGGAAACCCAAACAGCAAAGCCAAGAAGAGGCAGAGGGAGCAACTGCATTTAAGGGAAAATGGGTTTTAATTAGGCTGTTATAAGAATAAGAATTTCACTCTTACTTGTTTTTACATTCATGCCAAGGTTGCCATTTTCACCCGACACATGATTTTAAAATATATGTAACAAACTAAACCTCATTCATCTTTAGATTACACTCATACATTGTCATCTTTCTTTTCCTGTCTCTCTCGCCAGGTGGGTGTATCTGAGCTGGGTGCCCCCTGGGGAAGTTTGGTGGTATTGCTTCAGCGGTTAGCTGCTACTTTAGTGACCAGCAGCAACCACAACAGTTTAGAGCTTGCTCTGTTAGCAGTCCGAAATCATGTAAATGATGCCCTATTACACGCACAGCTGCATGGACCACGCATCACAGCCACAGTAAGCAAAAGGGATTATGATTGGTTTACTTTGCTGTGCATTCATTTGCTCATAAGATACATAAAAAAAATAAATAAATAAATAAAAACATTGAAAAGACAAAAACTAAATGAGGACCAGCAGCAGATTATGAAACATAATCACTTATATTGCCTAATAATAAAGTCATTTGAATTTTGGACAGAGAGTGAGAAAGGCTGCAGGTTTCTTTCAGCCTGGCTGTTGGGTCTCCTTACAAAAGCCTTGTACCTAGATGGGCTAAAAACAGCCTCATTCTTCAGTCAATCTGGGGTTCCCCCCAGTCTGTGTGTTCACATGAATGTGTATGTGAGTGTGAATGCAGATCTAGTGCCAGACAAAGACTGTGGTTGGCGGGACAACCGATACCCAGAATGCAGCTTGGTTCTGAGTGATGAGAAAGTTTCTGTGGCTAATCTGTGGACAAACGGACGACACACAAACACATGCATGCTTGCACACACTGCTGGAGGAAGAGATAGAGTCAGGGTCCAACTTTGAAAGAACATTGTGGGCTTAGTAGAGTAGATTCCTGAGAGGTAAACAAACATAGACAAACATTATTACTCAGCTAATTTTGGCTTAAAAGAGTGTACTGAATAAATGATCAAGCGTCTTGCTCATCAGACACATCACCAAAGGTTCACTTGTAATATTTCAATATGACCTACGTGAGCTGTGTGTAGAGTAACAAGATTACTACAACATGAATTTTAAGACAGCAATGATGCCCAATTGGTGCAACTGAGCTGTACCAAAAACTAATTAGCAATCAGGCAAGGCAGCAGAAGTTCATAAGACGTTTTTCTGTTTGGTCTGTGCATGGAAATAAGAAGTTGAACTTAAATTTAGGGTGGACATCAAGCTCTGGTCTAGAAGACTAAGAAATCTTTCTGAGAGGATTCCAAACTCCCATTTGTCTACAGAGGCACTTTAGGGAAAATTTAGCAGATTTTAGCAGTGATGGATCACCGTACCAACCAAAAATCTTAGCCAGAAATTTACAACTGAAAATCTGACCTGATACGTTTTGAAAACCAGTGATTAAACTGATTAAATTGAACATATTTGGCTAAAATGAGGAAAAAATAATAAGTCAAGGATTGACCATGCCATGGCTTATGTTGCAGTCAATGGCACAGGGACTGTATCAGTAGGGTAGAAAAGAATGGATCGATTTAAAAACCAGGAAATTCTGGAAGCAAACATCAAGCGATATGTTGAACTATTACAGATGAACAGATGACGGCTTGTACCACAATGATTATCCAAAACACTTAAAACAACATCAAAAGATGCAAACAGAAGGTTTCCCTGTGACTGTTGCAGTCCTTCTATCAACATACAATGGAAGAACATTTTGCTCAGTAGATCAAAGAATTCAAAGAATCATTTTACCTTTATTCCTTTTGGCAATCATCTTTGATTCACTTAGCCATTTACAGAAATTTGATTTTTTTTAATGCCACTTTAGATCCAATTCCAGGACAATTATGTATTTTCAGTACAAACATTTTCAGTTGCAAATCAAATGAGTAATTTGGAACACTTTAACTTGTGGCCATCTGATGGGCTGTTCATTTTCTCCCACCATACGAACTGTCTCCTCCGCAGGTAGAGAAGGTGTGTGGATCCCAGGCACCTGGTCCCATGATAACGAGTGCACAGTCATACTACTTGCATACAACAACTCGTACAACTTCATTAACCTCAAAGAGGTCATCTGTGACTTCCCCTCCCCCACTTCATCGGCTTTTGCAGTTGCAGCCCCGAAAGTGAGTTACAGAAATGTGAAATAATCCTTTAATTGTTTTCAGAGGAGAGATTAAATTAGGCAAGTTAGTGTAGATAGCATGAAGTTAGATTTTAAACTTGACTATTGTTTTGTATCCGTGTTTGTCTGCAGATCATTCCCTCTTAAAGGCTCGAGAGGAGACAAGAGTCGAAGCCTGAAAAAGCTGTCAAGGTGATTTTATTTATTTTTTATTTCTTAGCCAGGTATTAAATCTGACACAACCGAGAAGCATCTAACAATGTCATCTTACTGATGAGCAGTAGGAAAAAGTCTTGGTTTTCTTTGATATTTTGTAGTTCTCTAGATAATGCTAATGTCAACTCAGTTGCACTTTGAGAAAATAAAACCTGAAATCTGACAACTAATTCAATGAAAACCTTCGCATCAGATTTTAATCACGAGGTCATCATGATAAGAGCTGCAAGCTTGTTTTCTGTCCTTTTGTTGCTTTTAATAACTCACCAGTCTGTTGGAAGGGATTTCATGAAATTAAAGAATTCAACATGACATGTCAAAATATGAACGAATGATATGCTTATATGTTACATTACCCGAGCTCCTTTTTACAGCAACCCAAGCGTTCAGCTGTGCACAACTCTCTGGCTCTTTCAGGGAGTTTGAGGGCTCCATCCAACGGTACCAGTGGTTTTTCTCTGAGCTGCCAGAGATGCTCTGTGAAAGCGAGATGGAGGTGGAGCAGCACACATGCTGGAGCGGCCAAGATGTTGCAGAGAGGTATGTGTGTTGCTGTGTGTGTGTTTGTTTTTAACAGAACTAACTGTGTTTAGGGGGTATACATGTTTTACTTTTAATTCACTTTATAGTTGAAGAAAATATGTCATACCCCTGTTACATGACAGAGATTCTGAAACATCCAAGTTATTGTGTGAGAGCCATTTGCCATTTAAGGATCTTACATGGTTTTAAGGATTGTATGGAGGTATGTTGACAGTACGATGTGTTTGTCTGTCAGTGAGAGGCTCCAAAAACTACCAATCCGACTTTCATGAGACTTGGTCAATAGTTGGTACAGATCCAGATCATTTTGCTCAACCGCGCTCTATGAGTGCCTTTCTTGTTGTTTCTTTAAATAAACCTGATATCAACATGAACAGGGTTGTTGCTCATCCTTTATTCAGCCTGATGATATTTTCATTATTCGCTACAGCGAGCATTGTGAGCATTAAATGCTTGAATTGAGGGCTTTCATGGTCATCCCAGACAGTAAAATATATTCTAATAGCAACATCAGAGCCAGTTGAACAGCACATAGAAAGGTTTTGAGGAGTGGGTTCATTACATTACATTTTACAACCTTCCTCACACTGTTGAAAAATATTTTTATATTTTTGTTTTTTTAAGTTTAGAGATAGGGATGAAAGTGTGTGTGTGTGTGTGTGTGTGTGTGTGTGTGTGTGTGTGTGTGTGTGTGTGTGTGTATGTCTCTGTATGTGTGTCTTGGTCCTAGTAGTTGCCAGGGCGGGGGGGGGGGGGGGGGGGTGACAGGGTTGTTAAGGTTAGAGAGTTCGTTTCCAGAGTCTTTCTCATGGTGATTACATTGGCAGCTCAAACTGGTAACAAGACAAATGGGCACACACATGCGCCAACAGACACATGTTCACACAAACACACTCCAATACACACATTCCTACACAGATACTAACACGCCCCCCGTAATACACAAAGTATGTGTGATAATATTTGTCATCTGACATCTCACCACACACATGCTTATTTTAAACACACACACACACATGCACACACTAATACAAAGAGACACAGTTCAACGTTGTGTCAGTTATATCCATCTCAGTCGGGGAATCGGTTACTGTGATGGAGAAGGTTTTTCATAGATGGTCCGTCAGCCATATGAAATAGGTCATGTAGCCTTGCAAGGACATCCAATACAATGACACACTTTGCTTTGTCACCATCAGAGCTGCAGTGAAGGCCAGTGAACCTCATGTTTAATGGCCCCACCATCTTTAAGCCGACAGATAGTTTAAGAAAACTGGAATAGGGCCCCAGTGAAGGACGAATAGCTGAAAAATAACTGTAAATAGTAGAAACATTAGAACATTAATTCATTATTTTGTGTTTTAGAAATTAGAATTATTTTTTTTTAACAGCATGATGTATAACAGGTATCAGAAGTTCACAGATGTATGATATAATCATTAATTCCATGTATTAGTGCTGTGTAATCTTTAGGTGATATTGGTATTTGTGATTTAATTAAAAAAAGTTTTCAGAAAAAATGATGAACACCTGATGTTTAGCCATACAACGAGACATTACAGATATCAGGTGGCTGGATGAGGTTGGAGATGTTTCTTCAGAGAGCTTCTGTTTCAAAACAGTTGGTCATATGTCTTAATTTTCTTTGATCAGTACAACTTACGAAGGTTTTCGGTCATTAAATCCAGAATTTTTATCTCTCATTTATGACTCATTAAAAAAAAGACCATTAAGATGCTGAAAGAAAATTCCTAAAATTTCTCATATTTCTTTAAACATTTACCCATTCAGAACTGAGGCATCATTTATACCAATAAGAACATTGACTTCAGTTTTCCTAAATCTCTATAATATTCCAAAAGAGTATTCTTGCTACAACAGTAGGAACACTCCTATGTAGTGCCTTATTTTCGGTGCATCCGCTGCTCTTTGCTCCATAAAAGCATTTGGACGCTCCTTGTTCCAGTTTAAATACCAGACCAGGAAACTGCATGCAGTTGAGGCAAGAAAACAATACATGTAGTCGCCCAAATATTTAAGTCTTTAAACTGCTCTGTGTCATTGTTGTGTTTTTCTTTCACCTGGATATGTTCAGTCATAACATACAACAGATAGTTCATTAAAATTACTTATCTGCTGTTCATATTTAGTATGACATGCTATTAATAATGCTCTGCAAACCATAATACTTAAAGTATTACACAGCACAACACAAGCTATACACTTTCAATAAGCCGGCCAGAAGGAAATGAAATGGTTTTAGCTGTGTGTTCAAACTGTGCAATCTACTTATCAAAAGACATGGGGCTACACCATGACAGACCTGGTCTCATCCTTCTTTAAACATTAATCCATTCAGAACTGAGGCACCATTTAAACAATACTCTAAAACCTAAGAACGTTCCTGAAAACCTCTTCTTAAAACCTGATGATTTTCTTAAGAATTTGACATAACTGTCACTTTCCACTAAAACATTTGTTTTTTTAGCCTATTAAAAACAAATGTTAAAGCCTATTAAAACTAAAAATATGTAAATTGACTTTGCCCTTATGTCAGTCAGTATTTGAAAAACAAAGAAAACTTTGTGTGCCAGGTTCCAGGCTTAAAAGAGAGGTCAAATGTATATGTTGCATCTGGTCTTGACTGGTTAAAAACAATCATATGTTATAGGGAAACACTTCGATAAAAAAGGACTGAACATATGTCTATAGTTCACTCCTGAGAGAGAGAAATTTCTTTCTTGCGTGTAAATTATTGGCGTTCAGAATTGAACTATTCATAAATCTGCTGTCATCATCTGCGAAGTGTTTGGTGAAGTTAAACTCAAAAGGCTGGAAGAGATGTAGCCCTTGGCATGTGTTGAACTGCAGCCAGTCTGAGCCTCGCTGACCTCTTTACATCTTCTTCTCTCTTTCGTGCATCCATCCACCCATTCATTCATTAATTCAGCCATCCATTCATCTCTCCAACCTTCTATTCAGACCTCCATTCATCTTCTTCGCTCTCTGACCCACTTCACTTACAAATGTCTGTGTTGGTGAGAGTGTGTGTATCTGAGAGACACACTGGAAGGCAGTAAATGATGAGAAACGCTGAGACTGGATGATGGAGGAGAGAAGAGCAGATTATACCTCATTGTTACAAGCTGGCATGACACTGAAGATGGTTACGCCTCTGTCCAGGAAACAGGCGTGAAAAATAAACCAAGCTTCAACAAACTGGAATAATAATAATGCATCGAAAACATATATTTGTTTCTAAATAAACTTCCACTTTTATGTGAATATTAAAGAGGTAATACAGTTTGTCCTGCAGCCAGTCTTTAGATTTTGAGCACTATCAGTTCAATAAAATGTCTTTTTCCAGACAAGAGTAAATAAATACTGTTTAAAAATAGTGTTTATAAGTAAAGGTACATGGATTTCTGCACCCCATACATCCACTTACACAGCACTGACATTCGCCAGATGTTGTAGTGTTTTCCCTTGAAACTATTTTCAAAGTGATTTCATCTTTTGTTTTATGATTTAGTTTTGGAGAAAGTGGATGCAGATCTTTTACTTTAGTCAAATATAAAATACCACAAAATAAAATTACTGCACTGAAAATGTTAGTAAAGTAAAAGTATTTATGTAAAACGCTTTAACCTTTTTTAAAAAACAAAAGGTTAAATAACTCAGTTCATAGAGCTGTTCACTGTTTTTGTCATACCAACATGTATTATATCATGTATCATATATCCTGACACTTGATACAAAAGCTGGATAGAAGCTGGTTTGAGTGAAAGCTGAAAATAATAAGAAGTAACAAGCTATTCCCAGGGCATCAGATACAATTCTTTTGTCAAAGACCCCTGTGTCTCAAGAGGTACACAGGACATCGTTTGATGTCAGTTCCCAACACATCGGCTGCAGCCATATTAACCGTTAATAGCAAACACTGCAGACACCATCCCAGCGACCTTGTCTTCATAAGGTGGCTGTACGAGGTGTTGAGAAAAGTCACAGGATTTTTGAGACCATATTGAGAAAATAATTATTTAGTTTCAAATCTTCATTCATTTGCTGTTTACTTGTTTGATTTTAGGTTAAAGGATTACAATTTATTTGTCAGATTTAGGCAAAGCAATTTCCTGGCTTGGTTTAGGCACTGTATTTGGTTATGATTTGGAGAAGATTGTCACCTGCTTTGAAATAAACCACTCCTGAATGTTGATCTAGCAAGTCAAGTGAGAATTACACTGTTTCACTTTGTTTACTTGGCACAAAGTAATCTGTCATCAGATGGTACCCTTTGAATTGATTGAGGTTACCCAAGATGTCCTGACAAACCTGCAGTGTATGTGCTGTCAGAGACGAGGCTGGAAACGCTGTCACAATTCCTCAGCACTCAAAAGAGATATCTTAAAAAAGCTTGTTACAAATGTCAAATGAATTTTAAATGACACAACTTTCTCAAAGGCCGCATCAAAAAGGAGGAAGCACACGGTTTAAAGGCTTACAAAATACGTATTTAATTTATTTAAGTAATCCAAACAACTAAACTGAATATGCAACAAAAGAATAGATGTAAAGAGTGGCAATCAGATGTCAGTAAGTGGAAAATGTGCTGCCAGTGTGTTGTATGGTGCAAAACTTAAGAACCAAAAGGTAATGCCAAAAGAACCCAAAATACGCTGCTGTCCTCAAGGAGCAAGAAGGGCAAAAGACTAGAGACAGAGCTCTAATCACCACCTCACAGAACACTGGCCAGGTGTACCGAGTTGCACTAATCAGAGCCCAACGCTCCAGTCAGCTCAGGATCTGAGGAGAGAGCAAGAGAGAGAGAGAGATACACACCCACACAAGGCCCTGAAAGACATCTAAAGGGCCGTAAACAATGCTTAAACAATTAAGCAAATTAACAGGAAAAGCAACAAATCTTCACGTCTTGAATCAGAGAGCAATAAGTATCAACAAAAGCTGCTAATTCTTTTAGTTTTCTTTTTTTCCCCATCATTTACCTGTCACACTCTGGTAGTTAAAATTGTAATGGCTGATTGCCTCCAGAAGAGGGAGGCATCATAACACCATCTAAAGAAAGCAGACAGACAGTCTGCTCCTCTGAAGGCCTGCCACACCCAATGTTTTTATGTATTTTGTGCATCTTTGATGTGTTAGAATCAGGGGAATGCTGTTAAAAGTTGGAGAAAGTATTGTCTTGGGGGGATGAAGTTGAAAGTAGAGAATATAAAACATGAAACTTGGTGTAGTTTCTCCAGACCTATCCAAACCACAGAATAGCACCTTTATCCAAACCAAAGCACCTTTATCCAATGCAACAAGAGGTACAGGTGTATGCCTCAGGTGGTAGTATAATGTGTCATTGTGTTTATGTATTGTGTGTGTGTGTTTGGGAATGTAGGGTAAAGATCTGTTTAAATTAGTCCAGGAATGCAACTCTGTTTACAGCTGAGAACTTGGCTCTTATAATTACACATCTATCTCAGATCTGATCACCAAAGCTGATGTCATTTTCACCGCATTTGTTTGAAGAAGAATGAATCAAGAATGAGTCTCTATGTGTGTTACCATTGGCAGCCCTGCAGTAACCGAGGGCAGCGGCAGAGCAGCATTGTCATGATGGTGCTGGTGATTTATGTCTGTCCCTCTCTAGATCTTATTAAATGTCACTCACAGTCACACCTCGCTGTGTCGTTTGCAGTACAGTCTCTGCAGTAGTATCATGTGGTGTCAAACACACACAGCAACCTGACTGTAGTCTGCTCAATAGCTCATTCACAGCGCTGACAGCTTCACCAGGGCAGCAGACGCTGAACAAAAGAAAAAGCTTCAGATATACAGATACTGTTCAAAATTCCTCTACAGTTGAAAAAGATTCTTCATTTACCAGATGGCAATTACCGATAACTGAGCTTTAATCATTTTCTTTTACTTCATAAAGTATTCCACTGAAATTTTTAATTTATCAGTTGATTTGTTTTGCAGTACAGAGCAGATGCTTGTTGCTGCTGATAGCACTTTAATTTAAGAATGCGTCCCCTTTCGAATTCTAAATAGGAGCGAACAATCCACTCAGAACTTTGTCCCCTTTTCAGCTTTTTACTGCTCAAGGCCCTCAAGTTCGGTAAAAATGTATCACTTCATAAGGTATCTCTTAAAGATTTCTTTAAAAAAAAACTCACACATGTTTTTTTAAATCAAGCTTAAGCAGGAAAATAGATAATTTCAGAGTTACTGATCAGACAGATAATTTGATGTGTGGTCGACTTGATCCATTTTGAGATGCACAACAGTTATTTCCACATTTACACTTTACATACTTCCACTGATATTGAGAAGGTCATGAAATATGAACCCCCTGGTATCTTTCTCTAAAAGAACAGAAGACTTGTTACAAGGTGTAAAAACAGCTTTGCTTCAGGCATATCCACAATTTATAGGAAAAGTGTTGTTGAAGTTGTTTTCCTCTCAGTACCTGATTACAAGGATGTAATTTATAGAGATTCTGCTGCCTCCGCCTTCAGGCTCTTAGATTCCATTTACCCTGAAGCCCTGAGATTCATTAGAGGAGATAATTACAATACCCAACACAGCATTTTTCATGATTAGGTCCCTTGTTTTTTCTTTAGGAGACACAACAACCCATGGGTTGTTGCTACACATAACTGTTGGAAAATTACCATTTGTGTCTATATTTTTGCACGGTGGAATGATTGACTGTTTTATTGTTTGTGCACTTGCACTTAAAGATGCAAAAACTGTATGCTCATCTATAGCTTAGAAGACATACATGATAACCTCATAGGCTGATCTCGCCTGTCACTCGTGGCAACACTGTAATTAATAAAGACAGGCACATTCCAAGTTTTAATGAACATAAAAGAGATAATTTAAAAGACATGAAATATGCCACAATATTTTTGAGGTGTTGACAATAACATATGCTCTGGATGTGTGGTGTTAAAACTGATCCCTTAAATCTTAGCTGGAGTCTGAGGAATCTTGGGATTTTCCCCCTGGGAAAAGTATGTGGTTTATAATTGCTCTTTTATTCAATCTTCTTTTCATCCTCACACATCTCCCTCCAACTTTCCTGCCCTGCTCTTCCTCTTTCCTTTCATATTTTCTTCCTTCTGCTGCCTTTGGTTTTCAAGTCCTTCCAGGGGGTCTATGCCTTTTATGACACGTGTTAATACTTTTACATGTAGCTCAGTGTCCTGCTATTATGTAGAATTGCTCTGTTCCGGGCATGTTGGTGCATGTGCTGTAACATAATTTCCTGTATGCTCAGCCCCTCTGTTATCCCAGTGATGAAGTTAAATGCAGAATTCCAAATATTGAATATACTGATATAAGCAGGGATTCACCTTTTGATCTTTCGCTTTTCCCAGCTGACAATCAAAATGTGAACAGTTTCCATAGTGACTTTGTTTGACATGAATCTTCAGTTCATGTTGCAAACCAGAAAGAGATTCATGAGATAAGATATGTCTCATAAAGCAAAATTTGTTGCTGCACCAGCCAAACTACGCAGATTCAAATGACTGATTCACAAAGCTCTACCAGTTAATATCAGAGGATTTGTGAAAACATATAATCTTCTTCAGCTTAAACCGAGGAAAGAGCAGACAGTGAGTTCACCACACTGAGATTCAGTCACAGTATTTCCATTAGCTGAGTATGTAACCTATTGGACTCTGTTTAACCACACAAACAGATATTTAACGAAACCTGAAATAAGATGAGAAATATGTGCAAAGTATGGTCACAATGTCAAGCAAGGGCAGTTCAAGGAGAAATAAATATCAAACCAGGTCCCCTAATTTATATATTTTAGTCATTTGATGAGCTCCTACTGTGCATTTTTCTCCATAGATCTAGCCAGCTTTGGCATCAAAAACAAAAAATAAAGTTTTAATACATTGCATTATGAAACATAACCATGCTAACTCCAGGCTACTGCATATGTTGAAAATGTCAGCAGTATGATGCCTAATTGATATTATTAAATCTTTCTATTGCTTCTATCTTTTAGTTGCTAGTGTGCTCCATTATTTCCCCACTGCACCCCTACAGTCAAATTTTCCCAAGAGAATCTGGAATCTTATCCTTTCCTAGTTAAAAATGCAGGCACCTGATCTGTTGATGTTGATGTTGAATGAAACTGGCTGCCAATTAAACTTGCCGAAAGCTGTTTTGGACAAAACACATCTTATACAGACAGTTTATCAACTTTTAAGGCTAGATATCATAATTTGCTGCCAGGCGTAATGAGGCCACACACAATCAGACATAGGATAATGCTAAGGTCATTAGCACTCTGTTTGGAAAAAGATCTTTAAAAAGACAAGACCTAATGTCAAGAGAGATTTGTGAATTAATACATTATCTGGGTAAAAGTAAGATCTGAGAAACATAAATAAAGAGTGAGTTATGTGCTGTGTGAGGTTTTTGGCACTCTCATCCCAGACCAGCAGGGTCACCATGGCTCCAGGATAGGGTCTTCACCACCACACCATCTTTTGGCAAGCCATTTTAGATTGATCCATCATGTCTGTATTCTTCAGTTCCCACAATCCTTTCCCCTTGTTGTCATTGCCAGAGTGTGTTTGTGTATTTGAGGGTGTGGACCGTGGCGGTTACTGAGCTGCTGATTGTATTAACTAGCAAAGCTGGTTTGGAACATGGGAAAATGTGACTCACAAACTTCTTCTCTTTTGCTTCTCACTCACTCTATATTCCTTTTGATCCACCCACCCCAACACTCCACACAAACCAAATGATGTGATACTTGCTTTTAGCCAGATGAAGAGAGAAGCATCACGATATGAGATAATCAAAGATCCCTGCTTTGCTCAGTGATGCATTTTCTACTTTTGGGCTGCTCCACCCAATTAATCATTTAAAAAACATCCTTAGGCATGGGTAATCACAGAAAATGCAGTAATTATTTGTATCACTAAACTGAAGTGTTCCATTTTAAGAAACATGTAACATTACATAAGTATAGTAAAAGCCTTTTTTTCAAAGAAAGGATTTCTGCCTCTTGGAATATTAATTTAGAGTTGAGGATTTATTTTACATCCTTGTTGAAAACAGTAGTTGCATTAATGCTAACAGTCATTCTGTTTTTGATAGTATACAGTACAGTGCAAATGTCCGGACCCACCCCTCATTTCTTTACGTTTTGCCTCCAAAAAGCCAGACTTTTTTGTATTATTTTGAAGTGGTGTTGAGCTATAGTTCTCCAGGTTTTCTTAAAGTCGTTCAAAGTTTTTCTTTGAACATTATCTGCTTTTTAAATCATTTTCAAAACATTTTCTTTTTTATCTACTGTACATTAACAGTTTATGGAAGTGATGTCTTTAAAAAACAGAAAATAATCCAGCAAGGACCTGAAACCCAACAGAAAGTCAAAGTTTCGTCAGAACAAGTTGTGTTGACATGTAACCAAGGCAAACAGCAAAATGCCGTTTGATTGGCTCTGTTATGGAAACGCTTACATTGCATTTCTCCTCTGTTGCTTGTAGGGAAGATACTTTATAGGAAACCATTATGTGGCATATTTAAGGGTATAAACCATTGCCACAGTGACACGTTGTCAGTGTGGCAATGGTTTGGGATGATCTCCAGAAATCTGCCCTTGAAAAGTCCCTTGAAGTGATGTGTACATGAAAATGTGTATGTTTAATCATGTGGAATAAATGACCACACACACACAGACATTATAACAAACTGGGACAGGGAGCTCTGCATGTCTATCTCATGCTCTGTCTCTCTGTAGTTATGCAGGTCGTGTTGTTGGCAGCACTTTAAAAGCCCAGAGGGAAAACCCTGAGATGACGGTCCGTAATACAGATCCTGTCCTGAAGGGGGCGAAACAGAAGATGGAGCACCTGACGCAGGTAGATACACATTCTTACTTTGACAGGAGAATGAGAGGGTGAAACAAATGTTTGCACATATGGTTCTCACTATTTTTATATCGTTCCAAATAAAATAATTGTATTCAGACTCTGATGTTAGCATGATTTTCAGCCTTTGTCCCTTCAAATGGTGAAAATTTCCCTGAATCCAAAATTAATTGTTCATGTATTGTACCTGATTCATCCAGTTTACCGTCCCTCCCCATTTAATCAAATTTGAATGTAGGTCCTCATAGTATAAAATGTTTTGTGTTTTTTTTATTTTATTTTGTGTTTTCACTTAATTTTTTCCCTTTAGAAAATACTTTAAGAAACGAGTAATACGATTTGTGAATTAAGTTCTCAGAGCTTTAAAAATTTAGAGCTTTATAATTGAGACAACTAGCCATCCACAGAAAATCTGTTTGATAATTGCAGTGTTTTATTAACAATTTCTTTACATTTTAGGAAGAAATTCTCAATTCAAAATTACCTCCTCGTTGTATCTGCAGTAAAACCTCCAGTTGTTTTTACTAAAGAGGGGTAGCTGAAGCCACGGTTTGTATTGTGTGTATCTGTGGGTGTAATGTCCCCCCGTTTCATGTGGCTCTTAATTATATGCTATCACCTCGAGTATGAGGCACTGCTTAATCCAATAAACTTAAATGTCAGTAATAAGAAATGTTGACAACACGCAATATTAAGATAATGAACTCAACAATTAAAATGGATTTATGCAGCCCTTTAAAAGCTCTGCAAAATATTGTAATATGGTGATATGTTTTGCACAAATGATTCATAAAATCATATGATCCCACAAAACGATAGATGAATGTTATTCATAATTATGATTCATAATTATGATTCATCATTGGCGCTGAAGACCATTTGGCCCAGGAACATTTGCAGTCAATCAGTTTGACAAGATAACAAACACACATAAGGAGAAATGTATGATTAACTGGTCCACAAAGGACAAGGTTAGCAGTTCTTCTTGCTTTTGTTACCATCAACAAAAGCCGTGACAAGAATAAAACCAACATTTTTGTGTTTCTCAGTTTTGTTTGATGCTCATCTAAAAACTTTACGTCCTGCGATGTAAATCGTTTTATCTGGATAGTCTGGCATTCAGTCAATATGGAAAAACACCAGGGAATAAGGATTACTTTTCTCCTCCTTTGACCTGAGCTAATGCTACTTAGACAGGACTAAACAGTGGATTTGTAGGGAACTGTTTCATTGGTGGATTTGGTACAGTAGCAAGACTTTAGAGAGAATACATGCTCTGCCTAAAACAAGATGTTGCATATGCATGGTGGTTTAGATTAGGGTTCGGGTTAAGGTAAGACTTCCAGATGCCACATCCTTACTTCTTGTTAAGGTTGATTTATGGTCACTCATTTGTATCTATTTGCATAAATGATGACAACAAATGCAGTGACTACAGAGACTGTTCTCTAATAAACATTTCACCTCTGGGCAGTGATACTAAGCAAAGTTGGCCTGAAATGGAACATTGCAGTGATATTGATAAGATAATTAAGTTGTGTATCAACAAAGTCAGCATCCTTTTTTGTCATCTTCCCTTCTGCTTTGATTGCGTTGACAGCATGTTTTTCATTTATACATGTTGTGTTCCATTCGCCTCTTTGTGCGATCTGCACTGTCAGGATAACCCAGATAACCAGAAGATATATGTTTTAACATGATTTACAGTACAGGCCCCAGATAAGTTAGAAAAAAAGAAAGTTGTACCTTCCACCTTTTGCTCATATAATAGAGTTATTAAAATAGTGTAAATACAATTACTGTTGTCTAAAGGAAGCATTGATTATATGGTTGAGAATGAGAACTGAATTTTGGAAATAAAATCTGATAACTTCTACTGTTGACAATGATAATGGGAAATCATGGGATGTGAAATACTAAGTTTTGTTTGTTGTTGTTGAAGCTCTTTTTGTGCTGTCTAATTTTGGTATTGGAACTATAAATCAATTTGCATTTATACCAGGAAATACCATGTCAGCATTCCCAATAACATACACAGCACTCCACACATGTCCTATATGATCATTTATGTATGAGAATTCTCAGGCTCATTAATTATGTGTAAATGTCCTGGACCTGTATGATTTAAATAGCATTCTATCTTTTCTGAATATTGAATACAGACCAAAGCACACTGAGGGAAAAAAACAGTGTTGTCGGATTTACTTTTCCTTACTTTTCAGTTTTATCATAGTATGTTGACATGTAGCAACATGAAGATGGACTTTTTTCTATTTCAAAGTTTAATCTGTCAATCTATTGTGGTAAATTGAGAGAATTCAAGAATTCAAACTGATTCTTCGTATATTAGTACATAATGTGAACTGTTGTCCTTTGAGTAAATGTAGCGTAACTTATATTCTTTATTTTTCTCATATATATATGTATTTATAGATATCTATATCTCTCTATATATATATATGATATGATATGATATATACATATGATATATATCTATATTTAGATATATATAGATAGATATATGCCTCAATGCTTTTTCTTTGGGTGAAGCTATTCGTCTGAGGCACACACATTAATGTTTGCCACATTATCATTACTGCTTGTCATGTGTGCCATTTGCATCCTCCCACAACAAGGATGAGTGGAGGATAAAAAATATGAGACAGGACGAAGAAGCGTCTTTGGAATTTTAATTTTTTCAGCTTCCATTGACCCAATTTGTATTACGTGTTGATCAGACCTCTGCAGGAGTGGCTAGTGTTTCACAATGCCTTTTCTGTCTGCTGGGATTTTATTAGTGTAGCCACTAGTTTATGGTCGCAATTAAGGTCTGTACATGGTCAGCGAGTGAAGATGAGCCTAATCAAGCCTGTGGGAGCAGCCCCGCACAGCAAGGGCACCAATAATCCCTCTTCTTGTCTCATCTACTTCAATTTATGAAGCGACAAAAGATGACAGCATGGGCAAAGGTGGCTTCATTAAAATGTTTTCACTTTGCTTACCACATGGGAACTTGGACATTCAGTGACCGCATTCAGTGATCCATATTTGACTGTGAGTCTATTCCCTGAATTGCAAAATAGTTGCTGAGTAAATCCTAAATAACGTGTTCATGGTATTATTTTGGAGGTTTATTTGAGGAGTTTTACATGCTTTACTGTTAAAAAAAAGTGCACATTGTTGCAGCACTACTTGCTATCTTCTGTCTGAAATGCTCTGTTTTAGCTCCGCTTTCTTTAAGGCTCCTTCTAAAAATGCCCATTTTAGTCCGATTGGTGAGCTGTCTGATTAAAAGTGTTGTTGTGTTAAATAGCCACCTGGCAGACATTATGCAAATGCTAGTAAAAGCAAATCAAACCTGAACTACAAATAAGGCCTTTCTGGCAGTTCAGGAGTCGTATCTTCTGCAGACCTCCAACATCTATAAAAAGCTACATGACACAATGATGGAAAGGTATAAAATAACTAATTGCCATATGTAGATGTGGTGGGGTATGATGTTGCAGAAAATGTATTCTCTCACTCCATGAGTATCATAATTTAATTCATCTGTTCCATGCTGAAGCGACCAGTTTGGCTGCATGTGCGTGGTAGTTTATGTCATGCAGAACAAACGTTCACATTTTTCCTCTCTGAATAAAAAATTTTTTCACCTGAAAAGCCTCCCAGAAACAGAGAGATAAGACCAAAGGCCACACTGCTTTGATTCTCCCTAAAACACCGGTCTATCAGCTGCTCAAATATCTCCAAGTTGTTGTTTTGGTCTGAGATTCTGCTGCCTTACACATCCAGAAGTTTTCTTCAGTCATTCTGGATCTTTAAAATAACAGTTTAGAACATTTTTACAATACAGTGGGAAAATAGGTTTGAGCTGTAGTTTATTTTAAATACTTTCTAACGTGAATCTTTTTTAGTTTTTTGGTTTGGTGATGGAAGTGTACTTTTTGGATTCAAACATACTAAAAAGTTACACCTTGTACTTTTGGTTTAACATAACTGATTAGCTTGATTATCTCTCTTAATGGCAGTTAGATAAGTTACACAAGTGAGTTCAAAGTAACACATCCACTAGATATAGAACCACATATTTATTTTGTCTGGTTTACACTGAAACTGAATGAAAATGTAAAAGGATTGGTTTGGCAGCACAACCACTTTAAAAACTTTTAGTCATACATTGTGGTTATTGTAAAACAAATGAGTTCAGAAACACTGGAATTTAAAAACTTTGCTGGTAAGTATAATCTGTAATTTGCTGAACTGTTCATTATTAACCATATTTACCTGGACATATTCGTGCTTTCTTAGCAGTATAAAGTAGAAATAGGATTTGTGCTGGTTTGTGCTGCACACTTTTTTCTGTGCAAAAAACTACAGTTAAACTTATGAAGACTTTTGCAGAACTTCATACTTCCAAATTTCCGTGAAATAGTAAAAAAGAATTATACCAGTAATTATTAGTTCATTACCTTTGTTTACTTAAAAAAATAAATGGGAAATTGTATGAATTGTTGTTCAATAATAGGACTGAGAGGTGTTTATGTCTATATACAAAACAAATAAAGAATAAGAGAAATATTCTCACTCTCACCCACCAACTATAAGTTCTTCGCCTACCATTATTTAGACTGGACAGACTATTCCAGAGTTGTTTCTCTTCAGTAATTTTATTTGTTGGCTCACTGGTTTCAGTGAGCTGTTTCAATGATTAAATTCTGACTTTCCACATGACTAAGAAAACACTCCTGGTGGAAACATTGGTGTAATGTATTTTTGTCCTCCCTCAGCCCTCATTTGCTGTCTCATGACATGGTGGTGGATAACCACACGGTCTAGTCTGTCTCCACGGCCCCTCGATCATGCTGTCATATATTAACCTTGGTTTCTATTGTTTCCATGGCTGCCAAACACCTACTGTACAGTGGACGTCAGATGTCCCTCTGTGTGCATCCCACTTTCATGAGTCCAGCAGGGAAACTTACCTAAAAACATAGATGGAGAATATATACCACTTGCTTTTAAGTACATTGGGCTTTTCGGTTATGTGCATGTAAACATCATACATGGAAGTTGTAGTTATTTACATTACAGTTTTAACTACACAGTTGCTCTTTGATTCCGTCAACCCCAAACATCTGTTATGAAGTATGTATACTGATGCAGATATTAAAGGTAACTTGTGAAAAATAGGCATTATTTCCCTACCCAGTATGTGTGACTCACATTTTTTTAAATCACTGTACAAGGTAACAGCTTATATCATTGTTCAACTGTTAAAGGTGTTAAAGCTATATTTAAATATTTTAGCTGTTAACAAACAACTGAACCACAATAAGGCTGTTACAATCTCACAGTCCTGATGCTGCATGGAAATAAAGTTTTAGAAAATATCTGTAACTGTAAAAACCCCAAACAGCTGACTGAACATTTGGCCTTCTATGTGTCTGATTTGCCACAGGTTTGTTGGTCTTATCTTTGCCTTCAGCTGGAATTTATAAATGATCCACCTTGAATCTTAACACTCTTTCATCATACCATGAACAGGCTTTATATTCTTGAAGCTGTTCATGGGTAAAATCCTAATTACTAATGTTTTAGGGTTCAGTAGTTTCATTCTGGGAACAAAATCTTTGTGAAGCTGTTTCTCTGTGAATGCAATAAAATTCTAGGACCACTGACTGAAACAAATCAATATTTAAAATTTGATTGATCACTATCTATACTATGACCTAACTGAGCGGTAGAAAATGGGTTCATGGTGAGACAGTGTGAGCTCAATTAACCTTTATTCTGCTCTCTGTCCCATGTGTGTTTGATCTTATTTTCAATGTTTTGTCCTCTGTCAAATTTGGTGACAACCTCTTTTAATTTGAGCATTTTCCTTTGAAGGCTGCTATGGGAATCTGTTGCTATTACTGAAGCGTTAACACATAAGCCTATATCCCTGACTTGTGCCACTGTGTGTTTGTTAGTCATTTGTGAACAAAAGCTAATTGCCCTTTGCACTCACTGTAACTCATTCTAAACCCACTGTAGTTAAATGCCCATAAAACATGTTTAGAGTCGGCAGCCATGCGAGCAGCTCTGTGAAGCTTTAAAAGGCACAACATCAGCATACAATTACGGTTGCAGACATGTTGATATTTTGAAAGTAATCCGTACCACACTGACCATCTTAGTTGAAGCTTTTTTTGTATTAAGAAGCATGCAACACTAAAGACAGTTGACTTTACAAAATGTTATTATGTCAAACCTTTTTTTTTTTTAAATTATATTGACACTTGACTTGAAAAATTTTCACAAATCGGTGTTGGCTATTCCTTATTTTCCATTTATTCATCAGTTAACAGGTAAAAAGTCCAGACTTTGCAGGATTTTGCATTTGCATTAATCAATTGACCTTTTGAATAAGCAAAAAACAAAAGAAATGCACCAGAGAAATAGTTGGGACATTAACAAGAGAAGCCACATAAAGCCATTGGTAGATAATAGCAGTATCCTTTCAGTGGAAAAAAATATCAAGTGAAGAAGTGAAGAACAGTTTCCATGAGGGCAACATATCATCCAAGTCGATTACAAAGATAATACTTCACAAGAGCAAAAATAAAGGGTTCTCCATGAGGTGTAAACCATTTTCAAGCTTCAATAACAGAAAGGTCAGCCCACTTCTGGAACATTCTTTGGACTGGTGACATTAAGGTCAACCTATACCAGAATCATGGGAGGAAAAAAGAAAGGGGAGGGCTTGGAATTTCTAATGACCTGAAGCATACATCACCTGCAAATTATGTGGAGGCAGTGTGATGTCATGCATGGCATCCAGTGGCATGGGGTCACTTATGGGGGGTTTATTTCTGATTAGACAGAAGACAGATGAGGCCAGATGACTTCAGAAGTGTATAGGGATCATTATCCATTTAGATTCAGTCAAATGAAGCTAAGTTGATTGGAAGGTGCTGCACAGTTTATATGGACAATGACTCACACACACTGCAATACACTGAAGTTTTTGAAGGCAAAATCCTGGTAACACCATCATTAAAGAGGAAACTTTTTTTTTATGATGTGCATATGCAATATTTATGATCATGATCATTTTTCCAGTTACATTATAGCTCTTGAATACTTGCAAGAAGATTCTACATAACAAAGAACTATAATAATTCCCCCAGTTGAGTTGAGAAGCAACAAATTAAATTAAACCTCATGGAGCCACACATTAAAACTAAGATACACACTTGAAGCCCATATTAATTATTAAATGTAACTTGAAGGCATTTTGGTAAATATTAAAACTAAAAACATGTTTGAAGGTCAACTAAATGATGATGATTAATCTGGAGGGTGCTTAGAATGTAATTCTTATCCAACCAATAGCTTTAACATTCTACTTAGAAGTCAGGGAATCACACATTTCTGCAAGCTCCGTCCTTTGGTTACCACAAATAAATTCAGCAGCTTTAAGGTCTGGCTTGAAATCTAAATGCGAGGTAATTTGTCTTTCTGCCATAGAAGTTTACGTTTAATATGTATGGATACTGGCACTTGTGTCTTTAATTTAGGAACTGTTGGTGGAGCTCGGCTGGGCAAGCAAAACAAGAGGAAGGGGGGAGGAAGAGGACGGTGGGAGCACACAGACAGATGGAGGCAGTGGAGATGATTGTGATGATGAAGATGGCTGTGAAGCATCTGGTGAGGAGAGTGGTGAGTCATGCACACACACACACAAGCACAAAGAGAGGAACAAACATTAGCAAACATACACCCACACGTAGATGCATATATGCACACATGCATGCATGTCTTTTCCTTGTGCAAATAAACAGGTTCTGGTTCCCACGCAACACACACACACACACACACACGCACACTGTATTCACACATACACACACATAATTAATAAAAGAGTAAACACACATGTGATTAATTGATGTTCTGGGGATCTTAAAATGCTGCAGCCTCCACATATCTTGCGCCTTCAGGGAAATGCCCACAGGGAGGGATTGTACTTAGAGATGGATTCAGCTGGACGCGCACACACAAACATTTTTCACATCTCACTTTCTGCTGGTCTCTGCAGTTTATTTCTCTATTTGTTGGGATAGAGGATGAACTAACAAGCAGGTCGCTCCAAAAAACAAAAATGTATTGTAAAAATACATTGTAGTTATTCATTTTTCTCTTGACCTATTTATAGTGCTTGTGATAATACATCATTCATGGGTGTCGTATGGAGATCCAAAGAACCCCTCTGAGCCTCAATGCAATGTCGCAGAGTGAATGTTGCTAACATATATAATTTAAATTGTTGAAGATAAAAGATTGTACCATATTGAGAATAGTGTATTAATGTAACAGTTCTCCTAGAATTTTTCAAACTTTTACTCAATAGTTCGAAGTCATGGCAGCTTCAAAGTTGAAACTACTTTGTTTATATGATTCTTTTACATATAGTAGTGGCCCTCTTTCAAACAAATGTATTCATTCATAATCAGTGCAAACAGATACAATATTTTGTACAATTTCAGTATCATCTCCAACCAGAATCCTGTTGGACAAGCTGTCTTCAAAGGCTGCTCACATAGAGCAGACTTGCCATCATCTATATGTTGTGGAAAGTTTTATTATCTGGTGCTATCTTTAGCTGGAAAAAACACATCTGCTGATTAACTGGTCCATATATGAGAAGACCTCAGTGGTGATGGAACTTTCCATGACACCCAAGTGGTTTGTCTTTGAGGTCTTTGTGATGCTGGGAAATTTTTTTCAGGTCACATCAATGCTGTCATAACAGCATTTGTCGGCGGGTTTCATTAAGATGGAAACTGTGGTTCAGCAGAACAGAAGTTTTATTGTCGGAGGTCAAGTTGTGCTTGCTTCACAGGATTGATTGTCATAATCTAGGGCTCATTCTTCCGCATCATCACCTCATTACCCGTGACCTGAGGCCGTATCATCCTCATTGTCATAACACCCATGTCATATCATCTCTGTTCCTGAAGGCAGAACCTAACAGGGTTGAAGGTTACAGTTGCATTCATTAACGCAGCAATGTCCTTCTTGGTCCCAGACTGAAGCCTGAGTGTAGCTCACTTGTCCTTTTTGATACTGCACTGTGGGTCAGTGATTCCCAATACCAGGTCTACAAATCCAAACAAAGCCAGGGAACAGTTTTAAACAGACCAAGAAGAAAAAGCCTGAATTATATAATAACTTCATAGCTGTTTTGCCAATCTATGCAGTAATTATCTTTATGTGTCTTTGTGTGCTTAATCTTTTTGTTCTTCCTTTCAAACTGCTAATAACAGGATCTTAGTAAGTCATTAGTACAATATGGAGTTTAATTAATTTATTGTAAGGTGTGTGGATTTCTGCTCCACTGGCAGGTCCTTACAGTGGTTTGGGTTAATTAAGAAATCAGCTTTTTTTGTCCTCTTGGCATTTTATGTCTGTGTTCCTTGTACTGTACATCGGGAAAAGCCATTAGCTGAGTTTCTATTCAGGTGGTTTTTGCCTGTTTGGAAGAAGACTTCATGCACATTAGGGGGCATGGAAATACTTTTGTGAATCACATCTGACCCTACAAAGATTAAAATGACACGACTGAAAGTGTCTCTAGTCTGAGTCCGCAAACAGTAAACACATTAAGGACCGGCATCTTTCCAGATACGGTGTAATATCCTTGATATTAACCAGAGATTAAAGAAATCCCTGAACAAGAGCTCTCATTTAACGTCCTCATGAAGATGTCCACCGGACTTTTTATTCCTCCTTGAGGTTTTTTTCCGGCAACTACTTCATCTATTGAATTACAACCATAAAAAACATAGCCTATACTGCCACCATCTGGCAAGACCATGCACCCCCTTTTATTCACTTTAAACCAGTTTATAGAAAAGTTTCACATTTCTTTTTTGGTGGATTGACAACAACTAAGAAAGAGTTTTGTTATTGCATATGCTATTGAAAGTTGTTTATCATAGAAAATGTAGGTATGGGTTTTGGTTTGTCTCTTTAAGTAACCACATCAGGTTAAAGTCCCACTCCAGTAGTTATCATTCCCTTAAAAAATAATAACATGTCCCTCAAAAATGTACATTTAAAAGTTTTTACCATGAACAAACATGCCATGGTCTAAAAAATGGTGTGAATGACCTTTTCTGTCATTCAGTGAATGGAGTGCTATCCAAACATCCTACCTATCCTGATCTCAGCTCGCACAGCTCCTTGTACCAAGGATGCGAGCAAATGAGAGCTGGACAAAGAGAAGAAACACATATAAATAATAAACTAACCACAAAGTCTACACTAGGTTTGAACATCACAGGACTTTATAATTAGTTTTTTGGCAAAACCAGATGTTTTAGGGTCAAATTTGCAAAGCAGCTGCTTGAAAAATGAAGACTGCAGACCTATGTGCTCTCTGGCATTGTTGATGGGACATAATAATTTCCTCACATAAACCAAATCCAATTCTGTTGTAGTTTTCTATTCTTGGGTGAGAAGACAGGTTGAAGAATATGATTTTGTGCTGTCTCAGCCAACATTCTACAAGAAACTTACAGACTGTAGTTCGTCCAGATCCACAGCAGACATAAACTGCCAACACTGACTTAACTCATGCTTCTTGGAACACATAAAAATATCTTTATTCATTTGAGTGGGAGTTTTAGTGGCAAATGTCACAGGTATTGTGAGCCATTCACAACTGCTACAGAGGCAACACGGTCATTTTAAACACCACCTGCTGCTCAATTACTCCCTTTTAGAGTTGGCATTTTGATATAGCAGTGGCAAAATTAAAGATGAGGAAATGGTCCAAAAGAAAAAAATAAATCATTTTATGTGGGAGTCTTACATTCATAAACGTTTTTATGCTAATGTTTTGGTTGTTTGCTTCGTCGTATTGAGCTCCATTGTTCTGAAACCACATCAGTGAGCTACATCACTGTGACTTGTGGAATGATTTATTTTGAGTCCTGCAAACATCCGCCATCTTGATAGAGTAAATATTTTTCACAACTTTAGCAGATTTGGTTTTTGCTTACAATTCATATTGCAGATTTTAGAGTACAAGCCCTCTTTCCCACATCAGGATACATTTTTATGCATCCAGACACTTTTGAGATTGAATTTGTGAATACAACTCTGTGTTTCTTTTATAAGGCATTGCATTATAGCACCTCTTTGAGACACATTTACGCTTAAAGGTCTGTTTTATTTTTCTGTTTCACTCCATTTAACAGCTTTTAAAGTAAGCTTTTTGTATGTACATTTGTCCCCCCTCCAATGACCTAGATGTGTCACATCTGTGAAAATCCACACCTCTTGAAGAGCCTGAAAAAAATTGATTGTCTATTTACAGAAAAAATAGCTGGTTGTGATTTAAGGACACATTAGGTTCAAGTCTTTTGAGTTTTCAATTCTTGAAGAAAAGAATCGCAATAAAGATTGACACAGGAGGATTTTCTGCATTTATCACAGCTCGTCTGCATTTCTATGCATATAAACAAGCTGCATATGCATTGAAGCTGAAAGAGAGATATAGGCCTAGCCAGACCACACAAATCACAGAGATAGGTGGGAATAAGTAATTTATTTTTTATTCATTCATACAATTTATGTGTCCGCTGTATTTTAGATTTGTAGTCTGTGCTTCCTTTTTAAAATTCTAATGACAAACTTGCCTTTCTGAATCCATATCTCGCCAAAGTGGAGCTTATTTTTTCATGCGAGAGAAGAAGAACAGAAACAAAGCTCTGCTTGCATGTGAAAGAGTGTTTGCAGGTGTGTGGATGCATGTTCACATTGATCTTGCTGAACCTTATGTGTAGGTTTGTGTTTCTGCATATGGTACATTTAAGTCTGCAATTCCATTAGGTGCAATCCAGTATGTTTTATGGAAATCGGTTTAATGTCAATGTAACTAAGACTGGTGCGTTGCTTCTTGACCTATGATGTCCTCCACATTATCAACCTATTGTTTTATTTAAGACACAACATTGAGTCTATGTTCTTTTTCTTGCTGTGGATATAAACAGAAAATATAGAAGTTGTCATTATTAATTTTCATGACATGTGGCTTTTATTGAGTATTACACATGGACAGGAAATATGTGGGAGAAGGATGTCTGTCATGCTCCAATTTCTGTTTTATTTATGTGGACCATTTAATGGTGAGAAGTTATTTTTGTCATGCAGAGACAGGACACAGTCTATTATTATTTGATTTACGTCTCCACATCAAGCCAAGCTTAATCTCATCCCAATGAGGGAGAATCACCTGGCAAACATTGTTCACAGATCAAAAACAAAGGAAAAAGCCTGGCATCCGAACACAAGACGAGTTAAAAGCACTAAGCTTAAGGTAGCTCTATTTAAGCTATTTTATTTTTTACATCTTTTATATCCAAAAAGTTGATACTGAAATTATTCTCATACTATGATTTCACAGCAGATTTTATCATTGTTATTTTGAAGGTCACTCATAAGAAGTATATTTGATTTGTACATACTGTAAGTTGCAACACTAACCCAGCACAGATGCTTTTCTACAGGCACAGATACTTTCATCAAATATTACCAAATGCTAATGAATGCTGAAATTATTATTCAATTCAATTCAAATTCAATTCAAAAATACTTTATTTATCCCAGAGGGAAATTAAATGTTGATGTAGCTCAATTAAATCAAGGAGTTATTATAGATGCTGATGGCTGTGGGCAGGAATGATTTCCTGTAGCGGTCCGTTTTGCATCCAAACTGAAGAAGCCTTTGACTGAAGAGACTCTGTTTTCTGATAACAGTCTCATGGAGAGGATGTTCAGGGTTGTCCATAATTCTCTTGATTTTATGCAAAATCCTTCTTTGCATTATTGTCTCCAGAGGTTCCACAGTCGTCCCCAGAACAGAACCAGCCTTCCTTATCAGGTTGTTGAGTCTTTTTAGGTCCCTGGTTCTGATGCTGCTGCCCCAACAGATGACGCAAGAGGAAATGACACTCTCAACAACAGACTTGTAGAATATCTGCAACATCTTGTTGCAAACCTTGAAGGACCTTAGCTTCCTCAAGAAGTACAGTCTGCTCTGTCCTTTCTTGTAGATGGCTTCACTGTTGTGTCTCCAGTCCAGTCTGTTGTCCAGATGAACACCAAGGTATTTATATTCCTCAACCACCTCCACTTCTTCTCCCATGATGGAAACAGGGTTTGATCTGACCCTGTTTCTCCTGAAATCTACAATCATCTCCTTTGTTTTGTTAACATTCAAGATGAGATGATTGTTCCCACACCATGCCACAAAGCGGTCCACCAGCTCTCTGTACTCAGCTTCTTGTCCATCTCTGATACACCCGACAACTGCAGAGTCATCTGAATATTTCTGTAGATGACAGGAGTCTGACTTGTACTGGAAGTCTGAAGTGTACAGAGTGAAAAGGAATGGTGAGAGTACAGTCCCCTGTGGTACTCCTGTGCTGCTGATCACCTGGTTAGACACACAATTCTTCAGTCTGACAAACTGTGGTCTGTTTGTCAGGTAGTCATTAATCCAGGTGATTGTTGAGGCCTCCACCTGAGTCTTCTGGAGTTTCAGACGAAGCAGATCAGGCTGGATTGTGTTAAATGCACTGGAGAAATCAAAGAACATGATCTTCACAGTGCTGCCTGCTTTGTCCAGATGACAGTGGGTTTGTTGAAGCAGGTGTATGATAGCGTCTTCAACTCCAACTCCATGGCGATAAGCAAACTGCAGGGGGTCCTGATATGTGCTGGTTTGCTTACACAGGTGGGTCAACAGGAGTCTCTCCAGGACCTTCATGATGTGGGATGTCAGGGCAACAGGTCTGTAGTCATTGATGTCTGAAGGGTGAGTTTTCTTTGGTACCGGAACCAGACAGGATGTCTTCCACAACAGTGGTACCTTCTCTTGGGTCAAGCTAAGGTTGAAAAGGTGTTGCAGAATCCCACAGAGCTGCTCTGCACAGGCCTTCAGGACTCGGGGGCTGACACCATCTGGACCTGCAGCCTTGTTCCGGTTCAGTCTCTCCAACTGCCTCTTCACCTGACTTCTAGAAACAGAAAAGTTGGAGGGGGAGGCAAAGGGGACAACAGCATCTCCTGATTGGATTGAAGACAAACTATTGGACCAGAATAATCCATGACTGAGGTGGAGGTGGAGATGTTACAGGAAAGCTGTGGGTCAGAGGAGGGTGGGATGTCTCTTTGGCTGGGAACAGGAGGGGAGGATGGTGAGCTTGTTCCTGAACTGAACCTGTTGAAGAATGTGTTCAGCTCATTTGCTCTGTCCAGACTTCCATCCATCCGATCCTCCCTCTGCTTGAGGCCTGTGATCTTCTTCATTCCTGACCACACATCTCTGATGTTGTTCCTCTGCAGTTTACTCTCAAGCTTCTTTCTATACACCTCCTTGCTCTCTCTTATCTTGACTTTGAGCTGCTTCTGTATACTCCTCGGTAACTCCCTGTCTCGCTCCCTAAAGGCTCTTTTTTTCTTGTTCAATAGTTCCTTTAGCTCACTGGTGATCCAGGGTTTGTTATTAGGGAAGCATCTCACTGTTCTGGTGGGGATGGTGTTGTCCACACAGAGGTTTATATAGTCAGTCACACACTCAGTCATTGTATTAATGTCCTCTCCATGTGGCTTACAAAGAGAAATCCAATCGGTTGCATCAAAACAACCCTGTAAGGCTTCTTCAGCTTCCTGTGACCACTTTCTAACAGTCCTTTTTGTGACAGGTAGTCTCTGGACAAGGGGTTTATATGCTGAACAGAGAAAAACAAGGTTGTGATCTGATTTACCCAGGGGAGGTCTTGATTTGGAAATGTATGAATCCTTGACATTTGTGTAAAACAAATCCAATGTCTTGTTTTCTCTGGTAGAGCAGCTGACAAACTGTTGAAAAGTTGAGAGTGTGGCAGAGAGTGAGGCATGATTAAAATCACCAGATATTGCCACAAAAGAATTGGGGTGTTGTGTCTGTATCTTAGCAACAACGGAACTGATGACATCACATGCAGTGTCGGCAACAGCTGAGGGTGGAAGGTAAACAGCCACCAAAACAACACTGGTAAACTCTCTTGGCAAATAATATGGACGAAAACTTACTGCCAATAGTTCAATGTCAGGACTGCAGATACGACTCTTCACAGTAACATGTCCTGGGTGACACCATCTGTTGTTGACAAGCACTGCCAATCCACCCCCTTTCCTTTTCCTGCTACTCTTTAAATCTCGATCTGCTCGTACAGTCAGGAAGCCCGGCAGAGAGACGCTGGAGTCGGGGATATGATCCTGTAGCCATGTCTCAGTAAAACACATAATGCTACATTCCCGATATTCTTGCTGAGTCCTTGTAAAGGCTAGAAGTTCATCCAACTTGTTAGCTAACAATCTTACATTGCCCATGATGACGGATGGCAGAGATGGTTTGAACTTCTTCTTTCTTTCTCTCCTCTTTGCTCCTGCTCTGCATCCTATGGAGCTTTGCATCAAATATACTATTACATATATAGTTATAGTTAGTTATGAGAAAGTTATATTCATGTATTTTTATAGTATATACAAATATAGTATTATATATATGTTTTGTATACGTGTGTGTGTGTGTGTGTGTGTGTGTGTGTGTGTGTGTGTATTGACTTTATATGCTTATTATTTTTCTGTCAGTATCACTTTTTGATCCTCTTTCACTATTCTTTTTTAGCTATTTCTCTCCTTTATCCTTTCTGGAATTCACCAAGATTAAACTGATTGATTTTCTCTCCTTAAACGATGCAATCCCCTCTTCAATTCTCATCCTATCTCTGTCTCCCCAGACATGTCCACGTCGTATAAAGTCAATAATGTAAATGTAATCACAGTTTCTCACCCTCTTCTCTACATTTTGCTGCTTATAATTACTGAACTATAATCTCTGATGTGGTAGTGGTTACAGAGATGGTGATACTATAACCCCCAGGTATCCATGAGTCACTAATGGCTGTCTGGAAAGCACCACACCTTTTCCCCAAACAGACCGCAAGCTGGTTTGTCTTCCACTACATACTTGCTGATATATTCAGGAACTCTTTGTATCTTTACCAAGTGTTTCTGATCGTGTATATAGGACAATGTGTGAATGTGTACTCACAAGGGACACTCAATAGCTGTAACCATGGTTACCAGGTGTACTGTCCTCCCATGGGTCTCCGTTTGATGGCAATGAGAAGAAAAAGGGAAAAAGAGACAGAGGGGATAGAGGAAGGTAGAAGGCAGGTATCATTTGTACCATCTTTCTTGATTAAGTAACATAATGTGCATTGTATGATCGTGTTTGTATTAGTAAACATTCTGCCTATTTCCAGTTGTAATATTGTTAGTATATGGTGCTTAGGATGAACCTGCTATAAATAATAGCTAAACAAGAAGATATTATACACAACCGAACCATTTTGACTCTATTTTCCTACTTCTATGCTTCACTCCCTCATTTCTGCCATGCTCTGCTGGTCTCTCCCCGACTTCCCTGGGGTCAAATCCACCAATCCTGTGGAAGGCCTAGATTTCATCTTAAAGGGAAAGATTAGTATTCTCCAGTCCTTAAGTGTGTTGCCCTTCTGCCAGAGGACAGATTAATCTGCATTCCTATACATCCACTAATGTTATAGGGTAGCCAGTAAGACCAATAAAAAGTCCAGTGATGCTTGTAATCTTCACTGGTGACTATAAAACTTCTCAGAGCAAGCCTTTGGATTGGATTGATCAGGGCTATAAAATGAAACTGCTTTCTTTGGTGTGCATGCTCTGGAGAACATTACAGTGTAAAACATGATATGAATGCAAAGGCACTGATGCAGCAGCTTTACCCTGGAAATCCAGACTGACGCAATGTGTATGCACATAGTGAATACACAGCAAATGCACTGCTACCTTAAGCTCATACACACACAACTAATCAGATATATTTACTGAATCAGTTGGACAAAACACCCAACCAATGGATAACTTATCTGTTAAGGCATTCAGACTCCAATATTGCTCAGTCTTTTAGTGCTCTACTGATGTAAAATGTAAAATTTGACCATTGTAACATGTTATTTCATTAGAGAAGATATTGATTTTGCTGCTGTAAACATTTTCACTACACCACTGCTTCAAATAATCCCCATTATACTTACTCCTATCACAGTCACAAAATTATGCTACCCAGAGTCATTAAAAATATACTGATGAGCTGATTGTATAGATCTATAGATTCAGTCATGACAGAGCTTATAATTGAATGGTAGAAAGCATAATACATGTACTAGCATTTTGCTTTTGGTATTTCTAAAGGATTTAAAAGTTTAAAGGACCCTACCCAATCGGAGCAGTTCTGCCTGCTGATATGATGATTGTCACATTTGAGCATTAAATTTGTCTTCTTCATGATGTATTACAAATAATGCCAAAAATGTTGTTTTCTACAATAACCTGACAATTTTGTAACACTTTTTGCAAATGTCTTGCATCCAGTCCTGCCTATTGGAAGGAAAAGAGCAGCGATTATCCACAAGACTACATGCCAGCACATATAAAACACTGTATTGTTAATTGTAGATTAAGCAGCTTCACCTGGCTTATTTATAGGTGGTATTTTACATCAGGTGCAATAAATCTGCGATTTTGAAATGCGGATAAGTAACAAGGTCTTATCAAGTGGCAACCTGCAAAATGGGGCCAGTGTGGAATTACAATTCCCTTGAATGGCCACTTTAGACTGGCTCCAAAACTTAGAGAGTCCCTTTTTTCCACGATAGACCCTTCATGTGACGATACCAATCTTTACAGGAGGAATAAGAATATAGCTAGAGCCTGGTGAAAAAAAAGGTGCAATTTCTGCTCATTTCTCTGTTGATGACAACTGTTTTGATGATGTTTGAGGTTTTTATGTATTTTTCATAATGTGGCAAATATTCTTCCTTTAACTGCTATTTTTCATTGTGTTTATCTGACTCATGTCTCACTCCTGGAAAAAGCAACTACAAACATCAACACACGGAAAGAAAATCAAGCGCATAGGAGCAGAAATGGGGGATAACAGTGGGTACAGAGAGAATGAAAATCAATCATAAAGGACATGCTCACATGCTGCAAGTGTGTCTGTTCCGAATGTAGCTGTGGTTAATAAGCAGTTAAGTTAAATGATAGATCCTCAGGCAAGATGCGGCTCATTAAAATATTACACATTCACTTTGCTTTCACTGTCTCTCTAATTCAGATAGAATAATGGCTGTCTGTTTTGTTCAACAAGCCCAGTGAGATAAAAGCAGTGAACTTTATACAAGAAGGTACACATCACAGAATACAGCCACTGTCTGCTTGCCTGCCTATCAACCTGAGTGTTTGCCTAGTCTGTGCCTGTCCCTCTATCTGACTCACTGTCTCCACACCTGAGTGAGTTTGCTCCTGCAGACCTGATTAGACATCATCTATGTGATAGGCCTTCTCTCTACTGGAGAGTTTTCAGAGAAACGTTCCGCCCTTGCTTTGTCTATCTGCACCTCCAACAACACCTTCACTGGCTAGTGTTGACGTCTTCAAAGAATCACTCGGCCCCATCCATCCTTTTATCCACCTCTAATCACCCACAGTGCTTCGATACATTCAAGCTTATGTCTTGTTTTTTTTTCTATTATTATTGTTCTCTTCAAAGGATTATTGTTCTCTTCACTGGAGATATGATTACCTTTGGGGAGTGTGACCTTGGAAATGCACTGAAAGCACCAACTGCTGTTATCATTTATTTGAAACACAAGCTGGATATTAAATTTAGTGCGCGTTGTAATTGCATATTAAATTTAAGACCAATTGTGAAAATGATCAGATGTCAACAAGGAAAACTCACCAGCTTTTTTCCCCACAGTCATTTAGCCACTTCACAAGTTAATTTATGAATCCCAGTCTTTTGGAGATTAGCCAGGTAGTTCAATGCTTTAGGAAGTTATGTAGATAATTTTCTTCATAATAATAATAGCACTATAATTGTAATATGTTATATGCCATATCAGATTATAAAACCTATGGGAAAAGACCTTTCTGTCTCAATCGGATCATCTTCTGTTGGTGAAATGGTATTAAAAAAAAGAATATATTTTTATTAAAAGTGTAGTTTTATGTTGACATTAGTCACCAAATATTGTTTGATTATCCATTCCTATGAACCAGTCTTATGAATCCTTGAATTAATAATTTGTCATTTCACTCAAAGATAATGGGATGTTTCCATTCAAATCAGTCTGTTGACTTCTATACAGATTGTAATTGCTCAGTTATTACTTTGTCCGTTCATTTTACTTGGGTATTTTTGCACCGCAGAGCTTTCAATTTGATTTTTTTCATGCTCATCTAAGCCTAACAGGTCATAATTTTCATTTGGAACATTTAGTTCAGATAGATCCCGGACAATTTCATGTATCACCACTGTAAGATTGACTTTCTTGACTGAAAAAATCTTATCAGATATCATAAGAGTGACCTTAAAATGTGGGACTGTGGGATTAAATCGTTTGTGTAAATTTATGATTTGAATTCTTACCTTTGATGGTAAATATATTTAACAGAATATGTGCAATGTACAATCCTGTTAAAATGAAAGTGAAATGTCTTTTATTATCTTTTTATGCGTCAAGACATAATAAAATGTCATTTGTAGTTTTTCGAATTTGGTAAATAAAACCAAGCATCGACACATGAGATATCACACAATGCCATTATTTACTTCACAGCAGAAGTTCCGTATGTTGTTCAGTCTCTCACATGGTTGTGGAGGAATTTTGCTTCACTTTTCTTTACAACATTGCTTCGGTTCATTAATATTTGAGGCATTTGTTTGTAAACAGTTCTCTTAGCGTCCTTACTTTTAGTCTTCTCATCATCTTCATTTGCTGACAACATCATCATGGTTAAACTAATTTAAGTACTGCTGAAGGTACGCTCCCCCATCCTCATCAGGTCCCACAGGATCATAATCCCAACGTAGTCTTATGGGGGTGCCTCGTGAAGCAACAGGATAAACAAATGCGCAGCAATGTGTATCTGAAAGTACTGCATCACTCTCTCTCCTAATGTGCACCTTGACTTATGTATCTTCATCATAACCATTAGTTAGCTACGAGAGAGACGACCGTAAATCTCAGATTTTAACTGACACTCTGGTTATTGGCCGAAATGTTTTTTTTTTCTTTTTTTCTAGCTTTGGTTTTGCCAGAGAGGATACTTTTATTTTTGATCTTTTCTGAATAAAGGAGACCCTACAGTGAGAAATAGCTGATTTTTGTGTGCATATGTTGTCATCACAGTGAGTTCACTGAACAAGCAGACCAGTTTCTTAATGTTCTATTTTATCAATAAAAAGTGCAATAAAAAGTGTAAAGTACATTCAAATGCTGCAAGCAGGATATGAGAGCTCATGCATTTATTGCCAAGCTGAGCATATTGAGTATGTGAAATAGGTATATGCACATAGAGTGTGTCAAACTGTTTATTTACTTTGAGGTTTACAGTGAATAGGCTAATTTCCATCACTCTGTGCTTCTTTGTTTTTCTGTCATTGAATAATTTGATTCTGATAAGTACTTGTTGAAGGTATAATCTGCAGCAACCTTTCACCGTGCTCTTTCTGCTGTGTGTGTATGGTGTGAAAATGCATGTTTGTGCATTTCCTCCCCGGGAAACTGAGGCTGAAGTAATGAAATGCTCATTACTGATTCAGCTTGAAATGCTTGGGATCCATTTACACGCCTACACATACACACACACACACTAGCTATCCAGACACTTTTCAAGGTCACCTTGCATCATTTGTTTGTGTGTGTGCATATGATTGTGTGTACATGCATGAATATCTTGGGGAAGCTGGGGTTTAAAATGACAGTTCTCTATAGTACAGGCATTTGTTATTAGATGCAATCATTAATGCAACCCATCTTCCACACTTGGTTGCACATACACTACATAAACTGTCATGATTCTAAGGTTTTAGATAACAGAACATATCACAAATCATCTGATCCTCACCAGATGAACAACAACACATGACTTTTTACACTGTCGTTATCAATTTTACAGAACAAAGCAAAAATGCAGAGGCATTGTGTTAAAAAAAAGTACAATCTTACTTGTTTCATTGGAATTTATAGGATAAGTAACAGCTGGCTGCAACTAATCAAATTCACTTCCATTACTGATCATCAGCAAGTGTGAGTACCTTTATAAAAACAGATGTTTTGGTAATTATGTGGTCTGGAGGGAAGACATCATCAGTGATATTAGAGAATCAATCTCAGAAGGGTTATAGGGACATTTCCAAACAATTTGGAGTCCATCATTCTACAGTACGTGTGGACATCCTAACAACATTACCCCTAAATTCAAACTATGCAAAATGGAAATGTTTGGCTAAAAAGCAAAACACCACGTTTGGAGACAACCAAGCACCGTATATCAGCACAAACGCCTCATACCAACTGTCAAGCACGGTGATGGAGGAATGATGATTTGGGCTTGTAATGCAGCTAGAGAACCTGGACACCTTGCAGTCGTCGAGCTGACCATAAACTTCTCTGTCTGGCCGGAAAGGAGTCATGTAACAGGACAATGATCTCAATCCCCACAGCAAATCTACAACAGAATGACTGAAAAAGAAAAGATGTCGCAATGGTCCAGACAAAATCCATATTGAAATACTGTCGAAGGAGCTTAAATGAGCTGTGCATAAATTAATGACATGAATTTAATGTCCACAGATTTTACTGATGCAACGTTGTAAAGTAGTTTGAACCAAAATGGATCCATAATGATGTTAGAGACTGAAAACATTATACTGAAAATAATTACCACAAGTTATTGCAGCTAATGATGGTACTAGAAAATACTGAGTCATAGAGTGTTATTAGTTTTTCAAACACTACTGCTACATTGTGGTTTGGTTTAGTTTGAAGAAATGATGACTCCTTGTAATGTCATGTGATATTAATCTAAGGCCGTATTTACCTAACTTTAGGACCTGGTGAAGACAAGACAATTTTTATTACGTCCTGAGACATTAAACCTTGTCATTTAAAGAGGGTGTGCATTCTTTTTCACCTAACTACATATGTTCACCTTTGCTCTCAGTTTATCTTTAAACTTTCGCTCATCAGATCCTGCCTTCCAGACACTCTCCCCACTCACACAAACACGCACACGCAGTTGATCAGTTTTGCTTTACACACAAGTCAGGATGATCAAAGCATAACTAACGTGTTTCTGTGACACTCACTGTCTACAGACAAATATTCAGCACATACACAGCACTATCTGCAGTTATTAGAAAGAAGCCGTGTTGTCAGTGGGGTTTTGTTTCAGATATGTGGCTGCAGGAATGGGTGAGAGATAATCGAACACAGTTATGCTGATGTTAGGGTATTGACTTGTCATGGATGGATGCTTACAGATCAGACAGGAATGCTAAAATCAGAACATAAGAAAGGAGTGAAAAACCACAAAGGCAAATTATGTTTTTGGTTGAATTTTGAGTCAAAAGATTTTTGTCTCCACCTTGAAAAGATAATGGTTGCGTGCGTGTTGATGTAGAGGATGTGTTGATATAACCCTTATTTCTTTCACTTTTGCTTCCAAAGAGTCAGACTTTCTTTGATATTTTAAACTTTAAACTTTCTGAAGGTCTTTGAAAGTTTTTGGGGGATATTGGCTGCTGTTTTACTTAAATTCAGTTCAGTCTTTGTACCTGACCATTTTCAGAGGGCTGTGCTGTTTTTGTTTGTTAAGCCACTTAACACTGACCTATGTATCTTTCACTCAAGGGATGGACAATTTAGCAATCTGTCCACAGACTGTTCACCATGGTCCTCTGCTAGTAGTAGTAGAGTTTTCATTCCTCTCAATACTGCTGTTGTGAATTTGTTTTCATTCTTTGATGCTTTTCAAATTATCAAAAAGAAACTCGGAAATATTGTTTAAGTAAATGGAGTGTCTAGACTGACACATACCCTTTGGAAATGCAATAAAAATTCCCTTATAAACATACAAACTGAATTAGGTCAGAGTTAGGGGAAAAAAAAAAATCCCTTTTTGTTTGTTCATCTTTTATCCTTCAAACTAAATCTGTATACTATTTGAATATGCCTGGATGTGGGATGACAGTCTGAATAAGGTCAGTGTGTTTGTTTGTATGTAGTTGTAGCACTTATTTTTGGGACATAAATCTGTTGTGGGTACACAAATCTGTTTTTTTATCATGATCTTTTTAGGGACATAAATGCAAAGCAAATCCTCATCGCATCAATGTGTGCGTGTGTCTGTGTGTGTATGGGACACTTACTTTCAACCTGGATGACACTTTTCTGTGCGTATTCCGTTTTCATCCTATTATTTGTAAAAGTAGTTAAAATACAAGTGTGTGGTGATATAGACACATTTATCAGTTTGACTGAGAGGGGATGATGAATAACTGTGCTGATGTTTTCAATATCCTTCCTCGTCAGTCCTCCCAGAACATGGTGACCATTTGTTTCAGTGTCAGCTCTGCACCAGAGGGGCCGCATGAAAGGAGCCTGTTTGAGTTTATGTGCTGGACGGCACGAACAAGGCTGAAACCTTTCTGTGATATCCCTGACCTGGATGCTGCTGTCTTCATTGCAATTCATTGACAGGGTCCTTCAAATGTCACTCCTGAATTCTTATTATCGCACACACACTTACACACACCCTCATGCGTAACTCATTGCAGTAAAGGTTAAAGTACCCATATGAATGAATCCAATGACATTGTACATCACTCACCCCTAGTGTGCGTGTGTGTGTAAGTGTGCCCATATTCCTAGCCAATCTACCATATGAGACATGCTGGGCGATTGTTGCTAAGAGACAAAATTGCATGTAGTAGGAGCTTTGTCACACATCTCACATGACAAACACATATATACCAGAGCAAAGCTAAAGGACCAACAACTCCCATGGTTCTACATATTTCAGTCGAGTGGAGCAAAACACTGTAACATGTAGATGTGCTTTTGCGAAGCACCGATGCAGAGAGCCCACAGAAATATGTTCAGATCTTAACATGGTAGTGAAGTATAAGTGCCCCAGGGATTCGTTCTACTGTTTTCATGCATGTAATATGGACTATATACAGGAGAAAAAGGCTTTTACTTGGAAAAAAGAAATAGATTATTTGTATTTCCATCCCTGTTTGTCTTAAGATGTAAAAGTAATACACACAACAGGCTTCCATTTGCTTGTGCACAGTCAGGGGAAATTTTAAACTTAATGCCTCATGCAATGATATCTATTCAAATGGATCAAATTGGTTCTCCCCATTTTTCTTCTTCACAAGCACAGCGTTAGAGTATAAAAAAATAATATGACTTTATCTGCTTTCTCTTGTTTTACTGAAGAATAGAAAATAATGATACCATCCAGGTCTGTTCCCTAAAAGGGATTGAGCCAGATGTGACTCAAGGTTTTCAGTTCTGATTGGAACAGATGGACACAAGCAGACCACACATGCATACACACACACAGACATGTACACAAACACACATTTGCAAAGCAATGAACCCAGTGTCACCATAATTCTCCATGCAGCTATTTGTCAAGTGAGCACACAATAAAGGACAGATGCCTAATTGGTAAACATTCTGCTCCGAGTAAATCATTTAAATCATCAGCTCACAGTCAAAAACAAAAACACATCATGCATCTGGTGTACTGATTTTCTTTATGCAGGAGAGTGTCAGTGCCTGTGTTTTCAATTTTTCATGCTTCGTCTGTGCATATTTATATAATTAAAAGTGTTTTCCTGCTTGCTCTCTGTCTGAGATATTATGAGATATAATATCCATGTAAGTGAGTGAACATCTACAAACTCGCCTCATTCCTCAGCAACTGAAATGATCTATTGTACTGCAGAACAATGTGTATTGTAATAGACAGAATCGGGTTTCTGCCCAACAGGTGTGTGCACGCCTGTGTGTATGTGTTTCTGCCAGTGCATAAGCACACTGTGTGAGTGTTTTGCTGATAGCCCAAGTAGTTTGAGAATGTCTTTGGCTTATGTGTGTGTGTGTGTGTGTGTGTGTGTGTGTGTGTGTGTGTGTGTGTGTGTGTGTGTGTGTGTGTGTGTGTGTGCGTGCGTGTGTGTGCGTGAGTGTGGGTGAGTGTTTTCTGCCAGCAGCAACTCCCCCTGTCCTAATCCACTCACTTACCTGAGTTTTTTCCCAGGAGGGACAAGAACTCCTGCCGATACACACACATACATATGAAAGAAAGGAGCAGCTGGCTCATTCCAGCTGCATACCGGTTAAATGAAGCAACATTTCGCACATCTGTGCGTGCTTGTGTTTATGTGTGCAAGGTAATAGTCTGTACTCTGCAACGCTTTGGGTGGGTGGGTGGGGTGAAACCCATAAATCTTTCAGGTCTAAACAGCAACAAAACAGTCATAAATATTGTAGGATTTTTTATTTTTTTTTTGCAATAATGAGACTAAAAATAGAAATGAAGATCTTTACCCCAGGAATTAACGGAATGTTTGTTACACCCAGTGTTATTGTTAGCAAACACAAATTCCCGGAAATGTTTTGGTTAATTTTTCTGCTCTTTCCACATTTTATTCTTTTAAAGAAAAAGAAAAAAGAAACTCAATTGGCTCAACCTTTATTTTACTGTATTCTGGCCAATTTTGGGTTGCAACATTTAAGCAGTGGGAGTGTAGACACCAGCTAATGACAGAACACAGGTTTGAAGACAAACAAAACCAACAATCACTTTAAAACACTGAATCACACACGCAGACATACATGGCCAGAAAGATGTGCTCAGAAAGTAAACTTGTGTCAAAGCAGCACCTTCCTACTTGGTTTATTGGGAATATGGATGTTTATTTGTGATTTAAAATGTAACCAGTATGAAAGAAATATATGAAAAAAAGGTCAGTACTTTGTTTTGTGACTTACCTGCAGTCTCTCTCCCTTCCTCATATTAGTCAATCTGCATTAGTCAGTCTGGTAAAGGGGAACTTTGTTTTGACTTGTAAAAAATCTGAGTAAACATCACGAGATGTTTGCTTTCCTAGTCCGAAACTCAGGTAAAGTTTCCACCAAATAGCAGTTCACACATTAAACTTTAAGACTAGGTGCTTCTGACTAATTTTGAAGTATACTGACTTTTGTTATCAACATTCCTGGGCCTGAAACTACCCTAGAGCACCCGAGGGTTGAGATACTGCAGTTCATGACTTTTGTTCCTGGCTCTGCACACCGTTTTGCTGTGTGAGCTTTTGATGGCAACGCTGTGGCCTATTCAAAAATGACAACAAATTAATGTGTATGGATATACATTTGCAAGGCTCAAGCGGAGATTTGTTTTAATGACAGTTGAGTTACATCTTGCAACTCTAGGGAGAGCCAAAGAGTACAATAATTAGTCAAATTCGCTCGTTACTTTCAGTGATTTTGAATTTTAACATCAAAATTCCAAGGCACAGCAAATGCAGTATGACTGCAGCTAAGTGGTAGGAGGGCACAAATTGAAGAGCTTCATCTACAAATTGAAACTGCCAGCAGGTGTACTTTTTAGTCGCAAATAGCGGTGCTGGGCTAAGATCATGTACTTATCTTATTTGCTGTTATCATATTTTTGTATCAATTCAGGTGATGAGACATCCAGTGGCCGCGGTCCTAAAATAAAGGACATGGATTCTCGTCATCACCGTCCAGTCCCTCCTTATCAACACTCACCTCCACAGGTAGGTAGAAATGTATAAAAATAGTCTAAATAATAACTTTTGTTGA
Organism: Odontesthes bonariensis; assembly: GCF_027942865.1. Taxonomy (NCBI): domain Eukaryota; kingdom Metazoa; phylum Chordata; class Actinopteri; order Atheriniformes; family Atherinopsidae; genus Odontesthes; species Odontesthes bonariensis. The sequence continues at coordinate 29,179,747 of NC_134520.1, read as the reverse complement.
CATGTGATTAATGATATCATTGCCTTTGTCAATTTGTTAAAGTGAGTATACTGGTTAATTAGTAGCACCATAAAACAATTCTTCATAAGTCTACATTACAGTCCCACCAGCAGCGTTAGCTGAGTTTGGGTTGAAACTTTTTGAATGTCACGTCCATGACTAACATGTCACCTGTTACTTAACAATATAACAGTTGCATGCAGTGTCTGTTAATGGAACTGCAGTGCAGAAAGTGACATGTAAATGTAATTTTGCAGTAAGTTTGCGACTTTTACAGAGAAGGGACTAGTGTCCTCTCTTACACACAGTCAGCACATTCAGATGTTGATGTGTTAAAGCGCATTTTTGAGAGATGATGTAAGTAAGCATCAAAAGTTACCTCCAGGAAGTCAGTCATCAGAAATCAGTGAAAACAATAGCTCCATATGTAAGGGTTATGTCTTTCAGTGTGTTAATAGCTTGAAGCCTGTATGTGATCGAGTATGTACAAGCCAGCAAATGAACTTAAAAGAAATTTACTCATGTAAGTACAGAGAGATATTTGGAAAGGTTGGCCTTTGATAAGCTTTCATGCAGCCTTAGTAACAGATATGTGGCTGTGCATCAGTGCAAAACTTTATATTAAATAAGTTTTAGTGATCACCTCACTCTTTATTTTCTACCTTTTGTCGTGTATAGCACCACTATTTGTGTCACCTAAACGTAATACCCTTAAGTATACCTCAAAAAATGTTGTCTTTACTTCAAAAATAAAAAAAAAAACACTGCAAGAAACCTAATATTAGATACGCATTTTTATATACCTAGTTGTGTATACAACTATTAGCAGAACAAGTACGGTGAGTATAATAGTATCATTTTTTATTTTTCTGTATTTTATATCCTCTGACAGGTGGCTGTTCACGGCTCAGCCCACATGATGACTATTGAACCTCTGACCTTGCTAACTCTACTACTCCTACTGCTGTCTCCGTGGGAACCACGCTGACTATGAAGAGACAGATCTGCAGATGGACAGAGATGTAAAAGGTTGAAAGACAGCCATGTGCTGTTCATTATGTGGGGAAGTTGAGTACTTGGAGTTTCAGTAAGCGCAGCTCAACTGCTCTCTTTGGTTTTACTTTGGGTGACCTACCTGATGGGACAAGCTGCTAATTTATTACAGCTGCCAGTGCACAGTATGCATTTTTCTATTACCTGTACTGACCTCTGCATATGTTCATTTGTATTTAACTTTGATAGATAGACTGCACTACTGACTTTTATGAAGAGCTTTGTAAATACAAATATATATAAATTATATATTTATATGAAGTATTTCGGTAGATAACAATGGCTTGATGTGTATATATAGATTAATATAGAAAAAAAAACTTGGACATTAATGGATATTTGTATTGACCTTTACTTGAAAGCTAGACCTTTAAGTAAACACACCAGTACAGTAAAGGCACATGTGAAATAAACAGGATGTTAAGGAGGCGATGAGGCACACTCTTAAAAAAACAGCTAGTTATCTGATACTTCTACTACTTGTAAGTCTGTGCACATTTGTCTCACATTGCAAGCGCTACCTCCACAGGAATGTATCAATGTTGTAATAATTTCAGATATGGAGGAAAAACATTTCACAAATGTATTGGGCAGCATTAAGTCCAGGATGCAGCAACAGAGCCCCCACAAAATAGAGTTGGGCGAACTTGTTTTGTTGAGTGTGTAGGTTGCTTATTGAAAAATTGTTGTTTCCATAGCAAAGGGCCGTATTCCTGCAGTCTGCATCCAGTGAGTCAGATTTGGGCAGACTGTAGCCCATTGACCTTCTTTACCCACTCAAACAGGCTCTTTAGTTCATGCAAGCACTGTAGTTTATATCTCTTCGGCAAGTATGATGACAGTTTCAGAGACTGTTTAACTGTCACGTAAAAACTGAATTAATCCAGAAGTGTCTCTATAATCGCCAAGTTTTCTTCCAGGAAACTGTGTCCTTGGGTCATTTGTCTTTTCTTGTTCTGCAATAAATTATATAGCCTTGGTAATTGTATGCAAAAACACTACTTCTCCTTCTCATGTAGACAAAGTTAAAGAAGCATTGCCAAGAAGGGGATAGCGATGTTTCGCTCAGCAGCCAAAACAAGAAAAGATGAAGCACCTAAATAAGATTCTGACTTAATGAATACATTTACAGTCAACTCATTTTTATATGCAAAGGCTGAAATGTCATGTGCATTCAAAGGCTGTCTAGTTCCAAATGTGAATGTCTCATAAAATTAGATATGATAAAAGACAACAAATTATTGTATTGGTATTTTTCTATCCCCATGTCTGATTTGTGTCTTTAGGATGTCTCCAGTGAAGTCAAGAGAATGAGAGAAAGATTATGGCACAGCTGATCCAAAAATGGGATTTAAAAGTAATTCACATTAATTAAGATGATCAAATCCTTCTGACTCTTTAATGAGCCTCAACTCCCCCAAACTGCACACAGCAGCAGCACAAAACCGGAATTAAATGCATTCAGAAGCGTGCAAAAGACCAAGTGAAGGGATCCATGTCTATCTCTGTCGATGGTTGATTGGCTTACTGCTGATATGGATCACATCGTCCTACATATTTTAACTTTCTCAGATATATGCAAGATTTGTTTTCAAGTGGTTTCATAATATACATTTTATGTTACACTTAATTTTGTTTTCCATTATGTGCTGTAATATTTTTACACATATATCTACTTCAACTGACATAGTTTATTTATCTGAGAATCTGACTGACAGATGAGACAACTTTAGAAGTAACATTAAGAGCATAAGTGCATGAATTATACAGGCAAGGAATCCAAACATTATCATTATTTTTTAATGTTATTCCTAAATTAGATACAATTTTGAATTGAAGCCAACTCTTACATTGTTCACAACTCAAACTGGGTGACTTGGATATAAACAAAGTTGCAGTATCGATCATACAGAGACCCTAAACTGGATGGGTTGATTTAGAAATCATGCTGGTTCACAGTTTATTGTTCTTTCTCCGTCTGCAGTAAGACCAGGGTTGGCTACTATTGTGTTTTGGAATATACAGAGCATTTACAGCTCTCAAAAGAAGATGTCTTGTGATAATATAACTAACAATTTGGTAATACAATTTTAACCGGCTACAAAGTTGAGAAATCTTTGTAGTGACAGAAGTGTGAAACCTTTCACAGTGTATCTGCACATACGTTTGAGCAATACATCCTGTTCCTCGTCCGCTGTGCAGCCCCAATTGTCATCAGTGTGTGTGTTAAAATGTGTTTGTGTGCCAGGAGTAAGCTTTGCTGTGTCATTGTTAACTCCAATCATTAAGCAGCTTCATCCAAGTTTTAACAGCTCTACTAGTTTAGTAATACTAGTTTTATTGTTATGTAGCATTGTGCAGGGCATCAGGATGCAATAAACAACCTGTTAGCTACAACTGTGGTTTCTCTATCCACACTCCATGAAACACAAGTAAATAAGCCAATAACTCTTAATTCAATGTGTCCTGCTCCTCGGTTGTATCATCAATCATCAGTTCAATGTCCCCAATAATAAAGTCTTTTGAAATACATAGTGTAGTTCTGTCTTATATATAAAGCACGGAAGTCTGAGTAGAAGATGGACAACACATGGCACATGGCAACATATACACCCTCAAATCAGACCTCCAGGATTAACAATTATTGATGATAATTGGAAAAGCCTTCAATGAAAGCCTTCATGTTATCGTTGAAAAAGAACCCACTGCAGTCCTATGTGCATGACCTCTTTTGTACATATTTTACAACAGGTTTTGGGTTTTCCCCACTGCAGAAGCTTTGATTTGACACAGATTGAGACCACAGGTTTAATGAGTCATTGACACCAAAGTTCCTTTCATTGCACCAGTAAACCCTCTTGTTTCCATTCAAGTCACTTTAAAGTTATTGAAAACCTCTCACCAACTTCACATTCACAAGTTTTCCTTGTTGCACAATTTTCCCGAGTGGAAATGCCTTTTGCATCACTTTGTAGACATTGATCAGAAAATGTAGGATCACGTTTGGTATCTTTTGCATCCCTTCAATCTCCTCTTGAATAGACAATACAGTACTGTAGGTTTGAATAAGGTTTGGCTGCAGCAGCCTACTTTCAAGCTTCTGCTTCAGAGGCCTAAAAAATCTATTTTGACCTCTGCTTGTATCAGGTCATTGTCATACCACACAAAAAAAGCTGCTTATTATAAAAACAAAGACATGACCTGTTTGTTTTTATTTCCTTAGCAGTGGATTTAAGGGTTGGTGCATCCACCACATCAGTGTTCTTAAAACATGTTTAAACATGCACGCGACTGAAGCCATCAGGAATTTATGAATATATTATGTGGGAACATGGTTGCAGGTCTTTGGCCCTGTGAGAGATTACTGTGATTGGATTGGCATGGTCATGGATTTGGCATAGACTGCTGTGCTGGCACAGGAAGCTGCCAGGGGATGATATGAAATAAAGACATGATTGAATGCAAATTGCCAATGAGAAAAAGGCACAGAGAGAGGGAGAGAAAGCTTGAAGGAAGAAGACAGAGGATTCCTCATCTTGATGTTTCTACATCTGAGTGCCGCATATATTCTAAATCAGCCACATATTGTTGTTTAATTGTGTATTTTAATTCTATATTTTAGTATTTTTTTATTGTTGATCTTTGTTGAACCTTTGAGTGCTGCTTTCATTACTTACATAATGCTTTTCAGACAACAAGAGCTAAAGGGTCAGTAAAACCTGCTCATCTCCGAACGTAAGAACACAGGGACAGAAAAGCAGGAGCAAAATGGGGTTAACTAGTGGTGAAAATAAAACAATACGAGCATGAACCAGGGCAAAAACAGGCTGTGAGACGGGACATTTACAGGATCTTCTTTCAAAAGGCTTATGAAGTTTCTCGGCTGAATAATATCCTTCCTCTGTGCCAGCGCTAATGAAATTAGAGCTCCAATTATTTTGAACCTATCTCAGGGTTATGAATGAGGTCTGTGCTATTTAAATCATATGTATCATCATCAGTGTTTGCAGCCTTTAAGGCACACATCAGATTACTTACGATGGTTAAGTTGCAAAGCTCAAAACAATTTCATTGTAGTCTTAAGTTAAAAATAATTAGTTAAAATTAGACTAGAGGCTGAAGTTATTAAGAAACTCATACACACAAACAGCTAAATGTTATCTATAATTACACATGTAATCACAACTGTTCTTCTCTGTCCTGAATAGATACTTCAGATTGTTAGGAAACCAGTGAGATCCTTCAACATCTGATCCATGTGAATGTGAACAGTCTTTTGTTTCTGAATGCTTGTAGGTGCATAAAACAGGCTTGCATATCAGTTACTGTCAGATAAGCGTTAAGGGTGTGACATTATAGTCTAAATTTGGTATGTGTGTTTCGGACTCATTTAATCCTGAAAGCTGATCGTGTTCATAGTGGTTGGCAGTCTCCTTATCCAACGTCAGTGCTGTACTGCCGAAGCAATCTAGGATTGAGTGTGTTGCTCAAGGCTGTTTAAACTTCATTTTCTGTGTGAAAAAGCGAGCACAGAATCAACATCTCCATTTTTCAGCCCTCCTAGTATTAATCAAAACTGCTGTTTTATTTATACACCAACAAGACTGAGGACTTAATACCATGCTTGAAGATATGTCTGAAGGTATTTAAGGTTTGAGGTCAATAAAGTACTGTACATTTTGGGGATACCAAAAATTGTGACAGTTTTTCTCACAGAAGATGGATCATGCCACTTCTCATTAGAACTAAGGCAAAATGATCTGAATCACACAATCCTGCAAGTGAGCAAAGGTAACTTCAACCAAAAAGATATATACATATATATATATATATATATATATATATATATATATATATATATATATATGTATTTATGTATATATGTATATATGTATATCTATATATACATTATGTACATTGTTTAAAAAAAAACAAAAAAAATACAACCTTACGATGGGACATGTCACAGCTCCTCTGGATGAAGAAGTCCCAGAAGCACTAAGAGATGTCAGTCTGAGCAACATGACCATGTCGGAGCTATCCCCTGATAAATGGATGTATGAAAAACAGCAGGACTAGTTATTTTACTGACACAAACAAATTGTGAATGAGATCAATTCAAATGTGGTGGTGGTTGGGAGAGCAGGAATTGTAGAACTGGCATCCCTTATTGTGATGGTTGTGTTGTAGAAATAATGTGTTTGTCCCAATTGTTATGTCTTATATCAGTGGTTCCCAAACTTTTTGTGCCCAAGGCACACCAAAGGACAAGTGAAAGTCTCAACGCCCACCTATTGTGCAAAATAGCCCTTATAACACTTGTTATCACTCATATCATGTAACAAGCAACAGGAGGGAAATAAGAGATTATATTATATAATCTCTTATTTCCCTCCTGTTGCTTGTAGGGGTCGTCCTTCACAGGACGTGATTACAGCTTGTATTTAAAGTGGTAAACAAATAATCATTTTTAATCATTTTTAATGGATGACAACAAAATCGGTGAGAATAGGAGAGCATCATTTGAAACTCCTGTGGGCTCATTTTTGTTGTTGTTTGTTGTTGGCTACTTTGATTTATTTCCATTTAATATTTACTGTCACATTTAATTTCTGATTAGCTTTGGAAACTAAATTCACCTAATTCGGGTCGGAAAACTAAATCAAATTAAATTAAACTTAGAGCCTTTGTTACTGTTTACAGCACGTTACAACGCTCATGTTTACACCACAGATCTCACATGCACTCATTGCCACAGAAGATAATATTAATGTTAATGTTAATGTTTAATGTTTGAATAATATTATCATATTTTGATGAAGCCACACATCGTTTTGTTGTTGCATGCAGAGTTAATAGCTCTGCAGAATTATTCATCAATGAAGATTCGTTTGGACATGTTTAAATCTGGACCAAAGTGAGAGGTGAACATGCGATTGCAGTGCCTTTAATTATTACTTTAACATGTCCACAAAATCTGTATCTCCTCCTGAATGTGTTCTCCTGCATTTAAAGTGACTTCCATGGCCTTCTGACCTTTGATGCTAACCCCACAGGAGTTTTCAGGTTTCAACAGGTTCACATTTGACTGGGACCCGTTATCGTTTTTGGCAACGGCTGAGAGATATTATCTTGAATGACAAATGACTTGGATTGAGAGTGGCAGGTAAGCTATTCCATTTTCACCATCTGTATAATTCACTCAATATTTGTGATTATGCAAGTACATTTATCAGCTGTCAGTCTGTATTCTTCATTGCAGATTTCTTCTCATAGCCTCAGCCCTGTAACTGCAGAAGCCATCAAGACACATTGACAGGAGTCAAGAGTACTAATGGTTTAAAGTCTCCTAAAAAGAAAAGATCTGTTGCTCTGACTTACTGACTTAGAAGGAAATAGAGCAAAGCAGAAAATACTTCATTGCACCACAGACTTACAGGTTGCTGTACACAGGTCGTTGCAGGTTAAGCTGCTTGGTCTTTCATTATTTTACCGCCTGACATTTTCACACTTCAATGCATCACTGGCATGCACTTAAAAGTACAGAAGCATAATGATCTATCTGTGCGATACCAATAAGTCTGTGTTTGTGACTGTGAAGAGAAGGGTGCTAATCTTAAAGTTAAAATGGATTGAAGAATAGGGAATATTTAAGTATTAAGTCTTTTCTGAGTGGGCTTAGCTGAGGGCAGATAAAAGAGGGCTGAGAGTTAAGGTGATAAGCTGAGACTTCAATAAGATGATGAAATTGGTTCAATCTTTTGGCTAATTCAAGTGTGTGTGTGCCTGACCTTTCTGCGCTATCCTCACATCATGCCTGAGGAAAACTCAAGTTAAAGATACAAAGCTCAATAGAGACTGAGTTTCGAGGGAGTTTTCCAGCAAAGTTTTATTTGTTTTAGTTAAGTAACCTGGGAATGAAATGTGCAAACAAAGTGGTTTTCGACAGTGTCTGATAACATTTTGACATAACTGCCATGGTGGCCATACCCGACACAGAAATCCTGCTGGTGTGATGTGCCAAGCAGAAAGTCAAGATGATACTTGTGCTTGTCCACAGACTATATCAACATTGTTTCAGTGAATAAGCAATGTAGTGTGAGTACAAACCAGTTTCTAGTGTTGGAGTTTTGATCTGACATGCAATAGCTTGATGGGCCATAAGTATATTTTTATTTTTTCATAACATTCTCATCTGAAAACTGGCTGCATCAGCAGATTTATAAAACAGAAAGGTGCTGCTCTATTACTACACATGTGGGCGGCTGTGCATGTTCGTTAATTTCTCTTAACTGTTAAAGAGCAACTTTTTTGTCCTCAGGGCTCAGATGGCATCTCCTTCAACACACTGATCCTGACAGCATTTATACTGCCAAGATAATAAATTCCTGGCTGGATTCAAACTGTGTGTGGGGAGTAGAGCATGTTTGTCTGTGTGTTGGATTGTTTTTTCTCAAACAATTTTACTTTGAATCAGGGTGCCTGTACAGGTTAAAATTTGTTCTAAACCAGCTGATGAAGTGATGAATATCCCTGACTATAGGAAAAGTTTCCACATTTAACTTACATTGAAGATGGTATAAATATAGTTATAGTTAACGCTCATTTCTCCATAAAACCTTGTGTTTTAACATAGTAGTGATATATACATGGCTCACATTTGACACTTTATAGACTCATTTTCTTGGTGGAGTTCAAACTTGTGATACATGTGGTCATACCAGGTTGGTCATTCCAGGCATACCATGAGTTGATGGTGGTCAGCCAAGTGTATCACGAGGCTTACTGAGACACTTTTACTAATATAAAATGTCAGACAGTCTTCTGTAATTGAAAAAGGCCTTCATACAAGTTACAGGGGATTTTAGGCTTTGTGATCAGACACTTTTTCCAGTGCTTTGAAATGTGAACTCTACATCTACTGTACAGTGGTATGCATTGTTCTTTGTGCTGTGCTTCATACAGATATTGAAAATGAAGAAACATTTACCTGAAAATGATTTACCACCAAAGGTCTCAAATGAGAACTGAACCAGGGATGTTGATGTTGTGTGGAGTTCTAGGGCACCCATGCATGATTGTTGGGCATCTTATCCTAGAATCATATAGCCGGAAACAACAGCTTTGATATTTCCCATTACATTTTCAAAACTCACTGCTGTGATTAGCTCCCATTCAGCAAAAAGAGAATTAGTGAGGTTGGCTGATATTCAAAGTGTAGGACGGGGGTTGAGGTTGGTGCTGAAATCGGATAATATTTTCATGGATCTGCTTTTGTGCACCTTTGCTTTGTCACATTGGAAACGCTCTCCAGTGAATTGTTGGCTCAAAGCTGGAATCACACCACAGTCACACCACATGCATTTCTGTAATATTTAAACAGTCCCAGTTGAGGGCATCAATATAAACATCTTGAACACAGTATTTCATTTTAAATGAAAGATTAAAGCCTGGGGTGATGAAACTTGCTGTGAACTAATCTACTGCTGGGACATTTGAGGGGATTTAATTATTGCACATATTGCTCCACAGAATAGAAACTAAAGTTCTTTAATCTCTTATTGTCTGATATGGTACATTATGTTATTAATTAACATGACTAACCCTGAGTCTAACCTGTGTGGCATTAACGTCACTCCCACACATTTCAGCTTTGCTCTCTTCTGCCACATCCAATTTGTAAGTAAAGAGGACTATTTTAAACCCTTTTGTTGATTCAAAGTCCAATAAATTACACTTCCATTCAGCTGAATTTTTGAGATATCAGTAAAATTTCAAGGCGACCACTGACCTTCCTGGCTAGCCTCTGGATGAGGACTGTGTTGGGGATGATTTAGAATGTGAGGACTGGAGAGCGTCAGACAGCTCATCAGTCACATCCACGAGCTCCGCCAAAGAGCCAGAGGAAGGCACTGAATCTCTACCTGCCAATGATCTCTCTGCAGATATACATACTGAATCTAAGGCTGCTGAGTGAGCCAGGATAGTCTGCAGAATTGTTAATTTTATCTTTATTATACCTGCCTCTCGCTGAATCATGTATTCACTAGCAGGAAAACCCTCCAAAAAACAAGCAAATCTCAAATCCTGATCTCAGAATCAACTTTTCAGTGACTACAATTTGTCAGATATTCAGGGGCTGCAGGCCAACTGAACACTGTCAGAGAGGAATAATTCAGCTAAACCCTTTTAGCTTTGAAACTCCCTGCCAGAAAATCTGAAATCTTCAGAGACATTATCGGCCAAATCAAAGCCACCTTTTATGAAAGCATATCATAAACACAACATATCAGATTTAGATTTATTTTCAAATTCTCATAATGTTATGTGCGTCTGTGCTTCAGATGTATAAAATAACTGCATTGTAACAGACAGGGGAGCTGATTTTTTTTTTTTAAATCCCCATGACTTTGAGGTAAACATGTCAAACTTTTAGCAGCCCACCAATCATTTTCATTGCTCATTTTCCAACTAAGCTTTACACTGCCGCACTTGAATAGTACTCTGTTGCTAATGCTGTAAAACTGTTTTGTCATCAACCACATTTGTGAGGGACTCAAAAAGAGAAAATATCTAATGCGCTCCATATGAAAATAAGATTAACTGACATGGCCAAACAGGATTAAATTAAATTAATTCCAGTTAGTTTTTAAAATGTGAAATTGAGACGAAATATAAAACTAAAATCAAAGCGTAGCCTATTAAAAGCCATAGATATCAAAACAGATTTTGTACATATCAGTAGAGATATGGCATGTTTGCTGAAACTCTTGCTTTTCAGATCTGCAGGTGGCGTTGTTTAGCCCATGGTCCTTAAAACAAGAAGACACACACTCACCATGCACACATAGGGAGTAAGAAGAGAAGGAGTAAGCATCAGCAGTGTCTGCTGCACACTTCTACCAGCAAACATTTCATTGTTCTAAAGCCTGGAAAGAGGAGAGTCGCTTTTAAACCTGCTGATTTCCACAACCATGAAGCGATAGTGTGCGTGCGTATCTGCAGCAGCTGTAACTTGTGCGGCACCTGCACAACACACTCTTTCTCCGTCCCGCTCTCTTTTGTCTCTTACATCTCTGCAGCTCTGAGGAAGAGGAGGAGGAGGAAAAGAAGGAGGAGAAGCAGGGTGTACCTGACACCCTCAGCCGCGAGTCGCAGCTCTCGTCTGCCTCAGAAACACCGCCGCGGGCGCTTCCCTCTCTTGTCAGGCTGTGTGAGTGTCCGTCAACCGGAGCTTTGTGCGCTTTGGACGGGACACGTTACCACTCCAGTCATACTGAACACTCTTTAGAATACACGAATACCAGCAACACACTGAAAACAAGGATCTTTTAAGAACTCCTTCGGGGATTTTTGTGAGGAACAGAACAACAAAAATCAATATCAGAAGATGCGTCTCCCGGCGCTCGTCATTGCTGCGGCGTGTCTGTGTGCGGCTCCGGGCCCGGTGGCCGGGACCGAGAGAAGCTGCTCTGACTTGCGGCAGTTCTACACTGGAAAAGGGTTCACTTTGACAGGGGTACCTCAGACCGAGATCTCCGGTGAGTTATTAGAAGATGGCATGAAAAATAAACAAAAAACAAATAAAATAGCTTTAGTTAAGTCTGGATTTAGACATTTTGTTTTAAAGAAACACGAATTACTTGGTGAAGTCCTCCTTTAATTGTTGGTTATGTTTGGTTGGTCATAGCTTTTCGTGACTTTACTTTGTTATGTGAGAATTCTTACCTCCTGGCAACTTAATATACCATGTTTATTTATCATTTTTACTTCAACAGTGCTGTAAGAAATGCATTTAAAAATCATCATTTTTCATAGACCTCTTTAGGAAATACACAGATTGTGCATTGCAAATGGTGTAAATGAGGAATCCCCACATAAAGCCAAGTTTTAGGTTACATTTACCTGCTTTGTCCCAAATGGCAGGTGTGCAGTTCATGTGTCTCATTGTGCCCATTGGTTTAGCCCATCTTTACACTCCCATACATTTCAACTAAGCACCCCAAGTGAGGTGTTTCCAGGCAATCCTGTACATCTTGATTAAAGTCTTTTCTTGGGCTTTTGCAATGTCTATTGAGGGTAGAATAGCAGGTGGGTGTGAGACTTCTGGAGCTATTCATTACATCTATGGTTGTTTGCTGATTTTTGCACTGTGGGTGTTTTTTGTTTTTTTTAATTGCCTTATTTGCTGTGAACTGCAAGTGTGGTGGAGGTGTGTGTGTAACTTTTAAGATGCTGAAATGGCCTTTCGCTTTATTTGCATAAACTAATAATTAGTTTGCCTGGGGGACAAAGTAGTAGCTAATGTAGCTCAGAAATCTCTAAACATTTTCTTGTCAATCAGCTATCCAAATAGGCGGCAATCATGCATTTAATCAATCAGTCAATTCCCCAGCCAGACCAGTAATCAGTCAGCTTGGGATCCGGTCAGTCTCACATCACACATCAAAGTCATTGTATCCTCTCTCTTTGGTTGCTGCCTTCCACAAATACTAATTAAACTGTCTTGGCCGTGAGGAAGATGAAATTGAGTTGTTTTCCCTCTTTAAGGCAATCTTTTGTCGTTCAGTGTCTCTTCTCGTTTTTCACCTATCAACGAACAGAAGGCAAGGAGCCTCGCAAAGAAGGAGGTGAATGTGAGGCGAGATTAAGGAGTGTTCTCTGTGTGAACAATCTGAAGGTCATTTCATGTTGTGTCAGTGTAAATGCTCTCGTATAGGTTTGTGAGTTATTAATGGTGCATGTGTGTGTATGTGTGGGTGTGTGAATGAGAAAGGCAGCTGGAAGACAGCAGATAATAGTGAGTGGAGAGGAAAGGCGGAGAAAACGGTGAGACAGGTTAACAGAGATGGAGCAAGTGAGTCACTCAAGGTCTCTATCAGAGCCTCACGAACAACTGGAAGAGACCCAGTGTGAATCTTTCCCTCTTTTTCCATTAAAATCTAATCTTTTTTTGATTGATGAAACACACAAGGCTTCAGTCATTTGGACCTTGATCTGCTTTAGTTATTTGAGCAAGAGTTCCCAGAACTCATTGAATCTTACATTCAGGTAAAAACGGAACAATAGAGACAGGTGTCAGATTTCCTCAGAACATGGACTTTCCAGTCTTTCTCATCCCACCTCCCTGATGGGGGTCAGTTCAGCTAATGGCTGACAGAGAGAATTTGTTGCACTCCTGTGCCAGGGTCTCTCATGTGAATTGTTAAATTTCCTGACAGGGTATAACTATGTTACAGGATTACATTTTCAGTTATTTATGAGGATGCCTTTCCTGCATGTTTATCTTTTGGATAATACTGCACCTGCAAGCATTCTTTATTCCAGTGTTTGTACCTATTATTATTTTTTGCAAGCAAGCATGCAGGACAATAATGGAGAAAAAATGCTCAAAAGTCATTGCCTTCCATTCACAACTTTATGTTGTAAAATACTTTTTTTTTCTCTACTGTTGCCAACAGCTGAAAACTGAATTGAGTTTCAAAATGTCCAGATAAGATGTCTCTGTCACCAAAACTAAACGACCAACTTGGTCTCATTATATAGAGTATCATGCAAGTTATCAATCCATTATGCATCTTTATCTTGTCATCGCTGTACACCGGGGACTGTGAAGGGTTGACACCCTGTTCTCTTGTTTTACCATAACCCCAACCATTTAATGGCATACAAGAGACACAAAAAGGTTTAAATGTAAATTCATATGGATGAAGTGCAGCATTTGCAAGACTTTTTTTAATTCCATGACAAGTGACCGTGTTGGAAGGGTTGAATGGGATGAATTCCAGAAAAGTTTCACAGAAGAGAGCTGGAAACCTTAAGAAATGGAAATGTATTCACACGCATGACACTGTAGCAACTCGTTATGACACTAAGTTAAGTAGTATTATTTTAGTTTCCATAAATATGCGATACATTTGCGATATTTATAGTCCTCTGACCTGCCTGTGGATATTGATGAATAGCTGTTGGGATCTCAGCTCTTTGGACATAAGTATTTAAAATAAAACCTAGTCCAAATTAATCTCTTCCTGTTTTTTTTTTGTGGGAAACTAGTGTAATGTGGCAAACTGTATGTGTGTGTCATTATACTGCAGCTCTGCTAACCACAATATGTTTATATACATATGTGTGCAGTCACAGAGGTTTAGAGATGAGAGGATTAGGTTAACATTTTTTTGGTTTTAGGATGTGCATCCTGCCCCATCAGCAATAAGTGAAGTGCAGTGGATGTTAGGGGACAAACTGAACCGTGCCCTTTTCCCAATTTTCACCCTTGTTCTGTATTCTTCTTTGATTTTCACATCTTTTTGTAACTCCCCATAGAAGACATTTCTATCCTTCCATGAATCATATGATATTTTAAAAGATGGGTATGTTCTGTAAACTCCAATAGATGGAAAAAATACTTACTTTTCTGTGTATTTTCTGATTACTCATTAAATGACTTACATTGTTGCTGGGATCCCTACAGTGTTGTGGGATTTTCCAAGTCAGCATGTGTAAAGATTTGCAAAAGCCCATATTTCACACAGCATGCAGTCAAAGATCAAGGCAGAAATGCAGTGTGTGTCAATGTGTGTGGGCATTATTTGAAAACAGTTTTAATCACATAATACTGTAATTTCAAGTGTATAATGAGAATTGGGAGGATATTCTTGTATATAATGCCTGATATTTCCAGGCCTTAACAGTGGTTGACACTTTAACAGTTAAGCAGACTTGTGTTTGAAAGTTGAGATTATGAATGTGTTACTAAAATCTGTGTCGAATAAAAAGAAGATGCTCCAAATTCAAACATAGTGTTTTTAAAAAGCCTATTATTTTCAGCCTCGGATCCTATCTTTTGTCCTATAGATTTACCACAATGTGAATGCCTGAATAGAAGCTGTCTTTATGCTGTCTACCCATCTGTCTTTGTGCCTGCGAGGGTTTTTAACAAATATATCGTAACCTCCGCCTGGTCAATAGTTAAAGACTAGCTTCTCCTATAGCATAAGTGTGTGTGTGTTTAAAAGTCAGTGAAAGCCAACACCTTCTCCGGGGAAGACACTAAGCTTTATTCACACATGCTTTGTCTGTGTGGAGCAGCACACACCCATGTGATCGAGTGATACCTTGAAACAGAAGCAGACGACATAACCTGTTCAATTCATAGTTGAAGATTTTGATACCTTTCTTGGTTTCACATGGAATTTTTGTCCTAGATATTGATATTTATGTTTATGTTTATGCATTTAGCAGATGCTTTTATTCAAAGTGACTTACAAATGAGGATATACCTTCAAAGCTAACAATAAGCTACATAGAAGGAAACCACAAGTCAGACTCTGTCAGAGGTGACAGTGTAGTGATAGAGTGCAGGCATAGAGGGAAGTACAGAAAGATAAAGTGCTGTAGATGGAGTAGGGAAGTACAAGGTAAGTGCTAAGATAAGAGATGCTCTCTGAAGAGCCGGGTCTTCAAGAGCTTCTTGAAGATATTCAGGGACGCCCCTGTTCTGGTGGCGCTCGGTAGGTCATTCCACCATCGTGGAACGACACATGAAAAGAGTCTGGATGGTCTTAAGCGTGGTGTAGGCACTGCTCGACGACAACCCTGTGACTACCGGAGTGACCGAGTTGTGACATAAGCCTTTGCAAGAGCATTCAAGTAGATGGGAGCCGTTCCATTAAGGACTCTGTAGGCTAACATCAGTGACTTGAATTTGATGCGGGCGGCTATGGGTAGCCAGTGGAGTTCAATGAACAGAGGGGTGACGTGTGCTTTTTTTGGCTGATCGAAGACCAGACGTGGCGCCGCATTCTGGACCATCTGTAGTGGTTTCACAGCACAGGCTGGGAGACCAGTTAGGAGAGTGTTGCAGTAGTCAAGGCGGGAGATGACCATGGCTTGCACCAGCTGCTGAGTCATAACATGATCTTTAAAGGTTAGTTGGTCATCAATCATGACACCCAAGTTTCTAGCTACCTTTGATGTAGCAAGAGATAGGGATTCAGTTTGGATGCAGATGCTGTGGTGTATGGTTGGTTTGGCTGGGAAGACGAGCAGTTCAGTTTTCGAGAGGTTTAGTTGGAGGTGATGGGCTTTCATCCCACATGGGATGAACCATCACATTATTTAATGTTTAAATGGCAGAGGTTTACAGAGTACAAATGTTTTAGGTCGAGTGAACATTAGTTTAGGATGCATTACAGGTTTGGTTATTAGTCAGTACCTAGCAATTAAACAAGCTCTGTTAGATACTCAGCTCCACGGGCGGACTAGTAATTGATACCATTATTTTTTTAGTGAATTTTTCAACCACCTTGAGCCCAAATTAAATCAGATTTCTTAGATATGTCTTCTCATCTGCTGCTGTTTTGTAACTATTATGGTTTGGTTGCTCAAGATGAATATCTGCTGTTGCTAATTCTTCAATTAAAGAACTCATATGCTCATTTAATTGTTCATAATATCATTTGGGGGTCTACGAGAGCTTCATATACTCTACCGTTTGAAAAACACGTGATCCTTTTCATTCTGTTCTTTTCTCACCTTTTGTGGCACCTTTGTGTCTGAAACACAAATATGAGCACACATAATGAGGATTTCAAGTACTCAGTTTCTCATGTTTCTGACCTGTTTTACTCAATGCACCTGAGTAAATCTAAGCTTATGACATTGAACTACGTACATGAGGACTCTTCTTGCCTATGTATTTTGAAGTTTACATTACTTGTGACAATCCTTTGAGTGCTAAAAGGTTTACTAAGAATTACAGTGTTTAACTGAACCAAGTATGGCTATTTTCCAGTTTAACAGATGCCGGCTCATATCTGCTCACAGTGTCTCTGGGGCGCATGGGCGCTTATGTATGGATGTGAGGGAGGAAACTGATACTGTCCGTCATCTGTCACACATCACATGCTCACTCAGGCGCTCACAGCACACACCACCATGTGGAACACTGAATACCCTGCATACACTTGCATACTGTCACGCAAACACTCCCAGGGTCTCTCTTCCCCTCTATAATTTTGCACTCCTTCCTCTTCCTTCCTCTTTGTGTTTGTGTGATCTATGAGTGGCAGGGCTGTGTGTTTGAGACAGGACCTTGGTAGGACGTTAAAAGCAGAGCTGTGAATCTTTCATGATGTCTGATGCAGCAACATGTAATAGAGAGGGTGAAACAGGCAGAGATAGAGGTGAGGTGGAGGAAGAAAGGGTGAGAGGCGAAGGAGGATGAGAGGAATGGCGGCAGCTTATGTTTTCTGTTATCTCTCCTTTATCCTTGCCTCACCAAGGGGTGCTGCTACAACTGTTTTTGATACAGATACTGGCTCTTGTGCTCGGGTCGGATCCTTCTGTTGTGTCTCTTATTAAAATTCTTAAATATTTCACATTACACAGGAGAGCAAATGCCTTTTCAGGACATAAAAGAAAAAAAAACTCTTTTATACAACAATTTTCTTAGAGTAGAACTCGTACTCATGGTTTGAATAAAATCAGTATTAGCTTGTTCAGCTAACAGTAGCTAATGAGTGATACCCCCAAGCAAATGACCTGAATAGGTTACTTTTGTTTTCGGTGTTATAAGGTCACATAACTAAATCTTTGTTCATGACTGAAACATCTAGAGTTTCTAGATGTTATTAGAGTTTTGGTTGCAACAGGACCATCTCTGCCCTGCTCTGGAGGTTCATGCTCCAGTAACCCTTGATTAGCAGAAAACCGTAGTTACTTTTCAGCTGTTACTTTTGCAATGTTGATAGAATAACCCTTAGCATTAAGGCCAATGATAAGCCAACAAACAGAATTATGTTAGAACAGTGTTCACATTATAGCCATATGGGTTTTACTCGGTCATTACTGCAATAAAATAGTGATAAGATAGTGTGGTAAAAAGAAAAATACTCAATATCCATTACATGACTGATAGGTGGTGATAAGATTATTCCCAAACCCTTAATAAAGAGCTGGGAAATAAAGGATTCTGGGAACATAGGACCACTGGAGAAAAAAAAAATTTGTGACTGTATAATGAACAATGTATAATCCAATATTTTCAATGAACTGTAACTACATACATTAGCAATCATATTTGCTTGTATAATTAGGGCTGATAACACAGACACAAGCCCAGACATCCGTTTGTGTACCTCAATACAATCATTGACCATTTGTTTTTAACAGGTATTTGCCACTGGTATACTAAGTATGTATGTATATATAACAAACCGTTTTTTTTTTTTTGCACAAGCAGACAAATACAATCATATAAAACATATATGAGAGTATATCATGTTGATTTTTCGTGATTAGGAATCTAACAATTGGTGAATCTGATTGAAAACCACAGAAACTTAACTTGTCCATTGGACAGGGGCATGTAAATCAAAATGTACTCTGACCCCAAAGCTTACCCTGATTCATTGTTAGTTATCCTCTAAACGGGACTACATTTACAAAATGTACTACATCATGCTGAATTTAAAAAGTATTTACAATTAGCAAATTCCAACCATGAAGCCATTAGGGATATTTTTACCTTAGTAAGAGATCAAGTCAGTAGTGGAGTAATTTTAGCTCAGACTTCTTTTAGCATGAAATCTGTCCATGAAGCAAGGGATCAGGATGAATTGGTAGGTGGGCAACGCAGCCAATAGATTATTTTCCTTTTTCATCTAAAACCAATTTTCATTGTTTGACTGTGACTATACAATCGGTTTAATTTCATGATTGCCAGAACATTACCAAACAGCCAAAGAAATATCAGGATTAATGTCCTAGATGTGCTGTCAGAGGACAAGAGCCTGCCTGGTTGCTCAAATTGGAGAACTTGATGGAAGCAGTGTAATTTCAATGATGCTCATTTAAATTCAAGGTGTGCACCCATACTATAGAGGATGACTGTTAGTAAAGACAGAGATGATTAAATTCCTCCAGTAATAACATATAATCATGAAAACTGATGAATACAAAGGTCATCATATATTATAGGAGTGGTGAGTGCAGAGAAAAACAAAGAGCTAAGGGGCAAATGCACAAGCCGTTCGATGCCTTAACATCAATCTTTGCACCTAAAATCAATGTGCTACAAACCAGTATAGCTGCTCAGTAACCTCTGCCTTTCTCTTTCTCTGCTTCCTTCTTCTCTCTTTTCCCCAAACTCCGGTTCACACTTCTTCTCCTTGCCCCCCACCCGCATTAATGTTCACTTCCTCCTCCTTATCAGACACTATTTTTACTTTTGCTTCCTCCTCTCATCTCCCCCTCCTTCTCACAGACAGCTGAGCGTCCATCTGTTTTCCAAATGAAAAGATGAGTTGTTTGTCTGATGTGGTGGACTCTGCGGTTGCTTGGCTGCTTTATGAGTCAATGCTCTTTATATGCTTCATGGAGCTCTGTACACAGTGTGTGCGTGCATATGACACGGTGTGAATATGCGTAAAAGTGATGGAGATCCATTGGTACTCGTGTCAAATTTACATAAAGTTAAATGAAATTCTGCACAGATGCTTATTCTGAAGCTTTCTGAAGTGATCCTACATTAAGAGACAACTGAACAGTGTAACCACCTACAGTTTTTTACACAAGTGTAAGAAAATGTACTGCTTCTGGCTTTTAAAATGTGAGTATTTGCTTGTTTTCTCTATGGTAGCAAATGTAATATCTTAGTTTGGGAGATTTCTTTCAGACAAAGATTTATTCAAATATTTACAAAAATAATTCTTCTTACTGAATATAAACTTAGATTAATTTACAATGCAGGGCCTTGACCTTTATATAGAACCACAACATTACAAATACAAAAAGTAGCTCAACATGCACTTTCAAGCGTCTGTTTTGCACCTTAGCTGCTGCAGCTTTTTAAATAACATATTATAACAGTGAGAAGAGAAGTGGATGAAATGTTTCAGGTTGGTGGGTTCACACTGTGTTCCACTTCTCACAACTGCATTTCACCTGTCACGCATTGTGATTTGTAATTTCAGGAAAGAACGTGAGCGTAGTCTCCTTTAAGGGCTATGTTTAAACACAGTGAATATAAACTGAGGTGTTATGGTATGCTGCTTTCCATTTCGCTAACCTTTGCAAACTCAGCATACTATTACAAAGCTGCTACCACTGAACATCCATTAATTTGTTGTTACAATGATTAATCATTGCAATTAAGTATGTGAAGCCAAAAGGAACAAAACAAAAAAAAGTTTTAAATGAAATGTTTTTCCGTAACCCCCCCAGTGCAATTTTTATTGTTTAATATCTGCCTAAGTTTGTATTCTAACCCCTTGTATTTAAATTTGCATGTGTTCAACATAATGTGAGCTGGTATAAAAGAGGATGCCATTCACCATGTCTGCAAAATGCATCTCCTTTGTAAACCCTCCAAATCTGTGTGCACTAGTTTGTGGTATGGACGCAGGGAGTCTGACCGCAGCATCTTGGCTCAAGTAAATTTTGTTATCGCAAAGCTTTTTAAAGAAATTAAAATATTAGAAATAATGGTATGTGTGAGGATATTTCCTTTCTTCTACATGTACGTTATACATTCTTACTTAAAGATCCCACATTATTCTCTCATACCAGTACAACATTTATATGCTTTAAAACAACAGCACCATTTCATCATAAGAGCTTGAATAAGGGTCTTCAAGTCTTCAAGATCCAAGACTTCTTCTTGGATCTTGAAGATTTATTATGATTACCTTGACCTGGATGACTGAGAATCTTTATCAACAGCACCATTTTTCACAGATCATCATACACACAGTTGCTAAAGCACATCTTGTCAGTTTTTGTTTGAAATTCTCCATTTTGACTCTTGTCTATTTAAAGCCCTCCTCTAGAAAAGCCTAGTCTATTCTGATTGTTCAACGACTTCATCCAAAATGCTCCAGTTAAAGACAGAAGTCTTTACTTGAAAAAATGAAGGTAAAGACATTTCAACAGCTGTGTCTTGTATGGGGAAGAATAACTCCCTTCAGTGTGGCTTTGTCACGTTGCACAGAAAAACTATGTAACACACTGAAGTTTTCTTTCTTCTTTTTAAACAACCATTTGATTTTTTTTGTTTTCCATTCGGGGTTTTCTATCTGAACCTTCAGCTGTGAGAAAAAGGCTGCATTTAAAACAAAGTTTCACCAGTCAAAAGGCCGGGTTTTGCTTTTCCAGTTTTCTGCAACATAACCACAATAATCTCATTTCACTAAAAATGCATGCAGCTAAAAATATTTTAATCCTCTGTGTGTTTTTTGCATAGCAGCATATTACATAGTATTTTCCTTTGAACAGTTTTATTGCTTTACTGATATCTAGGTAAGAAAATATCAGTGTTGTTCAATGGCACATGAACACCCAGAAAGCTGATAGAATCGGTGGTGAAAAGTATTATAGATGTTATGTTATTGTAGATCTTATTGCAGAGACTTGGAATAAACCTCCAATATCAAATAAGGAAGTTGATCATCTATGATACATTTTAGTTGAGTGAAACAATGACTGATTATAAGGCAAAGGAGTGGATTTTAAAGGTCAAATCAAGGAGAATTAATCCTTTCCAAGCTACATGGATCCTAGCATTTAATGAAAAGAGGATCTTGACACAAATACACATACAGTACCGAATGGTTCGCGCAATGTGAGGGATCCATCCCTTTGTGCGTTCGGGTTTTCTTTAATATATGTGTTTCTGCATGCGAGACCCAAACGTAGGCCTATAATTAGACCTGTTTTCATGTAAAAATCTCATCCCTGTGCACACATGCAGTGTTTATGCTTCTCTGAGTCAGTCTCCCTCATATATTTTACCATTTTAACCTCCCAAGTGTCGGTTCAGATGTTATTTCTTGTTATTCTTTATTGTTATTTCATGGTATTTCTGCTTTATGATATACTTTGCTGCTGGGAGTGACACAGAAGTTTGATAGAGGTGATGTATTGCATGCGGCTCCTTGGGTCATAACATATTGAAAGCACAGTGGGCGTCACATTAAGACGATACACCAGGATGTCTGTATGACTTTTTAAAATGTGCCACTCTTTGTGCACCAGGTCTACTGCTGCACTTACTGAGTCTTACCCTTGAGCACCAAGGGAGATATAATAAAGAATTTCTCTGAATAAGCTTCCAAATACAGAAAGAACTACCCCCTGTGAAGTTAAAATAGCTTCCTTGAATTTTCTTCCCTTTTCATTTAATTACATACACATGTGTGAAAAAATAGTCATGCAGTCTTATCTATCCATGCTACAACAAACTCCATCAAAGTAGAGATTTTCTACAACTATTGGAAGTTTTGGATTTTTCACCAGAATGTCAGCTCTGTCTCATTAAAGTATAGTGTTTGCGACTAATTTATTAACAATAGTATAACTTAGAACTGTACATTTTATATATGGACATATTGGTGGAAGTGCTCTCTCACTTGCTAGACAAAACTGGATTTAGATAACATACTCTATATAAACATGAATCAATGAAGAGATGAGAAGAGATGGATTCTTTTAATTGATTTATTCATTCATGCATACACTTCAACCTTTCTTTAACTGTTGAGAGCCCATTGATGTTGTTCCCTCATTTTTAGTGACAGACCACAATAGAGATCTCTCCTCCTGCTCATCATAATTTGAGTACACATATTAAGAATATTGTTTGGTTACCTGGGTAGCCACTCAAGAACTTGATGACAGAAACACCACCTCTTCTGAGAGGCTGTCATGTTAATCATCTTTACACACAGCACAGTCTACAGTTAAGCAAACTATAGATTAATATATTTTTTTTTTTTTAGCTTTTACTGTTGTTTCCAGGGAGCAGTTGGGGCCAATTGTATAACTACAGACAATAGTTTTTCCTATAATAGCATCCGTTTGGTAACTGCTTAAAAGACATTTTCTGTACTTAGTACGTACATCTTAGCAAAAATTGTTCACTTCATGTCAAGCTTGTGCAGGTGTCTGCACAGATCCTCACAGATTACTGGGGTTATTATATATAACACCTGCATGAGACTGATTTGATTTAAAATTTTTATAACTCGAAAGTGGGAATAACCTACAGGACTGTGCCGGTCTTGAACCACCCCTCATTTCTTTATCTCTTTGCTTCAAATGAGTATGAGAAATGAGAATTTCTTGTAATCTTTTAAAGTGGTCTTGAGCAATAGTTCTCCAGGCTTTCTGATGGTTTTTCAAAGTTTCCCTTTGGAAATTGGCTGCTTTCATGTTTTTTCCTTTTACTAATCCACGTAACACTGACAAATGAATCATTCAGAAAATAAAAAGGCACCTAACTCAAGGGATGAACCTGCATTGTCTCGCACACAGAACAGACAACATGTTTTAAATTGTATCTTGAGGATCTTAGTTATAGAGCCTGTCAAAAAGCCACATTTTGTTCCCATTTCTTTTGTTGCATCTACAAAGATATCATGAAGATATCACATAAAAATGTGTTTGTATGATTCCCGAAGAGCATTGACTCTCCATCTCTTTAGAACTTTGCTAATTTTTTTTTTATGTGAAGCTGTATGTCCATGTTTGTACATGTAAAAAAAAAATACTGCACTTATTTTCCATTTTGATGACAATATATTAATGAAGAAATGAGAGGTGGCTCAGGATTTTCACACAGTGTATATTTTGATAATCTGAATGAATAATTGACAACTAAACAAGGCACTGACAATGCACTAGAAGAATAGGAAAGGTAAAGTTAGGAAACCTAGAAGTTAGGAGACTTGAAACCTGTGCAGTTCTCCCTGCATCTCTAATCAAGCTGTGTCACACTCATTCAGTTTCTTCACTCTTCTGATTCTGAAGACTTGACCTGGAAACGACTGATCTAAGGTTGTGACCTAATGTTCCCCCGACCACAGAGATTTGATACCCCCTGCTGATAAAGAGCTGGGACGGAGGATCCACCTCTGATGTGCCCCTATTTACCCCTTATCCACACACACAAGCTTCATCTCCACCTTGCTATCACCACCACCTGTGTTGTTGGATTAGGGCTGATGTCTAATCCACTGCTAATCTTGGCCATTTAATCTGTGTTAGAGGCTCTTACCTCATACCATCATTTGTAATGGACTTACTTTACATCTCACAGAAAGTATCACATAATTTCACAGATTTGCTTCATATATGCGTCTGCCTTTGTGACAGGAACTCTCATTATTGCACAGGATTCCTTTTGATTTATTACAAATCAAGCGACCAGGCTCCTGTTTACACACGGCTGTAGAAAAAGGCTAATCCCTGCAGTCAGAGAGAGCTGACATGACCTTTGCCTCCACCAGAATTATCCACATACTTGCACAAATGTGCACGTTCACTCAGATAGATGCTGACTCTTTGCAGCATGCTAACCCACCAGTTAGCACGTGTTGAGATTTTTTTGACAGACTGGGTGAATGGGAGTAAAAGTAGTCGTTAGTTTATGAGCCTTTAACTACTGCCAGAAATAACATAGAATCATGGGATTATATCGTAGAGTTGGTGCCATTGAAGACACGCAAACACACACACTGGGCAACAGACAGGGCTGTACTGTAGGTCTGTGGGTTATTTTTAATTCAGGAAGGTTCACCCAAAGCATCTTATACCTGTTCACTGCCTTTTTTTCTATGTCTGTCTTTCTAATTGTTCTAAATGTCATTTTTTCACATCTTCTCCTTTCAATTGATTCAGTTTTAAGCCCATTTGCTAAAACAACCATATTTCTACATGATACAGTAATTACAGTATATCAGATGTTATATTACCTGTAAAGTCTGGAAAAGTTGTGTCACCGAAAGACTGAGCAGAACAATGGGAGAGTGAATTTCAGTGGGAAGTAAAAATGTAAATTTTTCAGCAGATCTAACATAATTTGATTTTTTTGTCCCCACAGAAATGAAATTATCTGTTCACCACCGTGATTATAATTTAAGAAAAATCTATCACAGAGATTGACATTCCCATCACCTCTCAGGATGAATTTGAACTGTATCTGCTGTTACAAAAACATTTTCAGCACTTTATATTTCTTATACTCGCAGTAAAATTGCTCAAATTCAAGCTGTGAGACAAGCAACCTCATTGATTTTCATGTTGACTAGAACAATTGAAAAATAGCTTTGCTTGCTGTGGGAAAATTGTGTTTAGCTGCAACGAAACTACAACACAAGCAAGTTTTTAAATGAAGTGACAGTCAATTATAAATGTAGAAATCATAGGCAAGAGAAAACAGGCTACAGATTAACGAGACACTTAGAAGTCTATTATGGTTTTTGTATTTAGTCTTTTCCCCCTATTCACTCTCTGCTTATGCTGCTGTCTCCATCGACAGTTTTTCACTCCTCCTTCTTCTTTCATTTTATTGCTTTCCCATCCCTCCATCTCCCTCTCCTCTCCCAACATTACAGCTCCTCCCTCTCTTTTTGGTGGATAGTAAAAAGGTAAAAGTGTACTTTGGGAGGAAGGCCATGTGGGACATTAAATCACATACAGGTGGTCTTAAATGGTGAAGAGAGTGTGAGATGGAAACACTCACCCACATACACATGCACGCAGACGTACCATCAGCTCCTCATTTAGGTAGCAGTAATTTGCTGCAGTAAGTGACAGGGTTATTGTAAGAGGCTCATTAAGAAAGGGAAGCACCGAATAAACGTCTGACTGAAGGGAATAAATTCAAACCACTGCACCACTTTTACTGCTCAGCAATAATCCACTTTGATGTGGTGAGTGATTGTAGAGCGAGGGCAGGCTCAGGGCGTGTGCATACGTTAAAATGAAGGCTGTCTCGGCACTGATTTTACATTTTATTTGTAGCATGATCAGAAGAAAAAGTCATCGTTTTTTTCTTTGCATGTGTAACTTTTGAGTGCGTCGTTATGTGTGTTTGCATCTGTCATTACAAGTCCAAGGGTCAGAGGTCAGTTAATTTACAATGAGATGGCCTGTTTCCACAGTAACACAGTGCAAGGTCACTTCCTGAGACAAACTTTCATCTCAGCAGGAGAGAAGGAAGTGAAGAGAGAAGGAGGGATGCGTGATCATTCGAGTGAAATGGAGAGATGGAAAAAATTGAACTGATTTTAGTGGAGGACTTAAAAGCTGGATGGATGTAAGGATGTTGAGTTTCTGAGAGGGAGTCAGGCTAAGACAAGACCGGAGTGTGAACTCGACTCAGATGGACAGTGTTCAAATTGGTGAATCTTCCCTATTCGCTGTCTTCAGTTTCTACTATTTGGGACAATGTCTTGTTTTTCACACTCACTTACTATGCAGTCATGAAGTAAGATTATATGTTTCTGATAGTTTTTTTTTTCATCAACAGTATTAGGTGAAGAAAGGAGTATTGTATTTAAAAAGAGGATTGAAAAGTCATCCAACCCAGTCTCACAGCAAAACCTAAAATAGCAACAAGTCATATATAACTTAAATTACCCTATAGGTCATTTGTTAATACCTTTAAACACAACTCATAATGGCATCTTGTAAGGTAATGCCGCTACAATTAAAAGGGGGGAATCACCGCTAAAGCCCAGCACTTTTAACCATTTATACTTCAGTATGACTTTAAGACCAATATATAACTATGGGTTTTAGGTTGATAAAACAACAACACTGCATAAAAAAACTTTGTCCCTTCCCAGTTGGGTTGAAAGGGTTAGAAAAAGATCATTGTCATGATATATTCTTTGTACAACATGACAGTCCTCCTCATGGACTCCACCATTACAATTAACACACTGTTGTTCTCAAGACTGCTAAAGATTGCATATTCTTCATGTCTGTAAACTGTAGACTGTTTCAGTCTGCATAAACAAATTCCCCATGGAGATGTATTTGGGCAAATGACATACTGTGAAATAGTCCTGTGAACTTAATCTGTTGATGAGTGTCCACAGACCCACTGGATTCTAATTCTCTTTTGTCTTTTCACATAGCTTTACTTAAGTCCTGCTGGGTGACACAAGAAAAATACTTTTTCATATGTACAAATGCAAAGTTTTCTGTTTTTGTGAGTATTTCACAAGTTGCCATGAGAGGGTTGTCTGGTAAACTGAAAGCCAAAGTCCTATCTATCCATATATATATATGCTATATATATATATGCTACATTTATATATATATATATATATATGTTATATTTATATTATACACATGTAAGCAAAATAAACTGCTATTAAAAGTGTTTATCAGTGATTTTTGCTGAGAAAATCAAGTCTTGATTTTAAAATAATGATAGTTATAAACCATAAAAACCTTTACTTATTGAATATATGGATTCAATCCTTAACTGAACATGATTTTAAAACTGGATCTTGAAATGAAGATGATTAATGATACTGTAGTTTTTTTGTTTTTTGATTTGGCTGCTGGCTTTATTCTGTTAGGGACCTGTTGATGCCATTTCTAATCTCAGTCTTGCTGATTATTTGAACTCTGTCAGTAAAGGAAATACTGGTAGTCATTAACATGCCATAGTTACTGCAGAGAGTCAAGGTGACGTTGCTCAAACACTGTCTCTGGACTGATCTGTCTGCCTTTAGCGCCTAAAGAGGTTCATGCACTGCTGTAAATCAGGAAAAACTCATCTTGAATGAGCTCATATTTTGCATCACTGCAGCAGCAAGTCAAAAGTTAAACATGATCTCACAATGCTCAATCATTTACTTTGAAAACAAAAGAAAAATACATTTATTAAAAGAAAGATTTAATAATATAGGTTTATTAGAAAAAATCTGCATTAGAAGCTTTGCTGGCACACGTCCATGCTGGCATCAGTGTGTGGATTGCTAGTCAGATGATCCACTTTAGGAGGTGAAGATGAACATATCAAAACTATTGGAAAACCATTGACTTTTAACTAACCTGAGATGGATGTTGTTTCGGTGGTAATTTTGTTGTTGTTCAATCCAATTATTTGATCAAATCATTCATCTGAGGGAAATTTACCAAAGTCAGGACAGTATTCTAGATATCATTTCCATGAGATGATCTAACAACCACAGTTGACAAGAATAATGCTCAATGCTGGCAGTGCTTTTGAATTGTATTCCTTTGTCAGCAGCTCAAACAGGTTGAAATATGTCCCAACACCTGGAAACTTGTCATTTACTCATGCTTTACAGTGTGCTGATTCAGCTTCAGTGTATACTATCCCCACCTCTGAGAAAGATTAGTCTACAGTGTCGGTGAGGGTTGAATGTGTGATGAAGCACTACTGGGTGTAATTAGATTTTCACGTTTCATTTAACCTGCTAGATGCCTCGCCACTCTCAGATATTGCAAGCATTTCTTGAGTTTCTCAAGTAAAACAAAATTGATCCTGTGAAGAAACTCTAAAGTTAACATTAAAAAGTTCAGATGTTTAGATTCTTAATTGGGTTTAAAAGTGTAATTAAAAGTTTTTTTGTTTGTTTTTTTTACAAACATGTAGGGGACGTTTTAGCATCACAAACTTTTTCTGAACAGTTTTTGAAGACAAAACATTGCATGTGACAGCATATGGTAGTATCTTAATTGTATATTTTCAGAATCCTAAGTCTACCTTCTCTTCAGCGTGACCTACTGCCTAAGGATATTATGACTATAAGAATATAATTTAATGTCGTCTTACTTCACTGCGTGTGTGTATTTGATGCATAAAAGCTCATATTGCACATTTGACTATATTTCTGTGTCTATGCAATCAAATGCACTAATCAGGTTTTCTTATATGTCCAGAGGCTCTGATCCATCAAGGCCACAAGTGAAAGAGTGTGTATTTCAAGATTTGTTCTGTTAAACTTCCAGACATGGAATGGACAATGGATCCTTATTTTCTTTAGTAGTTTTATTCCTACTCTGTATAGCCCCATTGTTATATTGCATACATTATATACTCTTTATAGCTATGACCAGTCAGCTAACCATAAACTGAAAACAACTTTGCTTTATTGTTTTGTATAAATAATTAATCATTTATGAGTACTAAGTTAGAAAGAATACTTAGCTAGATACTTCACTGTTGTCTTTATCATCTTAAGTACTACATGTTCATCACCTGACCTGAATTAACCTAACAAATCAGTCGGGGGTTAAGCGATTTCCTAAAGGAATTTAGTGTGACAAAAACAGGTGGTAAAGAGAGCCGCAATCTGTTGCTTAACAAGTCAGAACTGTACCCAGTACAAGGTGATCAATGTGAGTTCAGATCATTTCAATCCAACATATCGGATCACTCTCTACTTTTCTCACTGTTTGGTTATTGCAACACAGTAATACACATGGGCAAAATTTCCATTCCATGAAAGTGCATTGTGGAACTTTCAGTTTTCCATTAATCTATAATTAATCTATCTTCAAAGTCTCCAATGAAATCACCATCTTGCTCAGTGATGACAAATGCCTTTTTGTTGGTAATCAAATTAATATTTTGGAGTTTTTGATTTAAAGTAAAACTAGATGAGAATGTTTTTGACTTACCCTGTGCCCTGAGAAACTAATTATGTGTCCAACAAAATACTTTTGTCATGTTTCAGTTTTTAACAGAGATAATGCTCAGTGGCGGGTGGTACCTGTTTTTTTACAGGATATCTGCAGTGCACTGCAGCTCTGTGCTAGCCATTTAATGGGGATTTTAAATCTATTAGGAAATATAATACAGGCATAATGATCAATATATACTGTTTATATATATATACGTGTTATTATGTTGTTATTTTTTTGGTGAACAAATATGTGTATGTCATTACAGAACAAGGGTCTTGCTACCAAGCATAACAACATGCAATTATCAAAAAAATGTTTGTCCATCAGGATATACTGATGCAAAATTTAATTGGATAAATTACAGATTTTCTATAACTACTGACAGAATGTAATCATGTTGTGATTAATTCAAATCCATTCCTCACGGCTGCAAATGCACACAGTTATTCATTTAATTAGAAATCCATGTATCAGCTTCAAGTCCAAGCAAAATTAATTTGGATTGTGGAAATGTCACAGTAGCTGTAAGTATGGCAACAAAAGATGCACTCAAAAGCTTTTTGTAACAAGCAATACCTGAAAAGACGCCATGGCCAGTAGTCTTCATTGAAAAAAAGACACTATGTGTAAATCTATCCTAACAGCTGATCTCAGTGATATTTTTCTTTCTGTTCCCATCCTGAACTAAAATCAGTGAAAATCAATCTGCCATCACTTGTAGTAGAAATAAACACCTTGTGGAGCAAAAAATCACCCCATGAATACAAAAGGGCATTTTACCAGAGGACAAATACAAATTATGTTGATGTCGCCAGAAGCCAAACAAGTAAGTATCTCTGTGCCTGACTTAAAAGCCTGCAGCATGCCACCACATCACTTCCTGAGGAGATTTTAATGAATACTTAATGTAGTGTCAGAGTGAGGTAAACAGACAGCTCCTGTTTAGATAAATTAATGTATTAACATTGAATTAGAGTGTACTGATATATTGACTTGGCTTGTTGAAGGTTTGTCTACATGGGAGTTTTATGACTTTTAGTTTCAGTAAATGACAAGAATACTCGTAGATCTGGGTCTGTTACAGCAAACTTCCTGTCACTGCGTGGCCTTGATTCAGCTCCTGTCAGCCTGCAGAGTGGTGCAAGTTACCTGTTTGTCTGCATGGCACATGTGCTGTGGTTGGCTCACTTGTTGAGATGGGTAAAGTTATGTTTAGGCCACCATGAGGAATGTAGGAGGAAAAAAAGAGTGATGGAGCAGGCGGGTGTAACACCAAGAAGGAAAGGGAGAGCCAGATGCTTTTGATGGAGAAAGGAAATAAATAGCTAAGGACTGTCGTCTTTAAACAGCTCTCCTTGGCGACAAGTGTAGGCTGTTTTACATTAGCAGGCAAAGCCAAAAACAAGTTTTGAGTTAAATGGATTCACAAATTATCAAGTGCCAAATATCTTGCAGCAGAACAAGGTTCTTAAGTTTTCTAATGTCGCACTTAGCCCCAGGTGGGCTGGGAGAATTTGGCCTAGTAATCACCATTAGATTTGTTTATTCTTATAAACAAAACACAAGACCTTTCACTTGACCAATACCAAAGAATTTACGTACTCAGAACTCATACGAGTCTAACGAAGTGAATAAATCCTGTTGACCAAATAATAAGAAGGGTAATCTGAGTCTGATGGGGTTGGGAGGTATTGTTATCAGTTTGACTCCTGTAGGTGCTGGTAGAATTTAACATGAGAGAGTTAAAGAATTGGTTGGAAGATATGTGTGTTATTAACAAATTACCAGTAGAATCTATGATTGTATTGCAATATAATAAAGGTAACACTGTTAATTCTTGATATACATCTTCAGCACAACAAGAGGTCATTTTTTCACACTGCTTCTGTTTAATCTAGTTCATGTAGGCCATAGGCTAGCTCTCAGAAAGTGGCTAGAAAGTGACTTCCGTTCCAGCATTACGGGTAATACTTTTTGTTTTGGTTTTTATGAAGTAAAATAGTTCAGCTTCTTTGAAAAAAAGTTCCACAAGCGGGCATCCTGCAGTTAGTGAGTAATCGTCTTTCGAAGTTGGGTAATTCATGAAAAAATAGACATTTTAGCCTCTAATAGCAACTTTGACTCCGATTATCTCAAAAAGTAATAAAACCACACATTTCAGACTTGGCAGATCTGTGAGGGGTTCCACAAATATTCAGTCCCTGAAATATTGGCCGGATTGGAGCAGTGGTTCTGAATTAAACTTATTTGGAAAATGCATGAAATTTTCGGATTTTTGGCCTCCAGTAGCATCTTTAACTGCAATTATCTCAAAAAGTAATAAAACCACACATTTCAGACTTGGCAGATCTGTGAGGGGTTCCACAAATATTCAGTCCCTGAAATATTGGCCGGATTGGAGCAGTGGTCGTGAATTAAACTTATTTGGAAAATGCATGAAATTTTTGGATTTTTGGCCTCCAATAGCATCTATAACTGCAATTATCTCAAAAAGCAATAGAAGCTAAACACTTCAACTTTCAGATCCATACGGACATTCCCACATATGTTCAGAATATGAAATATTAGGAGGATATGAGCATATTGTTGTGAAGAAATCTTATTTCAACAGCAGCATAGTTTCCAACACAGTGCTATTGAAACAAGTGCACAACAGGACCTAATTTTTCATATTATAACATATCAGGTTTAGATTATATGAACAGAATAATAACAAATTGCCAAAATACATTACATACATGTATATTCTATAGTTATCAAAGTAAAAATGTGTTGGAGAAGGACCAGCACTATCTGGAAATGAAATAGTAATACACGGTAAAGATTTAATTGAAGATGGAATAATGAAGGCATGACTTCAGCCACCATTCTCAAATGTTAGGCCTAAATAATTTTCATTACGAATTCAATGGCAATATTATTATCAAAACAACAGCATTCACTGTAGTGTAGTCTTATTTGATGATATGGCATGACGGTTACTCTTTTTCACTTTATTTGTGAATGGTCATTTATAATGATCAGA
Organism: Odontesthes bonariensis; assembly: GCF_027942865.1. NCBI lineage: Eukaryota > Metazoa > Chordata > Actinopteri > Atheriniformes > Atherinopsidae > Odontesthes > Odontesthes bonariensis. The sequence continues at coordinate 29,147,214 of NC_134520.1, read as the reverse complement.
AGGACTTTCTTAGTGTGGCAAGCTAAATAAGATTTTTACAATTATTCAAAAATAAAATCAGACTAGCCATGGCATGTGGCACAACACATACATCATGTACATGGATTGCCTACCGCCTTTAAGGCCTATATAGACAGATACACATGCAATGAATGTAATCTGGTAGCATGATGATGATGCAGGCCTAGTTACTAGTAGGCCTACTAGGCCTAGTCATGCTAGTAGTAAAAAATAAAACAAAAATGGTAAAGTAAGTAGGGCTAGGCTAGAATATATAGAGATCTGTGTTCAGCTGTGAAGGCTAGCCACACCGAGATCGCAACAATAATAATGTACTCACCAGCTGATTGTTGCTTTTGATGCTGTCTTTGCCTGGCGTAGAACATTTGTCGTTTATCTGTAAATCGTTTGTAACAGGAAGGATGGTAGTGGGGCAGCGTTTCCAGTTCATTGTACTCCCTATCCAATGTGTGTGCGATCGACAACACGGCATTGCACTCTCTCCCTTTCAGCGATATCCAGTCTTTGGCGATTTTTCTGAAGGTGTCCCATCTAGCTCTAGTTATTACACAGGTATTCTCGATACAATGATCTAATGTGTGCATGCAGCAAGCAGGATTTTCATCTTTATCAGGCGATCCACGCCGCCGCTTGCTGGGCGCCGCCATCTTTGTTTACAATCAAACCGACTCACTTGCGTCATAAATTAGTACTCGCAATCGCTGATTGGTCAGAACTAGCACGTGACAGGGTCGGTAACGCTTTACACACCCGATTGTATCATGCCGTGGAGGGGAAGTTAGTTCGAAATTCAGAGTCCAAATGCAGAAAAACTGCAGGTATTCTGCGTGTGGAAACTTTATGTAAGCGAGATGGGGTGATATACTTCTAGAATATATAAACAGATTTTATTACCCAGAATACTGGAACGGGATGACACGCTAGAAAAGCTAGCGTATGGCCTAATGCTTTTCACCGTAACGTACGAATAGCATTAATGCCAAATGGCTTCTTTCTCTTTTTTTTCTGCTTATTTTGGAATCACGGTAGTTGAATAGAATAAAGCAAGATAACTCTGCAAGAAAATTTCAAATGAAAAATTGTCCTCTTTAATTTTGTGTGGCTTCAAACTCTTGATTGTGTTCTTTCACTGCATCTTTCACTGCATCAATAATATCAAGTTTTCATAGCCACACTGCGATGAATCTCAGTAATTTCCACACATCTAGAGTTGTGAAAGATCTGAAACTATCCCTCAACTGACATTAGCATTAGAACAGCTCTTGAATCTGGTTCAGCGTGGTTGACAGAGACAGGTAAGGACAGCCTCTAACATGTTTTCTTTAACCCTTAAATGTCATACTTTATTGTTTGATAGAGCACATTCCTCTCTGACATATACTGTATCTTTTCGAAAATTAAGTAGTAATTAAGTAATTAAGTAAACTTGCCTGAGCCATTTCTTACACTTGGTTTTGGTATGTAATGCAAAAAGTAAGTATACGTTATACCACTAATTTATCCAATTTTTTTTTTATCATTTTACCTTGAAGAGACATCTCGAACATACAGTATGTTTAGATGTATTCATTTTTTATTTGCCTCAAGGAAATGGGGAAAAAAAGAAAACATATTTCCATTGGTTTTTCCGTAGTGAGGCTGTTGAAGGAGGTTAAGACTAGCTCATTTCAAGCAAAGCCTGTTTGGCATATACTCATTCAGGGATACAGCTATAGAGGTTTGGTGTCATGTGATATAATAAGAATAGAACACATTCAAAGCATGAAGGACATGCAGCATGGGCTGCCGGTAAACCACAATAGGCTGCCAGTGAGTGACAAAAATCTGGAAAGCAGTTTATACTTCAGTTCTATTACACATATTACGAACTCCTCTCAAAGCAGCAGCATCCTTATTCATTTTCTGAAAGAGTACAAGGTACAAGGGAATGTATTATGTCAGTTAGGGCCCTGTATAGTGTTCACCCTACAGGGTGTAGACTGAACAAAATATGCTAAAGCCCAAGGGCAAACACAGTATGAGTAATCAGATCACCTATGTGGGCTGATTTTATTTGACCCAGATCTCCTCTCACTGTAGACTTCATCTCTCCTCTGCTTGTTTACACCCTTTTTTTTTTACAGCAGGACTTTCTTCCTTTAAGGCTTTGCTTAAAAGAAGTTTCCAGCATTCCGCCACTCTGAACACATGGATGCAAAAGCTTCCCCATCTCCCATCACGAAACTCTTGAGTGAAGCGCCTACTCCCAGATAACCTTCACTATGCTGAACGCTCTGCTGTCTCAGCTAGTGTAATACAGTTTTTATGCACATGTTTGCAAGCTTGCTTTTTAGAAACACAAATGTTAGTGTGCCACCAATGTGCTCACTTCTGTCTCTTCAAATAAATGAGGTTTTATAGCAGGATGCCAGCTGTTTCCATTACCCAGAGAGTCAAGAATGCAGTAAAGCATATGTGTTTGTGGCAGATTCCTCATATGGTCTGTGATGGGAAGCAAACTAAAAACTAAATGCTAACATTAGCTTTGGCACAGCTTTGGCAATTTGGCACATTTAGTAGTTAAAGATGGCATATGCTGACTATAAGCCACAAATGCAAATGATGTTGTGGTTTTAAATCCTTGTGGAAAAATGTGTTTCAACTCTCAAGTCCTGATTTCAGAGAAGGCCAATACCACATCAAAATCTTCCCAATTATCACAAGTAGCCCAGTTTACATGGCCTACATTGGATTAAGCGCAGAGGTCTTCAACAGGGGGTCCGCGGAGGTACTGCAGGGGGGTCGCGAAATCTTTGGTTGATTAGGTGATTTATTTTTTATTTTTTATTTTTTCAAACAGTTTTTTCTCACAAATTGCAATGTCTTTAAATGCACATTAACACGGATCCAAAATATTGTAGTGAACGGAAAAATGGAGGCAGAAGACGTTATCTTTCAGACAGCAATGCACGCATTCACGGCCACCCTGTACCTTGCACATGTTTAAAATAAAAACATGAATATATTAACCTGTGTATTATTTGAATAGCTTAGTATTGAATGTACAATAACAGAGTAGCTAGGTTTATACACGGCACTAGGCCCCGTTTAATATAAAACACAATTGTATTAGAAATCTAGACGTCCCTAGCGACCGCAAATTGAATTTGCTCCGGGCTAGTCTAGTCACTTGTGGTCGTTTTGCGAGGCTGAAAATTGAAACTTAATCAGGCCAATTAAATCGTGAGGAGCGGGGTCGGAGGCCGGGCTACCTAGTGACGACAGAGGTGCGACGTTTCAGTGTGTAGTTCCAGAGAGAGGTAAACAATGGCTGCGCCCGGCAACTGTCGTTTAGTTCCATTCTTCCACATTATTTGCGTACAGTTTCTACATTAACAGATTGGAGTGCCGGTATTGAAAACACAGGCAAAGTCGAAAAGAAAAATAATATTCTTTCCTCTCTGACATTAGACTACACTCCACCATGTACTTTCCGTCGCACTGACTACGTAATCCTTCTTCACCGCTCTGATTGGTTGTTGCGCCATCCTATTGCGTGGCGTTGAGTGCAGAGGCAACTTAACAGACAACCGTTTATCCCGCCCACACTGCTATCCAGCGTCCCTGTACAGCTTTTTGCTGTAGGGGTCTGGCTTGCTAGGCTACAATTGTATGCCATATAAATAGTAGGGGGGTCCCTGCTCCAACTCTCCATCAGTTTGGGGGTCCCTGGCCTGAAAAACGTTGAAGACCCCTGATTAAGCGGGTATGGAAAATGGATGGATGGCTGGATGGATGGATGGATGGATGGACGGATGGACGGATGGATGGATGGATGGATGGATGGACGGATGGACGGATGGATGGATGGAAAATACACATGCAGCTTTGTTGCAACTCTGACAGCATTAACTGTTATGATCCGTGGCAGAGGAGATAGTCCCCAAGATAGACCCAAGTGTAGACAGGTTGGAGATTTTCAATAAAATCAGAGGCACTGTTGAACAGGAAATCTAAAAATACCCAAAAACTTCAAACATACAAAAAGCAAGCACAAAGAGCAAAGGAAAACCTGGAGACTATACACTGAAGGACTAATTACAAAAATGAGCAATCATTGAGAGCAATAATTGAAGACAAGGTGTAAAAAGTAAACTAACCATCAGCAGAATAAAACAAGGATGATACAAGGATAATAAGAGTGAGGAACAAACTGATGACAAAAGTGAAACCCAGAACATAGGAAAAGTAACCAAAAAATAGAGTAAAAAGCAAAACAAAAAAACCCACAGATCATGACACTACCAGAATACGATTGTTAATGGTTAAGGAATATGGCCCCCTAAACTACATCTCTATTATGTACTTTATGACTGAATATAATTGCAAGAAAAAAATTAAAGAAAAAATGTACAGACCTGTTTTTTGTCTGTAATTTTGTACTAATATAAAACTTTATTTCACTCATATTTCTATCTTGAACAAAAAAGTCAACAAATTGACTAATTCATTTTGACATAATTTGAGCACTGATTGTGCCTTCACAGTTGTGTGACAATCTGTGCTGATATGAAGTTTCACCTTTTTGAAATGTGTTGCCAAAATCAAATTCAAATTAGGCATACATTTTTGAAAAAAACAATAAAATGCGGTATTTGATGCTCTGTATTACGATTGTACTCAATGCAGCATCAAATATAAAGAAATGATGCACTGTAGTGGTTCTGTCGTAGACCTGTAGTGGTTCTCTGGAAACAAATTCTCAGGGCGGTGGGAGCTGTGAAATTTCACAACTTAAGTGTGATGATGAGATAACATTTTTGAAAAGCTCCTCCAGCTTTGAATTATAGGACGCACTGCTCAGTAAGACGCAGGTGGGATCAGAAGAAACAAGGGAGTGTCTCATCTGAACTTATATGAACTGCACTTGAAATTAATACTAACGACACGAAAGAGTATGAGTATCCTTTTTGATCTGTCAATTAAGTTGTGCTGTCCAAACATGGAATTTGAAAGCCAGTATTTTGTAATGCAAAAGGAAAAAAAAATCAACTTTAACAAGAAAAACACACAAAGACCTATGAGAAACAAAGCAAGGTGGTACATTAGGTGCTATTTCCTGTAATACAGCTGTCACTGTTTATATCTCTCCGTGTTATCACACTCCACACACACACACACGCAAGTGCCAATGAAAGATTCATGGAACGGTGATGATGAAGGCGTCTCCTCTTCTGCTCCACTTACCATAGGGAACAAATTCTGCCCTGCAACCCACTTACACACCCCACGCATGCCCAGACATACACGCTCACACACACAGCCACAAGCCCAGGACCTGTTAAGAAGGAGGACACACAGCTCAGTGAAGCACACAGCTGTGGGGTACTTACTCACCCTTAACCTTTTCAGATGTAGGCACACAGAAAAATCCTGCGACCTCTAGTCTGCTAAGAGACTGATGCTGCAGACTGTCCTTCAGGCTGTCTGGCAAACATGCTGAATGTGTGTTCAAGTATGTATATATGTGGGAAAAAACGTCTTCATTTTTGCTGTGTCTCTTGGGCCTGAGAATCCCAACGTGAATAGAGGAAAAAAGAAAAGAAAATGCTAAAGGCAAGTTATTATCAAGCCTTCGCTCTGCAGAACATCTCTGTGATCCATGCAAGTCATGATCAAGGTTTAGTTATTGGCTTGAGGAAAGTTTGCACTGTTCATCGCAGCAGAGTTTTTGTGTTGCATTGATGAACAGAACACCCTTCAAGCTAAAACATTTTTTTTTTGGGACTTTGTATCTTTTTTATTCATCGAGAGGGTCAACAGTGGTTGCAGACATACATTACATAAGAAAACTCAGCACAACAATGTACAAAGCTGTTAACATTCACTTATATTTTGAGACTTAACAAAAAATACTGCAATTGTTTTGGAATAATCAATGTAATGCTCAGTATGGTATCAATGTGCCTATATGACACTTTGTTTTAGTTTCTGTTGGTTCCTCTACACTTTTACTTAAGTAACCTTTGTTTGACGTAAACACATTATACTTGCATTTACCTAATGTCAAGTGGTAGTTCTTTTACTTAAAGAGTAACTTAACACCTCCTGAAAATATTGTCTATGCACACGTACTGTCATTTAAGTCTTAACGCTGTAATGGAGTTATGTTCAGCTATAATTTAGCATCTAGTAACAGCACTGAAACAGACCTTAAAATTTCCAAACACAGATTCATACATGTTCAGATTTTTCATGTGGAATTGTCTTATTTTTTTGTTAAAGATCTTACACAAATTCAAACCACTGACTTCTGCTTTCAAATTTGAACAGACTATCACTACAGCATCACATGCACAAAACTCACAATCTGTATAGAGATATTCAGACACTTGGCTATAAAGTTACTGTATGGAACAAACATTGTTAGTGGACAGCAGCCAAAAGATAAATGTAGTTGCTATATATAAATCAAAGAGCCTATACTGTATTTCCTGTTCAGAATGCTTTTGTTGTTGGTATTATAAGTTGTGTAAAAGGGTTTTAAGAGGTAATAAATACTTTATGAAGACATAAAAGTGGCACGCAAATTCTATAAATAACCATGTTGAAAAAATAAAGTCTCCAGTATGGCAGTCCCAGCTATTGCATCATTGTGAAACCCTGCATACCAGGTGAAATTTGAGGGGCAGCAGTGTGTGAATTAGGATTTTAGTGGCAACAAAAACGTTGTACCAAACATAACTATATTTTTGTCCAATTATCATTCTTTGTCAGTTGTTGTACAATGTGTCATATTTTTGCACATCCAACAGTCTGGTATGAGTGTGATGGAAGATATTACTCAAGTTTACTCAACAGTCTCCAAGCCTGTTCAAGAGCAATAAAAAAAATGTTGTTGAATATATTCAAAAGTTACTTTTCGTTCAACTAGTCCCCCGTTTCAGACCAGTGAAAATAGACATTGTGAGCGGACATAGTTACAATAAAATTTGCATCAAATTGGGAAAATTACAGTGGGGTGTATGATACATCATAAGATATCAACAAGAACTCCAATCAAAACAGCCATATAGATAGCTTCTTTTCACCCTGAATTAGGGCTTAGGGAAATATGACTCATGAATTTTATTGAACAATTTAATTCACAAGTGTTTCCTTGTGTGGGAGGGATTCAATCATTTGTTTATGATACCAGTTTAAGACCAACATATAAGTTATATTCAGTTAATAATACAACAACACTTCACTTGCTGATTTGGTTGATGAAATAACATGATTTGGTTATAGTTAGACAATTTAATGACTTGGTTGGAGTTAGAAACCATCATCATGTGAAATAAAATACATTATTTGTACAATGCAACCAACAAGGACATCTTTTTACTGGTTGCCTTGGTTACTTGAAAGCACATGTTACGAAATTTTTTTATCAAATCCTAGTTGGGTTTAGGCAATAACTTTACTGAGTTGGGGTTTGAAAACAGTCATGGTTGGAAGTTGGGACAGAAAATACCCATCAGGATGCCATCTTTATGATTCACATACATTAGGGACGACAACTTCAGTTGAACTCCTTTTTTGTTGAGGCTTACTTTGAGTTTTTTTTTTATATTTTCTTTAAAATCTAATTCAGGAACTGGCATGTAAAATCACAATCTCATAGAAATTCATGAAATATAACCAAAGGAGTCATTCTGTGTCTCTCCCGCTGTTCCAGGTGAACATCTGAGGATGTGTCCTCAGGGACCAACCTGCTGTACCAGCAACATGGAGGAGAACCTGGCCGGTCTGAGTACCCAAGAGACAGAGGGACTGATCAGGGAGGCTGGCAGGGCCCTGCAGGCGGCTTTAAACGCACTCCACAGGAGCTTCGACAGTAAGTAGGATGTGTGTTTGTGTGTGAGTGCATAGAAGACACTCATTACTGCCTGAGCTCAATGGCAAAGCTTCAGAAGTGAGCCCATAGAGCATGACATTTGTATCTTGGGTATTTATGAGATTGTGTGTATGTGCTCAGTGTTCAATACTGCAGCAGTGAATGTGTTTATTGATGTACGGAAGTTGGTGTGTGTTCTGTACGACAAGGGGACCCCTGACTGGGTGCTATAATGAGAGCAGAGTCAGCCAGACACAATGAAATGTGATAAGCCAAACCCCTGATCTCGGGGGAAACACACTTGCATTCATTCATGCACACACACACACACACTAACAAATAGAGGGGTGTCCCCTGGGGCAGTGGCTAGTTCAGCTAATGAGCAAGTTGACCCACTGAGGAGCTGAGTCTGCAGATCACTGCACATCAGACAGAGACAGGAATGGAGGGAGGGAGGAGACTGAGAAGTGCCACCACTAACAACATGGGAGCAGACAAATGCAGCAAGTAAGAAAGTGTCATTATCACTGAGAAAAACACTAAGTCAAAATATAAAAATAAAGACAGACAAATGGAGAGCAGGAGGGGGACTAGTCACTGGAAGACAAGGGCAATATTATGAGTCTCAAGGCAGCCGGCCTCCTCAGTAGCAGTAATGTGGCCATCCATCTGGTTGCGGTTAGAACAAACTGGCACTGGTCCACGGCCTTTGAAGCACGAGTGTAAAGCCCAGACCATTATACTGCAAAGACAGCTCTCTGACTGGCTTATCCTCTCAGTTTGACCTTGTGTCAATTTGTCTCCATTTGGCTGAAAAAAAAACATTGAAAAGAAAATGCTAAATTGAATTAAATTAATCAGCACTATGGCTGCAAGCTGATAATCTTTTCTTGACAACAAATAAATCTAGATGACAGTACTAAACTGCCATAACATTTTGCTACAAACTTACTTTTACTATGTACTGACAATTTTTTTTGTTTATCTTTTTTTAATGTCTCTTACAAAATGAAATTATAGAGGACTATATGATAGATACAGAGCACCAGGCATCATAAAAAAACACATCCAACACTTGGTGCTACAATAAGCAATTAAGAGAAATCTAACTCAGCTGGCTCCAGCTAAGAGGTAAGAAATTTGTAAAAAAATACAATAAAAATTTTCATTCAGCATTCTGTAGTTTTCTTTATCAAACTGAAAACAGCCAAAATGCTTTAGCTTGACCAAAAGAAACATACTGTATGGTTGTACCTGCCTAACTAACGTTTGGATATTTGGCATAAGAGTGACAAAAATGCTCATTGCACATGTAGACACACTGAGTCCCTTGATAAAGCTCTTCCTTATTCAGAGCAGTATTTTGTCTCCTTGGGGTCAGTTTTAACCTCCTGATGAAAAATCTCATTTTAGATTTTTTGCCCTATTGGTACGGCATTCTCTGTCTCAACCCTGGTAATTACTGGCTGCTGTAATGGGCATGCCTGGTCTCCATCAGTCATATATCCTGCTGGATACATATCCCTTAGCTTCTGTGTGATCTGCGTCATGTCCTGTGGTTTGCTAATTGTAGAAAGTACCTGACCACAAACAGCTACTGGTTTCTGTTTTTAATGGGAGCTCTAGGTTTTTTGTTCCCCTTTTAGAGTTAGTAAAGCCATTATATTCTGTACCCAGGTCCTGTTACACCCATGGTTTTCAATCCCTTCTTCTCAGATTGTGTAGCTTGACTGAGAGTGGTGTGGTACTGCAGCGCTTTACACATAGTACATGACTAATTCAGCTCTTACTAATTGCATCATTTGAATATAACAAACATGTACATGTAAAAAAAAATGAACAAACAGAATGTACACAGCCTGTCTGTATAGTCACTGATATGACACACAGGTTATCAGTCCCTTGTTTGTATGTAAAACCACGTGGTTCCAGGAAACATGTGGCTACTCTAAACCTCCAAAAGTGTATTTACAAAGTTTATATCTCAACAAAACACAGCTGCTCATTTGTTACCTTAAAGTTCCAGTGAGTAACTCTTTAGGGTGATCTTTTTAGCAGAGTGTATAGTAGTAATATAACTAGGCCAACTCTCTTACATGCATAAAAGCACCACATTTAGCCTTCCTTGCCTCTGGGCCATGTTGCATTGCCATCTTACTACAGTAGTCCCGATGGGACACACCAAATATTCTCTATTGAGCTGACATTTGGCCTATTCGCCTATTTGTGTCAAGGGATATCACTATATCATACACACAAACATTTACAATTACGTACCGTTACATTTGTCTGAGCACTTAAAGGGAATCTGTAATCACTAATAAAACTAAGCGTTTTCAGTATTTATGTCACAGACATTTATTTATTACATTTAGACACGTATTGAGGCGCAGACACGAGACAGGAGCCTGGAGGAAACTTAAATCTGTTTATTATGATATAAATGAAAATCCCAGCCAACGCTGGAGAACCAAAAAACTAAACTAAAAAACACCTTAGAAAAATAACAATAAAAAAACAGACTGTACATTACCAAGAAACTGAATCAGAGAGATGGGGGAAAACCATGGGTATTTTTGATGGAGATATCTGACAATGAGCATGAACAAGCCGGGAGACTAAATTACTGTGGAGGGTGATTGGTGAGTGAGTGCAGCTGATGAGAACGAACACCGGTGAAGGGAGTGATGGCAGGGCAGGAGAAAGACTGAGGAAAAAAGTGGCAAAACATGGCAAAACTAAAGACTAGACAGAAACATTGAGGCAAAGTTTGTATTCTCATTGTTTTATATGATACAGAATCATTCATAATGTGGTGAAGGAGGCATGTACTTTTTGTTTTTCTCATTGTGTTTTCTTATTTATTAATGTTTTATGTTTCATTGTATATGTTTTTAGTTTGGTCAGATCCTCCTTAACAAATTTGGATTGAAAGGAAGTTTCTTGTCAAATACTGTAAATCTCACTACATAGCAGCTTTTAGTCATATATCAAATGGAGCTTAATTGCTTTCTTACTCATTGTAAAAACAAGTTGCTTATGCTGTCATGGCAGACAAAAATTAGTAATTTTACCAACTCTGGCACTAAATAGCAGAGACAAGAAATTGTCAGCCAGCTACTGATCGCATCATGATGATCGCCAAAATACCCCTTTAGTTTTTCAGATGTTGGTAGAGACTCGAAAAGCATTTAAATTTTAAATTGGGTTAAAATTTGCAAATGGCCAGAAACACAACTCCAAATGAATGCTTATGTCTTTCTTCTGGCTATTTAAAGAGGTGTCTGTCAACTGTACTGTATGTCATCTTCACAAAGGCGAAGGCTTCACATGATGTGTCAAGCTTGCCCATAAGTGGTTCTCAATCTTGTTCTTTGTCATTCCTCACATCCTCTAGCCTATTTCACTGAGCTGCATGGCCGTTCTGAGCGCTCCCTGCAGGATGTGTTGTCTCCACTCGGCTCCCTGTACTCTCAGAACACTCGTCTGTATGGGGATCTCTACACAGACCTGCGTCGGTACTATCGAGGCTCTGCTCTTAACCTGGACGAAAACCTGTCAGACTTCTGGTCCCGCCTATTGGAGCGAACATTTAAAACCTCTACCCCCACAGATGTGAGTAAAGACATGTACTGGAAGAAACAGCCTGTCTTTGAATGTGAAATTTGTAAGGCACAGACTAAAACTGAAATTGAAAACAAAAAAAAAAAGAAATTAAAGTGGAGCCAGATCACATCTAGGATTGGAAAAGTGTAGTAGGATGGGAGAGGATTTGTCAAATTACAGTGAGTCATACTAGAATTTTGACAAAGTGTTAATGTTTGATGCTTTAATGGACACAGTTTGAAGATTGTTTTGCAGGTCCTTTCAAGCCCTGCTTCTTATCCATTTCATAAAAATACACAGTCTGACAAAACGTGCTCTTGCATTTTATTTTTACACCAAATGATACTCAGAAATACAATCTAATTTCCATTTGTTTGGTAGAGATGAAAAGTATGTCTCTCTTTTAATAGCAAACAGAATGACATTTCTCCTACATTGTGTCTGCTGCTGTCATCTCTTTCTGACAGGTCAGTCTGTCAGATGATTACCTTGAATGTGTTGCTAAGCAACAGGAGACGCTGCGGCCATTTGGAGACATCCCTCGGGACATGAAGGCGAAGGTGATCAAGGCTTTTGTCACGGCCAGGTCATTCGTCCAGGGGCTGTCAGTCAGCGCAGATGTGGTCAGGAAAGTCTCACAGGTTAGTGCGTGCACTTGTGTCATTCGTGTTGTTGGACATGAATCTGTTTGCAGGGTCACATTTTTGCCCCTGCCTTCCTTTTGAGGACAACACTAGAGGGCATGCAACATACATTATTAATTACTAGGGATAAGCAGGCAGTTATTATGGTTTCCATTCTGGCAAGCCCCCAGGAGCTAAATGTAAGTCAAATAATGTCCTGTGAAGTGAAAGGGAAACACAAATTCCTATTTGAATGAGTGTGCATGAGTGTCTTATGTCTGCAGGGCTGATGCCCAGTAAAGCAGATATGATGGCTGCATGGTTGTCACCTAACTTCCAGGGAAAATGTCTCCTCCCTGCAAATGAGAAACACAAAGATTATCCAAATGAACACTCTATCATCAAAACAAAGCTCTCATTTGGATGGTCTTTTTAAGGTCTCGGTGCAGGTTTTTTTCGGAAAACTGTGTCTAAGTGACATTTTCTGTTCTTCTATGTTTTTTCTCTTGAATATCCTTTCTCTTTAACCTTGTTTTGTGGTCATAACAAGACTTTCTTTACTATCTTTATTTATGTATACATAGTATATTGCATTACTGTTCTGTTTTATCCCAATTCTGTTTTAAGCACCATCCCACTGAGGGTTAAACCTATTTTTACAGAGCTTATATATGCAGAGCGTCTACCCTTTTTTATTATTCATCCAAAATATTCTTCTGTGATTTAAAAGTTTAAATGTTTTCTGTCATTTTTCTTTTTCTTGTTCCCATGAATTTCTGATCAACCCAAAGACCTGTAGAGATTCTTAAAACTTGCTGAAACTGTGTTTTACATTACCGGGTATAGCTATTATAAATCAGTCGAATCTCATTACCTCACAACAGTAAAATAACTTTGGAACCAAGTAATGCAGACCAGTCTTGGTTTATGCAACTCAGTCAGTCTGCTCACTGAAAGCTGGTGGGAAATCACACTGACACATTTGAGAATAGTTTGCAGAAATATTGCAAATACATTCTTTGAGTCATGGTCAGAATTTATGCAGATATCTTTTGTTTTTAGTGTCTCTCCATCAGATCTCTGAGCAGCCATGGTAAAATAGTACCTTTGACAGAATATGATACACAGTCAAACACAATCGTTAGTGTTTAAATACTCTCTAGATTCACTGCCATTGCCTCCTTGTTCCCCCTTTGCAGTAACAGTGCAACAGTGTGGCAACACTGCCCTCTACTGTCATTCTTTGTCAGCTTGGACTAAAGCCACTGTAAAAGAGGAGGTGAAAAGAACCAAACAGCCACTTCACAAAGAAAGGCTTTGAAAAGCACAATCCCTACATTTCCTGTAAAGAATTCATAAATGTTTTCCTTTCACTACTGGAGCTTGAGGTCTATGATTCCACCTACAACAGGTTTCTCTTGGCCCAGAGTGCTCGAAGGCCCTGATGAAGCTGGTTTACTGCCCCCACTGTCGGGGTCTGGCCTCCGTCAAACCATGCTCCAGCTATTGCTGTAACGTCATGAAGGGATGCCTGGCCAACCAAGCTGACCTGGATCCAGAGTGGCAGAACTTTATAGGTGAGACACATAAAGGTTTTAATGAGTAGTTTCACAGGAAATCTGAAAGCTTTAAAGTTGCTGTCAGAAGAATACTTTTTAAATCAATCTACACTGAATAAAACAAAGTTTGTAAAAACCATAGTGTTATTATTAACAAAAAAGGTTATCCATGTTTATAGATTTTCATTACTCCCACGATTCCTAATTCATTCATGCTGCTGCTTACACAGTACAGTACACAGTATATGCAGTTGTAAAGCAGAGGTTTCTGTTCTCATTTCTCTGTTCAGATACAATGATTCAGGTGGCATCCAGTTTCAGCACAGAGCCCAGTCTTGATGTGGTTCTCTCCACCATCCCTGCTCGAATTTACGAGGCTGTCCACTACCTGCAGGAAAATATGAACACGTTCACCACTAAAGTAAGATATCTTATTTTGTCTTTATTTGTTTATTTGTCACATGCATATTGATACTAATCGATCTACCCTTTCAACCCTAACCCATCAATATAGTGTTGGGGCAAAAATAGATATTTTGAGGTAACTCATGCAGGACAACCAGAATATCAAGCAGCCTTCAAATTTGTAACATTTGTTTGTGATGACATCCAGTGGAATTTTTCCCTCTCAGTAATGTGAAATTAAGCTCCTGCTGCATATTTGTGTTGATTTTTGTCTCTGGATCTACATCTTTGTAGGTGTACCAGACATGTGGAACTCCAGGTGAACCAGGAACAGGAAGTCCCACCCTCCATGAACAGAGGAAGCAAAGTGGCTCCCTGACTGCATTGAAATACAAACCCTCCCCAACAGCAGGGCTCAGACTGGAAATGCAGGTGCGTTTTTTTAAATATTGTCATTGATATATATGTATATGTACATATCTGTATTTATATATATATATATAGATGTTTATTGACAAAGAGGCTGAAGCCCACCATTACCCTGTTTTTTTTATGTAAGGAAAGGAATTAATGTTTAATTTATGACCTTTAATTTCTCCCAGAAACACAAAGTAAATCAAATCAAATCAAATCAAATTTATTTATATAAGTAGATGAGTTACGTATAAATAATCAAACCTGCCATGTTTTTTCTACAGCAAAAAATGGTGTTATTTGTCCTATTATTACAATTAACAATGCCATTCAACAGTTTGAGCTCACCTGCCCATTCATTTTGAATTGTTGTAGAATTGTTTTTATGATCAGAGGTTTATTTACCTAATTTTTGCCTAAGAATCTGGAGAAACAAGAGAACTAATTGTCAGAACGCTTATGGTGCAACTGCCATCTAACAACTTACTGCTCAATCTTTTTTACAAACTAAGGGGTAAAAAAAACAAGAGGAGTAAACATGAAAATCCTCATGAAATAGGAAGTTAACAGGAAATTAATTGACCGGACAGTTTTGGTTATTGTCATCAATCATCGTCCACATGGAAAAGTCAAATACTAAAAGTAAATTATGCAGCCCTTTAATGCCCCTCATGTGTAGATTAATGGGTTTTTTTTTGGTGTCACGAAGAGCTCACAAAGAAATAATTGATTATAAGCATTTTAGTAACCTATTATTAGACTGCAAATTGACCATTTGCTATGAATAATCACTATCAGGTGTTGAGACAGGTGGAAAGGGGGCATCTTGCACATTAATGATGCAACCATGAAATCACCATCACACACTTTTTAATGAGACTAGATGAAAGTTCAGCAAGTGCAATAACGGAACAGCTGTTAACAGCTTTTGACCTTTTAATCAGGGTAAAGAGTCATGCTGATGTATGTTCTCGTTACCATGGTTACAACACGATTTGCATAAATATTTGCAGGTAAGTGGCTTATAGAGAGCAATTATAAGATTTCCTAATGAAGAGAGCTTGTGATCAACATTAGAGTCTGAGTTGATCTTATAAAATTGTGCAAAAATATTATAAAAGGTACTTTGTTTACTTGTAATGCTGCATGACTTGCTGACAACTAATGAAGAGATTAAAATTATTTTGAAAGAAAGCATGAATGCTTTAGTCCTAATATACAACGAGCATTAGAACGGTGATGCACTTCCCCTTCCAATGATTGAAATGAGTTATAATTTAAATAAAGAAAAAAGGGAAAAAAATGGCTTCACTTGGCAAAACCTTTCTTTTTTGCCTGATCTCACAAATGGAGAAAAATAGTGTCTGCTATTTGGGATAGAATATGTTATTATCAAAAACATAATGAATTGTTTAGGATTTTGTATCAAATTTGTAGGATGGTGGGATGCGATAGTTTTGAAAAAAAAGTCGTTCTTTCTATTGATCGCAGGTCTCAGATCTTTCCAGTAAGCTGAGGGAAATGCGTCAGTATTGGGTCCAGCTCCCTGTGGCGCTTTGCAGCAAACTGGCAGCGGGACGCAACAGTCAAGATAATTGCTGGAATGGTATCACGAAATCCAGGTGAGAAAGAAACAGTGGAAACTGTGAGGGATGTGTGCATTGCTGATTTAATTGGTTCCAAAATTATCCAAACTAACTGCATATTTACTATCTGTATACTTAAATCCACTTCATTTTCAGACTTTCTAGGTATAATTAATTTGACAGAATTTATTCTCAACTCTAAAATGTTTTTCAGATTTGCAGTCATTTGTTTTGCCCCTCAAAGGATTTTATAGTCTGTTTCATCTTTTCATATTTTTGTATATCTATATACTTATTAGGCTTGTTATCATTGGGGCTGGAGGGAAATTACACGATATGCCTACTATAAAATAGTGCAACGCTCTCCCCTGAAACTTAAATCCTTAACTTTTAAATCAGTGGCAGAGCGTAGAATAAAACACTCTCATGATCACATATTTTTGTTCAGTGCAAGTTTTATCCCTGCTGCAGCACAGAAACATGATTCATCCCAAAGAGAAAAGTCATGTTCTTTAACTATTAAACACTGAAAAAAAGATTCTGCCATCGAGCAGAGAAATAATTTTTTGCACATTTTTCAAAACAAAGAAACATACAGTGTCAGCTCTGACAAACCAAAAGTTGTACTGAATGAAAACCATCCCTAGCTGTTTCAGTGACATTTCTGACAGATACACCAGTTTTTAATTCCTGATGATATTCACATTTTCAGCTCAAGCATTCAAGGCCTGTTCTCCCCGTGTATGCGTGGGTTCTCTCCAGGTACTCCGGCTTCCTCCCACTGTCCAAAAAAATCATGCATGTTAGGTTGATTGGCATCTCTAAATTGTCCTTAGGAGTGAGTGTGAGCGTGCATGGTTGTTTGTCTCGTATGTCTCTATGTGGCCCTGCGATGGACTGGCGGCCTGTCCAGGGTGTACCCCGCCTCTCGCCCATTGACTGCTGGGATAGGCTCCAGCCCACCCGCGACCCGATCGACGGATTCAGCGGTATAGATAATGGATGGATGGATGGCATTCAAGGCCATATAAAGACACACTCCTGTTCAATCAGCCCCAAATCCGTGGGCGTGATTGAATAGTTTGATGTCATATTGATGTATACATTATACAGCCATACCGCATCTCCCTTTCTGTAAAGTGGTTGGATTACGGCCAAGTAATGAGATTTATCCTGAGCAGAGCACTCAGACATGTATGATATCCAAAAGGTATGAAATATAAATGTTCCTTCGTGTGTCTGAATAATGTGAGAGCGACCATGAAATATAGATGAATCACTGACTGTGTGTGACAGATTAATGAAATATGAAATTTGTCTATCCATATGTGGCACAGAGTGGATCATTAGTGTGATGAACTGTTTAAAACTCTACAAGGGACTTCTATCTTATTTCAAGTTTCTATGAATTTATTGAGATTATGATTGGTTTCAAAGACATATATCCAATGGATGCTCAAAATTAGTTGATGAGCTGTTAAAATCTGTATTTTCAAAGTGCCCATATGGGGCTTTTTTACAGGTTCAAAATGTTACTTTTGGATCTAGTAGAATAGGTTCACATGCTTTGTAGTTGATAAAACATGAACACACATAAAACACCTTGTAGTGTAAAAACAGGGAACAGAAATGTAAAGAAAAGAAAGGCCAGGTCTGATCTGTGTCACTTCCACTGAACCAGCACTGGCATATTTTACAGATACGTGCCAAAGGAGGTCGTTACTGCTGAGACCCACCACTATTCTCCTGGATTAAAGTCCGCCATGTTCATCTCCTTTTCTTCTGTTGGAATGACTTTTATAGACATTTGTAATATTTTTCTCCCCCATATCTCTTCGAAACATTGCATGTTATACAGCTATCGCTAGGCTCATATAACCCACGTAAATAAACTTGACCCCACGACATCTATTATTGTCTATACTCCTGTCACATAGTGCAACATCACGACTATACCTGGAAAATGTTTGCTTTATTACTAAACTGTACTGGACTGGCCAATCCACACCAAAAAACAGGAAGCAGATGGAGACAAAAGGCTCACACACTGTGGGGCTCAGGTCTAACCTTTTTTACTGCACCAAATCTGTGCCATAACAATCACACTTATCTTCCTCAGACAAAACTAAAATGTATAGCACCATCTTGAATTAGATAATTGCACGTCACATGGGAGGAGTCTCCAATTGGATGTGGAGAAAACAATATCTACTGCTCATAAATTTCCACAACTGTATATTTCCACAAATTTAAATCACTGTTTATGCATAGAAACAGACTTGCTTACTTTGTTTTTTTATGTACAAAAGCTCTATTCTTTACAGAAATACAAGTTGTGTGTGTTTAATTCCCTTTGTGTGTTTTATACTACAATAGAAAATTGATCCCAACTTTTCAGATTTTCTGTACTGTGTGAATAAGGTTCTATACAGACAAATACAGACTTTGAGCCATATGATTGCCCCCCCCCCTCATATTTTCTGTTATGCCAGCAATTTTCTTTCATTCTCAACAAAACCGTTCCAATGCTTAGATATTACCGAGGTAACTTTCTGAAGGCACAGATATACCCAATTTGGTATTTATTACAACCCAAATTTAATGGATATGATTTCGATTTCAATGAACAGTAGATTAATCCTCAGTCAACCAGCTGTGATCATCTGTAGCATAATGGTTCTTCTCTTCTCTAATCAGGTACCTCCCAGAGGTGATGGGTGATGGTTTGGCCAATCAGATTAACAACCCAGAAGTGGACCTCGACATCACAAAGCCAGACATGACCATCCGGCAGCAGATCATGAAACTCAAAATAATGAGTAACAGGCTAAAAAATGCACTGGATGGCAATGACGTGGACTTCCAGGATGCAAGTGGGTGTGAAATGTACATTTCAGTGGTAACAGTTTATATATGAGACACTGTGTAGTGTCTCAAATGTGTAACGTCTGGTGTTCTACTGGCATAAATGCTATACATTATTCATACATTACACATACATACACATTCATACAACTTCTGGCAAGGTTGGAAGGACAGTGTGAGGTAATTGATATAATTTGCCATTTATTCCTCTAGATGGCATTACATCTTACACACTGGTCCTTCTTCTTCCATTTATTCTAATCATAAATCTCACATTGACAAAATGACTTAATAGGAGCACTCAGAAAAAGCTTCCTCCTCCAAAGACAAAATCCTATTATTTTAATGAAGGTGATTTGGATCAATACCAAAATTGAACTGATTCTTTTTCTGAATATTTTACAACTCTCAAGTAGGTTTAGGGAAATTTGACCGCATAGTTTTTGTGTAATTTTGTCTACAAACAGAAAAATGTAGTACCGGCCAAAATCCCACTGTACTGCCACCTTAAACTTTTGCCTTAATGAAAGAAAAATGGTAGTTTAACAAGAGCAACCTCAACTGAGTTATTGTCAATGGAAAAGGAAGAAAAAATAATCTCCTTCTCATTACATGTTTGAAATCAATGAATGTTTTCTATTTTCTCTCTGATAACTGTCCAGGTGATGACATCAGTGGCTCAGGAAGCGGGATGTGTGTAGGTGGTCACTGTCCTCGCAGCAGACCGGGATTGTACGCCTACGCGCCAGACAACAACCGAGTCAGAGGCACAGCCACATCTCAATCTGGCATCTGTAGCCTTCTACTGCTGCTCCCGTTAACCATCCTGCTGCTTCAGCGATGATGGACCGTCGCTGCCTCCTGTCATGCTCTGAATGTCAGAGCCGGACTGAACCATGGGAAAGGGGCTTTGGTTGGTGGAAGACTGGTGCATAACTTTGCCAAAAAATAAAAAGGACATAAATGGACATGTTTTTTTTTTGACTAAGAGGAGCAAACAATGACTATAGTCTTTATTTTGCTGACTTTCAATATGTCTTAGTTTGAGTGTGCTTTTGTTGTCGGTTTATGTAAATTGTTGGAGTGAAGATGGATGAAAAAAGACACAATTAAGGCAGAGAATAAAGTAACGACGAAGGAGGCTTTGATGATGAAGATAATAATGTCTATTTAGCTCCAGTGTCCAGTCAGCAGGTGTCCTTATCTGTGGTGCATTCAAAAAGGCTTTTTTAAATCTTATTCCATAACTTGAGTCAAGGTTGTCCACATTAACAAACATTGTGTACGCTGTAAATGTTTGTGTACATTACCTAAAAGACTGGCACCATAATAAGCCATGAATGTACAATATGATACTCTACTGGCAAAGAATGCACCATAGTCTGTGTTGTAGTTGTTTGACATCATCAAATACATTCAGTAGTAATCGTCTGTACTGCAGAAAAATCATCACACTCCTGAAATAAGATTTTATCTCACTTTTACTTCAAAAGAAAAAGCAAAAATGTCCACTTGTTCAGCAACTTCCCACATTTGTTAAGAAGTAAGTATTTTAATGAAATTTCTTACAAACAAGCACACACAAGCAGTTTCCGTAACTTCTGTTTTCTGAAGACAGAAAATTGCACAGTATTCTTACTCATCTGGTTGTAATAAACACAAAAAAGTTTAAACAATAACAAAAAGAATGTTTTATAAGACAGTACTGCAGAGAGAAAGACTTGATGAATGCACCTCTTCTTTTCTAGTAACTGAAAAATCACCACAGTAGCTGATGAACTGTAACCAAAGCTTAATACACTTACACTTATTCACAGCAGACAATGCCTAAAGTACATTGAACTTGTGACAACCCTTATCAGGTTTTGTACTTAAAATGCATCAGTAGAAAAGCAAATGTTTTCCAGTTCTAAAACTTTCTGAGTTTTTGTACATACAGCCTACTTTCAGAATTCTGTCTACTTCTGTCCGGTGATATATTGTTTAACGTGGCATGCCTTCTTTTAGTCTGCAAGACAATACTGGTACATATGGGACTCCTGATTTACACCAATGACAGATTTGTTACATATGCACACATCACTCTATGGAACTGTGTATTAAGCTGGTTTTTAATCATCACCAGTGTATTGAATCACACATTTCGGCCATTAAACTCTGTTTGATTGTAGCAGAGGACTTTTGACATGGACAGTTTTATTTAAGTACTGTTAAAGCTGGTAAGAAATGTCTTGTGCCTTATTTTCGAGTGACCCCTGTACTTCTCAATCTTCTCATGCTCATTCTTTATGTTATTGTAAGCTCCACATCTGCTGTATCACAACTGCATTCTTATACCCTTTTTAAACCATGACTATGTCTGTTTGGTTGTCTATTTGAAACTTGGAGTTTTTTGCTCTCGGCCACCTTCCGTAGTTTTCCCCTTTGGAAATTTGGAACATCTTATCCTTACTTTCCACGGATGATTCTATGCAGTATTTCAGCCAGTTGGCTTCGCCGCCCAGTGGACACCATCTCAGTTACAAATGGCCCAAACATTTTTCTGTTTTCATTGAAGATTTCCTCATATAACAGAGTTAGAAGTGAGCATAACAGGTCATCTTTAAAAACAACTATTCAGCAATTTGCCAACAGTTAGCTGGAGATCAGTAATTTTCTCATATCTGTTTATAAAAATTAAGATTGAGCCAGTAGGAGGTAGTTTATCTTAACATGTAGACTGGTATACTGGATTTGAAGTATTGAGTAGTGTGACTCAAAAACAGATTTTTTTTATTTCTTACTCTTCTATTTTTAAATACAAGTCAACAGGTGGGTTTTGATTCTATTTAACAGAGCCAAGGTAGCTGTTTCCTCCTGTTTCTTGTCTTTGCACTAAGGTGATCAGAACTTCACTTTGAGAGAAAGAAAGCACATGACCTTTTCAAAATGCATAACTACGACATCTCATAGCTTTATCTTATATGGAGGTGTTGCTGTTGAGATCAGCATGAACACCTCCAACCTGATGCAGCTTTTGATTTTAGGATAAAAAACATGACAAAGCTAGCTCTGGCAAGGTGGTACGATGTGGTCACCAGATCCAGTCACAAACCCGTCTGATCCTTTTCACAACAGGGTGATTCAGGTGCCTCATCCACTCCCAGATATCACCCCCACTCCACTGAACAACATAAAGTTTGATGATTTTGCGCACATTAAAAAGCCTTGTCTTGGTAGCAGCTTAACAGCTGAATAAACATATAGTTAATATCAAGTCTCATCTGGCTATGATGAGGGAAAACAGGGCTGACAACAATCCTGCTCCTGTCAGGGATTTGAAGTAAATCAATTATCAATTTTCCTGATGTTGATGTCTTTTGAATGTGGTAGAACAGAATGAAATAGAGCAAATACACAGGCACAGAAAGTTACCAAAGGCTTTAGAACAATGTAGAAAGTTTCAGTTTCTAGGGTTTACATTTCATTTCTCAGCATCATTATTTTAGACAGCTGTGATTGAGTCAGCTTAATGCAAAACTCTGTCTGAAGTCACTCTCCTGCATTATGTGTCTTCCCTGAAATGTGTCCTGCGATTGTGATGAATGTGGAAGTTGTAGCAGCATTTGAGATTGATTTCACTGAGATGCAGGGGGACAAATCGTGGCAGCCACATCCCACAGCACAGTTGATTTTTTTTCACCGCTGTCTAGACATGAAGAAGATGAATCGATGTTCAGTTGTCTGACCCATCTGTCCATGATCAAACTTAGCTCACTACTTAGAGTCACCTCTTTATTAAGTAACCTTAACTTTGGAGATGGTTTAAGTCTCTGCTCTGCTCATGTGACAGCCAGTAGGTCTGTAATGAATTTCCACCTGAGGCCATAAGGTTGTTTTAACTACCTTCAGCAGCTGACCTTAAAGATAAGAAGTAACTTACTGTGTCTCTACCCACAGACACCATCAATGTGAACAGTACTCACAGTAGCGGCTCCTGAATAAAATGGATGTTGTAGTGTCATGAAAGCTAAGATATAGCATACATATTGAGATAATAAACAGGTTAATAAACGGATAAAAAATGCACTAATGATGTAGTGAGAGTAAACGACAGGATGAAATAGACAAGAAAGGTCTGAGAAGCTTTATTTTTCAGTTAAGTTTTCAAACAACAGTTATCATTAAAACTTATAGGTAATGGAGAATAAAAAAACAGTCAGAGCACCATAATATTGTTTTGTGTACATTTTCAGAAAAAGAGAAACAGACTTTTTCAGTAAATCATCTCTCCAATTTAAGTGACCAGTTCCCAAGACACTACTACAATATAGTGCCTTTGCAAACTGCTCGTACTAAGAGAGCTTACAGACAAATACAAATTTAATCTGTGCAGTGACTCATAAGACCTTTTAAAGCTCTATGTTTATCCCACAGAGTGATAAACACTTAAAATTTCTATTATCAAGTTCATACTAAGGTCTTATGTTGTGCAGAAATGGATTTGTTTTTATCTGGTGAGGAATGAATTATGTCATAGAGCTTAGGACATAACACAAATGTTTTCACTCTAGCAGATTAGACAGTAGTTCGGGTTCAGCCTTTATCAATGAGCATAAGCAATAATTGTTCCACCCTAAAAGGTACTAGGAAGATATTTAGGGAAATGTCACCCAACACAGTCCCGAGATGAAGTAAAGATGAGTGAAAACACCTGTGTAGGTGTTATTCACTTAATCCCCTTCATCCCCTGCAACATAAGTCCACGTACTCGAGTATAGTCTTAGCTTTTTCTCTTAACACTGCAAAAGCTGTGTTCATGTATCAAATTAACCCTGGGGTCTCTCCTGGATGGACTCTTAATGCTTGTTTTTTATTTTTTATCCGTGGTCTTTTACTACAAATCTGAAACAACCAAACACACATCCATGGCTTTCATTGTGCTGAAAAAAAAGATTAAATTCTTCAAAATCAAATATGGTTTTTGCAGCAGTCAACATATGCAAGGACATCAGGTTCTGCTAAAAATGCACTCAGTTGCGACTTACGGAGCCAAAACATCTGTTTATTCCCTGAATGTCGAGGTGTTTCTTCATCTCAGTGGGGACTTTTGCTTCTTTGGAGGTCTCATGCCAAGCTTGGAGCCTTAAGATCCCATAGGTGTTGATTATTGGTCTGGGTAAATTATTCTTTACACCTCTGGCCTTAAGAAAGGTGGCCACATAAATATTAATAACAATGTGAGAAGGAGTGGTCTACAGGGGTTCTACTGAAGACTGGATGTTTTCCTTTGAGGCTCTCACAATTTTTTTTATAAAATTATCTTCTTAAAAAAATATATTATTGTGGTTAAGGTAAGTGCACTGTCCACCAGTCTGTCTTGATTAAGCCTGTCATGGAAAAGAACTCTCATCATCCTCCATGACATGGTTATAAATGTGTGTAGGAACATTCATTCTGATTGAATATGGATAATTCTAAGACTGTGTCTTCAGGAAAGAAGTCTGAAAAAAATCTGATAAAACAGGGGTACAGAGATAATTATTGTAGGAAAACATATTGATCACCTGGAGCAACACGTTTTTATTGTCACATCTTGTAACTTCATCATCAGCAAATTTGTTAATTTCTCACTGATAAATGTAATAAAAAATAAAGCTTTGTAACAACTCCTCTCAAATGTTCACTAAATGCATAATTAAACTTTTGTTTTCCTTATTTACTGATGTCCATTGCACAATGACAGTTGAAAAAGTATGTTAAGTTTTATTGTAATGAAATTTAGGATCAATATTGAATGAGTTAACAACCTCAGACGGTACCTTAGGGAAAAAAACACACTTGATGAAGGATTTGTCATCTAATTTAGTTGCAAATATCATTAATGCAGCCTTATATCTGAACACCTTTAAAAAATACCACATTTCCTATCACATCCCATAACAGGCTTAATATGTGTCGAGCCATTCAACGAGTGGACCAGGACGAGCAACCACTGGGTGTCGCTGTTGTGCCACACAGCCAACGTTCAGGGGCGGGGGTTGAGGGGAACATGAACATTGGGCAAGTGGCTTGGGTCAGGTGGAAAAGAATGGGTGATTGGTTTTCGAGCCGGCATCCTCTCTTCTGATTGGACAGGAAGGTGTTGGAGAAAAGAGGCTGAAGAGAAGGAGAGCAGACATCCAGCAGCAGTTTATTCCCCCTCAGTCCCTGCCGGTGCTACACGCACAGACTGTGGACTGAGATGTGACTGCTCACCGGAGGAATACAGCCGGATTTTTTTTTTGTGGGATTTATTTTTTTATTTTTTTCTATCGGGCAGATCATGGGAGAAGACAGGCGGGGAGCCTACACGGCCATATCGGCCACTTGGGCTGCTTTGCTTCTCTGTGTGATTACTTCTGTGTGCGCAGTGGAGGGTAGGTGGGATTTTTTCATTGTAGAGCTGATGCAGGGTGAAGCCCTCAACTTAATTTTGCACTTGCTGTGTTTAAAGCAGCAAGCTGATTTATTTGCGTAATTTTTTACACACTTGGTTTAACTTTATGTGGAACTCTTCCGCTTTTCAGAGAAACTTAGTTTTATGATGTTGTGATATTTTCTGGGTGCTCAGAGTGTGAGTTTGGGGTTTCAAATGTGGGCTGATTGCCTTCCAGCATTGAAATTTTGGACCAGCTGATACTTTATTGAAGATCCCAGCAGCTGTAGCTTATAATCCTTGTGCACATGTGAAGAATACATGAAAATTCAGAGAGATTTCATTCAATGACCTTGTTTATATTCACAATAACAATAACTAAAGCTCTGTATTTTTGTGATTGTACAGGCATAACTCATGTCAGGGTGCTCACACACTCCTTAATGACCTTGTGATGGGAATATCATTTGTGCAAATGCGTTTCGAACATTACCACGTTTCCCCCTCCTGAGTGCACTGCCACAGCTCTGTTATCACACAGGCTGCTGGAGCAGCAAAATGAATCCTAATTCTATCTCACAGGTGCTCAGTGGTGCCATACTACCACCTCCCCCTCTGCTCCTCCTCCCCAACATCACCTCTTGTCCTCCCGTTGTTTCCTCAGAAGAGTCATCTCTCCCCATCTTTTTTTTTTCCAAACATCACCTTCTGCCTTTGTTGTTGCACCTCTCCAAGTATGATCTCCTGCTATTCTCAAACCCTCACACACTGAAGCTCCTGCTGCTCCTACATCTCCTGTTGCAGTTGTTGCTGCTTCTCCTGCTGAGCGCGTTACTGTTGCTCCTTGTCTCCAAACATCCTGGCTCGCTCCTTTGTTTTATGTCTCTTCAAGCATCTCCTACTGCCGCTGCTTCTCTCTTGGCATGTTCTGCTTATCTACACTCATCTGTTCCTAACCCTGCTCCTCTTCTTTAAGGGTGGGGAACCCCCTTTTTCTCCTGCTGCATTCCTCATTCTCTGCTGTTCACAGCTCCCTCAAACATTTTTTGCTTGTTTTCCCCTAACCTGCTGGTCCTGTTGTTGTTCCTTTAAGCATCCCCCATCACTTCTGCACCCATTCACACCTATTGCCATCTAACTACCCTTTTTCTTCCTATTTCTCCTCGAGCATGAGCTCCTAGTCCTTTTTCCATTCCTCATGAAAAATGTAATATTAGCTGCTGCTCCTTTTTAACCACCCCTTGTTGTTGGTGTACCTTTCTACCTCAGATGTCACCTTTGCCCCCCCCCCCCCACACACACACACACACACGCACACACACACACATGACCTCTTGCTTCTTTTTTCCCATTTCCCCAAGCATCAACCTACATTTAGATTTTGTTTGCCAGTGTTCAAACTGTTATCCATCCTCTTCTGCTCTCCTGCTGCAAACCCTGTCAGCCTCCACTTCCATGTCATCTACCGCCTCCCTTCCTGCTGTGGCTGCTGCTGCTGTTGCTTACGGAGGCGCTAGATTAGTCTACTGCTGTGTTTTAATGGTGCATGTAATGACGGGCCCCGTACCGAGTCCAACCCATTATGAGACATGTAAATGTGTTGAAGGGCAGCTCTGTTTTGATTAAACAGAAAGCCCTTTGAGTCTGTGTGTGTTTGTGCTTGTTTGGGAGGCAGAGAGGTAGGTGGTTTAGTTAGAGAGGTGAGACAATTACTGTAGATGTAGTGTGGGTGGTGGGTTGTTGTGGTCATGATTGCCTATTCATGGTAAGTAGGTGCCTAATTAATTGATTTATAAGTTGATCGAAGCCTGTTGGCATAAAATCTACCCTGTGCTGACACAATCTGTGTTATGATATATGATCTGTGAAAATTATTACACTTCCCCTCTGACTTTTAGCTGACTGTACTATGCGTGTAGCAAGTTATTATTGGCAAATTTTTGTTTCATTAGTTGTTGATCAAAAATGTAAATGTAACTCTACAAAAATACAAAAATCACTGTACCCCAGACTGGCTGGAGTGGCTGGAATGACAGCATGGTTTGAAAATCAAACAGTAAAGTGTCCAATAAAGTATAAATCAATGCAGAACAGGCTAACTTTATTTCTAATTGAAAATTTAATTAACTCTTTAACTCAAATCATTAAAACACGTGCTCGTGTATAGCACGTGTAGGGCTGCAGCCATCACATTTTGATTTAGAAAATAATCAAAAGTGCCCATTTAATTAGCAGAGCCAAGGAAAGAGCTTCATATTTTTTGCTTTTCAAATAGCCCCTCCACAATCTTAATATATACTCTAATAGCACTTAAGACAGTAAAATGTAGAGATGAAACATAATCTTGAAAAGTCAGCCAGCAATCAACATAAAATCGTGTTTAAAGAAGCCTGAGGAGAAAAGATTTTTTTAAGTAGTAGTAGTCTTATGGGTAATTGACTCTACTTTTCAGTTAATTTGTGGCCTCAGTAAACATTTCTCTATTCTGAGTTCATGGTCTAAATCACTAGTTTTCAATCTTGTAGAGCTCCATGCTCATTTTGTGAATTAATGGTCTGTTTAGAGTGAGACATAAGACAAAAACAAGGTTCGTATTAGGTAGGGGCTACATTGTGATCACATGCTGCTACCCAAAATGGCGATAGCCAAAATCACTGAACACAAGGCTACAAAATCTACGCAAAGCAGTGGGCAACATGGATGTGATATGACTTTTTGAACAATGCCAAAGGAAAGCCCTTGGCCTTATAGGTGCATGGACAGAAGGTTGACTTATATGTTGTTAAAGATTTATGCTTGAGAAAATGTTTTCATTTATGTTGTTCGCTGTCGTGTTGCATTTATTAATATACTGGGAACTTGCAGAGTGTGGGTTAAAAGGGGAAAAGAGAAGAATTATAGGGGAAAAAGAAGAAAGGGGTGCAATCAAATTTTCCCTGTAGGTGTTACTCTTCAGGCATGGGATTAGGCTGGAAAGGTTGTATGAGGATTATGAAACTGTGAATAAAGAGAGTGTTATGTGTATTGTCTTCAAAAGCAAAATCAAATAGTTTAAGGCCTAAACTTAACCGAACAGAAACCAAAAATCGGAAAATAAAAGGAAAATGGAAAAACAAACTGTGAATATTCGTCCCAAACTGTTCCTGAACGTAGGTTTTATGATTCAAAGTATTGTTAAAAGGTACTTGTTAATGTAGGCTAATAATTGTGTTGGCCTACAATTGTGAATTTGTGACTTTTAGTGGTCTGAAGAGACACTGCATGTAACCCCCTTAATGAGTTTTCCCAGCAGTTCATTGCAGTGTGTTGAGATTGTCAGTGTTATTCAGTTGATTTATCACAGGTTTAATGTAGATGTTGACTGCAGAGTACATTCACTACTACACTTCTTTCATTGTATGAAATTTGCGCACTTCAAGTTGCAAAAGTTTTTTTTGTCTTGATCATATCTCTTATTTACAAAAGCAACATGAAGCATCTTACCTAAAGTGTGAAGTCAAGCAACTTTTACAGATTTAGTTGAACAGTGGAGATGAAGAACATTTCGCCAGCATACTTAAAAACTGTGCAGACAACCAAACAACACTGAAAGTAGACCTTTAGCTGTTAGCTTTCACTTGTCATTGTTCAATGACCTTTATATTCTCTGAGGATTTTCACTTATTCAGAAAGCTCAAAAGCAGTGCAGTAATCCAGAATTCGACCCTGTTATTGTGAAAGTCAACGTCAAGTCTGACCCAGCGGATATTGCTTGGTATAAGTGCTACATATCCCACAAACAAGCCCTGGGAGAGGTTGCAGAGTCATCTGTGTCTGGAGCCCAATGCCCAGTCAGCAGCAGTCCAATCAGCCACTGAAACTGCTGATTTGTGTCAGTGTTGAGTTTGGAAGAGTTTGGGAGCTCATTTAATCCTTTCTTTTTGCAAGAAATGATAGTTGAAGCCTAATTTAGAATTAAATTGAATAGAATTGGTATTCTTATTCTTCCATACGAGTCCCGGTATCTGTAAGTTGTGGCCTAGACTTGTGATTACGTTGCACGTATCATTCTTTTTCCAACAGATGAACTATTTCAGGCCTTTTCCTAGGAACCTGAATCCAAACTTGCCTTGCTCCATGTGCATTTGGGTGACATGCTAAAAGTTAAACATCATATATCTATCTTGTGGTGGTTTTAACTCGACAAGATGTCATTTATGAGTTTTCAAGTTTCTGTGTGCAACAAATAAGCTAATGATCTCCTATAAGACCCTTGTTAAGACTAGACATGCAGATAACACGTGTCACTGGCACTTCCACCACACATACACACATATTTCTGTTTGTTTATTCATCAGGTGACAAATTATCAATGTGACACACAGAAAGGCTTTTTCTCCTGTGCTTCCCTCAACAAAAAAATGGCTAAAATGTTCCTAGAGCCAGAACTCAGTTTTGAATATATAGGTTTACACAAGATTCAGCTTTTTTTCAGAAACACTTTACTTTAGAAACCTACCCGGTATTTTCCATGGAGTATTGGCAACAAGGAGGCAAATTTAGATCAGTCATTCGTATATGACGAAACACGACTGCTTACCTGTGGGCCTGTCACACACTCACTGTCAAAGTTTACAGTGGTTCAGATGTTGAGTAAGATGTGGTTACTCCCAAATGTTTGGGTTTACAACCCTGTCTATCATTACAGTTTTTAACCTGTTTACAACATGTTCTGGACACTGGAGAAGTGCTAATCAGGCCTCAAGTCAAATTGCCAGTAGAGGTCTCCTAGACAAAGTTCTTCATCAACGAACTGCATGTCAATGTGTTTAGGTCACTGGAAGCCACAAATCCACTCCAATAATTAAGTCAGAAAGATGGGACTTTAAAATTTAAAATTTTTTCCAATAAGTGGACCGCGAGTCAAGGAATCAATTGTATGGCAATGTACAAACCATGAATGTAGATGAAGAAATGTCACACTGTCTTGCATGTTTGGATGCCCCATCTGGTGACGATCCCAGTCTGTTAACTCTCCCTGATACCCATGCACATCAATTCTGTCATCATTGTTGTTGCTTTAACAAAGAGAAATTGGACTAATTTAACTTAGTAGCCGATGTTTATAACTTGTGTATAATACTAAGTATCATTGTTGACTTTACCTGCTCAATTCTTAGCTGTCTTGGCTGCTTTGTTCAAAAGTATGACATTTGTGTTCCCTCTCCAGGTGTCCTACTTTGCTGTGCTCTATCAGAACAAAGCCTTTGTTCTATGTTTTACATCTTACATACATTTTTGTGCTCATCTTTTGTAAGTGTTCCATCTGTTTCTTTTGGTCTGTGCCTTTAATCATTTTTGTTTATCTTCATTGTTAAAGACCATCAACGTGTCATTTAAAGTCATTTCAAGAGATCCCTTTGTACTTTGCAAACCCTATGTAAAATGTAAATAAAAACACAATGCAGTCATTTGCAAATCTCATAAACTAAGTTTTCATTCCCAGCAGAACAAAGCTACATTTGTTGATGTCATACCTGTTTTTAATGCCGTGCCCGAAGATCACAGGCATCCAATCTTCCAATTTAAAGTCATGTCCCTTTCACGTGGGAATGTCTCCAGGTTCTCTGACTCTTTTGATGGTATTATTGTTATTATAGTTACTATACCGCTCTAAGACTTATAAATGCAGTTTCATACAGATTTCTGAACCTCTGCCCATTTTATTTCGTAGAGACTCTACCTCTGTAAGGTGCTCTTTTTAAGCTGAATGATTAGTTGTAACATGCTCCTCAGTTTCTGTTGAGCACCACTTACTTTTTTTGAGATGTGTTGTTGCCATAAAATTTCAGACGAGCTCATGCTTTTCAAATTTTCTTTGTTCAAATGTAAATAAAATATTGGTTTATACGATTTGAAAAGCATTGCATTCTGTTTTAATTTCCTTTTGTTCACAGCATCCCAAACTTTATGGAATTGGGGTTGTAGACTTAACATAAACTTCCTAATCCAAAATAAATACAAAATTACTAAACTTAAATGCAACAAATGTAATGTTAAGAATAAATTAATGCTTAAGGAAAAGTTATCCAGAAATAAATCCATCTATTCAGAGCAAAAGATACATAAATTGTTATATCTGAATGGGAACTTCAGCTGCCTAAAGTGGGACTTGTATTTGGATTGCATGTGTTTAGTTTGATGTATCGTATAAGACACAAGTGAACATCCGTGTTCGTGTTTGTGTGTTTATTTATACTTCACAAGCAGTCTTCTCCTGTAAGCTTGAGTAACGAGACATCATGCATAAAGAAAGCTGTTGGAGAACCTAGCAATGTGTGACACACTAAGTGAAACTGCTCTTTCTCACAGTGAGGCAGTGAGTGAAGACATAGTCACAAGTTTTGATTTCAAAGAAGGTGTTCTGTATCCATTAAAAGTTAACTGTAAAAGTGGCAAGACATTCCCAGTTCCTCAATGATATATAGACCCTCCAGAAAAACGTGGGCTAAAATCCTTGATCTTGCGGGCTAAAATCCTGGATCTTGCGATTGAATATGCGTTTTTTTTTTAATGATTTTATGCCGTGAAATTGCGAGAAGTTGCGGAAACTTGCGAATTATGCAAAAAGTTGCAAAATATGCTGCTACTGAATGAAAAAGAGTCATTTTAAAGACCTCCTATGATAAACAAGCATACTGGAACCAAGTTACTTCACAGAAGGTTTTTTTATTTTAACAACTTGAGCAGTTTCACAATACATACACACGCGCGCGCACACACACACACACTTCTCGGTCTCATTCTGTTTCATTTATTCTTTATTTGGACAATTTCTAGCTTGTACGCTACTCACCTCGTTTCTGGTAGCCCTCGCAATGGTTTTGGAGGTTGATGCCTCGGTGAACGTCAGCTGTCTGGCTTTGGCTTTCCTTTCCGCAGCTGCAGAAAGCATTTTCAAATGTTTCGCGCTGGTAAAGTGGCACGTCACCGACGATTTTCTTTTATGCTCCAACACACAGTTGCACGGGGTGCAGAATAGTTTCCCCCCGCTTTCGTGCAAGATATCGGGGTACTGGTTTGCCCGGTCTTTGGCAGTAATGTGCGTCGGTAGGTGAGATCGATTAGCTTTTTTCATTTTGTCTCGTTAATTTTCGACATTTTTTTCTCTTCCCAACTTTATGCAGAAAAGTGCACCAAAGCCTTTCTTGTCAATGACGTTATGATTTAAAAGTTTCCTTTCATGTGTTTGTTTACATAAGAAAATTAGCACTGTTGCTTATGATTCCAGAAGATTAGCATTTTAACATGATTTAGGACTTGCACAAGTGTGTTTTTACAGTGCCTAAGACATGTTTTCTTGGCATTTCTGGTTGTGTTGTTTCTGTGAAATTAAGATAATGCATTAAACAAGGTAACTGAGTATTTTATATATCCATGTATCAGTATTAATATATTTTTTACAATTCAATTCCAGGACCCAAACTTTAAAGGGACACTGTGTAATATATTAACTCATTTATTAGCTCAAATCAACATATTCATTCATAAATTAGTCCTCATTGGTGTAAAATTATCTCTGTCAACAATCTCACTTATCCTCCTGAGTGAAGAATCACTTGTCTGTATCTACATAGAGCGGGCAAACTCTATGGAGGCTGCCATGTCCTTCCGGTCTATTAAAAAACGACGAAGTGCCGAGAGGGACATAAAGCACTTCGAATCGCGTTTTCCCCAACGCCAGGCCTGCAAATTCATTCAACTTTGCAAAATAAAATTGCACCACTAGATTGGGGAAGAAATTACACAGTATCCCTTTAAGAATAATAGGTATTTTATGGTGTTTAGATGACAATGTTGTTGTTAATTGCAAATGTAGTTAATTTGAAAAGCTTTCATGTCATATAATATTCCAAAGAAAGCATAGGGTTTCAAAATGTTTTCATATTTTCATAGTTTTAGAGGAGGGGTTTGGTGCCTTAATCTCGATGTGTCAGTGCTCACTTTAGGAGGCACTGCGCTCTGAAAAGCATGTTTAATAGTTATTGTTGGTGGTCTAATGAAGACAAAGCTAAACTAAACTAATTTCTTTGTATAACAAATGTTCTACTACCATTGTTGACCAGCTCTTAGCAGCTCAATGATGTATTAGGTCTGCTTTATTTAAAAGTATCACATTATTATTTGCTTTAAGTGTTTTTCCACTTTGCTGTGGTCTTTCAGATTACATTAGATAATCTAAAGATCTCATGCAAAAGATTACCAATTGGCCCTTTTAAAGAAATTTAAAGAGTTCACTTTGCTCATAGCATTGTTGTTAATGAACTTACTTTTCATAGACTAAGCTATTCAAACCAGCACATGACCAGTCATTAAATTTGTTTCCGTTGAAATAAATGATCAGTTAAAAAGATCTGCTCCTTGTAAAAGTAAGAAAGACCAGACATGTTTGTAATGCTGTAAACCATAATATCATGACAAAGTTACCAAATCTGTGCTGAATGCATCCCATACTGTTTAAATAGTGCTATAGATAAGAGCACAGGATTAATATGGATGGACAAACCAGTCTACTCTTAAATAGATTATAATTCTCTGATATGAAACCATAATTGGTGCTGTTAGAGAACAGAGCTATTGGACATAAAGGAATGAAAGAATCTTTTGTTTTCACTTAAATTTCTCTTTTTCCTTTCACGGGGGTCCATTATACTGTCACTTCAACTAATTTGCAGCTCAAAGAATCACATCAATACTTGACTCTGTTAGACAGGCACCATTGGCGCATTCCTTGAGTTGTGCTGTCTTCTGTATTGATTCTCACATGCGAGGTAAGTGTTTGAATCAATTACCCTTTGTTTCAAACAAAGGCTGAATAATTTCTCTTCATTCTTGTGCTAGATTTCAATTTTTCTCCAAAAAAAAAGTCATTTACGTTAACCCTCTTACAAAAGAAGAGGCAGACAGAATTTCAAAATATGCAAATAATTAGTTTGTATAATAATTATCTATAAAAGCATTAAGATTGCTTGATATAGCAGAAATGTTTTCAAAGACGATAGTGATGACAAACCACCATCAGGAGCTGTAGGAATAGGTTTGTTTTTGTGCAATACTGGCAAATTTCATATCAATTAAATCCAAGACTATTAGGTTTGCTGCAAATTCCTGTTTTATGTTTGAAATAGAGTTTCAGCTAACCATTAGTTGATGTTTATGCTTTAAAGTTGATGAAATCAAGGGCAGTCAAATTAAATACATTATTATTTGGATCACTTGACAAATCGACCAATTTAGAAATTAAGTAATGATAAGCACTCATCACATGTTCCTAGAGCCCAATATAAGAAAAGCAGAATAACTTACTTGAGGAGTACCATTGTGACTGATATGATCAATCCAAATTCAATGTTTTTACAATGTACATACATACTTATATATATGTGTGTATATATTCTATGACAGTTAATTTCCAACTAAAATGTCATACCCTGCGTGGGACTGAAATTGAATTAATTACTGTGTTTGTTTTAACTCTAATTAAGACATTTGTCACAGTTTTTTAACAATATTGACAATAACAGAGCTATGTTGTGTAGAGCAACACATATATATGATTTAAGGCTTTGACAGTACTGAGGAATTGTATTTTCTGATTTTCCACACTGCATGTTGCATACTGCAGCTTTGAGTTTTAGACATTTATAGCTCAGCATATGATTGAACATAATGGCCCATTATTTATTTGCTGGTTGTGAGTGGGCTCTCTGCCAGCCTCCTCTGGGTTCCTGCCGTGGGCATATGGTCTCACAGATATCCATGCTGGAAATTAAGGGCTGCGTCACAGTTGGAGCAAAAGGAAAGGGGAGAGGACATAACAGGTGAGACAATGCACATCGGTTATTTTGCCCCACCTTGAAAATGTTGTGGGGGGGAAAAGTGTCTCGTCAAGAATTTTAATCACTTTCTGTTTTTGATTTGAATGTTAAGTCGTGAAAATGCTCACAGTCCAGTGAAGCAGGCTTCAAGGACTTTGATTATTAAGAAATGTCCCAGCTTATTTTTCATTTTAGATTCAACATGCAGTCTGTAAGTCTACAGTTTTAATCAAAATGTCCATCACCTTTTCCCAGAACCTAAAGTATCATAAGAATCACAAAATCACAACCATCTGTAGATGAATTATCATGCAATTTGAAAGATATGACTAATTCTCACATGACTAATTGCAATAACATTTGTGATCCCCTGACTTTTACACTTTCACCGTCAGAGTTAAAAAAGCCAAGACGTAGCATACACATTCTCATCAAACTGTGCTGCAGTTTCTAGTGATGCAAGAGCTTCTTCACATGTTTTCAGGCAAACATGCTTAACTAAGATGATGTTGTAAACATACCTGCTTAATATCCACATTTTCTACACAATGTCAAACTGAGTGCTAACACAGTAGCTATAGCACCACTGTGCTGCAGATTGTTTCTCCTTGTTTGGGGGTCACTAATTAGACATAACAGAGTTATTTACTGGAATTGAGTGCAAAATAAATGTTGCAACCCCGCTGAGTTGGATTGCCATGCTGTATGACAAGAACACTTTTCAGTGCTGTAAAATTCCCTCTGTTTTCCTTCTGTTAGGCTTTAATACAGGGTACCAGACCAGACACAATATCTACTGCATTCAAATATTTAAGGAGAAGCAAAACTGAGTTACGTTTATGAAATCACAATATTTGGATGAAGGAATTAGAATAGTATGCTTTAGTAATGACAAAGGAGTTAGTTACTGAATAAAATAAATATCTATGCAAAGGTATAATTGAATTGTAAACTTTAGACTTAGAAATTACACATTTTTGACAGCTGTCACAAAGAAAAAAATGTGCAAGAGCAAGACCTCTCGGAGATTTATAAGTGTTGATCTTGAAAGCTGGTTGTGCCATAGGTTTAGTTCTCCACCTGCACAGTCTTCTGTTCCTCTTTGGGCTACAACCTTATCAGCTCACGCTAGGTTGACCAAGCATCTGTGCTCTTTTCTAGCAGCTTCACTCTCACTCAGCTTCAACCACACTGGCCTTTTACAGCCACAGGGTTCTCTTCTGTTGGCTGCTAAGCTGGAGCAGTGGGGCATTCAGGGCTTCTGCTCAGGAACAGAAGGAGAGTGACCACAGGAAAAAGAAACTACTGTTCACATTCAACACGTGTACTCAGAGTTTCCCCTTTTTTGTCTAGCAAAATGTCACACACTTCGGCTGTGACTGTGCATGACCTAACACATCAGACTTTTTGTGGTCTTTTTACTTAATTTTTTTTTTTTTTTTTTACACCTTTCCACAGGGGCAGAGTGGAAAGGTGGACTTTTTTTTTTCAAACTCCACATGACAGCAATTATGGGAGCAAATGGAGAGATCAAAATAGGGTGGAGAAGGATAAAAAATATGTCAAAGCAAGAAGGAGAACTAAGTAGAGAGATAGTGGACCAGTACTTAGTTCAGTGCAGTGTGATGTATGCAGCAAAAAGCCAATAAGTGTCAGGTCTCTCCCTCTAGGAACCATTTTAACTACCTCTTGGAAATCTGAGTGGCCATAATCAGTCTTGTAATCCAGCCAAATTTCTTTTTTTTACTCCTGCAGATTTTGAATTATATTAGTGAAATCTGCAATTTTACACAAGTAATAAGACTATACAGTTTCAAACTCTTATTGTCATGCAACCGTGTGAGCCTGCTGTTTTACACCAACCTCCTTTGGTATCGCTGAGATGATGAGTAATCATCAATGATCATTCTTGAGGCGATAGCTTGTTAAATAACCGTGGGTTACGGAGTGGAAAAAGAAATATGAGATGCAAGAGTTGGCATACAGCTTCCTGTAGCCAGGAAGGCAAACATAAAATGTACTGTGTGCATCAAGCCTCCTGCTACATGTACAATCAAATTTATATTCTTCTTATTCTTTAGTCTTGACCCAAAACCCTGCTGCATCACACAACATGCGACCTATAGTGTCTATGATTATTTGTCCAAAAACAAAATGAAAACTGTGCTTTAGTTTTCTCATTTTGCTCGATTCTCATTTTTAGCAACAACATCCGTTTACAGAATAAATGTGATTTGCTCATATGATAATCTGTTTTAACAGAGATCCTCAATCTAAACGGGTGCATCTGCAGAAATATGATGTTTTCATCCATTGCAGTTATTGTTTCTGCCAGTTGTTTTGCAATCACTGAGTTCATTTTACTCCCTGTAGTTTAACACATAATTGTCAGATTGTCTTATGGTCTCTGTGCAGTCAAGCATTCCAACCATTTTTCAGAAGTTAGTCCTCACATTTTGGCTGCTCATTGCACGTTTCATATTTCACTATTTTCCATCTATCAGTGTGTATTGTGGCCACCCTGTCTTCCAGAAATAACATTGATATATTAAATTAAGTGTTTTTTTTCCAAATTGCAACATGATGATTAATGCAATTTCCAGCAAGTGTTCAGAGAAAATGGTTTTTGGAATCTTGAAGTGCACTAGATGGGGGAAGTGGTTTTGGTGGAAGGTTGGTGTACACAAAGCAGGGCTGTAATACCATAATACACTGTAATACACTGTTTGTGTTTTACCCTCATCAGCCAGCTGTAGTCAACATGACAAGGGTTAGAATTACAAATTTTTTTGGTTATGATTAAAAGTTAACAGTTCTAAAGTCGTACTTTTTATGACTTCTGACCACAATCTTTCCCTTGCCTACTCTTAGAAAAGCATGTTGATGCAGCCACTCAGCATTTTACTCCTTTTTTGTAGCTTATTCTCAAAAATAGCTTAACTTAGTTAGCTGAAATGCACATTCTTGACAATTCAAAGGCGATGATTCAAATGACTCGAAAAGATCATCGAGTAACATTTAACAGCAAACAGTCTTGTTTTTGATAATGTCAAGACAAGTGAAACAGGATGGCTGCAATTATGTTGTAAAGAAAAATATAGTTACCAAGATAAAAATGATCTTTGCTCTTGAGTAGGCAAATTGATAACTGGTAACTAGGAACTAGTAATACAATAGTTATGAACAAGCTCTGATCAAATTCAACTTGTGTTTTGTGAAACCTGCATTACAAGCATGATGACACTGCCCTGATATTTATAATGTACCATGTACTGTGCACTGCTTCTTTCTTGATTTAAATGACAATGGAGGGAAAAAAAGTCAGTTTGAGGCACAATTTATACTTGAACACTGACTAACTGTACTTCAAAACACAGGAAATGAGAGAGGGAGCGAGACGAAAGGAAGCAGAGGCTCACTGAGGAAGAGTGAAGATAAAGATGGATGCAGCTGTTGTATTATAGTCCTTAGGGTCACTCCAGAGAAGACACAGGAACATCTTTTTGACAGCAGGTCAAAATGTGTGTGTGTGTTTGTGTTTCTAAATGCACTCAAGCAAAGCAATGCAGTTGACTAGACACCAGCACTTGACTTTAGTGACCCTTATGCAT
Source organism: Odontesthes bonariensis (assembly GCF_027942865.1). Taxonomy (NCBI): domain Eukaryota; kingdom Metazoa; phylum Chordata; class Actinopteri; order Atheriniformes; family Atherinopsidae; genus Odontesthes; species Odontesthes bonariensis. Next base: position 29,108,412 of record NC_134520.1, on the reverse strand, counting down.
GCACCCAGTGGCACACATTTCACACTTAGACAAACAGCATCTTCAAGGCACAGATGATGAGTGCGGCAGCGATCAAAGTGACATGGATAACACTGCTGTGTAGTGCCTGGAAAATAAGATGAAATTTTATTCCTCTGAGGCAATTTGTCCTTAAAATTGTGTATTTTCTCTTTGTATAAACTAAATCGTTTGAAAATTTAGTCTCCGCTTCCATCCCCAAACTGTCCTCAGTAACTGATCCTTTTCAGGCTTCAACCTCAAGTAGCAAAGAGTTCACCAGTCATACAATTCCCTTCTCAGGGCTGAATATATTTCTCACATTACTGAAATTATTTAGTAATCTTTGGTTAACCTTAACTTGCATGTGGCATATGCACAGTTGTCCTCACTGACAATGGAACAGGTGACCTTTTAGCTAACTTTGTGGCTGAAGTGACACCTCTCATCTTATCCTGATGCTTTTTTACCCTGTGAATCCAAACTGATGGAGCCAAGAAACTGGAGATGAGGACAATTGAATGGCTTTTCTATCCATGCAATTGATTTCATAGCACCTTTCCAAAACATTTTCTCAACTACGTAAAAGAGAAATTATCAAAGGTGTCCAGTTTATTCACAAGTTGATTCATAAACTGCTCATTTCGTGTTAATTTATGCTTTAGTTCTTTTCTAGTGCAAGTGTAAAAAATACTGGCGGTGGATGGATGCTGAAAATATCCCTTTTATACATGTTAAAGATTATTGGTCAGTATTGTAATGATTGGCCACTTTATAGTGGTCACTTTATATGGACAGCCATGGAGTAAGAAAGTCTAGAAAATGTGGATAATGAAATAATCCACTGTTACTTTTGTGAACTTATGTGTTACAGTAACTTGACTGCATGCAGTTCAAAATGACACAATAATAATAAATTACACAGTAATAATAACAGACACTCCATCTTTGGAACAGAGTCTTACTTTACTAAATCACCCTCAAAGCCAAAAGTGCAAATTCTGATTTAAGTTATTTTCAGTTTGATATACCTTTGATTATAACATACAGCATACACTGTTCACAACATTAACATAGTGCTGTTTCTGCATAGGGTCTCTCTCACCCAGTGTTGAGCCAGCAGCTGCTCCACTGTCACATTGGGGTCTATGGTATACATATATGTGTGTGTGACTTTATATGATGCAGCTTCATACTGTGTGAGCATGTGCTCTTAGCCACTGCACATTCTAAATTAGCATAAGGTATCTTACTGAACCAGCGGATGTCTTTCTGAGGAATATCTGTCAACAGATTGACCCGCTGACAGGTTAAGACTGTCAGGGGAGATGCAGCAGAGGCCCAGTGACATGTGGTCAGCTGATATCTCTTTCTCTCTTTGTTCAGTTGGATTTTCTCTAGCCACCTCTATAGAGACCAGAGACGACACATGCCGACATGTGATAAACAGATCTGTAATGGTCTGCTTTCATTAGAATACAAATTTGATGATTAGACAACCTCGTTAATGCCAAGGAAGGAAACTAAGCTGGAAAAGATTCTTTGGAAGGGTGCTACCTATACAGTGGGGATTGTTTAGAGCTGGAATACCTTTGTTGAGATTTATTTTTGGAAAGTTTTGTTTTGCTTGTCAGCAGGTTGAAGACAACATATCTTGTTGTTGGAGAGGAAAAAACGTTCCTTTTTATTTATCTTATATTTCCTCTAGTATCTGTTATTTAGAACAAATATACTGCTTCAACAGCATTCAACTTTGGAACAAATACAAAAAAAAGATGTTTTTGTGAATTATTTTCTGTTGTGTGGAACTGTTACAGTTCAACAAAAATACAATTGAAAATAAATATGGTAACTAATGTAGCTGCATTGTATTCTGCAAAGCAGGACAATCTTTAATGTGTGAAGCCAGAGACTCCAAACATCTTTGTGATTACACATGCAAGGCAAGGAAAGTCAAATAAACAAAAAAAAAATGGGAAATTTGCATTACAAACAAAAGTCAGTAATGTGTTTGATAATAATGTGAGTTGATAAGTTAAGAACCAATTTTACCCATTTATTAATCAAGCACTTTCAAAAGGTTTTCAAAACACAGAAATGATAAGCAGCTCCAACCGCTGTATATGGCAAATTAACTGGCTCACTGGCTTACTCTACAAAGCAGATAACATCTTGCACTAATCACTTATTGTTTTTTAATTGCTGGACCTGCTTTTTCTGCACACTGACTTTGAAGTTGTTTTGATGCTGGGTTTTGAATGAAACGGTGGTACTTTTTAGGAACCTGCACCCTGATTTGTAGAATGAAAACATTGAGAGTTTAGTTCTTTCATTCGTTTGCATGTTTTTATGGTTGCCATGTAATGGTTCAATGAGTAATCTTTCAATTTCTTCCATCACAATGCTGAGCTTATTTTGGCATTTTGTAGATTCCATTGAGCATAAGTTGGAATAAGATGCTGTCTTTATAATTTGATCAAAACTGTTTTGTTTCTCTGATCCATGAGGTATTGGCTTTTAGTGGCTTTCAAGATGCCAAGACATACATTTGCATTAGAATTTGCTTATTTGAATACCTATGCATCTAATACGGATTCAGAACTTTGTGAGCTATATTTAATTTTTTTTTTTTTTTTACAAAAGATGTATGTGGGTTGGTCCAGCTTGAAAGTTTAGCTGGCTTCAGTTCATTAGTGATGGACATGTGCTTATTTTTCCATCTCCAGTTGCATTAAATCTCAGTTCACTGATATAAAGTAAAGAAGCTACATAGCTACTGTGGGTATATTCTTTTTGAAGAGGTCACCGTTCAGGGTAGATGAAGAGCCACAGAGCATATTGTGTGTCAATGGTAAGTTTACTGTTGACACACAATATGCACTGTGGCCCTTTTCCCCTCAACTGATTTCTGTCTTGCTACATAGTCTTGCTGTAAGCCTCATAGAAAAAGTAGTCCTTTGCCCAACCTTGACAGACTTCCCTTGGTATCTGAATTAACAGATTGATTTGATGAAAAAATTAGGAGAATGAGGCGCTTTTTTTTATGTCGGGGCTTGGAAATTACATGTTGACGTTTGGAGCTGTAATGCGTTAGTATGTAGCTGAACTCATCTTTCACTTCTGACTAGCAGCTCAGAGACACACACAGTTTCACCTGTTACAGCCATGATGAATTTTGCTGAATAGTTTTATGATTTTAAAGCAGTCGTCTCATTTGATTACTATTAAACTATATGAGTACAAGTTCACTTGAAGGGCATTACTGAATGAGAACAATAAAACACAAAAACAACGACAAAAGATATTTGAATATGATTTGATTATAGACATTTTTTTTTCATATTAGCATTTTTGAAGCACAGTGTCTATTTTCAAAGTGTAAGTTAACTGGTAGAGCCAAAACCAAGAGAGTTGCATTTAGCCTTTTTCTGCCTCTGAGGGAGCTCTGTCAGATTGGAGAAAACAGCTCTGATTATGTCATCTCTTATCTTGGCTTTGCCTTGCAGATTACAAGTTAATACCAGAAAGCCTGCATCATTAGTTGTATTACGGGTGTCTGGAGCTTGGCTCTCACAGGGGACTACAAGTCAGAATATCCAAGGGATTTAAATCTGACCTTTAGACATAAAAAGAAGTTTGTTAATCATGATTACAGTGGAGTGGTAGGTTTAGATATCAAATGTTTTCTCTAAATAAATTACTGTAAACTTTTCTAGTGAGTCAGTCACACACATTTTAGCAGTGCTCAGACCAACACAAGCATTGTGATTTCACATATAAGACAAAAATTGATGCTTCTGAAAATATGCTCTTGTTAAATTATTGACCAAATTCAACCTGTTACCTGCTCTGGTGACTACACCAGGTAAAATTAAACCTTAAGCATATCTGTATGGTTTTTAAAATTACAACTTTTTGTTTTACACTTTCTTAAAGGCCCATAGTAAAGTCATATTAAAGTCCAAACATTTTGAAATCAGGTTGTATCCCATACATATGAAAAAACTTCGGAGATTAAGCTTGTCTTTAATCTCAAACATGAACTCTACAAGATTAAAAAATCACAAGACAACACACATTAAAGGATTCTTAAGATTATTGTGTCTGAGGGAATGATCAGGGACGCAGTGCACCACCTCCTGTGATTTCTCTGGATCTCATGCAGCAGGTTTAAACAATTTAAGACTGTTACTCAAGAATTTGCTCTGATGTTTGCAATATATTGCAGTCAGAAGAATCAAAAGCAGAGGGTTGAGGGAGTCTGTATTAGCCAATAGTTGGTCAGACATGATAAAGACTGGATGTCTGTCCATCATTAGGAAGCAAGAATCGCTTGGTTGTTAAAGCTAAAATATTGTCATCTACTCCACTCAGCTTTCAAGGGATTGCAACCATCCAGAGTTTTACTTCTAAAAGTAAAATGTATTTGATGATTTGTGGGCAGCAGTCAGGAGGTTTTACACTGAAACTACAACCCCCCCCGCATTGTCAGATAATCTGGGCTGAAAACCAGTACTAAACAAGGTCTTTGTTGGTTTATCCTGTAAATGTTAGAAAGGCAGAATCAGGCCTACACTAGTCCTAAATTCTTGTTGTGCATGAGCTAACAGACTTGGAATATGAAGTGATACAAAATCCATGCATCAAGGTTTATGTGTCGCAGTTCCCTTTTTGTGATGCAGCAGAGAAATCTAAACAGCACAATTATTCGAATAGTGCATACTGTGAATGAAAATATGCTCTGAGCTGTTTACTCTTGTCCATGAAGACAAATGCAACATTTTCAGAATTTAGATGAAAGCCTTAAGTAAAATTTCACTTTTGAAAAACTGCTTTTTTTCTGTCTGAGAAAAAACTAACTAGATTTTCTGATAGAAAAACTGACTGGCTTGGCATTTGCCTCGTCTGAGGGCCACTGGGTGGCCCGTGGAAGCTGAGCAGAGAACTCAGATGGCCCCGTTAAAACATTTAGTGGGAGTGTCATTGGTGTAGCTTTTAATTCAAGTCCCCTTTTTTTGGTTCAGTTTAAGATAGGACAGCTTTGGGAATTTGTTGTAGACACATTGTAAAAGTTTGATATAAATTGACACAGTTCTTGCCAACCTTTAGGGCTTACCTTACTATATTACTTTATATATTAGACAACCCTACCAAAGACTCATTATACACAGAATGTTAAAAAAAAATCCAGGATGTACTCTTTCACTCCTTAAAACATCTGCTGTTTCTCACTTCATATTTAGTCCACAGCACACAGTTCCAAATATTCAAGTGAATCTTCACCAGCATGGCTACCAGCAATCATGCATGTTAACCAGGTGCAGAATCATCCTCCTCAAACTATTCTATGCAGCGCACTTCTCATCCATCATATTAATGTATCCCTCAATAAGGACATAACCTTTCATTTGTGGCTATGGATGCTATATTATCTGCACACTAATGAAAGCCTCTGAGGCTTCCTTATCAATGCTGTGTACATCACTTTAACAAATGATCCTGCATGTGACAGTGTCTAATGTGGCTTCTACATTCACTCTCCCTCTAAACCCAGCATGTCACTTGTGTTAGTCACAAAGGCACAATGGATTCTGCCACAGTGACAGACTGGGTGCTTCAACCAGCACGTGTCTCTGATAGAGTGTGTGTGCACATGTGCACATTTCTTTTTGTTGTTTTGGCAGTTTCATGTGAAGTTTTCTTCCAGATAAAGACAGAAAGACAGGCTTCACTGGGACTTAGTTCTAAAAATACGACCCCAATATATTCCTGATTTATTGTTGTGCCTCTCCTAGTTTCTAAAAGACAAAAAGTCATTTATTTATTTTTCAGTGACTAGCACACCCTGTTGTCTAAAAACTCAATGTGTTGCAGTCATATTTATAGCATAGAACCTCTACTGTGACAGGCAATCAAAACTTTGGCGAATTACAATACATCTTATGTGTTCAAAGGTGCTGTTTTACTGTGTTGTATTGAACTATCCAACATATAACATAATGACAAGTCATCTAAATACAGGAACTCTACTTTACAGCAGCTGAGGCAGAAGAATTTCTCAGCCTTCTTTTGCGGCAACACAATTGATGGAGAAAGCAGTGAGACAGATTTAATGAGCATTTCTTTGGTTTCCAAAAAACAGAGATATGTAGCGGTGCTGATCGTGTCCTCTCTCATCATGCGAGATCATGACACCACACACAGGTAATGACAGTTAGGTGCAGACGCATGTTGGGAACGACAGGAGAGGGAAAATTAGAGGGAAATGTAAAGATTTAAGGAAAAGCCGGAGAAAGAAACATAGATGGGGTAACGCAATCTGAGACTGACTGGATGTGAATGTGGGCATGGTGTGTGGGGTAAATGAGAAACTGACACAGATAAGTGCTCATGTGTGACAGCTTAGTTGTTCTTTTAAACACAGCCGCTCTGTGGTTCCATTCACAAAGAAACAGTGACATGTCAGCAATGAGAAAATGGCCTGTTACCTCAAGAAATGGGTTACAATGGTCGAAAGGTTAAAATCTGAAAAATCTTTTGCAGTGAGTACAAACACCACTTTGTGGGTACACTTGACTCGAAAACATTGACCATGTGTGTCCTTCCGATGGATTGATGGACCCGTTCTGTGTGGATGCTTTTCTGAATTGCTGGTTTACCACCTGTTGCAGTTTCCTGTTCTTGTTAGTGGCTGTTGAGGAGGCATTCACTGTCTTATATAAAGGTGCTACAGAGGACATATTGTATAATCTTTGTATCCGCATGACCAATAAATCTTGGTTTTTGCAAAAACTCTAGCACTGTTGTTGCTGTGAGCAAAAGGCTTGTGAGTTTGGCAGATTAAATTGACTCATGCAAGGAAATCTCAGGGGACCTGCAGAATGTATTAAAGAGAGGTGTTTACTGATAAAAGCTTGCTTGAGGAGAACAGATAAAATTGAATAAGTGAGCAGCATCTTTCTCACCCTGATTTTGAATTTTATTCCGTCTAACAGTTTGTATATGTCTGCAGCTCCTAGAACTCATCACATGCACACAACAAGGCCATTTTATAGTCACAACACAGGTGCTGGAGGCTCCTCGTGGCTCCACGGCAAGGATCTCTTGTTTGCTTCTCAGCGACCTTCTGTAACACCGCTGTGACAACTTATTTTAGTGCAGGGCATAGATAGGGTCACAGTGCCTCCTGGTTTACATATTTGACCAATGACCCACTATTCATGGCAGTGAAAGCAGACATTCCTGGAATATGTAGCAGTTCACAGTTACTGCATGGTTTGTGTTTGTTCCTGCCTCTTGTCTCCCATTTGGTCCTGGACAGATACAGTAGGCTTATCTGAGCATTTTTTAAATTGGAAATGACTGCTTGTAATTGAGAGCTGTGAGAGTAGGGCTGTGTTAGTGATTAAATTTGGCCTTTAAGGATAAGCAATACAAAATAATGACGATAAAATGATGTTGGGCTGCGATGCATCTGACAGTGATGCCTTTATTTTGTCTTGTGTCAAAAATTCTATGCCACACCACACCTCCATACAAAGCACAAACCAACTGTGCAACGTTGTTGCATGTTTAATTAATTTAAAGCTAAGTTGGTGGAGAGGGAGAGATAAAACCAAGTCATCTGTTAATAAAAGACTGTACATTACATTGAAATACTTCTGAATCAGAGACCAGTGGATGCTGAGATTAATACTGTTTTCATTACTTTATTTATTCAAAAATTATTTAAAAAAACATCCTCACATGATACTGTCATCATATTGTGAAACATGTTTGTATTGAACATAGAAAATGTTCAATATAACCCCTCTTTCATATTAGGTGTGCAGTAATATTTACAGCCTTTAGTACACTAGGTGCATTTTGATACATCTCAACAGAAAAAAAAACATTTCCTTTAGATATGCCTTAAAAATCCATCAGAACCCGAACAATCTACCATCTGTCTTGAATGTATTTAAACTTCTTTTACATAAGCTCCAAATCTTCATGCCATTAACTTTGCTTCTGAGCAGGGATGAAGGCTCCTAAATTACCTGTCTGATTTAAAAAGATTAAATGTGCATAAATATGTGCAGAGCTGATGGTAGCTCAGAGCAAAAATACTTTCAGAGTGCGTTACCTCATTTAGTAACCAGGAACTGAAGAGCAGGAGCTAGAATCCATAAGGACCTATCCTACAACTTCAAGTAGAATTTTTTTAATAACCTCTAGATAAGCCCAGTGGTCCGACTAATAGCTTGATATTCCTCATCAGCACAAAATACAGTGTTGGACTGATGGTCAGCCTTTTTCTAAAGTAGTGAACATAGTCAATGCTGAAATGTGTAAATGTCTGAAGTGTATTTGATCAAATGAACTATGACTACAGTGTATATTCATGCTCTTACAAATATGATACAATATATTTTGTGGTTCTGTTAAATGTTAACAGCCCGAGGCCTGAAGTCACGACTTAGGGGTTGTGACCACTTAATGGACGATTCACAGAGCCTAATGCACTCTGAGAAAATAAAGTGATTTATTTATCTCACTAAAATGTAAAGTTCAAAGAGTGGGCATCTCACACCTCATCCTGACTGAACTCGAGCGAGCGATTGATAAAAAGTGATTAGAATGCAAACTTTTCAATCAGCCTGTCCAGACATGCTTTTAAAAAAAAACATTTTTTATTTCTTTTTAATGATTTTATTGCCTTCTTGTGATTTTATGTAGCTGTAAAGCACTTAGAATTACCTTGTATACGAATTGTGCACATTGCCTTGCTAGCAATGTGGCTCCATCCAGCGATGACGCCGACCCTCTATAAAGTCGCCCGCGCTGTCTCTATGTGGACGACATTTCGCGGCGGCGGACCGCCCCTAAACACTTCTTATTGGTTTAAATGAACACGCTGCTTCCTGTTGACAAGCGAGTTAGCAACAGGTCAGCATCACTCAGGGAATAATGGATGAGGAGAAGCTGATCTTACCGTGGAACAGCACCAAATGGTTTATGACCCCAGACACCCGTACCACAAAGATCTGAACTGAAGGGAGCCAGAGAACTCTGTGTTTCAAGTGAGTACTTTCTGAACCAATAGAATCTCTCCCGACAAAATCGTCACGCTGCATATCAGGACAGCCTCGAGAAATTTCGTCGTTGAATCGCGTCAGTCTCGCTCGCTCGCTTTCAGTCAGGATGAGTTGTTACTATGATGGAACCTGACATTTTGTTGAAGTGAAATTTCTTAACAAATCACAGAAAATCCCTGGCAATTCAGGGTACAATACCATTTAATATATCTTAAAATGGAACTCCCCCTTTGATTTATGACATAGTGTTGCCGTGCTTTTGTGGCAGAATTATAGTTTTGTCTGCACTTGCTGCTCCTTGGGTAACTTTACAGTCGTTGCATAGTTAAGTCTATTTGTGCTGATTCAAAGTGTTTCTGAACTGCTGAGCAGACTCTTTTGAGTCAACGGGGTCCTCCAATTAGCCAGCACTTCAGAGAGATGTTGAATGTGGAGATTATTGGGTGAGAATTTACAGGCTGTTTGTACAAGCCTGAATTTGGAAGAAGAGGTCTTTGTGCATATAAGAGCAGCTCCAGGATATGTGGTGTAACCCCAAGCTCCATATTATTTAGTTAGTATATTTTCTTAATTTAATTCAGTCTAACTTCATGATTAGTTTTTCATCAAGTTTCCTGGGTAGTGCTGCACGCTTACTCAGCTTTTGAGGGGACAAGTTAGTTAGAATTTTTTTCAGCTTTGTGCCCCACCCTATAACTGTTTTTGTAAATGATTTTTGAGGCATATTCATGAGTTCTGCACAGTTGGTGTTTGCATGAGTGCATGCGATAGAGAGTGTGTGTAAGTGCACATCTGTCTCTGAATGTGTACCCTCTTTACTGAATAGTCCTTCCTTGATTCTGTCATTCCACTTGAATGCCTGGTTGGTCAACGACTGTCTCTGCGGGTGGCATGATGTTTCGCTCCCTAGGAGGGCTTTTAGCATGTTTGGCTTCCGTGCATGTGCACGTCTTTGTTATTTTGGTGTGCTTCCTGGGTGTGGTGCTTTCAGCTATACCTTTTGCCTCTTCGTCAGAGGCATATGCACACACTGTTAGCACAGCACACACACACTTTGTCAGAACACAGATAGACATGAAGCATTTTTGATCAGTTTTACTATCATTAACTTGTTAAGTAATACATTCAGTCAATGCAGTCAATGTTTATTTAAATTTGAAATACAGTGAACGATGAAGACATAATGTACAGTATACCGTCATGTGAAAAAGAAATGGCATTGTCTTTCAATTCTAAGGTTATATGTATCAGAGCGTAATGGGAAAAAAATATGGTCCTTACTGAGTCTAGTTTAGGTAAATAACTTATTTAGTTGTATAATAATTTTCAATCTGAAGTCCATCATTCTACGGCATGAAACATTATTCAGAAATGTAAAACATTCAAGACAGTTGTCAATCTTCCCAGCTGTGGATGTTCTAGCAAGTTCACCCCAAGGTCAGACCATGCAATCCTAAGAGAAATGGCAAAAAACTCAACAGCAACATGTCAGACTCATTTAAAGTGTTACATGTTAAAGTTCATAACAGTACAATTAGAAAATGTATGGCCTCTTTGGAAGGGTTGCCAGGAGAAAGTATCTTCTCTCTAAAAAGAACATGGCAGCATAGCTCAAGTTTAATAAGTTAATTCTTAACAAACCACAAGGCTTCTGGAACAATGTTGTTGTTTGGACAGAAGAGCCCAAAGTGGAGATAATTGGTCATATTGCACAACTCCAGATTTGACAAAAACACAGCTTATAAGCACAATTGTTTTATATAAGCTATATATCAAGAAGAGTGGGGTAAAATTCTTCCACAACGATTCAAGAGACTGATAATGTCATATAAAAAACAATTACTATAGGCTATTGGTGCTAAAGGTGGCTCCACAAGCTATTGAATCATGGGGTGTAATTAGTTCCACACACTAATTCTGCATTCTGCAGAATAATGGCATGGTGCAATATTTTATGTTGTTGCTCATCTGGTGTGAATGGGTTTGCTTTATCTAATTTCAAGAAGTGGTAAGGACCAGATGATTTTTTTCTTTTTATTACTGATACGAAAACCTTGGAAATATAAGAAGATGTATTTTCTCTTCTTTCTTTTTCATCACTGTAGCTTGTTCAGAAAATACAAAGAAGATCAAAATACACAAATGACAAACTTGGACTGGAATGATGATAAAATAGATAATTGAATGCCTAGATGTAACTACCTTTGCTGCTAAAAAGTTTTAATTTCATCACAAATGCTCTCACTCAGTTCCACTTTGGCATTTTTCCTTACAAACTTAAAAGAAAATGTGCAAACAGGCATACACACACACACACACACACACACACACTCCCACCCACACATTTGCGCGTGCACGCATATAAATCAGGACTAATTGCAGTCTTTGAGCACTAGACTAATCTGGTTAGAACACACTTCTCCAATTAGCATAAGATGAACTGACCTCACTTGTTATTTGACCTCTGGTGCTTATGCATCACACACATATAACGAGAGAGAGGAAAAGGAGAATGAGGCAAAACAGTAGAATTACTTCTAATCCAGCATCTGTTATGGAAATACTTACCCTCCCCCTTGTGGGGCACAGCAATGATTTAACAGGCTCTTTGACTACTACAGATTTACCTGCTGTTAACTCTGCCATAAAATAGCTTTTGGCTTTGTTCAGCCGGTTGAGGGGGTGCATCTCTGCGGGGGTGGTAGGCACACTGCGATCACATCCTCCAATGTGTCAAAAGTAATTAGGATGATCGGAGAGTGTACCCTATTATGTGGAGAGAGGTGTGTGCTGTGTGCTGTTAATTAGAATGATGAGTAGACTTTAATAAGCCCAGCACAGACCATCAAATACGGTACTTCTCTCGTTTTGTTCTGATTAGACTTCTTTTCTCCTTCAAACTAAGAATTCCCGGGGCATGTTTGCAGATATATGCTGCTTTATTCACTAATTCACAAGATTGCAGTCAAAATGATTTGTGAATGAGTGGAATAGTCAACTGAAAGAAAGTAATAAATTACCTGGTTCAGTCATTTCAACCTGGAAGGTAAAATAAATTGTCTTTGAGAACAATTTCACTCTCTGGAATAATTTAGGTTTATTTATGATGATTTATTGCAGTCCCCAATGAAAAGAGATGTTGTGATTATTATTTTTTTTGTATTATTTGACTTCATAAAAAACAGCAAGTTAGGTGTATTTTTTCTTTGTTTGCTTGTTTTCAGTGTTTGCATGTCACTCATAATTTGGTCAGAATGCTTAAGCCTTCAGTAAGAACATGAAATATGGAATTACATGGGCCTCCCAATATTTTTGAGCAAGGTGGTGCTATCAGTTTGAAATAAATGTAGCTTTTATAAACAAATTCTCCAGTGAATTTGCCTCAAAGTACATCTTTACACCCAGCTTTGAAGCAGGACAATGGTTGTTTGGTGCCAATCCGCCAATCCAGCGCCATTGTTCTGTTCTTGCAAGACTTTGCTGGAAGATATATTTTTCCAAAATGTCTTGTGTCAACATTATGGATTTCTCTCTTTATTACCTTTTTTTTCTGTTTCAGCTCTTTTTTTCATTCAAAACTTCAAAGACTTCTTTACTTTCCAAAGTCTGCTCGCTGTAGAAATAAAAATTGTCTGTATTCTGCTGCACATCCGTTTCTTTGTTGACAACATGCCACTGAATGCACTGAAACTACAAATTAGACAGTAACACTTGTGACAGTTTTGAATAAGCTTTGGTCCAAAAATTTGATAGTCGACTACATTTTTGCATGGCAAGCATTTCATTATCCAAAATGACCTCATCTCTCCAGGGAGAGCTGAAAAATCGGGTTCTGCTGTAATTAGGCAAGCTCGCTGACACAAAAAGAAGCAGCCAAGGTAGAGGAGGGATGAAAGATAGGGAGGATGAACAGAAACGATGAATGTAGGGAGAGCGAGAGGAGGAGGGGAGCAGATAATGAAGGCAAGGTGACAGTATGAAAGAGTGCAAGAGGAGGAGTGTTTGTCAAGAATCAAGCAGGTGGGGGTTGTTTGCCTGCAGCCGCCTCATGGTGTGATATCGTTGAGTGTTCTCGCCATGCTTTATTACAAAGACTTCTGTATTAGGGTCTGTTATCAGCTTGCCAGCTAACTTATGTTTGCTCGAGCATCTCAGCGTGTCCTCTTGCTGTGTTGTGTCACTGTTAATTTTGCACACATTTGTTTAATTCAGCCACAAGAAACAGAAGAGATGAGAAACCCTGTTGTGCAGAAAATGCTGATTAAAGACAGTACTTTATTGAGCCCCCAAGAGTTTCTTATGGGCCATAAACCAGAAAGATGTATTTGAAGCAAAGCAGAATTCATATCTATTTAGAAAAAAACAATTGCCTTTAAATTTTCAATCCCTCCGACAGCTCGGAAACTGAACAGATCAAAGTTTAAGATAGTTCTCAAAGCTTCTCACATAGCGATGTTTCACCTTTAATGCCGCAGGAAACATGACATAATAACATATCAGGATATCAGATTAGTGTTGCCATCTTTTCTTTTGTTCACAAAAGGCTTTGTTGTAGGGCTGTCATATCGGATACTACTTGGTTTTCCAAGACTTTTGTTGTATTCAGCCATAACATTAAAACACTTAACTAATTATGCTGATCTGTCTCACGCCAATCGGAACAGATTTGACTGGCGGGGAGCTGGTCATTAGACCTGTGGGTGTGTAATATGATGTTGCCTAGGTACATTGGCAGTACATTGTTTTAGGCTCAGTGGGGTGCAGGATGGGTTACACTTTAGATATTAGACATGTTTCAGTGAATTCCACAGATGCAAAACAGAATTTTGGTCGGTAAGTGTCACTGCCTTTATTCGGTTTCTGATAACGTCTGCCCACTGTCTTGGTATGGCTCACTTTTATGTTTTCCATGAAAGATAGTACTGCATAACTGATTCTAATTGGTACTTCTTTAGGTGTTAAATCAGCCGAGGTTCCAAGCAATTCAAGCCAATACTATAATGTACCATGGACAGACTACAGACTGCTATTTCGTCAGAGAAAACCTCTGCAAGTGGGCGTTAACAACAGTGTCTTTGCAGCAGCACATGCACCAACGCACCACCTCATTTTATGAAGTCATTTAGATGTCCAGCATACAATTTATAATGCAAATCACAGATACCTAATTAGTGTGCATGGATTGGGTGTTATTTGTATAAATGAATAATAATAAATACACGAAGACTCCCAAAAGATATGCTGAAACTCTTCTGAACTAGAAGCCTGTCACAAACACATTTAGTGAAATAACCACTCTGTACTCCTCTATATTCCTCACTTAAGTTATTAGTTTAATTGAATAAAAGTGTTTCCTAAATTAGTGAAATAATAATGTAATAAACATACACACAGGGAAGTTGTGTCTTTGTCACCACACATGCTGCAAAGCAAAAGAATTAATAATGCCCATGTCAAGGGGTTACTGTCCGTCGTGGAAAACGAAACATGCAGACTTGAACCATACTGCACCATATAATGGTAACAACACCGTTGTTTTCGCTGTTAAGTGCAGCACCACTGATGGTTGATGGGGGCTGGTTCAAAACTTGTGTGGCTTGGGCAGAGTTATTCAAAAAGTCGATACATTCCCTACCATGACATAGATGCCCTCCTTATGGTCAGTATTTGTCATTTAAAAAAAAACCTGCTGAGGTTTATTGATATGAGGCCCTTTAGTGTGGATCTGTATTTTTTTTCAGTCAAGTTTCTCATATCAGCTCAGCTCATGTCACATATGGACACATTGGGCTTTTGAAATGATCAACACCTAATTTTCATTATATGTCTATGATGAGTTTTAAATGTTTTACTATATTGAAATATAATTTCTGTTTTACATAATATTGAGTTTCTTTTGAGGAATGTTAAAGCATTTTAAGAAATCATATAACAAATTTCCCATTATATAAAAGTGCTGTTCTTCCGATTTCCTGTAAAACCAGAAGATAGAGTGACAGATTTGCTCCTCTCCTTGTTGTTTTTTAGGGAAGTGACTAACCAAATTAATACCATTAAGTACGCTACATCTATAAAAATGCTTTTTGTCATTGTAGGGTCAGCTACTGGTGAATAGGTGATGAATAATGCAAAATGGATCATACAAATACGCTTAAATGTGAAACATTTGAAAGCCCTGTTGTCAAAGTTCAAGTCTCCTGCAGTTACTGTTGCATGTGTACCTGTGTTTGTGTGTCTTTGGGCCAGGGGAGATCCTGCTAATGGATCTAACTGCTTGTTGCTATCTCCCCTCCACTGTAACCTGTTGTTGCTAACTGCTTTTTATATCTGACTGCTACAAGATTTCAACAAAGACGATTATATAGAGAAGCATATCATAAGGTGTTGTTAACGAGTGGATGTTATTCTGCTTCACTACCTGATACATTTAAGTAGGAAATCTGCTTTTTAACAGTTTTCTGTTGGGTAAAGGTTAGACTAGCACCTAGATTAACAGGATTAGCTTTGTTGTCATTTTGTCATGTCATTATTGCCATAGTTTATACAGTATGAACCAGATCTTATCCCTTTTTTCTCAGTGTGTGAACAGAATAGAAGAAAAGCATTGGAGTATTTATGTGAAGTTCAGTTTTATGAATATGAATGGCACACCGTGAGCTGACTATGTTTTAAACACATACCTATCCTCTTCCGGCAGCTCATTCTTTTCACCTCTTTCCCCCTGACGGTCTCTCTTTTTGTCCAACAGAGACAGTGATGGATACAAGGACAGCAACAGCTGAGCTTGGCTGGATATCGTTTCCTGCTAATGGGGTAAGAACAATGTGAAAATGTGTGCTACGTGTGTGTGTGTCTGTGTTTATGTGCTGGCAGTCATGGGGAAATTTGACTACACTTAACAGTGGTCTATTAACAAATCAGTCAAAATCCTAATCACAGGGGCAAGGTGAAGGCAATTAACCACTACTACTGCAGAAAAGAAAGCATTCCAAAAGATCATAGAAATGCCGCACACCAGAGTCAGACAAATGGAGAATGTTAAATTGAGTTGCGTGGAAGAGGATAGGTTTTTCTATCCTCTTTCTTGAGCTCAGCTGGCTTCTTTAAATTCCAGCTCGGCAACTAACGGTCACAGTGGTCTGCTGTGCGAGTGTGTTGTGAGGTGAGTGGCTCTAATTGTGATGAATGGTTGTCTCCGTGCAGCACAGAACAAGGCAGGGCAGAGAAAAAGAAAATGAGGGAGGCAGGAAAATGGAAGGCAAAAGAAAAACTTTAATTTGTGTCACGTCTTTGTAAACCCATTAATCATTTTTGCCTATTACGTCGCTTCTCCCTGTGCCTTGTCCCCTCTCATACCCATTGCCCCTTCTTCACACAAACATTCCCAAGTGGGAGGAGGTAAGCGGCTATGATGAGAATCTCAACACCATCAGGACATACCAGGTGTGCAACGTGTTTGAACCCAGCCAGAACAACTGGCTCCTTACCACTTACATCGACCGACGGGCAGCACAACGCATCTATGTGGAGATCCGCTTCACTGTACGGGATTGTGCCTCCATACCAAGTGTCCTGGGCTCCTGCAAGGAGACGTTCAACCTCTATTACCTAGAAACTGATAGAACTGTGTCAGAGGGTACCAAAGGGGTGGAATACTGGGCAAATGCCCCCTTTCTAAAGGTAACAGCCCAGAAATACAAATAAGTTTGAAAATATGTGGAGCCATTGTTTCCAGTAGTGTTGTAACAGCATGAATTATCATTTTAAAAGTCAAATTTATCTGCAGATAGATTCTATAAAGATTGCTCCAAATGCTTATTAAAAATGTAACTTCCATCATCTGGCTTGTTGGGGTTTATAAATGACTGAATTCTACTTAAATTTCCAATTATGTTGTTGTTGTTTCTGAGTAATAACAATGTCTGTGTTGATATGTAGGTCTTTGATACCCAGCAATTATTAAAGTTTATTCCGAACGTATGCTAATGCTTACCTTCTTTTATTTGGCTCATGCCTCTGCTTATTTCTTCTTCTTTCACAGGTGGACACCATTGCAGCAGATGAGAGTTTCTCCCAGGTTGATTTTGGTGGCAGGCTAATGAAGGTGAACACTGAAGTTAGGAGTTTTGGGCCTCTGTCCAAAGGCAGAGGATTCCACTTGGCCTTCCAGGATCTGGGTGCTTGCATGTCTCTTCTGGCTGTTAGAGTGTTCTACAAGAAATGTCCCAGCATAGTGCAGAACTTTGCTTTTTTCCCAGAGGTATGCAGCAGAACTGAATTAAAGTGGTGGGGATTTTTTATCAGACTTTTTGCAACTGTTAGACAGTCTAGGATTTTTTTAAATTCTCATTTTGTGCAGACGCTGACAGGAGCAGAGTCCACCTCATTGGTCATCGCCAGAGGAAACTGCATCCCAAATGCAGAAGAGGTAGATGTGCCCATAAAGCTCTACTGTAATGGAGATGGAGAGTGGATGGTACCCATCGGCAGCTGCAGCTGCAAGGCGGGCTATGAGCCAGACAATGGCAACGTGTGTCGAGGTAAATCTATTAAGAACATTGTGCTTGTCTAAAATAGGTTTGTGAGAAAGAAAAGAAAAAATGAAACTCTGACATCCTGCATATAAATGCCATATTGTTTTGAAGCAAAAGCCAACAAGCCAGTGTGACAATAAATCAATAACAAACAAACATCCTGCCAATTTTCCGCCACAGAAGGCATGCTATGGTAGCAATCAAAATGTCAGAGCATACAAGAGGTAACGGATCATGCAAAAAGCTGAAACCATACAAAGTATGTCCGCAGTTACAATCAACCTCAGTTTAAAATAAGCAGCTATATGTCTCAGATATGGTATGGACATTTTTGTTGAATACATTCTTCACTCAAGTCCTGCCTTGGTTTACAAACAATATCATAACTTTACAAATACAGAATGTTTTATGTTGAATAAATTCAGCACAAAATGCAAATGTTATGTTCAGCCCAAGAGAACAAAGCATAACATTATTGACAGTCAGACAGTTTTCAGCTGAATAATTTCATACAAGTAAAGTGTACATGATGGCGGATTTTTGCCCAAGGGGGCAGCACACACCGCTCCATATGTTAATATTTGTTGAGACACACTTGGATGAAAATGGTCCAGAAAAAGCTCCTCCCCAATGTCCCAAATATTTCCACCTTATTTCCTTCCTTTTTATATCTGGCCTCCTTCCCCATTTCCTCTCCAAAGTCGTACCCATCATTTCTTATCCTCTCCGGAGAGTCTCATCCATTTTGTGCGTGCGTGTGTGTGTGAGTGTGTGTGCGCGTGTGTGTCTGTGTGTGTGGGAGGGGGGGCGTGTGATGTACGTACATATGGTGAAATGATAAGTGAGGCTGCTTCATCCCATGTTAATTAGTTTAGCATGTTCCAGCCAGATTACTGCGCTGCAAATTAGTCCCGAACTGTCAGAGAGTATTAGAAAGTAGGGAACGATAGAAAAAGAAAGAAAGAAAGATTTTTTACTCCTGTTCAACTGCCAAATATTTTATTTCAAAACAGTAGCATATTGTGGTTTTAGCCAGTTCTGCCCAGCCCCTGGACTGTCCGCGACTAAAAGGCTGCTAGATTCAGTGCTTGTGTTGCATTACTGACATATTATCAAGTGATATCATTTAAAAACATCTTCACATTCTTAATTTTCTCGTCAAAATGATATTTTATGTAATTGTTTGAGTTTACACAGACAATTAGAAAAAATAATATTGACTTTGAGCCAATCTATTTTTATCCATCGATCCATTTTCTTTACCTGCTTAATCCAGTTTGGGGTAGCAGGAGGGGGTGTGGCCTATCCCAGCTGTCATTGGGCAGGATGCAGGGTTCACCCTGGACAGGTCACCAGTTCATCACAGGGCCACACTGAGACAAACAAAACAAACAACCATGCACACTCACACTCACTCCTGGGCTCAGAGAGAACCCACACATGCACACGGAGAACAAGCAAACCCCACACAGCAAATGCCCCAGCCAGGATTTGAACCAGAAACCCTCTCGCTGTGAGGATATGGTGCTAACCACCACACCACTGTGCAGCCCTTTGAGCCTATCCTCTTAGAAAAAAAAACAAAAAACTCAATAGGATATTCTTAGATTGTATGGCATATTTGAGTACGCTAACCAAAGACTCAGTTGACATATCTTGACAGTCTCTGTGATGGCATGTCTGCGTACTCCTGCTTCATGTCCTTTACTCAAAGCTTCTTGCTGAAACAGTGATTTAAGGTGTCGTGGAACAGCGCATGTCCTGTCTGTCTTCTCCAAGCTGGCATCTTTTTGGTTTGTTTTTCTGCCAATCAGCTGATAACTTCTTGGCAGGAAGCTGGACTCACTATTGGAACAGATGGTCGTCTTTTTGTGTGTTTGTGTGAGGGTTTGAGCATGTCAAGCCACAGAGATGGTGCTTATTTTGCATCAAATAAGCATATTGTGCAAACCATCCGGCAAAACTGGCTTGAGATCAAAGAACTGCGTGTGTGTGTGTGTGTGTGTGTGTGTGTGTGTGTGTGCGCGCTTGAAAGAGTAAGAGAGAAGGTGTGTGTGTGTGTGTGTTAGAATTCAGCTTGTGTCTTTAAATGCATCACTCTATAAATGCTAGCTCTGGCACTGAATTTCCCCCACTGTGTTCTCCAAACAATGCTTCCAGATTTTTGCAAACCAGCAGGCTTTCAACACAGGTACACACACACACACACACGCGCGCGCTGATACAAGTTTTAATAATTGATTAGTTAGGGTCTGTGCCAACTTTAGACAATTGTCATCCACATGGTCACTGTGTGACTCTACACAGCTTGCAAAGGGCACTGAGGGAAACGGAGAAATAGTCTGTCTCTTTGTGCCTATTTAACTTTTTCAGACCTTATTTCTATTTAACTATGTGCTTGCATTACTGTCTCCTCTATATTTTGCCCTTTTTTTCTTTTTACAATCCCAGAAACTAAAGCGCTTGGGATTTTGCAGCTCTTAACTCTATATTTTAGATTTAGAATGTCCTTAAATGTGATGCTGAAAGGGATTGTAAATAACATGACAACACTTTAATTCAGTAGCAGAATAAATGTTTAAAAATACAAACATTTTCTGACATAAATAGATGGTATATCATGCTGGATTTTTGTTGTTTTGCAAATGCGTTATTTTTGTCCATTCCTCCTTTACAAGTATGTGCAAAAACTCAAGCCACATTCACAGACTGTATCAAGGGTTACTAGTTTGAAATCTATAGACATTTGGACACACACATGCACATACATAAGACAGAGGGGTATCTAGAGATAGGTAATAGAGAGAGGAAGCAGGACCTGTTGCCATGGTGACATGCCCCATGTGTAGGAGCAAGGTTGTTGAATAAATGACCTTGACAAGCCTGATGTCTATCTGTCCATTCAAGATAGAAAGACAGACACGCTAACACACACACACACACACACACACACATACACACAAAGAGGGACTAACACTCGTGCATAGAAGGCCTTCAGGGAAAGTAAATGAATGGATATACAGAAAATAACAGAAAAGTAAGCTGATACAGACAGGCAGAATGGATTGGAAAAGGTGAGGAAAGTATGTTTTTTTTTTACATTTTAGGTTGTAAGCACCCTTTGCAACAGTTTTAAAGGACGTGGGACTCTGATGTAAAGACTCAAATGGTCTGTAACCCTGTAACAGTAGTGTTTCACAGCTTTTTCGTCTTTTTTTTTTTTTAAAAACCTTGAGGTCGTGTTTATGTTTTTATTACAGAGTGACAGTGTAGTGATAACAGGAAATAAAGGAGACAGAGGAGCAGCAAAGCTCCTTGGCTGGTGTTTATTCAAGTTCATGGTCGTAGGCTCAAACCAACTATTCCAAATATGGAGGGCTGTTAAATATTTGTATTTCTTTTTCAAACTAAAATCATCTTTCCTCAATCCAAATGGCTATTAAAACGTTTGCCTTCTCATACAGTCAGACAAAATATTGTCTGGTGGCAGTGAACTGCACTGTTTAAATGACTCAAATGATCCTACAGTAGATCTAAAGATGTAGGTCTAAAAACAGTTTCACAGCACCATTTTACCCTGTGCAGTTCACACCTTATCCTTATCAAATCAAATCAAATCAAATTTATTTGTATAGCACATTTCATGTACAAACAGTTCAAAGTGCTTTTGTCAGTTTGATCGTTGTACATTTGATTTAGTAATCATTTTGATAACATTGACAATTATTGTCTTTATTAAAAAAGTCATGTGAAAATAACAAAAGTTATTGTAATAAACAATTTTCCAAAATCTCCCCACTTGTTTCGTTCAAATAACAATTCAGACCCTAAATATCCCCAGTCAAATACTGATTTCAACCATCCATCCCCGGCCTACAGTTAAGCACAGATTGATTATACCCATGCTAAATTCAGATTTTTTTTTTTTGTTTTATATATGGATTTCTTCCAACTTAAAATCACAAAGTTGAGTGACAATCGACATTTGTGATCAGTGATGTGTTAGATTTTATTGATAAATATGCTATTATTTTTATAGTACTGAAGTGAATATGATAAAACATATCAATACAGAAGCATATTAGATGATTTGATAAATAAATATTTAATGTACATACTTAATACATAATTGCTAAAAATGCCGTAGCCAAAATCCTTCATTCATCATGCAAACAATCATTGGCAAAGCTAAATCAAGTGGTTCTTATGATTTCGAGCAGCCGTTTTTGCATGTCTCTTTTGGCATTTGAAACCCTTTCCTCCTCTGCATCTTGAATTCTTTACAGTTTAAAGAAATCCTTAGCATCACTTTTGGCTTCAATTTTTTTTTTTCACTGAATTTGGATGGAATTCAGGTTGTGACCGAATGTTTCCCTTTTCTAATAGTAATTTCTTAACCTCTTTGTCTGCATTTTTTCAGATCAATGTCTTGTCATAATTTCCAGTGCAAAATCCCAGTGATTAGCAAGAGGAATCACTCTGGACTGTAATTCCTTAAAGAAAGTTTCCTATAAAAAAAACATTAGCATGGGTATGAACAATTCTGGGATTAACCTTACAAAAAGTTTGCTTTCAAACAAAGAGCATCTCTGATATTTTATCATTTATATGCTGTTAAACGGCTTTCCGGGTTACCATTTGAGGGCAGTCATGTATAAAACTGTTCATGAACAAGCTTGATCAAGTGCTGTGTTATGATCTGAAGTGTATTTTAACAGTAATATCTATGTAATTTCATGGAACTCTGTGGCTCGTGCACAACATGATATGCAGTAAAACCAGGGAACAAAAAGCAGTTTCCTTCTTTGTGAATCATGTTAGAATAAAAACATCAGCAGAACAAAGAAATGACAACATAAAATTTCAAACAACAAAATATTACTACTTTTGGAATACAAAACTCTTACAGTGTTTTGCATTGTTTCCTTACTCCCTCATTTTTTTTTTTTTTTTTACTGTCTCTTGCTTCCTCAGTTTTTACACGTTCTTTTTGTCTTTGTCTTTCTGAGATCTCCCTGAAATGAGTTTTTGGAACTTGGGATGTCTGTGTTACATTTGCATTTTGACCTTACAGCCGCTAAAATTTCCCGGGGATAGAGGAAACATTCATGAAAGAGAAGGGAGAAGATACATCACAAAAGATGAATCAGAACTGAAAAAGAGAACTTATAATAAATCTCATTAGGTTTTTCTGTCTTTTGGCTGAGTTGTTTCAGTTTTATTCCTCATTTCACACATCTCTTTTTCCTTAGTTGATATTTTCTCTTTTCTAATGTTGAGATTTAGTTTATCCTCGAAAAAAAAGCAGTTATAAAACCCCATGTGTGAATTAAAAACAGGCCATGTTGCATTTCAGATGTTTGACCAGCTCATGTTTAACATCAAATTGAACATCTTATATACTAGTTTTAAACTATTGTACAATTAAAAATGTTTTTTGTTTAGTTTGTCATAAATAAACAAATTCTGCAAATACAGAATTAGGCTCGAAGCTTGAAATAAATATGGGCTAACATGCTATGCTAACAGGCTAACATGCTTCTAATATGCGCTGTAAATGTGTGTTTCCATAAAGCCAGTAAAATGACATATAGCAGTATCATGGTAAAAGAGTCTGTTCCTTGGCAGAGATTAAACTTTGTTTCAAATAAATATGCATTCAAAAATGAATAATGCCACATCATTTTTGCCAGACCAGCTGCAAAAATGTAGGATGGAGCTTTTTTTGGAGCTCAGTGACATTGAGAGTCATATAGCTGGTCAATATTTTTGACCTCTGCACACGGCACTTGTCTCGGCTGCCAGTGTTTCTTGCTTGATGATTCCAGTAGTCGATCCAAAAGCAAATGTGCAACTTGTTAAAAAAAAACAAAAAAGCGTGGAACTTAAAAAGAAAAGAATAGGGGCTTTTGTGCAGATGCAAACTTCAGATTGCTCTTTGGTTTCCATCAGTTAAACCGTTAAAAGTTAGGGCCATCACAGCCCACACGGTCATTGTGACTTTTTTTTCCATCATTTTTAACATCAACTTTTTCAACTTCTGTCAGTGTGGCAGAAATGTTCAATACATTGGGATTCTCAGTTCCATAAAGAGGTTTGTCTTCTCCCTGTTGGAATGCATGTATTAAAAGGGGATGTATGCAGTCTGAAGAAAAAGAATATATCATAAGCTCAGCATAAGCCCCTGGGAAATTAATGTTGGACAAGACAGACCGACATGATTCAGGTAAAATGTTCTCATTGCGCATATGGAGGTTTTTCCTAGTGTTCAGTCTTGCTCTCTTACTATAAAGGCCTGCTCGTTAGGTCAAGTGGAGATTCCAAATTGGCCATAAATATGTATGTAAGTGTATATAGTGGGGACGGTCTGTGTAACCCTCGTGGCCTTTTTCAATATCAGCTGAGAATATCAGACCTACCTGAAAAGGTGATGCAACCTAGTTTTCTGCTCTTCTCCGAATTAATGAATTTGTGACCTTTCATAGAAGGGTGGGACTCGTCACCCTGGTAACAAAGCAAGCTAGCCTGACAGACAGACATGAGATGAGCACAATTATGTTATACATGCTGCAATCAATGACGGGCATTACGGTCATACTGGCTCTCAATCGAAAGACGTGTGCCCCACATATTGTGTCTGTAAGATATAAGTGTCCATCTGATTAAAAAATCGATTCAGCTCATGGAAAGATGGATAGGTGCTGTAACTGACCCAGATATAGGACACAGCGAAACAAAAGTATTGTCCCCATTGCAGACAATTAATTCACCAGGATTTTGTGTTGCACACAAAGTGCTTCTGTGTATCTTGTCAGATCAAGACAGTTTGCTACCATTCAAAGAAAACCCCCATCTGTGCCATGTCAACTTTATAGAACCAAAGTCAAAGTCAAAGTCAAATTTATATGTATAGCATATTTCATGTATAAAACAATTCAAAGTGCTTTACATAAAATAAAAGCAATGCAGCGGGGAGTGGAAGAAGCAATAAAAATGTATAAAAGAATATAAAAAGAAAGAAAGAAAAATTAAAAAGAATTAAATGTATGAAAAACGAGCAACAGTCTAGATAAGTTCAAAGATACCGTGCAGATTTCATGCATAGACACATGAGAAAAGAAATGCTTTTAACCTTGATTTAAAAATGTCTACATTTGGTGAAAGTTTAATCTCCACTGGCAGTTTGTTCCACTTGTTTGCAGCATAACAGCTAAATGCTGCTTCTCCATGTTTAGTCTGGACTCTGGACTGGACCAGCTGACCTGTCCTTGGATCTAAGAGCTATGCTGGGTTTATATTCTCTGAACATATCACAGATGTATTTTGGGCCTAAACCATTCTGGGATTTGTAAACCATCAGCAGGCTTTTAAAATCTATTCTGTGACTGACTGGAAGCCAGAGTAAAGATTTTAAAACTGGTGTGATGTGTTCAGAACTCTTAGTCCGGGTTAAAACCCTAGCAGCAGCCTTCTGGATGAGCTGCAGATGTTTAATGCTCTTTTTGGGAAGTCCAGTTAAAAGAGCATTACAGTAATCAAGTCTACTGGAGATGAATGCATGGATGAGTTTCTCCTGGTCTTTTTGCGAGAGAAAACTTTTAATTCTGTTGATATTTCTGAGGTGGTAAAAAGCTGCCTTGGTGACAGCTTTGATGTGGCTGCTGAAAGTCAGATCTGAGTCTAACAACACTCCAAGGTTACGAACTTGGTCAGTGATCAAGATATTTACCAATGCTGACCCTCTTCTCTTTGCTACCAAACAGAATGATCTCAGTTTTGTCTTCATTTAATTGTAGAAAATTCTCTCTCATCCAGGAGTTTACTTCCTCCAGACACTGACACAGCACGTCTGCTGGGCTGCAGTCGTCTGGTGACAGAGACACATAAAGTTCTGTAGCGTCTGCATAACTGTGATATTTGATGTTAAAGTTCTGCAATATGTGACCCAAAGGGAGCATATACAAGTTAAACAGAAGAGGTCCAAGAATTGACCCCTGGGGGACTCCACAAGTCATGGCCACTCGCTCAGATTCATAGCTGCCAATTGTAACAAAATAACTCCGGCCTTCTAAGTAGGACCTGAACCAGTTAAGGACCGCTCCAGAAAGTCCAACCCAGTTTTCCAGCCCGTGCAACAGGATTCTGTGATCTACAGTATCAAACGCAGCGCTAAGGTCCAACAGAACCAGGACTGAAACATTACCAGAATCAGTATTCAGCCTAATGTTGTTTAACACTTTGACCAAAGCTGTTTCAGTGCTGTGATAACGTCGGAAGCCTGATTGAAAGATTGACTTCCACTTTCATTTAGAAAGTTGTTGAGCTGGTTAAATACAACTTTCTCAATAATCTTGGATATAAAAGAGAGATTAGAGACAGGTCTGTAGTTGTTCATCATAGAGGCGTCTGGAGTTCTCTTCTTTAGGAGTGGCTTAATGGCAGCTGTCCTCAGTGACTTGGGAAAAATGCCTGATGCCAGTGAGCTATTTGTAGGAGATCACTTTCTACTGAGGTAAAAACAGTTTTTAAAAAGTCGGATGGTATCATATCCAGAGTGCAAGTTGTTGATTTCAGATGCCAAACTGTTTCCTCTAGGATTTTTAAATCAACAATATTAAATTGGGACATAACGTCAGAGTTACTTCTAGGTTTTAGACACAGATTAGATTTCTTGTTTGTCTGTGTGGCGTGAATGTTTTGTCTAATTGTTTTGATTTTTTTGACTAAAAAAGTTGGCAAATTCGTTGCATTTCTCAGTAAAGAGGAGGTCTGGGTTTGACTGTTTCGGAGGATTTGTGAGTTTTTCAACCAAAGCAAACAGAGTTCAAGAATTGTTGACATTCTTATTAATCATTTCAGATAAATGCAGCTGTTTAGCCTTGCACAGCTCTTTGTTATAACTATGCAGGTTTTCTTTGTACAGCTCATAGTGAATCTGAAGCTTTGTTTTCCTCCGCTGACGTTCAGCTTTCCTGCATTCTCTTTTCAGGTTTTTGACCAGTAAAAAATCTAATGGCATGTTTGTCTTAAACAAAGTTTACCAAATGTCGTGTAATCAAGACAAACAGAAGGCACAGAAATAGGATTCAAGAAAATTCTAATTGTTTTTTTTTTCACCTATGTTGAGGAGGCAAAGTCATTTTTTGTTTTTCACTCACCTTCTCTTCTCAGCTTGTCCTCAGGGCACCTTTAAGTCATCCCAGGGGGCAGGATTGTGCCAGCAGTGTCCGCTCAACAGTCGCTCCACCATCGAAGCTGCCACCCTCTGTGGATGTCGGAACGGATATTACCGTGGAGACATGGACAAACCAGAAGACACGTGCACCAGTGAGTCAGTCTTTCTCTCTCTGTCAGACACGTTAAAGTACATTCTCATTACACCTTCCAGCGATGCATCTAATTTTCAAGATGACCAATACATGCTTAAGGTACCAACATCTGACGCATTATAGCAAATGAGAGGCTGACTCCACCGACAGTCCAATATTTCATAGTTAAGTGAAAAGCCTACATCTGCTTTGATTTATTATACAGCCCCTAGAATTAGAGTGCTGCAAACACTGCCATCCTTGTCAGGGGATTTGGGGAGCAGTCAGTAATAATGCTGCTACATTCCTCCGGCTTCCTATTGAAGTGAATATGTGTTTATTGTGTTGAAGAGGCTATAGAGTTATGCGAGATGAAGGACTGAGTTTCAAAAGCGCAGCCTCTCGGTTCCACAGAGAGCTGGAGTAAGTAGGTGGGAAACATGAATCATTTTGGACTCAGACTCTGAAACTGTGTATACCCGTGTGTATATTTGTACAAAAGGTGTTATCACAAGTGTGTTTTTGCACATCCCGGTGACCTGAATACAACTTCATGAATTGAGGGACAGTCTTATTGGTTCAGTTTTATTCGGTTCTTCTTCATTTAAATATGTCTAAAACGAAGAAAAAAAAAAATCATTCTGTTCAATTTATTTCTCTTCTGCCTCACGTTTACTGTGACTTTTAGACAAACCAGTCAAATGGACTGTTGGGTAACTCACAAACTGCACTGCTTTGCAGCTGTGGCCATGGCATCATCAGAGCTACGGCTATTTAGATGGTGAAATCCAATTCCAATGACTGACAGCAAGTTCCACAGCTTTTTAATGTACCTGACATGTTTTATTATGTTCTCTGTTATCAGCAAGACTCAACCAAGAAATGTAATTTTAATAGTAGAGACTGCAACGCGCCCTCATATGTGAGGAATTATGAGGGAGAGGCAGGTACACGGCAAAAAATGATTTCAACAAGAGGCTTACAATCAGTCTGGTTAGGAAAAGGTTCACAGAAACAAATACAACATTTTCTTAACTGCTTTATCAGAATCCACACCTGAATTTTGGAATGATAAATGAATCGTCTGTAACACATATTTCCTACAGTTGTTTGTCACAATTCTGGGTAATTTCTAACCACAAGAGACCTACTGGTCCAAAAAAAAATTGATCTCGAAAAAATTTGGAGCTTTACTTCACATGTGTGTTCTAGTTTAACAGATTTTCTGTTTGCCATCAGTTCGAAATTATTAAATAAATATCCTAACAACCTTAAACTGATTACATCACTTGTTTGACCGTTTTCCAATATATCATGAAAAGGTACAATGGAGGGAATATTTGTGTCAACACGCTGCACTCACCCGAGTGTGTAGTTATGAATGCACTCTGAGTAATCTTAGCAGAAATGTTTCTAAAAGATTTTTAGATTTTCAGCCCCCCCACCCCCCCACTATGAGCGCTTTGATTTTGCGGCTTTTACTGTCTATTTGAGAACGTACACACTTATACATAATTCACAGGGCCCTCTTAGTCATTTCTTTCGACTATGATTTAGCATATGTCAAGGTTGAACATCCATTTCAACTGCGCCGCTTTTGTTATGCGTGCCTCGCCTGCCTGTGATGTGTTTGTACAGTCAAGGAGAAGAGCATCCGCTAGGCTGAACCTTGTGAAAACCTTGGTTGTGCTTTGAAGACTCACTTTGACATGGAGTGAAAAGAGCGAGAACCAGCAAAAAGAGAAACCAAAGGACTGCTTAGAGACACGGATTTTTCTGATCTGTTGGCTCGCTTTCTGTTAGAGACAGTTTTGGCTGAAGCCCAGAATTCCTTGGAATCTTTACACGTACAGTAGGAAGTTTGAAATAACTGGAAAAATGTTAGGTCACTCTTCAGAGCTGACTTTGTCGAAGATTTGTGGATTGTTGATGTTATTTTCTTCCAAGAATGCACTTCAATTACAACACAAAAAGGCTGCTTTGATAGCCAACATGGAAGCGCACAGGATGCTATCTCTGTTGCAACCTATAATATATTCTAACTATGATGACACGAAGCTTCTTATCAGCCTCTTATGTCTTTTGTGTGTGAAATAGAGAAACTATTGCTGATCATTACCAAAGAATGAGTCAGTTTGTTGCAAATAATTGTTTGAGCAAATATGTCTCTCAAGTTGAACTAAAGCCTAAAATAGAAGTGCATTTGTTTGGTTATTCTTATATCACAGGACACAAACTGCACTATTATTGGAAACTTGATGATTACGTTTGTCGCTGGTCAGACTTTTGTTTATGGAGAAAGATTAACTGTACCAGAAGGATAAAGCCAGAAAAAACACAAACAAATAACAATACCCGTCATAAGATAAATGTGGATGTCCCTCTACAATATCAATTAGTTTTCAAATGTTTCACAGCTGCCACACACCTTCCTCACATTTATTACGTCCATGTTGAACCGTTTTTTTTTCTTTGGGGGGCTGTTTTTTTGTTACATTTTATTCCTGAAATTCAGATTTTTTTAAGTTAATTTTCTAAATACTTTGTATGTCCACTTTTATTTTTAATGACAAATTCATGAATACCAGCAGAAATCTTATTTTTGTTTATTCAAAATATCCCAAAAGAGTGCTACTTAAGTCTGGTGCCATAGCCTGGTCATTATTTTCAACTTTCTTCTTCTAATAACTGCTTCTGTGATTTTAGTGTACTGCTTTGGCTCATTATTTTGTGTCAATATCCTATAAAAAAAAATTCTACCAGATATCTGAGACTGGAAGTCATATTTTCAGCCTGTATTTTGTAAAGTTAAAGATATTCTTGGTGCCATTTATAAATGTAATAATAAACATCCTCTGTAATATCACAGCCTGATATCATATTACAGTGTTTTGGTCATGTTTTTTTTTTCACTATACAACAAACATTAATGCATCCAGGTACATTTTTTTCATACATTTTTGCACGTATTGCTTGGCAATTAGACTAAATGTATCCTTTGATAACAAAAAATATCTGTATGGAAGTGATATTCTTGAATCACTTAATAAAAGAAACAGATTGTTTTCCTGGCTGCTTGCCACAGTTCGATTGCATTCAGCAACTTCAATTTAAGTGGCAAGTTTATTTGTAGTTGCACTTGGTACACAAGGCAATTCAAAGTGCTTTACAGCTACATAAAATCACAAAAGGCAAATAAAAACATTAAATAAAAAATAATTAATTAAATTAAAAGCGAAGAGTGCAGATAAAATACTTTCAGGTGTCATATGCGCAGCTAAATATAACTGTTTCCAGCCTGGATTTAAACATTGTCAGAGTTGAAGCCTGTCTCACATCTTCTGGAAGGCTGTTCCAGATTTTAGGAGCATAAAACTGAAACGCAGCCTCACCTCGTTTAGTCCTGACTCTGGGCACCAGCAGGAGACCCCTCCCTGAGGTTCTCAGAGTCCCTGTTGGTTCATATGGCTCTAACATGTCAGAGATGTACTTTGGCATTAGACCATGAAGAGACTTGTACACAAGCAGAGCTGTTTTAAAGTCTATTCTCTGAGCGACAGGAAGCCAGTGCAGAGACCTGAGCACTGGACTAATGTGGTCGTATTTCCTGGTTTCCTGGTTCTAGTGATTGATATCTGCAGCACTTTGGCATGGCCAGTCACAGCGCAGTTAAAGGACACAATAAATAAAGACCGGAAACATGCTGTTTCAGTGTTCATTCCCTCTTGAATCTCCTTTCTTTTGGCAGGTGTCCCGTCTGCGCCTCGTAATGTGGTCTCAGTAGTGAACCAGACATCTGTGCTGCTGGAGTGGCACTCGCCACGTGACACTGGGCATCGCGATGACTTGTCATATAACATCTTGTGCCGCCGATGCTACAGCAATGAGCGGCGGGCATGCCAGCCATGTGATGACGGCGTGATGTTTGTTCCAGGCAAGCAGACGTTGAAGGGAATGAGAGTTGAGATCAGCAAGCTGCGGGCACACACCTCATACACCTTCGATATTCAGGTTTGTTCCCAGAAAGCTTCGTTTGGACTGTAAATATTTCTTGCTGTGTTTAATAAAAATCAGTTATGACATTTAGACTTGTGTGTCACACACTCATCACTTACAGGCTTAAAAAGGGTTTGGTAAAAAGTTTACAACTTACTCTTTTGTGCTGGATGGCAGCTGTGTTCATCCTAGTTCAGGCTGGATGTCTTAAAAACATTGAAAAAATATTGAAGTTTATAGACCAATCCCTTAGTATCAGTATATAATTTGAAAACTCAACTCTAAATGTGTTATTTGGGATCTATTGGAACTGCTTTGAGTCGAGGATGATTACAGCTTACATCGTTTAACCCTAGAACATTAACGTACATTTTTGTAACACCATCACTAACGTTGGGTGTATTTTAGCTGATATAATATATCCCCAAAAAATACTCATCAAAATATATTAAAACGCAATAATACATATCAAGTTGAAGTACTCTTCTTTTATTTCCAGCTATACAAGGCCTCATAAAACAAAAAAAAGACACCATGGGGGGACCCTATAAAAAGGCTCTTCCCTATAAAAGTTAGGGAATTGTTAAATAGATTCATTAAAAAAAATAATTGAAAAATGATAATGCAGCTGGGATCTAGTCCACCTTTTCCTGGGACATGTGCATCGCATGGGTGAAAATCATCTGACGTTAGT
Organism: Odontesthes bonariensis; assembly: GCF_027942865.1. Lineage (NCBI taxonomy): Eukaryota > Metazoa > Chordata > Actinopteri > Atheriniformes > Atherinopsidae > Odontesthes > Odontesthes bonariensis. Next base: position 29,076,806 of record NC_134520.1, on the reverse strand, counting down.
GTTCTAGGGTTAAGAAAAGAGCAATTCACAAGCATTTAAGTCTACAAACACTGCGTATTCCAGTTATCATGGGGAACATTTTTCCATTTGATTTAAGCAAAATTTCGATAAACCTTCTGTCAAAGTAGCCTTGATGCTGTTAGATCTCTGTTTTTTTCTCATTGCAAATTGCTGTCATGTATTCACCGTAATGCTCAAGGATACTGCAGTTACATACACGCTTGCTGACATGCAGGCTTTTATGCAAAATCTGCAATTATATCTCTTAGCTCACAAGGTCACTCTGGAGTCTGTGAAACCAGTATGAAGGCAAAGCTTAAATCTCCTGCCACTTGCCTCCTTTACCATGGAATGTTGGGGCTTTGATTGACTTCAGTAAGTCTCCAAACTAGGCTCTTTAAATACTATGGCCAATGGCCATTTTCTAACTTCTATTGTTGGATGCACGGTTCAACATTGATGGCTAAATGAACCGGAACAGTGATGTGTGTTGACTGTAAATTATTGATTCAATTTCTGATGTTGTCAAGATTAATTTCTGTTTTCTAATCCATTATTTATTCTTCATAAGCAGATTCTGCATCACTTCAAAACATTGCAACTATTCTTAGATAATACAGATAAATTGTGGAACCAAATTTAGATGTCATCGTACAACATCAGCTATCCATTTCATTGTATGACCATCAGATGAAATTCAAAATAGAACACACAATGGAAGGGAAAACGTGAAATAAAAATGGAAATAATAAACAACACTGAGGTAGGGTTTGTAATACATCATAATTCATTCAACCTTTAATTTGCTCTGACAAAAAAAGCAGAAACAAATTAAATCACTGTCCCAATTATTAACTGAGCTCGTGACAAACAACACTCGGCAGTTAATTAGGTTGTCTTTAACCTAGCTCAGAAGCTGCTAATTCTGTCTTTATGCTGGTGAGATGAAGCTGAAAATTCTACACTCAGATTAAATCAGTCTCATTGTTTCTGATACCAGACAAGCTAAAACTCAGCAAGTTATTTATATAGTGTTTATGGGGGTGTAGCAAGGGAGATTCTGCACACAGGGAGACTTTTAGGCTATTTCCGTAAGCCTTTCCAAATCTGAGTCATTTGTATTTGATTGAAAAAAAATGTTAGTATGTCTAGGGCTTCAGGGGTTTCTTATACTTACTCATACTAGCATACCTACTGCATTATTTCATAAAAACCTAAATCTAATCTACCTCACAACCTACACAAATTATCTCAAGGGGGGGGACGACCCAGATTGAGACTTTTTCTTAATGGCTGCCTTGTGGCTGGTTGTGCCTTTCTCGAATGAAGCATGGGCTAAATTTGGGAATTTCATAAGAATGGTAATGAGAGATGTTACAGTGATGTACACTATGAGAAAAAACTTCGACATTCAAGCATGTAAAGATATTCCAAAAGACCCTGCAAACTAATTTTATGATCCCATAAATGAGCATGATGGCTCTTTTAAACAAACATTAATGTTCCCTCCTCATACTTTACAGGCAGTCAACGGAGTGTCCAACAAGAGCCCTTACCCTGCTCAGCAGCTGTCAATCAACATTACAACCAATCAGGCTGGTGAGTTGGGAACATAAAAGCTATTGTGCATGTGTGTGTGCGTTCAAGCACTGAGTGTGTAAGCATACCCTGGGGCACAGTGTATTATATGTGGGAAGGATGGCTGAAGAGATAAAGGAAATTGAGCTACAGCTTTTTAATTCATAAAACATGTTATAAGCTTGTCATCTGTCTGCCTTCTGCCCCCACTCCCCCTCAGTTTTTCTATCACATACACAGCTTTCATCCCTTTCTTTTACTATTTTCCTCTACTTCTGTCTCAGTTTTTCTTTTCTCTGCTTTACCGCTCTTTACTCTCCCAATGTATAATTCTCAGAGACCATACTGAGTTATTTCTCCATCAATACTTAATAGAGACAGACACAAGTGGTATTTTCACCTCTACACAAACTTGGATTTAAAAACTGCTTTTCTCTGATGGAAAACACATCATTTACCTCATCTACTCCAACCAGGGACCATTGCTAATCGAAGCGTGATCCATTTCTGCCCCAGCGCTCTCCGAACACATTAGTTACTGCTGCCGGATGCAATCCTCTCTTATCCCAGAAATCTTTAAAGACTCAACAAAAACTTATTTATTTTCAGGTTGACTCCCCTGGAGGGATTTTTAAATTATGCAGTGTGTTTTGAGTGTATTTCATTGGACCCATCAGGATATAAACTCAATACACATGCAGAGAACCGTGTAAAATGGAAATGATGGAAATGTGAAAAAAGACAGAGGTTTGCAGGTGACAGAATACTCATGCTGTCAGTTCATGATTAAAGTACTGAATAAGCATTTGGCCTTTGGAAGTGTTTACTGAGCATTATCATTATGTCCTGATGACTTGGCTATGTAAAATACATTTAGTCTGTTTAGCATCTAATGGTTTCAAACATCTCCATATAATCTTGAGACAAACTCAATTGTATTTGAGCATCTTACGCCTTTAAAAAAAAAATGTATTCATCAAATTCAAACCAATGAAATGCATCTTACTTTGAATAACAGTAACAATCTTCCTGTTCTGACTCCTTCCTGTCTCCACTTAATGCCACTTAAATCATATGCAGGTAAAAATGTGATGAATACCTCATCTCACCCGATCCATAACATGATTACAGAAGAAGATACACTACTTGAAAGACATTACAGCCAACAGCCACTGGTTTCAAAAAATATGGTTAAAAATGCATTGCAGACATAAGTCTTGTTTCCCCATCACTGACAAGTGCAGTAATTTACTTTCACGAGCCCTGAAAAGGAAACATTTTTCTCCTTTTGGATCCAAATAATCTTTGGCAATATGTCACACATAACGTGCTGTATTTCCATATTTATGATGTTAAATCATCCTAGTGAATCTTTAAACTTCCTAATTGATTGTGTATTCTTGTGTGTTTATGTGTTTTTTTTACAGCTCCCTCAGTAGTTCCCATAATGCACCAAATAAGCTCAACGAGCCGCAGCTTTTCGTTGTCATGGCCACCACCCGAACAGCCCAACGGAATTATCCTTGACTACGAGATCCGATACTACGACAAGGTAGAGTGGGATGATAAATGCCTCTGAGTGTGAGGGCAATTTGGTGTTATGGTCCCCACCGGTAATCTGTTGAGAGTCGATAAAACAGACAAATCAATATGAACTGCATCAAAGTCATCTCATAATCTGTTCCAGAGGACTGTTACTGAAGACTAGCAACAGTCTCACTTCCTCACAAACACATCAGTTCATGAAATCCTGAATGAGAGTTAAAACGTTGCTTCCTTCATTCTTTACAGGCAGAATGAAGCCCCCCCCCCCCCAATGAATTCATGCTTTTACAGCTTGAATTCAGTTTTTCACTGCAGGCTTTCACTTGTTACACATAAGTCCATCGGGAGAAAATGTTGCAGTGTCTGTGAACTGCAGCAACAAACATTGCTCTATTTGCTGCTGAGTGAGATTGTTTCTGGGATTCGTTTCCTTCGCGTGCTATGAAAATGTGAGGTTCATGTTTCTGTTTATCTCTTCTTCCTCAAGCGTATGCACCAGAAGTCATGATTTATACATACATGCTTTTAACCAAAAAGCCTGCAAGTGTTGCTTCTGGTCTCTATGCTGTCTTTTACACATCATGTTGTTTTATGTTTTTCAGCCTTATGAGGAAAAATTAAAAATGAATTCTGTAGTTATAGAACTGTTAGAATAACATATTCTGTACATGCATACACACACATACATATATATGAATTAATTGCATAAATGTATAAATCAATAGAATTAATCCAAATGAGTTGGCATAATAAGTAGTTAAAGACATTATTGTGAGCATATTATTGTTTAGTACCTGAATGCCGATGTCGGCTGAAGTTGTTGGACTTTATCTGCCTCAGCAATAGCTTTTCTCACACACTTTTACCAGCATAAATATGGATAATTAGATTTACAGAATAATGACTCAAACACAGGCAGAGACAACATGACAGATGTTTTTAAGTCTGTTCATTCTTCACAATATACTCAAAACAATGATCAGCGAACAGTGTGTACTGCAGCTTTTGCATTTGTTTTCATGCCATAATTGATTGTTTCACGCGACCTCATGTGGCAACTGTAACACTGGTTGATGAAAATCATTACGACTGTGTTCAGGGGTTGAGAGACTAGACATAGTAATTAATTAAGGATGGCTAAAGGCAGAAACCTGTTTACATATTTCATACATTTGTAAATCATGTGATTGATGTATTTTTGCTGACGCTGGTGTTACATGTCTGTTCATATATCATCTTTTTACAGTATTATCTTATGATAAGTCAGAGTTGATCGCAGAACTGCTATTCATAAATCAGGGAGCCAGTAGTCATACTGACATGGTCTTACAGTGATGGAAAGCCTTTATTCAACAAATATGCACATCCATTTATTTAACTGACTACAGTGATCTGTGTACAAAACAGAGATGTGTGTCACATCAAATAAGGCAAGGCAATTTTATTTATAGAGCACAATTCATACACAGGGCAATTCAAAGTGCTTTACAGCTACATAAAATCACAAGAAGGCAATAAAACCATTAAAAAGGAATAAAAAAAATAAAAGAAAGAAATTTAAAACCCATTAAAATAATCATTAATTAATTAAAAAGTGAAGAGTGCAGATAAAATACTTTCAGGTGTCATATGCACAGCTAAATAGAACTGTTTTCAGCCTGGATTTAAACATTGTCAGAGTTGAGGCCTGTCTCATCTTCTGGAAGACTGTTCCAGATTTTAGGGGCATAAAAGTGAAACGCAGCTTCAGGAAAGTTTTAAGTGATTCTTTTATTTTTAAATTGATTTCTTATGAGTTTATTCCATGCAGTGTTGACAAAGTCGTTTGAGATGCTTTTGGATCATGAGCTACAGCATACAATATTAAAACTACTTAAGATCTGCAAAGATCTATGAAGATACAGTTGTATTAACTGTTTAATTGGTCCAAAGAAAAACTAAGAAGTAATGTTGGCACTTCAAATCAAACATACCAGTTTTCTCTGAAAAAGTTATTTAGACAAACCTTTGTTTTGAATAGCATATTTACAGTATACAGCTGTGCCTAACAAATCATCATATCAGCATTTTCAGGACCATTTTTGATATTTGCACACATTCTAAAGGAGGGAATGCCACTCCGTTTGTAGATGGCAGGCACAATTATTCCCCTTTTATTTGCTGAGTGAGATTGTCTCCAAGATTCATCTCCTCTGCTTACTGTGGTCATGTTGGCTTCAAATATCTCTGTGGACCTTAGTGCGTTCCTAAAGTCAACACAGATAGGTATAACACAGATTCCTATATCTGTGAAGGATAACATCTCTTCAGAAAAACAACCTTTTATTCAGACCTGGGTGTTAAGGATTCCTCACATTTTCTCTTTGTAACCCCATTTCCAACCACTTGCAGGTACATTAAGGGATGGAAAAATACCTTTTAACCTTTTAAGTCTTAGCAAGTTTGCTTTATCCTTCCCACAAGAAGTCCAAGAAGTGCACATTTTCTGTTTATCTCTTCTCTTGCCTGGGGGCAGATGAAGTTAGTCTAGACATCACTCTCCCTATCAACATCTGCCACCTCCTCCTGGGTGATCATGAAGTGTTTTGCAGCCTGATTAGATATGTAATCCTTCCAGCATGCTCGGAGTCTACCCCAAGGTTTAATGCCGAGTGAACATTCTAAGAAAATCTCCACAAGGAGGCACCCTGAAGGCAACCTTATCTACACTCCCTTCAGATGTCTGAGCTTCTTACCCTGCAGTCATCTGCAGAAAAGGCAAATACACCCTCTGTGAATGCTAAAGTTTTACACTGCAGGACATGGATAAAATCCAGGTGAATACAACCTGAACAAGATGAACAACAACCCATGACACATAACATAGTGTTATTATTCATAGAATAGAAACTCACCCAAATACCCTTCCTACTTCCATAGGAACTACATAGCAGTAAATTGCAGCCAGGTGCAGTTAATGAAAGTTACTTTAATTAATTTATCATTAGCAAGTGTGACCACCTCCATAAAAGCAGATTTTTTGGGGGTAGTTCGGATGGTATAAAGCATTCAGGTGTGATGACTAAGGCCAAGGAGAACTAGTTGCTGTTGGCTATGAATGTGGAATGAAATATCTGGGAGCAATTTGGAGTGTGTCAGAAAGTGAGAAAGTTTATACACGGGTCAATTTAAGTCAGTTGCCAATCTTCCAGTTGCCAGGTGTGGATGTCCCAGCAAGTTCACCCTCAGACCAAGCTCAGGCCTCAGTTAGTATGGAAAATGTTAAAGTTCATGACACTACAATGAGAAAAACACGATAAATAGGATGGCTTTTTTGGAAGGGTTCCAGAAGAAAGCCTCTTCTCTCTATAATAGAACAAAGGACCATGGTGGGGACCAAAGTAGTGATGTTTGGTCATGATAAACAGTAAGCTGTTTATAAAAACTAACACAGCATATCAGCACAAACATTGCATACCAATTGTCAAGCATGGCAGTGAGGAGTGGTGATTTGGGCTTGTTTTAAACCGTCTGTATACCACAATGTTGTAGAGTCAAAGGTGAGGCGAGTAATGATGACTCCAACAGTCAGACGGCTAAAACATTGATAAAGGTCATGCAACAGTATAACAATACCAAGCACAGTATCAGATGTTAACAGAATGGCTGAAAAAGAAGAGAATTATGATTTCACAATGGCCCAATCAAAGTCCAGATATCAACCCCACTGAAATGCTGAGGTGACAAGCTGTGAATGAACAAATACCTGCAAACCTCAATAAATTAAAACAACTTTGTAAAGAAGAGTGTGCCCAATGTTCTCCTCAATGATGTGAGAGACTGATAACCTAATTCAGAAAATGATTACTTCAGGTTACTGCTACTTAAGGTGTTTTCGAATCCTGGGGTTTAGTTAATCTTTCACAATATGCTTCAGCATTTTGTTAGAAAGGTAATGACAGGTCTGATAAAGATCAGCTTATTTTTATTATGTTATAATACGTTAATTCTTAGAATTGAAAGAGGGTGTACTTTCCTTTTTCTCATGACTGCTTTTGTAAATTCAAATCCAGCCTCTCAAGACACTCAAAGTAAAATCAACAATGAGTAATGAGTGACCTGAGCCAGACTTGTTGACACCTAAAATGTCAAATTCCATTAATTTAAATTAAATCCCCAAAGTGACATTATATTTCTGTATTAGGATCTATTTGTGTAGATAAAAAAATCTAATTAAAATCTTTTGACAAATTATTGGAAAATGAAGCAGAGAGAGAAGTGTGGTTATGAAGAGATGGTAACGAATGAATTGGGGTCAAACGTCCTCTCCCCTTGTCTCCGTTTTGTTCCTTCTCCCGGTCCTCTACATGTCCTCTTATCTGCAATTCCCCTGGAGTTCGACGGGAGATTCCTGGCATTACTGCTCCCACTTGGAAACAACTTTTCATTGGCAAGGTTGCGCATCATTACAGATGATAAGAAAAAAGGGCCAGAATTTCCAGCCGAAATCGTTCCACCAGCACAGCATCCAGTTTAGCTTCGAAAAATGTTGAAAGAATCTGTGTTTTAACAAAAAAAGCTCAATAGACAATCCCAAAAAATACAAAAAATCTACTATTTATTCAGAGCTACTGCAACAGGCTGCCCCTAGTGCATTGAAATTTTTATAACAATATGCAAAATACCAATTTATTTCAAGTGGTATTTCTCATCACATGTCTGTGGACATACTTCTGTTCATTTTATTTTGTCATTACTTTGACAGACAGTAGCTCCCTCTTAGTGTCCCTTACGGCAACAGTATATTAGACACTTGAAAAAGATGCAGTTTTACTTGTGTACAGCAAAAAAGATTCAAGTGTGCATGCTACTTTTTCTTTTTATTATGAACAGTACTTGAAAATGAGTTTACATCTATTAAGAAAAAAGGACTACTGCATCAATTTTACTCCTAGTGCAGACCAGAACTCTTGCCACTCTGCTCTCTGTCGCCACCTGACTGAAGCAAGCAACCCTTCAGCTGCTTTGAAATTGCCTTAATCTGGATGAACAAAGACACTACGGAACAAAAGACCTCATGGCAGAGTTATTTGAACAAACTAGTCTGAATGTCAGACTTTGCGCACCAGTGAGAGACTCTGATTCAGGGAAAAAACATGTAGTGCCAGATTACTTTCCCATCAAAGGCTGCTCAAGCTGTACCGTAGGAAAGAACATTGTTCAAAGAAAGAAACTGTGATTGCATATGAGGTTTCTGTAATTCAGTCAATCGGAAGCAATGTGTTTTCAGCCCGAAAGTTAAATTACTGGCGTATCTATTACCCAAAGGCAAGATGGTCCTAATCTTTTTTGAAGCTCAGCCAACAGCTTCAAAAACACTTAAGATGGATGAAAAACGAAGAGCAAAGCACCTACAAGGGATTGCATATATACACCAAAAAGAACTCATACATCCTCATCCACAGCCCGCACTTCTTTCCTCATCATCTTCCTGTCTCTTCTATATCTCACTGGAACTATAAGCTACAAATAGAGCTACACATGTTAAACAGTCTTGACTCCTGTCAGCCATATTTCCAAATCTATCCTCTTTTGATGAAAGGAAAAAATTAGGCACAGTCCTGAAGTCCATAGCTCCAGAGAAACGAGAGATTCCAATTTAGCACAATTTGACCTTGCAGCATAAGAAGGAAAATGTGTGTCTCATTACTATTAATAGGGGCCATTGATACTTTTATTAATGTGAATCAATCTTAAATAACTGCAAATACCTGTATTGTTTTACTGCTTGAATAACAAAATGAAAAAAAAACATCCATGATTGTGTGATTCATAAAACTAATTGTTATTATCAAATTTGCTCTCCAGCATGTGTGTTGATGCCTTTGATAAATTTCATTAATCTTTTAATTCAATTAGGTTATCATTTTTATATGCTGCTATATGCATTGCATATGCAAGAATAACTTTGGTGTCCTTCAGAAGTATACTTTCAATGTAGTTACATAAATCTGTTTTAATTCTGAGATGTATTTAAATCAGATGCTCTCATGTCTTACGCTCACATTGAAATGCTGCTAAAACGGTCTACTGCAGATCCAGTGTCTAACTGTTTGTATTAAAGAGTTCATAAACATCCTCATTACATATCTCCCATCATCAAATATCATTCTTGTACAAAGCTCATTGAGTATGCCTCCTGCCTAATTAGTGAAGTGCATTTATGTTATTATCGGAATACGTGAAAACATTTAATCAGTTGCTCAAACAACAGAGGTTTGCAGATTCTTCTGTGCAGAACTCATGGTGGTTCAAATGTAATCTTTTCATTTTCCTCACAAAATACAACCTTTTTTTTTTCTTCTTGTGGAAGTGCAGAGAACAGCTAAACTGGTCCTGAAAAATGATAATGATATTGGCTATAGCATTACTTATTGGAAATCTTGCCTACCGACAGTCACTGTCACTTCCTTTCTACCATGACCACTATTTTCATTCAGTTCTGTGGCTGACAGGTTGGAAAATGCTCATGTGACTTCTTTTTGTGACATTTAGGTTTTTCAAGGCATTTTGAAATGCTTAAAAATTGTGTTGCTATTGTTGTGAGACATCTTGTTGTAATGAGCACATCAAAGAGTCAATATTTATACCACGAATATGTGTATACTATAATGGATTTTCAGTAAATGTACTTGCTTGCATTTTGAAATTACACACAGGGAAGGCATGTTGTTTGGTTCCATGTTGCATTATTTTTTTTACAGTTTTTGAAGCTGGTACCTGAAAATGAAAACTATTGGATCATTTTATGCTGTCAAATATCAAGGACAGAATTTAATTAGAATTTATTATCATTTAACATAATTTCCTGATTGCAATACATGTGACATGCCTGCACAACCCCGTGGGAAGGTGCCACATAAATAAATTTTGTGTGAATTCAGCAGAAATGCAGCATCATCCTATCTGCTGTGGCTTCAACACTGTGTGTGTATATAATAGCTCATCCCCATCTGTCACATACAGACTTGCAGCTCTGTTACAGAGAGCGTACAGGAGAGACATCACTCTTTCACACATGAGATGATTATTTTGTGCCTAATCTTGTCAGATCTTCAGGCTCAGGTGGAAATGCAGACCGCCAACAGTCTGAAAGAACCTTTTAGCTCCACAAAAAAGCTCTTGGAACTGAAAACTCAGCTTGAGAGAGAGGACTGCCTTTTACCTTGTAGACAGGTTCGGAGAGAGAAATTACTCCAAAAGAAATTCTAAAGGGGAAAGATTGGCACTCATCCAGCTGTACAATGGTGTCATTTCTTCACTCTGTCCGTGACATTCCCAAAGACAGGGCTACACCACTGCAGTTCTGCCTATAAAAATACAAACTATTCATGAGCAAAAGAACATTATTAGATCTTTTCACAACTCTTCTGTAATTTACTATTCTTTGAAAAGCTGCTCTGCAGCACGTAGTGCCTAAAACTCGAATGTGAGTGTTGTGCATCAGGGCAAACCACAGGGATCCTATCTCCATGTGCGGCACACCTACAGTACATCCAGTTCCATGCAGTGAAAGACTTAGAATAGCGGTGAGTGGAAAGAAATTGCATTGCCTTGCCTTTTTGAAAGTAATTAGAAGGAGTGAGATGCTGTGCTCTCACGGAGATGTTGTACTGTAGCTGCTGTCTGACAGTCACAGATAAAACCCCTATTCAGTTAAAATCTTTGCAGTAACTTTAGCCCTATTTGTGACTACTTTAGATTTTATATTGTCTGATATAGAAACCCATTAAGATTCTGTATTTCTCACTAATAAGCAGTCGACCATACAAACACTAATTTTAGCTCATGGCTTTAAGTGAAGATGTCCGCAGGGAGCAGCTCGATAAGCCTGCAGAAAGAGGACAGACGTTCCCTCGCAGGCAGCTGTACTGCACTTCTTCTTCGTGCAGTTTTGTAATTTCTCCACTTTCCTCTCCTTCATCAACTCCTGCATTCCTCCCTGACCCCCTCCTCCCTCACTCCCACTCTATAGATAATGAGTTTTAACATAGTAAATTTGATATGGCAGAGGAAGGCAGGATTTTTACCCACTGCTTATCTCTGGTTACCAGGCCTCCCCAGATGGGCTGGCCCCTAACCTCTTTACGCAAGCAAGCAAGCATGGAGCCAATGTCCCCACACACACCTCCAAAATTCCAGCCTCACCATATATTCAATACCCCATTTCCATGGCCGCTTTCGAGTATTACTTATTCCTTCTCAATTTTTCTCAATACTTTAGTTGTCGTAAGTTCTGCTTGTAATTTTAACAGTCATATAATTATATATAAAACACTAATACACAAATATGAATAAAGGCTAATTTTTCTCATTTTATAAACACAACTTATCATGATTATGTTATTGTAACTCCACAGCAAAGATAACAATAAATTATAAGAAATCTTATATCATGATAATAAATAGACCCATGCAATGAATGGAGTTAATAACTGACATGGAGAAGATGGGCATTGGTTATGAATATTTATGATATGAAAACTCAATCATCTTTAACCCCATGTCCTCCTCTGATAACCATCCCTCCTTTTCCTCAATCTAGCTGCAATTTTCTCCCACTCTTCTCCCTCCCGAGCTGCCTTCCTCATCTCCATCATCTTTCCTCCTTTTTTCCCTTTGCTTTGCTGTCGACCTACCCACCCCTCCATCCTTCATCCTCATGGCATTATTCCCTACGTCTCCTTTCATGCCATCATCACAGCCTATCTGTCGTTCTCTCTTGTCCTTTTAAATTTTGTCTCAGTAAAACCTTATTATCTGAAAGAAAATGATGGAAGAAAGGAAGCCGAGTCGGAGTAAAAGGAGGGCATAGATGGAGGTAAAAGGTGATAGCCTTGGGCTTATAAGATAGAAATGATAAATTCACCATGGGGAAGAACAGAGGGAAGTCCACAGGCTCACCTGTCTCTGACAGTAATAGCTAATTAACTGGATTATTTCTGTTTTGTATTTGCATGGAATGGAGTAGTGAATAGGTCAAAGGGGGAGGAAAGAGATGAGGAGAAAAATTTGTGGCTTGGGTAAGGATTAGATATCGAGGAGAGGTAAAAATTCAAGGCTAAAAAATAGGAAGAAAATGATAACTAAAGAATTTTAACTAGAAGTGTTTTAGGAAGTAGATATTCAGTTCAGAAGAATATCATTGTCTTTGTTTGTACTATCCTAATGTGTATTAAAGTGATACTCCGGAGTAGATTCAACCTGGGGTCATTTGAACCGTGATATCCAGCCAAGTAGCCCACCCGCAGTTTTTTCGATATTGGCTGAACATCAGCTGAGTTACAGAGTTATCCCGAATAGCTTCGTACAAGGGTTAATGGATCTTGGCAGTATCTCCAAAATTACCACACTAAAATCACATGCCATGACACCAAACTTCTACAGGAGTACAAATATGGTCTGTACTCACCAAACGATGCATTTGGAAGTTTGTACATAGTCCAGGAGTTAATTATTATCAACACAAGCCTGATAGCTTCTCTGCAGCTAAAGCTGCGTCGACGTCACTTCAGAGAGCTGGGAGCTTCAAAATAAGATGAAGGTTGATCTACTACTGTAGACAACAAAGCAAGGCTGCTCAGTTTCTCCATTGATAAAATAACTTCACAACTCTACAACATAAAAATTCATAAAAAAAACATGTAGAATATAGCATATACTTTGTTGTCTACAGTAGTAGATCAACCCTCATCTTATTTTGAAGCTCCCAGCTCTCTGAAGTGACGTCGACGCAGCTTTAGCTGCAGAGAAGCTATCAGGCTTGTGTTGATAATAATAAACTCCTGGACTATGTACAAACTTCCAAATGCATCGTTTTGTGAGTACAGACCATATTTGTACTACTGTAGAAGTTTGGTGTCATGGCATGTGATTTTAGTGTGGTAATTTTGGAGATACGGACCAGGATCCACTAACCCTTGTACGAAGCTATTCGGGATAACTCTGTAACTCAGCTGATGTTCAGCCAATATCGAAAAAACTGCGGGTGGGCTACTTGGCTGGATATCACGGTTCAAATGACCCCAGGTTGAATCTACTCCGGAGTATCACTTTAATGTGTCATAGGCCAAAAGCAAAAAACAAATCCCAGCCGTTTGGTGCTGTCTGTCAAAAATAACACCATTAGTCTTTGGTTCAAGCAGGTGTTACAACCTTACATTCAAGTTTACAGATTGGGCTGGTTCTACCTGATCAGCGTGCATATTTTCAGAAAATATAGATAAATAATTTTCAGAAATAATATATAAAAAGTAAGTTGTGCACCTATTGGAAATTAGACATAATGACAGGAAGGTGGAAGAAGAAGTAGAAGAAACTGAAATAACACAGACACAAACCATAACAGTTTTCTCTTGTCATTCTGTTGAACTTTGAACGTTAGATTGTGAAGAGATAGCAGTTGTATTGTACATGTTGCACATTCAAATGATCATTTGTAAAATGTAACGTATCTGATGCCGGATTTCTACAGAAATCAGTGGTACTGTAAAGCTTTCCAATTATCGCTGAATTATCAACAGACCTTGGTGGAAACTGTGTTAAATTGACAGATTGTAATTTGTAATGTGTAATTCCTGACTGTCATTGCTACCTTTGACAAATTTGACAAGATTCTTTATCAAATTATAATTTTGGGGGGTGAAGACAACTGCAACCTTTTGCTTACTGCAGGTTGCTGCAGTTGTTTTCTCGTCAAGCGGGCAAGATTATCCCTTAAATTAAATTTGGTTTGCTGGCACCTGAACGGTTGATTCATTTAAAATTTCCCTTATCAATGTACAAGTTGAATGAAAACTGTGTTGCTATATTTGTCTATTTTGAATCTACTGTTATGGAGACCATTTTAAGATACCAAGACATGTGAACAACATCAGTATTTCTGTAATCAGCACACTGTTTTTTCTTTAAAATGTACAACATTCTTACAAAGTTTTGCTCTGAGAAGATTGGGTCTCTGGTTAAAGTGTACCCTCTGTTGCCCACTTCCTACTAAAAACACAAGTGAAAATTCAAGGTTGTGTTAGCACACAATGAATCACTGATGGATTTGGTTTGAGATGCAACAGAGCTGTGCATAAGTCAAAAAAATCATGAATTTGTCATTTAATCTTTGAGCTGGATGGAAGCAGAAGCTCATATGGTCTTTCTTCTGTGGTACTGAAATGTATCTTTGTCTGTGTGCCTCCTCCTCAGTCCCAGTCATCAGTCCTGAACAGTTCAGTGGTCCAGAGCGATACACCTAATGTAGTTCTGGAGAGCCTGAGGCCTGGCACTGGCTATGTGGTCCAGGTGAGAGCTCGCACTGTGGCTGGCTACGGAGCCTACAGCAAGGAGATGCTCTTCCAAACCCTCACTGACGGTAAATGTGTGGGTGTTTGGCTGGAGTGTGCGGAGGTGCGGGTGACTGGGGGTTTTATTGTTGAGGAGAAAGAGAGTGCTTGGAGAGGGAATGCAAAAGTAAAAATGTGTCTGTGAAGTAATGAAATTATGCCCTGTATTTTATATTTGTGTATGTGGTGTAGATGTGTTTGAGTGCTCGCTGTCATGTAAAATGACCCATGTAATTTATTTTTTTTCTGATGTGATTCACTGAGTGTGCCATTTGCATCGTATATATTTGCTTTCAGAAATAATTAGTCGGGTGCATGTGAGAGTCACAGACATATGAGGAATATTAGATATGTAAGACATAAGATCTCTGTTCTCAGTATGCTTTTGGATGGTGTGTGTATGTGCCTCTGCAGATGAGTACAAGTCAGAGCTTGGACAGCAGCTCTCCCTGATTGCTGGCTCTTTAGTAGGTGGAGTGTGTATCGTCTCATTGGTCGCTATCGTCATCATCTGTACCAGGTAATGCACAAGAGACACATTTACACAATGCCATCACTAATGTAGATATGTACATGTGTTGGTTATTAGAATGTCCACTGGAGAAAATCTGTTTTGAGAAAATAGAAGAAAATATTCCATGATCCACTTTGTCAAAAGCTTTCAACCACATCTGAGAGCATTTGCCATCATTTGTGTCTTAGTCACATCATCACGCTTTATTTTTACGGTGTGGCAACGGTCGGGGCTCAGGTAGGGGTTATCTCTTAATTTGCTCCAATAGGTATGACATGTGTGGTGTAAAGGAAAAAAAACACTACATATTTAGTGTATATATGTATATATAATAAGAAATGCTGCACAGGTGTATGGGTAAATCAGAACCTCACTGTAGAGGGCTTTTTAAAACTTAAATAAGGCTTTAAAAGCTACATATAAATGGGGCCCATTTACCATTGTTACCATTACATGTAGAATTCCCTGTTATGTAATGAAAATGACCAACTCCATTTGCTGAGGGAGCATGTGAGATACAATGACAGATACACCTTAGATCAATTATTTTTCTGATGACAGGAGTAAATTTCCAGGGTTGGTAAGGTTGTTCGGGTTCCTGGCCAAAAATGCTCACAGCTGAGTCTGTTGTTCAGCTTGCAGGACCTTCAGTGCATGTCATTCATTTGATCTCTTTCCTCCCATTTCTTGTGTGTCTGTTCTAAGTCTAACAAGGTAATTGTCCCACAAAGAAAGGACTTTCAGGTTCACCATGTTTGCTACCCTAGAGCAGCTTGTTCTTGCTTCGCTTTTTGTTTTGTTTTAGTTTTTTTGTCTGATATAAAGCACTATCCAGTCTGAAATCAGTCGACAAGCACCTGCTTATGTTACAACCTGGCTTGTAGGCTTTAACTTTAAGTGGAGACTGAACAGAGAGTTTGGGAAAATAGAGGTTAAGAGCCTAAAGTCTTGGATCTGTCCTGCAAATGTAAGCATGTAGAAGAAAGAATGAAACTGCAAGTCACCTTTCTACTCCTTCATGGTTGCAGCCAAATGAGACAATTAAAAACAGAAGCCCGTATACCACCCAAAGACTCTGACAATGCCACTGCAAGGCCAGTGCAGTTTCAGAAGGGGGTCACAGTAGGCATACCGAATGTTTGGTTGTTCATATCAATACCAGATTTGATACCAAACTCAATAAATCATTTTAGACTGATTAAAATAGGATATTTTATTTTGATTAATTCCTATATTTCATTAGTCTCATCTAGCAGACGATCAAATGTTATTTAACAATATAAAATGCAGTGAGCAGCGTCGTCTTCCAATAGGAAACTACAAGTTTTGGATGCATTGGGAATATAAACTGAAAATTTAAATGATATAATGCTACTTACAGAAATATTACAGCAAAATATTAATTTAATGAAATGAAAATATCGGGACAATATATCGAGGTCTTTGACTTCACCGTTATTAACTTTTTGTTTTCTGTCTGATACCACATTTGATTTTTCTGAAGGGATCCCTTCTGTAGGTGTTCTTTGGCTGTCCTCTTTTCTTCTTCTCTTGAATTGATTGAAGAGGAAAAAAGGATTGCATTTCAATATTGTGTTTGATAATGGCGTCCGTTGAGTTTGCCCAGTTTACATCCATCTGGTAAATCTAATTTAATTTGCAGCTGGAAGTTATTTGTGTCCTTCTGCAGTGACCAAAACTGCTGATCATGTCTGCTCAGTGGACTGCTCAGGCAGAGAATAAATGTTTTGCCATTCTTAGTACCATAAGGCTGCACTGATTTGCATGAGCATAGAAGATTCTTCTCTGTGTGTGTTTCCGTATTTCTCTAGCATGCCAGATGTTATTGAGTTGTTTAGAAAGGCTGCCGTCCCCCTGCCTGTTCCTGCTTTAACGTCTGTATTTTTACCTCCCCGTTTGTCAGGAATCTCCAATTACACACGAATTAGGAAAAAATATTTTCAAACTTTTCTAGAAATGTTCCATCCTCACATAATAGCAGGAAACAGGAGCTGGTGACACAAAGCAGCACAGAGTCACCTATTCCTAATGAATCCCTCACAAATTTTCCCAAGCTGACAGTCGAGAAAAACTATTTTACCTCAGGCAAGCTGGAGAGAAGATTGTCAATTTGCAACATTTCAAACTTTTTTGTAAAATATTTTTGACTTGTTTCCCAGAAGCTCTGTGTTTGTGTTTCTGTCTGTAGACGGAGGCAGCTGAAAGAGAGTGTGTATGGAGACAAGCTGCAACAGTACAACACAGGAGGAGGTATTGGCACAATCTTTATTCATTATAAAGATAATTAAGTGATAATGTTCACCACCCTTTTTAAGGTGTTTATCTCTGAACTTTCTCTCTGTCTCCTCAGAAGTAACTCTGAGACCAGACATGTTTAGTGGTCCCACCCCCACAGTGACCTTTCCCACCCTGTCTGAGGGCCGCAGTTCACCAGGGGTCAAGATCTACATTGACCCCTTTACTTACGAAGACCCCAATGAAGCAGTCCGGGAGTTTGCCAAAGAAATCGACCCCTCCTGTGTCAAAATAGAGGAAGTCATCGGATCAGGTAGAAATTGGGTTCATCTGGGTTCTCATGTTGTTTCTATAAGTTCTTAATAGAAAACCTCAACAATTGGCTGAAGTCACAATCAAGGAGTTTGTTCGATGTGCTCAGTATTATTGCATTCATTTTATCTGAGCAAGAGTTTCATTAGAAGAAAACAGATTCACAATTCCGCGTCATGTGTTCTAAATCCTGCTTCAGAAGGAAAGGTAGGAAACGTAAACCTTGGTTTCTCTAAGGAGAGCAGTTGTCTCCTGAAACTGTAGATACTCTGAGACAAATTTCCTCATGCCACACTTTTGTGTCAGTGATAAAAAAAATAAATAAAAAATCTGTAAACATGCAATGCCAGTTTATTATTTTGCTCCTTTTTTATCCTTTGAAGTCAGAGCTGATGTTTTATTAATGTTGGAAACTTTCACAGGAATAAATTAAAACCGTCTTCTGCATCCTCTTTGGCTATCTACGTTCTTCATGTAAAAATGTGGGATGCTTTGCAGTTTTTGTATTTCTTTTTTATTCCAATCCTTTCTCAAGAAACTTAGGGTCACATAGAAATATTTTAACTCCAAAGTACTGATTAAAATGTGCATTAGCAAAATGAGAACATATGTTCTGTCACAAAGTTGGACAAAATGTGGTTTAACTCCAGACACAGACATTTAACAACAGCATACAGTATCAGATACAGTGAAACGCCTCTGATCTTTTATGCACATGCACTGATGTGCGCTGGAGACTGGAGCTATTAATATTGAGTTTGGTGTACTCCAATACTCAAAAGATGAATTTTTCCCCTTCATCTTGTCTCAATGAAAATGAATTGGACACTAAGGGCTGTAGCTTCTCACATTAAAAGCGTGTAAGATAATGAGAATATCTAATATCATTGCACATTGTTTTATAATAAATTTTGGGAGAGATGCGAGAGAATTTTGTGATTTTGAAATTCAAAGAGAAAATATATGCTTTTAGCTTCTTCAGTTAATTGACTACCATGTTATTGGGACTGTTACCGCAGTGTAAGTTAAGGCACGTGTTACTGAGGTGAAATCTCTGTTGCTGACCGACCATAGTTAATAATCTCATTCACAATCTATTACCTTTATATTACATGATAATATTTGTCTTTAACTCTACCCTGTATCAGATTGAGAAGTGTTTTTGTTTCAGATGATATATCCCTGATAACTCATCACTTATTTAACTTAGCAGAAAACCCAATCAAACGCAAATAGCCACTGAGCTCTGCGTGTTAAAGGTCATGAACCAGATCCAGACCCTCACCACTGTGAGTATGTGCTTTGGGCTTTGGTATGTTGAGCCACTTTGAGAGGCTTTCGGTAATCCCTCCGTGTGGTGCCTTATTCCTCTCAGGAAAGGGTTTCTTACCTCTGCCAGAGGTGATGGAGAAGGGATGGAAATGACATGGAGGGAAGGGAAAATTTGAGCTTGGGTTATATGAGCCATGGCCAGACTTTGAGCCCTTCAAGGGCTAAATAACTCCCATGAAAGTAAGACTGTATCCACTGCAATTTTTCTCTCTTGTTTTTCCCATCTGTATTCCTTTGATACTTCCTCCGGTCTTCAACTCTCTCTGTGATCCAGCCCCTCTGGAGTTTTAGTTTGTTTGTGTATAGAGAAATGCCAAAGAAGCGAGGGGGGAAAGCAGAACAAGAGATTGCGGCGGAAAGACAACAGAAGACGAAAGCACCCTAAGGAGATAATAAAAATATCCCACCTTACTCTCTTGTTCCCTCCCTCTGAGATAACACCCTCTATTTTCCTCTTATCCTATTACTATCACTCAGTGTTGGAAATGTCCTTCACCAAACCACTTTATTCGACTGAAGAAAAGTCATGAAACACATTAATCTATAATAGGTAGAAGCAAAATGTCCCATCTGACAGGCCTTTACTCTCAGTATTTTTAGATGTACTATAGATTTAAAATAAGAATTGATAATAAACGCAGTGAATATTTCTTTAGATGCTCCACCCTTTCCTTGACCTCCTCTATTTTTGAGGAAAGAAGTGACATGTCATCGAGATTTCATGTCTCTCAGTGAAAATTACAGTTTTTTTCCCTCATCCATTCATCCTTCCTCCCCCTTATTATCAATCCTGTCTTATTTTCTTCTGTCACCCTTTATGCACCATCATCTCCCCTTCGTCTCTCATGCTCTTTCTATTCTCCTTCCTATTTTGCTCTCCATCCGTCTGCGCTTCTGTTGGTTTACACCACTGACAGTAGATAGTTTTTAATGAGCAGTGATATGTGGAGCAGAGATCACTGAGAGATGTGACGGCACAGCCTGTCATCCAATTCCCATCACTCATCCATTATTCACACAGAGTATTATCTTCCGGGTGCAAACTTTTATTTTAAAGTGCCATTCAATTTTCATGTCCCTAAGCAGCATACTGCTGCATTTGTTTTGACAAAATACTTTGTGTTTCCAGGACACTTTTAGCACAATAAACACCTACATTGAAATTACAACTAGTTAATTTGCTTGATAGTGTAGCTAACCAGATCAAACTTGCAGTACTCAATGAAAAAGACTTATGAACTAAAGATAGAAGAAAAATTATATGAAGATCCGTAACGTGCCTCTGGAGCAGTTTCAGTCCTACTTGGTATTGATTCTTCAAGTCTCAACTCCTAACTACTGGAACAAAGCAATGCATTGTGTAGTCAGAGTAGTTTTTATATCGAGAAGATTCTATCAAATAGTTATTTTTTATAAACACAAAGGTCTCCAACAGTTAAAACTTCAGCGAATATACATGTGTAGATCTGTCTGCTCATTTTAGGCAGAATAACCCATAAAAACTGCTGAATACAGTTTGGGAAAATGTTTCTGACATTTAAACCCAGTTGACACAAAGAGTCTCACAGGATCCAGGTCTTTGTGTCTTTCTTCTTATTCATTTCCACTTTGTGTAAACAAACTAGTGTAAAACTGTGAATGCCTTCCAGGACAAAGTGCATGAAATATGTTCTGTTATCATAGTTAGCTGGTGTTTCTTGCATTCCTCTATAAAGGCTGGCTTTACAATCTTTTTTCCAGTGTGGCTGTTTATAAAGAAATATAAATTGTTTGACAATCCTTGGATCTTCTGCGACTAAATAGGAGCTTCTTAAATGATGGTGACCATCACGGAGACAACATGCCTAAACGATAAATCACTTCATGGCACTCTGGATAAAAGATAATTTACAAAAGAAATAGCTGACAAGTTGCAGGACTGGAATTGTCTGGCAGTTCACCTTTAGTGCAAGGCTTAAAGAGGGAGTAAAGATGTCTGTAGTTTTTCACTGCCACCATAGTTTGGGTGTAAGTGGGGTTTCTTCAGTTCCTTTACTATTCGTGCTGCCAAATGCCGCTACATCCTACACACTGGACCTTTCTATAAGGATTTTTAAACTTTTATGAAATGGCATAAGTAAAGGCCAATTTCTAAGAGAGGCCAAAGCTCAATACTTTCATGCTTCAGGAAACTGCACAGAGTTAGAAAGTGCTTTTGGGGACAGGACAAGTTGAATTAGGAACTGAACCGACAGTATATGCTTTCTGTTTTTCCACATCCAAGAGGCTCCCTTTCTTTAACCAATATACTATATTTTAGGAAGGATGTGGGAAGCCATGTGTCTGAACAATCGTAAAGACACTATCCCTTTTATCTTGAATTTTCTTTGCCACCTTGACTACACAGCCTTTTCTCACCCCTGGGAGCACTTATTGAAGGGATACATTTTTTGTTGTTCTTTCAGTCTGCAAAGAATGTGCCCTTGAGCAAAGCCCTCAACCTCAATGTACTCTGGCAGAACTGTTCAGACGCCATCAGAATGAGGGGAGTGTGTATACAAACATACTGCGTGTGTTTAACACACCCTGCTCTTCATACTGCTCTGCTGCAAAGAAAAATGTGGTTGTTCTCGCTCATGTTCATTTATCTTTGATCTGGAAAAGTTACCAAATTATAATGGGAATACAATGAATTATTTGCCTTATTATGCGAAAATGTATTTAAGACCTTTGAGTTAACAGTTAACAGAGGTGCTTCTGTTGTCTTTCCTGCTGAGACACAGTTTGTTGTCCGAAGAGCCCTGTAGTTTTTTTTTTTTTACACTCAGTTCTATAATTTAAGCATTAAAGATAGCATATAATGTTCTCCTTTTACAGGTGAGTTTGGGGAGGTGTACAAAGGTCGTCTGAAACCTGTTGGGAAAAAGGAAATTCCTGTAGCTATCAAGACCCTGAAGGTGGGCTACTCTGAGAGGCAGAGGAGAGACTTCCTGGCTGAGGCGTCAATCATGGGCCAGTTTGACCAACCAAACATTATCAGACTGGAGGGCGTGGTCACCAAAAGCAGGCCCACAATGATCATAACAGAGTTTATGGAGAACGGAGCACTTGACTCATTTCTGAGGGTAAGTAATACACATACTGTTGCATTTAAGAGCCCAGAAGATGCATATTTACTGATTCATTATTTTATTTTGCAAGACTACTAGAAGAGGTTTATTGGCTTTTATCTTAAAAAGAAACCCCAACTTTACTATTTGTGCTGAACCTTTTGTCACTTTTTGTCTGAAATGCTATTTTAGTTCTGTCTTTTGAAGCCTCCCTATTCAGAAAGAGACAGCCTTCACTGATTATTTAAAAAATGGGGTAGAAGGCAGCTACTCATTCTTTTTTGAGAGACGCCAAACTGGAAACTAGGCAGGATTTATGCAAACATGAGTGGGTAAAATAAGAGACGCCTGGAGTACAAACAATGTGTTAACTTTGGGCCTTTTACCTTTAACATGCATAAAACAGCCTCATGACCAACTAGAGGTTAAAGAAAAAGCCAAAAAGCATTTTATGACCTTTACAGTTTTGATGGTGGACAGATACAGCATAAGTGCATAAGCACACGTCTTTCAAAATCTGGCACCAGAGAAGATGTTTTGGTACTAATTCTATGATTATGCAAAACATGTAATTGTACCGGACTTTGAAAATACCTGTAATCATGTTAGTCTGCCTGAAATTGTACCAAATCGAAGCTATCAAAGCTTGATCAACATAGCTAGATAATGTGGTTTGGGATCCAATTACCCCTGCTCAACTAGACTAAAATCAGCAAAGGCGCTCTGAGCATATTCTACAGCTACCGTCCTAGTTTTTAACCAAGAAATAAGAGAGGATGCTGGCATACAGAAGAATAAGCCAGCCACAGCAGAGAAGAATCACAAAGGGTTTAGGTACATCTTTTCGTAAAAATCCTAACATATATAGCAATAAGGACATGAACAGAGTTTTAAAGCTTTCCGATTTACCACTTGAAGTGTTTCCCACCAGCTAAATTGCCTTTCACTTGTTTTGGTCCCTGACGCAACAGATGCTGAAGAAGCCCACTACTAAAAAATATGAAAAGGGATCATTTTGGCACAGTGTTGTCAATAATTCCCCTCGCATGCTTGTATAGTGGCACGAGGACAGTGGTTCAATTAATGGTCGAGTTAAACTCTTAACTGTAGCTCGAGTCATCGGTGTATGTAAACTTACTGAGCTGCTAAATAACCTGCTGTGTCTTCAGGTTTTGATTTGAATGTTTCTTAAGGCTGGTGGATTGAATTTAGTGTTTTTACTTGGAATACCTAATGAACAGATAACTGACTGTATTAAACAGTTAAAGATAGGATGACTGAGAATTTGGAGAAAGATAAAAACAACCCTCTGCTCTTCCTTTTCTCTAATTCTCTATTTTCCTTCCTGTGCTCTCTCCTCCTCATACTGCCCGCCTGTCTGTCAGTCTGTCCTTCTCTTTGATCCTGGCCTCCTTTCGAGATGGCTCTAAAAACAGAAAGAGAAACTCTTTGATGCCTGGTTCTCACAGCATGACCCCATTTGACTCAGAAATCATGCTATGACTCACACACACAGACACAGGGATCGATCTCCCTGGTGTTGTCCTGGCATGACCATCTTGCAGGCACAAGACCTGGAGGATCAATACGGCATGTGCATGTTTGGGTGTATCTGGAAGAAGTTTTTTTTTTCCCCGCAGAGGATTAGGTCAGAGGAGTATCAAAGCACGGTTTGATGCGCAAAGCGAACAGAAAGGCACACACACACCTTCGAGTGCAGCTGTGTCAGTGGGATGTCAGCACAGCTTCTGATTTTAAGGTTTTTCAGAGAAACAGAGCAAAACAAAAGGTGAAAGTGGCAAAATAGCAAAAGAAACAGCAAAAGAGCAAATATTTTTACATTGGTCAAAATGAGTCTTATAGAATCAACTAGTTTAACATATGCTACGCTGTTTGTTCACACATTGCGGAGCAGCTCCAGTGGAGCAGCTGCCTTGCTCAAGGTACAAGTGGTGTTAATGAGGGAGGGTCAAAGGTTACTGTTCACAAGCTTGCTTCCAGAACCTTAGGGTAGAGTAAGTTCCATTAAATATGTGCTTTCTAGCTCTGGGATGGTGATCACTTAAGATAAAGAAACACTAACATGACAGTTTGGATTAATTGCAACACTCAGTCAAATCGCAGTTTTTAAAAAAAATGATTATAACAGAAAGAGTACTATCACTCCATGTAAAGAAAATCGATGTAATGGTATTAAAAGTGAATTATTGACACGTGTTCACCTTGAAGACTTTTTCTAAATAACTGATAAAAAACCGTGATCATGGAAAACAGAAATAATCCTTTCACGGTTTGTGGTTTTTCAGCAAAATGACGGGCAGTTCCCTGTGATCCAGCTGGTCGGGATGCTGAGAGGCATTGCATCTGGAATGAGGTACAAACACTTTCACCAAGGCAATCCATTTTTTTGTTAAAATGAAGAAGGTACTTTCACTGATCCTTCTGTGATTAAAAAGAAAAGTTATATTTCTTTATGACAGCATAAGTTCTTTCATACTGATTTTTCATACGGTGATATCCGTGTGTATCAGTAGCTTGAGATATGCTTCTTCCACATCCTGCAAACTCTCTCTCACAC
Organism: Odontesthes bonariensis; assembly: GCF_027942865.1. Classification (NCBI taxonomy): domain Eukaryota; kingdom Metazoa; phylum Chordata; class Actinopteri; order Atheriniformes; family Atherinopsidae; genus Odontesthes; species Odontesthes bonariensis. The sequence continues at coordinate 29,052,230 of NC_134520.1, read as the reverse complement.
AGACATTCACACACATACATACACAAACCGACACATTTAAACTACTACCTTCTACATATTTAGCCAATGTATTTATTCAAGTGAACAGCCCTGCAACTTGTCAGCTTGGCAGCTTGAAACACTACAAGCACACTCACACACCCACACAAGCAAGATCCTATCTGTGTTTTACTGCAGGCTGTGATAACAGGTACATATACACAAATGTTAAATCCTTTTTATTCTATCTAAGGTAGCTGGCAGTGATAACTCAAACACACACTCTAAATCCCATTACCTTTTTTTATCGTAGCCTAGCTTGCGAGGCATAAATCCTATGGATGTTGCAGGTACCTGGCGGAGATGAGCTATGTTCACCGGGACCTGGCAGCACGAAACATTTTGGTTAACAGTAACCTGGTGTGTAAGGTGTCCGACTTTGGCTTATCACGTTATTTGGAGGAGGATACCTCTGACCCAACCTACACAAGCTCACTGGTAAGAGCACACAAATGTAGGTGTCACTCACATTGCGCTCTAAATGTGGCAGCATCGCAGCATTTTAGTGTTTGTTCCTTTAACCTCTTCCTCCTTTTACATCAGTTGTCAATCCTGCCTGTTCTGTGTTTATTCTGCTGCTTTGTACTATTTACTATCCTCAAGTTAGATATTTTGGTCGCCTTTTTGTTTTTTTTGGTTCATGTTTTCCTTTTTTAAATCATGTGATAAGCATTTGGCCTTATACAGGAGAGGAAAACCAAGTGTTTTAACTCTAAATCAGAGATTCTGGAACTTTTTGTCGTAGCAATGTGACCAGTTGTCATGAGCAGGAGGAGCTCATCTCCACATCACTTTGTACCTCTCTGTTCTCTCCAGCTGAGTTTGACATATGTCTGCTGTACTCAACTATTCAAACTGTTAAGGGGAAAATCAAATACCTGTGAAGGTGTTTTTTTCCTCTTGAAACAGAGTTGGAGAGCATGATGGACGTGATGGACATTGTCGCGAAACCGCTGCCTTGCCTGGCTAAAAAGTAGTCTTCTAAGAATGAGCACTGAGTGACTGTCTGTGTGGTGTTTCCTTTGACAGATTATATTTCCTACACCAGCCAAACTATCGTGTTGTAACACTACATCCATTTATCCCCTACTTCAGTCATCACTTTAAAAAAGGGAAGTTGTTTGGTCACTCCTTTCTCTTCACGAGAAAAGAAAACTGCAGACAGATGAAACACCTGCTTTGTTTTCACTTCAACACAAAGAAAAAAATATCAAACAATTCAGGCATAGTGTCCAAAGACTGATCTAGGAATACCACCACTTGCATATACATGTTCATAAGGTCTTAAATCCACACAGTTCCCGTCACTATCTTGTTAAACTTTGCGATGATATGTAAATAGAACTATTAGGAAAAAGGTGGTTGATTTTCTTTTTTTCTTTTTGAAGTCTTCGTGTCTTAATTTGCATCCTTTATCTCATCCTTTTATCCTCTTTCTTTCCCTCAGGGAGGTAAAATTCCAGTGAGGTGGACAGCACCGGAGGCAATCGCGTACAGAAAATTCACGTCAGCTTCAGACGTCTGGAGTTATGGGATCGTCACCTGGGAGGTGATGTCATACGGAGAGAGACCTTACTGGGACATGAGCAACCAAGATGTAAGTGTCAGAGTTTCTCTCTTGATGTGAGCTCTCACTGATGTCTGTGACTGTAAGATTGTGGATGGCTTTTCTAGTGTTTGGAGGTTGTGTTTGTTTGTTTCCTTTGCCGTCTCTCCCAGCAGGGATTCTGCATGTCTAAGAAAACACACGGAAAATGAGGACATCAATTTTGTTGTCACAAGTATGTTTGTTCTCTGAACATCAATTGAAAAGACGTCGGGATTGTGTTTTCAGGCTGATGTTTACCACCGGAAATGTTTTTTTGCAGCTTTATTCCAATTACCTTCACATTATCATCAATTTGCCACGGCATTTCTATACCGTGTTGGATTTTTGTGTTTGCATTACAATGATTTAATTAACTGCATTGAGGCTACTTTCATTCTGCTGTGTTTTTGGGTTAGAAATGATCACCAATTTTCACAACAAGCCCAGTTCTTTGTGGTTTTTATGTAAAATATAATGTAAAAAAACAAAAAAAACATGCATCCTTATTCTGCTCTCTCAATTTTACTGTTAAAACCTGAAGGGTTTAAAGAAAAAAAAACACGAAAAGGAAGTTCCACATGACTGGATTGCTGAAATTTTTGGTGGTTTCTGTTCTGGAAAAAAAGCATGATAGAGAAATTATAGTTACTTTTGCTCCTGAAATCCACTTAAAACCACAGAGGCTTTAAATCCCAGTTTTTGCATTTTGAAACTCATATATAATAGCTTTGACACACACAGGAGCTCGGTGATTTTAAAAGCATTCAGCTTATCCTGAGTGAAAACTAAAAACTATCTGAGTAAATTTTCCCGTGGAAACACTGAGGCCCCACTGAGAACATTCAGTTGTTTAAATTGCTATGAAAATATGCTCTCAACTAAGTTGTAGAGATTTTTCACCAGAGCTCCACTGCAGCATTATCTCACCTGCTTTACAGTGTGTAAACTTTTATGTGGACATTTTCTCAATAAGGTCAGCTGTCTCACTGTCGAGGAGTTAATTAAGGATTCCATTCCAACTGTAATACACACATACATCTTTCCAAGTAGTCAAACCAGATTATTTTTCACTGTGTAGCATCTACATCACCATAACCATGCGTCTCATCTGTCTCTTACCTCCTCCCTGATCTCTCTCCTCCACACTTGCAGCCTTACCCCCTCTTTACCCCTCTTCCCCCATGGTTGCTCCTGATCCACAGAATCATCCTCAGCAGCTGTAATGACAGAGAGTCGGTGTAACGATAGAGACAGATTTATAATGGAGCAGACTGGGGAGAGTGTGTTACCACTACAGCTAACGAGGGTCTGTGGGGGCATTAACGAGACATGGAGCTGACACACATCATACACTCGCATTGAACTAAACCACACATGTGCAGGCAGACATGTGTAAAGGCACACGCACGTGCAATTTCAAAGAACACGGAGCTATGAAATTGTCAGCGGAGTAACTGCAGGTGCGGCGTTTGACATGAATTAATCATGAAAGAAACCTGTGATGTTTCACCACACTTGCTGCTGTTTTGATTGACAGCGGTGCTTAGAGTGAATTTATGCATTACAAAGCCTAAGAAGTGTGTCAGGGTCAAGTAGAGTTCACCTAGCAAGCAGAGAAAAATCCCCGGCACTGCATTAAAAGTACTGTCGTAGAAAAACTTTGCCAATGTGGACTCAAAACTCTGAATATACAGAAACCTGAGACAGATTGTATTTTCTTAGATACATAGTTTATTGTTTTGTTGAGGTTTTGCTGAGTGTAACTCAGAGACATGAATCACCGGCGTTAACAGGTGGAGTTAAAACAAGGTTTACAAGGTCAATAATCACAGCGCAGAGAGGTTGGGATGTCTAAAGGGGCAAATACTGGCAAGCAAAAGTGTAAAAGCTGACAAAGGCTACAAATAAGGTAGAAAGGGAAAACAAAAAACAAGAAAAAAGAGTGGAACACTCTAGCAGTAAGGCAAAATAACAAAAAAAGAAAAACTTGCAGTACTGAAGGTTGAGAGAAGGTCAATTAGGAGGAATATATAGCAGGTGTTCAGGTGGATGTGGAGCTCAGGTAATGGGGAATACACTGTGCCCAAGCAGAAAGACCAGAATTATTTAGTAGAAAATGAATTGTGATTCAGATGAATTCTTCATGGATCTGTCCCCTGATTTTGATTAAAACTATGTCATTAGTGTCAGAGGTACACAGTCACGATGCTGAACTATCTGACGGATAGAAGAAACACTGACAGACTGCCGAATCATCGATAGGCTGCATCTGAACAAGCCCCCCACCTTATATGACCCAATGAATCCACTGCCAACATCCTGGTGCAAGTAGAAAATGATCTAATATTACATGTTGGTTTGACTGGGGTTGGTTGGTGGGTTGATAAAACATAATCTGTTATATATTTTAAGAACCGACTGACCTCATGGCACGCATGATTAGAGGTGGATTTCATTCTCATTTGAAGAAATAATAAAAACTTCAACAAAACCGTTAATTGTCATCAAGGCAAACTTTGAAATGATATACTGTATGTTACTCTGTCTTTCATTTGCAAAGCTATCAAGAAACTGATTGGACCTTTAAAGAATGTGGAAGCCGGTGACAAGACAGATGATAGTAATTGGATTAATGATGCACGAAAAAGCTGCAAGACAGATATTATCTTTGACTTAACAAATAATGAACATGTTAGATGGCACATTTAAAGCCATCAGGGCACAACACATTGGGAGTTTTAAACATAATAACCATCGTAATTAAAGCTAAGGAGACATTTAAAAAAAATCATCTTTATCTTTCTGGCTCAGGGGGCGGAATCATTTCAGACAATAATTGCAGAACTTGATATTTCATTTATTTTATTATATTTTTTAGAGTAGCTAGGATTCTTTGAGGTTTGAATTTTTGTGATGTTCACAATAACACTTATAATTACGCATTCCAACTGTGCGACACATTTAGCATAACCACTCTGAAAAAAATAAAACCCGCCTAAAGGTTTTGACAAAAAATCCTTGAAAGATCCTCATCAATCTCAGTACCTGCACTGGCATCATGAACTCAGACTACTCCCCTCGATATCAGAGGCTGCAGGAGACGTTACTGCTGCTGAGAGATGAATATCTCGTTACGCTATGTGACTGCATGCTGCGTCTGGATCAGGTTCTCAAATGGAAATTAGATCCTCTTAACTAATCCTAGTTTGTAAAAAAGGCTGATCTAGGCAAGATTATTCTGTAAAATCCACCTGTGTTAATCACTCAAATCCCAAAGGAGCTGTAAAAACTTCTTTACCCAAACACAGTGTCCTTCTAACAGCCACTGGAGAATATGTCGGTGCTGCATCTTTCATTCCTTTAAAGCTGCCGTCGGCAGGTTTTCAAAATTCCGAATCTAAAGTCGGAAAATTCGAACGGATACAACTTTCAGGTCCCTCCCCCAACCTCTACCAAGCTCCAAACCGCCCCCCAAACACCCCCCCCCTCTGTGGACGAGGTTGTGCACGTGAGTTCACACCAGTGTGCGCGCACACAAGCTGGGGGCAGACTCACGCTCAGCATAACGTTAGCTGCTAACAGCTAACAGCCCACCAATACCGGAGCTCAACATAACTAGACCGAGTGTAACCGTTGTCTACCATAAAACAAGAAAGAGATTCATATAACAGCTGTAATTACCTTTCGAGAAGAAATATGGCCAAGTCTGCATCTAACTTGAAGCCTTTGAGGTCCCATAGTTCTCTCCACCTCTCAAATGCTGCTCCAATGTTGACCCGAGTTTTATTCCGCGCTCGGTCAATTTCTTTTCTTCGAACGTCCTTTTCCGCTTCTTTTTTCCTCTTCTTTGAAATTTTGGATGTGTAGGCAGTAGTTGGCAAAGGTGGAATGGGAAGATTTGGGTTTTTCGGCTGCTGCGCCATTTTCGCTAAGAAGCCGATATCAATCTGGTCTCTGACCAGGAGAACTTTCGTGCGCGTGAATGGGGGCGGGCTCGATAGCAGCGTGTGCACAAGCTGTGATTGAAAGGTAGGATTCCTCCACCCTAACGTGATTGGTTAAAAACAGCCGGGAGCGCTCGATTTTTGCAAGCACGATTACAGGCTTTAGAGGGAGCTACAGAATTCGGGATTTTTCCTAAACAGCCTCTTTAATATTCTACTTCCAGAATCCCATGACAGTTCAAGCTAATATGACTATAAAAAAGTTGCCGACGGCACCTTTAATACCCACAACAAGCACCACAGTGTCATTTACTGAAGACACATCACCAGATGACATTTCTGAAAAAACATTTTCCCTTCTTATTCATATCTCACAATTATTAAATGTTCACTTGTTCACTTGTTCAAGAGTTTATTGTGTACTTTCTTGAGAGAAATCCAGGCTTCGGCTGCTTTGTCCACTGTCTCCGAGTCTTCTGGATTGGCTACTTCCTTCACCATGTCTTCATGTTGAAATGATCATGAGAATAAAAATTTAGTATATAGTATAACATATCATGTTTCTTCCCAGGACACGTGTCTGCCGGCTACTTACACCAAGATGTACACTAAAGGCTGTGTCCTTTCAAGATGATTGTGATCTCAATAAGTTATTTTAGTGTCAAATTGATCAAGCTATCTGATGGAACAGTCAGAAGCTTTCTACACTTAATATAGCAGCTGTCTCAGGCCTTTAAAAGGTCTATTACCAATCTGACCCCATCATGGCCTCAGTCGCTAGATGAAAATGTATTTCAGACTGAGCAGATGTAGAGACATGGTGCCAGCAACCTGGTGTGTCTGGAAATGATACAGATAAGGATGAACCAAAGCACAACACTGAGGACTGAAAAGCCAAAACGGTGTGTTTAAAGCTGCTGAAATGGTTTGTTGAGCTTCAGCGTTTTAATCGCCGGATGATTATGATTCTCTGAAGGACTGCCATCACAAAAAAAAAGAATTTTACAAATTCAAATCACTGTCAATTTAAATAAAAGATAGATATTATGTGGAAGTCGAGAAAAGTGAAGTGATGTTTTGGTTCTTTACAGGGAATACAGTTGAAAATGGCCCTAAAACTTTCGTTTTTTTTCCTACAAATTCCGAATATGAGAGTGTAGAATTGAATATAATAATTGGTTTGTGTTTTTTATAAAACTCTATCCATAAACATGTTTAATCATGTTTAAAACTGGGCGTGTTTTCTTAGTCTGATGTGGGCAACTGTTAACACACAGCACCATCCAGACAGTGGATGATCAACATCTGAGTACAGTACATCCAAAAATATATCTATTTATTTTATCTTATTTTTTTTTCAAAATTAGCCATTTGACAAATTAGACTCAGCTGTTTTTCTCAGGTAAAGTAATTACCCCAATAGAGCCCATGAGTGGAATAAATAAATTACATAGTGAACAGAATCCAAAGCATTGTAGCGGTACAGGGGCCACGGCCATCTGTAAATAAGAGTTTACAAAAAATAGAATAAGATTATACAGCCTCTACTTCTCTATTTAGGGCAACAAAAACACTTTACAGGTCCACTGCAATACAAATTAGATTTGGAAGGACATGAAAAAATATTTCTATCTGCACCAAAAAGCAAAGTAAAATAAAACAATTTGAAGGTGCACTGAGTTCTGATCTCAGTAAACATCTGGATCATCATCAGCTTGCTTGAGTAATAAGTACGACAACATAGCACTATCAGAAAAATATAAAGTGTAAGGATTTAATATTAGCACCCTACATTATATCAACATGTTAATTGGGGGCAGTTTTAGCTAAAGAGGAAGAGTAGTCATCTGCCAATCGGACGTTTGGTTGGTTGATTCCTGGCTTCCCTGGACCACGTGTTGAAGTGTGTAAATGTGTGTGATAGAGAAAAAAGCAGTGTGTAGGCTGTAACACTCTATAGACTAAGACAATGCTTTGCATGTGTGTGTGCGAATGAGTGAATGCAGTTTGTAGCGTAAAAGCACTTTGTGTGATCAACTAGACGAGTAAAGCACTAAGAAAATACAGTCCCTTTATCATTTGATGTCACTAGCCTGTGCCGCTTCACAACACTCCCTCACCTGATATTTCCAAAAACCAAACAAGCCCTGTCATCTCTTTCGACCTTATCCGGTAACTACTCTGGTCTCTGGGGGCTGTGCTGGCTCTGACTCAGAAGTGTTCTGCTCTATTTGATGCCGGTTGCTCTCATGTCTGCTGTCTGTCTCACCCATGTCGCTGCCATCCAAGCGGAAGTGACAACAACAACAAAAAGTTCATCATTTTCAGGCACTTCGATGCACCTGCCTTAAAGGCCTTTTTATTCACTCCTCAACTTTTCAGCACCATCTTTAAGTTGGGTCCCGTTTTATCATTCTTTTATCTATGGCTTAATCATCTGCAGTCTCTACAGGTCGCAATGATCCCTATCTAGAGGAACAGCCTAAGTTTTGAGGTGATATTTATTTTTCATACTATTATCCTCACCACTAATAATGGAGACTCCAATTAATCCTTTGCCACTCGGGGGAGATGTCTAGTAGAACAGTGATGTAGGTGCAACCCTCTTTCAGTACGAACATGAGAAAAGTTCAATATTCAAACATTCCCTGCCCTATCCACTACTGAGCAGACTGTCAGCACAAGCCACAAGCCACCCACATGAGGAAAAATGAGTGCAGTGACATATGCTATTTGGAAAGGCACAAACAGAGAAAAATATCACATTTGGTTTTGGCTCCACACTTCGTCTAAATCCTGGTTCTGGTAAGACTGTATGACCGAAACTTTGGTTTAATGTTAAGAGACAAAGACGGTTCCTACAGAATTACGATGATATTCAAAGGGCAGGGATCAGGTGCTGATTGGTTCTACAAGTGTTGGAAGAATAATCACTACTATATATATGACCACCCACGCTTCCTCAGTCTTTGCTTATGCTTGATAATGATACTGATTAAACACGCCTTAATCAAACCCTTTCCCCTGCTGTGAACCAGGTGATAAACGCCATAGAGCAAGATTTCAGGTTGCCAGCTCCCATGGACTGTCCAGTAGTGCTGCACCAACTGATGCTGGATTGCTGGCAGAAAGACAGGAATGCACGGCCCAAATTTCCTGATATTGTCAGCATGTTGGACAAAATGATACGCAACCCTGCGTCTCTGAAAACCGGTACCAACAACGCAGTCCCCGGGTGAGCAGAGATACAAACTCATTTACATACACAAACACACTTTTTTCAGTCCTCCCTCTGTGTATGTGATACAGCTAATATTTTAATCCTGTCTTCTCATATCTACTCTCTGCAGTCCTACCCAACATCCCTTGTTAGACCGGGCCGCTCCAGACCTTAGCAGCGTGAGCTCAGTGGAAGACTGGCTGGCTGCACTGAAGATGACCCAGTATAGAGATTCCTTCATCGGCTCAGGCTTCACTTCTTTGCCACTCATCACTCAAATCACAGCTGAGTATGTCTACCCAGTAAATTGCCTCTGTTTTAGTCTCTTATCAACTCGGCCTGCATCTCACACTGTTCATGCTGCCATGCTGGCAAGGTTATGCTGGCAGCTGGTTGGCTGTGAATGCTTGTCTGTTTCTTGACATGTCTTTACTAGCCATCATATTCATTCCCATACCTTTTTAATCCATTCATCGTGGCATACAATGCTTTGTATGCTTCATGTACAGCTACTTGAATATCCATTTGTCATGGGAAAATAAATATTGATCCACTTTTAATCTTGGTTACTCATTAGTAAATGTACCATAGGTATGCATTTTATCAATGATGATTGGATCGATCGGATCTATTTTTCCTGCTTAACCCTTGAACTTGCAAAAAAGAAAATAATCAAGTGAGTTACAAAATATGCCACAGGACAGCAAGCTGACCATGGTTTCCATAATCTTATGGCAGTGGATGGCACTGGCTCTTACTGCTTTGACTAAGACACCAGCATCAGACCTGGAGCTAGTAATGATGAGCTGCACAGTTTCTGCTCATTGCTTCTAAAATGCTTAAAATAGGTCAAATGCAGAGGGTACATTTTGCCAAAGGGACTAATTAGGTACATTTGAAATGGTACCAGTGTGAAAAAGGTAGCTATCAGGTTGATGAGCCAGTTAACTTTATTTAAGACTCTTCATGCAGAATGAATGGCTACCTGGGGGAATTAACAGACGGACAACCTGCCTGGACTCAGATTTCTTGTGATCTTAATTTCGCTTTGCAGCACAAATTTATTGTGGCATGTGTGTTTAATTAGAATTTTAAACTGCTGTCCATGATACAGACTTTTATAGCTAATGTAATGCAATTAACGGCATGTGTTTCGCTGTAGTTTAGCTTGAATTGCCCGAGATTTCCTGTTTGATCAGTAATACAAGGTTAATTGATATATTCAATTTAGTTTTTTTATATGCATTTAAACCAGTTTCATAGATAGAAAGATAGTCCTGTTAGTTGTTCATGCTGTGCTTATTCAGAGTGCCAGTATTTACACTGGCAATGTTTCTGCACATGATCAATGAACTTAGATGATTTCTGGGTAAACACCTACACACAGCAGCTAACTGTGTGAATCACTGATGATGCAGCCTCATTTGACGTTTTGTGTTTTCACAGAGATCTGCAAAGGATCGGAGTGTCCCTTGCTGGACACCAGAAGAAAATACTGACCAGCGTACAGTCAATGAGGCACCACATCGATGACCAGTCTCCTACTGAATCTGTGTAGGCGCATTATAGAATATTCAACCAGTGTTCAGTCCGTGAACAAACAGGGTGTCATCCTACAACTCTCACATACATTGGTTTTCTGCATTCAGAAATCTCAATTTCAAAATTTTAAAATAATTTTCGGCCATTTCTCTGAATGGCCAGATTTGTCTTGCAGTCACTTGACAGACCTCTCATGCCAATTTCGCTTCTAAAGTTGGAATACCTCCTGGAATTTCATTGACATGTGATATTTGTTGAATATTAAAAAAAAAAAAAATAAGTGACACTGGAAAATGCTAAACTTATCCCTGATTTGGGGGCTACATAAAGTCTCACCCCCAAATCACTCAGAATCTGCTCTACAGGCCTTTTATTTACCAGTTTGACTGTTTGAAAGGAGATGAGGTGTGTTTTATTTCTTTTTATTTTATTTCATTTTTTGTTTAAAGATAAATCACACACACACTACTGTGAAGAAGAAACTGGCTGAGAAGACATGTCTAGGAAGGGACACAAACTGGACCAAAAGCCTGCTTCTGAAGAAAAAATCTGCAGCAGGCCTTTTCATCTCCAGCATGTCGTGTTGTTAGTTCTATTGCGTTGGTGAAAATTGCTATAATTTGAATCCAGACATTAATCAGCTGTTTAAATTGGACCTTTTTGAAGATCTATCTTCATATTGAAGAGTGTGTATATATTATGAAGTGGAAAGTTTATTTTCCACTTGCTCGATTACTTTAACTTTAGCCAACAGTATCTGACAGTATAATGTCATGGGAGTATTTGAGACTTTTTATGTGATTTTCTTCCCCTCTAGACTCATCACTGCAGACAACAAATAGAAAATACGATTTCACTGTTCTATGTTTTTGTAATTTCCACATGGACAGCTTTGCAAAGCCTGGCCTACATAAAGTACTTATTTTAGAAAGAACTCATGGTGGATGTTGTTTTACAATCAAATACCCTCTGAGCAAAGTTACAGAATTGGGTCTGGCAATAGAATCGGATAAGACATGTTAACCAGTAGTGATGTTGTTTCAGGCGAGGATGCAAATAACTTTCATGCTTGGAGGTATCGAGGAAAAAAAGCATCTTAAAGGACTTCGTGGATTGAAGCATTATCAGCTACTCAAAAGCAACTGTTGTGAACACAGCGCAGTGTCCACTGAATCTCAGAAAAGGTATTTTCGTCTAATCTCCTTGTGATTTAGCTGCAAATCCTAAAGCTGACAGCCATTCAAGCATTAATACAGTGCATGAACAAACCAGAAATCCAATGCTCATGTTCTGTCCATGCACAGAGCAAATCTCATTTCTGTCCAAAGTGTATGGCTGCCATCCAGATGGCAATCATCACTCTACAGCAGGCAGCCTGGCAGGGTCCTTTGCATTCATTCATTTCTTTTATTCACTGGCTGCTGGACATGTCCTTGTTGTCAGGGTCTGTTTTTACTGTCTCAAATCTAGATTGACATGTCTGATTAATAATGGTAGTGCCAATTTGTAGATGAAACTGGGTGAAGTGATCTATCCATTATCTCATCTATGAACAGGAAGCTTTGCCCACACATCGCAATATTGATTCGTGACAGAGGAACAAGAAAAGCAATAAGAAGTCAAATCCTTTGGATTTAGAGGGAAATTAGCAGCTCATTTATCACATTAGTACTAAATGTGATGTTTAAATCACTAGTCCTCTCCAAGTACAATATCAAGAAGGTCTGATCTCACTGCAGGCGCTCTAGTGGAGAAGCACTTCTATCTAAGCACTGAGCGGATTACCAGCTGTGAAACAACAGCAGCCTCGCTCTGCCGTCAGCCCAAACCTCTGGTCATGCGTGTGCACCCACATCTCAAGGATTACCCGTCAGTAGCTGTGATTAGACGTTATGATTTTATTTATCATCGACTGCGAGCCTGGCTCACAGTGAGAGAAAGTGAGTGTTCAGTTGTTTGCTTTCATTGCTGCAGAACACTGTTTGTGTTTGTTTCGCACCACTGCTCTCCACTGGTGGGATGCCCCAAAGTCTTTTCATATATGAACATTGTGACATTGGGAGGTCTGTGGTCGTTTCAAACCTCCAAACATTTCGTTTTCAGTTTTTTCCTGAAACTCTACTCTGACAGTACAACTGCAATTCCATTTGTTGCCTGGCAACAGTGGCTTATTGAACGTTTTATCAGGAAGTACTGAGATCAACTGGGAGCGCGTCAGTTGTTCAGATGTATGATTTGTTGTAAATAGATGCCTCTGGAAAACTGTCTCAGCGATGGCTCAGAGGTTTTATACAAAATGAGACAACTAGTGTGCCTAAAAGCTCATATTGAATGCCAGCTCAAAAATGAAAAAAAGTCATGCAGAAGAAAGTTATCGTGACAGGCAAGCGTCTTGCTGCATTATGTAACATCTGTAGCTAAGTGTGATCTTGCTTGATTCTTTTTTCTCTTTGTAACAAGTTGGGAGTGAGCTTTTAAAGACATTTCACACGTTACTGTGTCAGTGTTTGAAAAAAAAAAAAACAGGCAGACATAACTGGCAGAATGTTTTAAGGTTAAATAGATAGAATGACGTGTCAGAGTTTGAGCAGAAATATTCACCAGGACTTCTTAGTGGACAAATCATGCACTGTAAAAAGACTGATAGGAGGAGCTCATGGGAAAGGCAGGCTTGTCTTCTGAGGTATTTTTAAAAAGTTAAATCCACCCTTGATCTGTTGCCTAAAAAGTGAACATTTGCTCTGTGTTTGTGTTTAAACAAAACTGTGGCCATGCAGAGCTGAAACACTGTCTGGTTATATCTGTGCTGGATATCTGAGCACATACTCTGTTCTAATTCAGGACTAAAGTACACATTCTGTTCATTTTTCTTTTTCTCCTTTTTAAGTTGAGAGAAATGTCACCAAGCTTCACATCTTTTAAGGACTTTATTTTAAAAGAACTCAAAAAATGTCAAGAAATCTTTTTTTTCTTTTAAAAGAATATGTTTCCCTTTGACACTAGCTGTGTCCCGGGTTATTACTACAACTGAAGTGTTCATACTATAGTACAGACAAAACAAACATACGCCAGAATGCAGCATGGAGCTCCTCAAAGCTGCAAAAAAAACATTTTGAACACTACACGGAATTTGTAATTATGTCACTATATCAATATATATCCTTGGAAAATGTAACTATAAAAGACTGAAAAATGTTTCAGATCCATACTTACACACCACTTTGATCATTGCTGACATGAAAGACCTAATTGATTTGACATGCATCACTCTGTACTGTATCAGTCAGTCAGTACAAAGCAGTCCAAAGTGCCTTGTGGAATGTTCTTTTTCTTGCCATTTTTTAAACAACCTAAAAACTTGCTTGGTTTACATTCACACTTAATAATAGTGCTAAGTACCACAGAGCTGAAAAGATTATAAAAGACTAAATGTTTTGTTGCAGTTGGACACATACCAGGTAAACACTAGTACATTCTGCCACAAACTTTTGGTCGCACTTGTTACTTAACTAATGTGCATTAGGTAGCATAACTTTGAATATCAATCATACTTGAGGGTGATGTGACAAAGTTTAGCCAGCAGTGTAGGTGGGGACCTATTTTCCCACCTAGGATTAAATTAGCTACATTAGCTATGTGATGTGGCTGTTCAGTCTTCAGTCACAGGAGATTCCATCTTTCTAGGCATAAAGCTTTACCTGCATTTACAGGCAAGATTTAAATGGGATATTAGTCATCAGTGGGGGTTCAAAGAAAGAAAAAAATCTTCAACATGTAAAGTGTTAGTCTTACATGTTAGACTTTTAAACCAAAACAGTCAAAACTCTCTCAGTCTTGTTTACATGGCACTAAAAAAAAACTAATTATTGTGTTAGACCAAAACCAGACTTTTAAAATGCATGTAAACATGTTAGTTCAACTGAAATGGTACAAAATCAAGCATATCCAAACCAGATTATCACATCCAGATAATTTGATAACAGCTTGATTTACTCCTACATATACTCAGCTGGACTCACATGTGCTCCAAAGTTACTTATTGCACCATGAAGCTGCTCTCATTCACATACGTTTCTGATACTTTTGTCAGATGGCTAAACACATCACAATTTGTGACTGAAAATTAGCCCTTTGAGACTTTGTCAAATTGGCACATAGTGTCTTTAATAATATTGCTTTAATGCATAGTTGCTTTCATAAAATCCTGAATTTCTGGGTGCAGCGTCATCTGACAAAATCACCATTCAGGTAACTTAAAGATAACATCTGTACAATGAACCCGGTTACACTGATTAATCTCCCACAGAGAAAGTTACAGTCCACAGATTTATGGCATTAGGGATATTTTATGTAATAACTCAATTTTCCTTTCACGCATGTATATTATGACAAGGACGGTGGTGTAGTTAAATGGCATATTTGAACTGTGTAAGCTTTATTGCACCAGCTTTATTGTAAGCTTTTTTCATTAGTCTTCTCTAGACCCTAATCTTTCATAGGCTGTGAATCAAATAGTAAGATTAATTCACTGTCAGATGTCAAACTAATGTGGAAGACCACTGAGAGCCACTAGGCGCAGGGTACAAAAAAATCTATTAATGCAACCTGATCTCTTGACAGAACATGAAATAGCTATATGTTGATCAACAGCTGAAAATGGTGAAGTTTAACAAAAAGTCTTGAGATTAAATAAATTGCTTATTTTTCCTTTCTCTTTTCCACATGGAAATGCAGCTAAAGTCTCCATTCATAAGTATGTTGACATTTTAAGTCCTGTTGCGTCATAACTTCTGTTACATCTCACCATTGTTGATTTAAATGTGTAAAAGGAGGAAGGAGGCGATGGTGGAAAGTGCTAATTGGATAGACTTATATGCAAGAGATCACTATTGTACAACGTTTTACACAATCCTTGAACTTCTCTACTTCCTCTTACACTCACCATTTTTTCCTTTTTTTACTGTATTTCCACCCATGGCAAGGGTTAAGAGTTGAAAAAAGATGGTCACAGTTATGTTTAGGACTACATGTTGCAGTAAAAATTTTAGATCTTTAGATCTTCTCTACATTACCATAGAAAAACAGCCACCCAGAGACAAGTTCCCATGTGTCAATTTACAACTAAGGGTTGTGATATTACAGTAATGTGTTTTCAACTTAACTTTTGCACTACTTCCTGTGAGATCAGTCTGCTTCATAACTCATTACGGTATCATTTGCAAGGTTTACTCCCTCTGATCCGTTTTTCCCACAGTGATTATTTTGTATCCTCAAAAATACATACATTTATCTAATCGGCTTTTAAGCATCAAATGCTGAACTTGAGGCGTTGAGAGCAGTTTAGACACCAGTGAGTGACGTTTCTGTGACTTTGTCCATAGTTCGTTGAAAGTCTATGACCAAGGTAAAAGCTTGATTAACAAACTGGCATCGTGTTAATTTGATTGGATGAAGTTTGCTTATGACAGGCAGCGATAGACAGATGGTTCATCCAATCACCTGCCAAGTATTCTTTTAAAGCGTTTGCCATTTTTCAAACACTTTCATACAACAACTTCCCAGATGGTTCCTTGTAACAAACCATCTGGTGTGTCATTTTAGTTAAATAATACAAACCTGTATACTCCAATCACTTCTCATACGAGAAAAATTGCAGAAGAATAAAGATGGCACTTGGCAGCCTAAGGACTAGATTGGGTGTATACACCAGACAGTAACGTCAGTGCATGTCAACCTTGTTGTTTTTATTCCCTTTGCATGTAGTGTGCTTGATAGACTACTTTTGAGTTTAAGAGTTGAGAAGTGTAATAACTGCTCTGTATATTGACTGGTTTGAATTCAGCACTTTAATTTCCCAGCAGTGCTTTCTGCCTTTACTGTTGCATACAGTACCTGTGCTTCTTGGCATTTTACTGCCACCAGGAAAAATATTAAAGCACTGGCAATGTGAATGACATCACTCATGCTTGTGTATGCAGGAAAACGGGGAGCCTCTCGTGTAAAAAATATACGGAAACATGGATTTGGAGAACAGCTATTATTCGATCTTGATCGATCTTGAATGTCCTTGAAGTTTTTTTTGTTTGTCATCTTATCTATTGGGCCATAATTATGTCCCCGCATGTTACATAATGCTGTTTCAGTTTGTTGAAACTTATTTCTCTGTATGGGTAGAAAGCATCTGACCAGTTTGTGAGTGTGTGCGCGACCACAGCTCGTCTCATTTGTAAAACTCGTTTTATGCTGCTGAAATGCGTTGCAGTATGCTGGGATCACTGTCAGTGGAGACTATGAGGAAAAATGTTTCTCCATGTTCATCTCTGAATGACTGTACAAATGGCAGCTGCAGACAAAAGCCCTTCCTCTGTGCTTCTGATGAACTGACAGCAAAACCTGACATTTACTGCTGATGTTTTAGATAAAAATCGTGATGCAGACCAGCAGAGAGAACAGAAAAATAGACCACTAAACAACAAAGCAGGCTGACAAATGCAGGGTGACTCTCCTCTAAGTGCTTTAGGGTGGATTTATCTTTTAATTGGATGTATATCTTAACCTGGTTAGATGGTGCCGCTTTCTCCACTCTGGTGTAATAACTACTACAAGTAAGGCTGGAAATTTGAGCAGGTGAATTATGAAGAGTGAAAAAGTACAGGGAATAGAAGGGAGAAGGATGAGGAGGGAAGGGGAACAGAATAGGAATGGAATGGGAGGAGGAGGAGGAGGAGGGGTGAGAGGCAAAGCTCATCTTGTGTTTGAATAAAAATGAGGCTGGGTGTGGAGAGATTACTCTTTCTTTTTGTCTTTCTCTCCCTGCTCTACCTAACCATCCTCCTTTTTCTCCTAATGCCCATAACCTCTCTGAATAACTCACTCTGCTTCCAGTCCACATCCCCACTCTTTCCTTTGAACAGTTTAAAGGTAGGCAGTCATTCTATTGTGGATGTACTCTTTTCAAAAACATTTTAAACTCGAATCTTTTGAAGCTGTATTGGCTTTTTCACAAAAGCCCTGGCAGTATTTTGTTGCAAAATTTTCAGGGAGGTATTTACATCAAAACTATGAAAGTATTATTCTCTACCTGCCATACTCTTCGTGTCCCTTCAAACTAACCACAGTCCTGCTGTCACACACAATACATGCAGAGGATGTTCCCCCACTGATTTTGAACAGAGATTTACTGCTTCAACAACATAAAAACCTGCTGAGGTTGTTCCCTTCTCTCGCCCTCTCATCCCACTGTGATGCATATATATCTATTTCCAACCAAAATTTCTCAATAGAGCTATTGGATGGAATACCTTGAAATTTGGTTCATGTTCCCCTCGAGATGAGTTGTAATAACTATGATGACTTCTTCACAGTGTCTTCATTAGATTCAAATGCTTCCTTTGATGTGATTCATGACCATATATGTGCAAAACTAAACACCTTTACATCAGCCACAACTGCAATTTGTTTTTTTCAATGCTAATTAAAAACACATTAGGATTTTTATTCCCCAAATTATTAAGATAAACATTAACTTTACCTAATCAGCAAGTCTTGTCACATAAGCAATTAGTTTAAAAGACAGCCGAGCAACAGTCCAGCCACACAAAGCCGCAGACATGGCCGTCAGATTTGCATCTCTTAATACTTCTGCAGAAAAAAGGTATTGTTTTGACGAGCCTTGATCCTAAAACTGTGAACATTAACGTTTTGTTTTCCATAGTGCAGCAACATTTTCTCCACAACTTAAGCTTTTTGAGCTTTTTAGTGAATGTTTTATCACACTGACCTGAACTTCAAAGACCTGCCTGTAAACAAATATTGCAGAGAGCTTTACTTCATTTAGATCTTCTCATGGTCATTTATTTCTGTTCTAATTGCTTGCCATACTTTTCCGGATGTATGTAATGTATGTTTTTTTTCTTGGGAAAAAAAGAAAAAAAAAACAGCTGAATGATCAGCTGTAGTCTGCCTTTTCTCTGTTTACCTACAATACTGTTTTAGGTGTAAAATACTCATATAGTCAGAGCATCCCATTGTTATGTATTATGAAAATGTAACATAATGTGAGTATGCGCACACATGTGCATCTTTGTGTGCGTGTGTGAAATATCGTGTGTGTGCTGTTCAGTGTACAGTAAAAACTGTTTGTACATTGTGCGTGTGAGTTTGTAGCTGTAACTTTCTGACTCTTACATTTACAATGCACTGTTTGTCAATAAAGAAGACAAATTAAATTCATCAGTTTTGGGAATCTGTTAACTGTTAAGCATGAGATTTCAATTTGGCAGAAGATTTCAATTTAGGTTTAAATGAAATTCATGGTTTTGTTTGAGGTCAGCCTCAAAATAACTGAGCAAGTGGAGCCCAATTAAAACTCAATAACAGTATTAATTATAAATGCAGAAACCTGAAAAGACAAGACTAATGTTTAAAATAATGTCTTCTTAAATTACAACGTCAATCTTAACTAGACTATTACTGCAATTTGTTTTTATAAAGGAGAAAGTGGGTGAATAACTGTAACATGCAGAAGCATGTGTGGGATCCCAAACAATGAGGAAATAAAGGAAGATTACAACTGAACATTCTTTACAGTAGCCTACTGTACAGGACACACATATAGTGCATTACTCTTTGTTGAATATTCACTGCTGCAGGCAACTTTTAGCCCTAAATTTTCCTGATATACTGTGTGATAAATTTCTTAGTAGATTGGGGAAGACAGCTGCATATAAGAAAGGTAATAAAACTCCCTAATGAGTTCCTCTTTTATGCCAGCAGACTGAATTAATCATTTGTGATTAGAGTCTTTTTTTTTGTTTTATGTGTGAGCAACTCGTGTTTTTGAATGCTTTCTTTGTTTATAAATGTCAAACTTTACAATTTTCCAAAATAAGTTTGAATTATTTAGGCCAGAGACATAAAGACCTTTAAAACCGCTGAGCTTGCAATATAATTTCCAAAAACGTACAAAACCATGAAATGCTGTAAACTGTATGAATCAATTTTAAAGCTAAATTTTCCAATAGGAGACAACCATTACCTGACAGCCTGTGGAGTCAGCTGCAGTGTTTTATTCAGAGTAGTCAGAGTTCATTTGAAACTGACTAAAATAGCACAGGAACTACTGCAAACTGCTAATGGATGCCATGAATACATAGTAGAAGTGTAACTGAAAAAAATATATTGCTGAATTAAAGATTTTTTTCCTTCTGTATGAACTTGTCCTCGGATACACCCTTTAGTGAAAGGATAACAGATCCCGTGTAAACATCAGATTTTTTTCAAATTTTTAAGTCAAATTTTTAAAATGTATACCACATAAAGTCTGATAGAAGTCATTCAGACGTTCATAAAAACCCAGTAGGTGCCTCATTGTTAAATGCCTGCGTTGTATTAGTCATGTTGCACTTGACATACATGTCTGTCCAGAGACTGGGTAAGACTTTGAAGGAATATTTAAAAAGGTATTAAGTGTTGTTATGTTCTTAGGTTCATGGCAGCACAGAAGATCCACGCTATCACCACAGCTACAATGTAGGTGCCAGGTATTGTCACTGATTCAGTATATTACCAAGTGTGTATGTGCGGTCACAATCTCTCGTTCTGTTCCTGAGATAGTGTTGGATAATCGCCTGAAAAAGGTTTTTGCAGAACAGTATGATGTCATTTTCATGTGTTTTGGTAATCAACGCTATGATCGAGACTTCACCATCTCTACAAATAAATCTTTTAGATATGAAAAGTCAGCACTTGTTTGACATTTGTATAAACGTTTGCATATACATTTTTACATTATGACTGTTGAGGCCCTGGTTTTGACCACCAAAATTAGTTAAATAGTGAGTTAGTTAAACACACCTGTCACAGGTGACAGCTCCTGACATGATTGGCATGTAAGTTATTTTATATTTGTCTTATGTTCACCAAACAGTTAATTCATTCGAACCAAATAAACTAACTACACCACACCTTGAGTAGAATTTGGTACAATTGTGTTCACAACTTCACAAAAGGGGTTTATAGTAACTAATTCCATCATTAAAAGACAGCTTCAATTTTATCATCTCTCGGTAAATTAAAATAGTGCCAGTGATAGGAGATAACAATGTTCAAATGGTTGCAGCTTCCTGATTCATTTTTAAAAAGCTGGCTTTTACTAACAAAGAAAAAAAGTATCAATGGTAAGGAAACATTTTGTGAGAGCCATGTTTAGAATACATCAAATAATTTACTTGGGAGTTTGTAGAATAAGCATTATCAGGTTTTACCAGTAGGTAAATCTCTGTTGTTATCAGGAAACTGATAGGCAATAATAAGTCTTTTAAAAAAATATATCCATGTGGGAGCAAAGTGGCAACAAAAGAGAACCCAGTATGGATCCTTGAGGTTCTCCACAAACCAAAAAGGCTGAATAACACCCTTCACCCTGCTCTCTTAATTTGTTTTTTTCTTAATTTTTGTTTTTTCACCAAATGTAGACATTTTTAAATCCGGGTTAAAAACATTTCTTTTCTCATGTGTCTATGCATGTAATCTGCACGATATCTTTTCATTTATCTAGACTGTTGCTTGTATTTAAATTATTTTATTTGTTTCTCTTTATATTCTTTTGTGTATTTTTAATGCTTCTTCCACTCCCTGCTGCAATGCTTTTATTTTATGTAAAGCACTTTGAATTGTTTTGTACATGAAATGTACTATACAAATAAATTTGATTTGATTTGATTTGATATTATTAGTTTCTTCCCAAAATGGCGCCTTTATAATGTCATGAAATTTACTCTGACCTTTAAGTTGAGAGGGGGGAAAAAAAGAGACCACTTCATTTTTGCCAAACAGTGGCAACAGTGTTCAGAGGCAGATGTCAGAGGTCATCAGCTGAGTTAACTCTTATGAGTCCATTGGAAAACGGGGCTTTCCATCATGGTGTTGTTCAACTTGGCTCATTCTCAGTATGCTACACTTTCTTTTTCATTTTTTAGCCTGTTGACCCTCTACTCGTCTCGGCCTTCCTTCATTACTTGTCATGTTCAGAACTTTAGCTGAGAGCAGCTTCTACATTTCCCTAAATGTGTGTTGTGGTCAGCTTCCCTTTTTGTGTTTGTTGTTTTGATTGTGGCAAACTATGGAGAGCATGAGAACAGTGCTGGGACATTTGTCCACAGCTTATTTGGGACACATGATTGTATCTGTCAGCCAGAGCATTCAGAAAGCACCATTTTAGAAAACGTATTAATAGTTTTAGTCAGTCTTTTACTCATTCTTTTTTTTTCCAGTTGGGATGAGTAGTAGGAGTTAGCAAGTTCACTAAAGTTGTCATTTGATTGTTCTTGTTCGTTATTTGACTTGTGTTTAAATCAGTCATCTTCTTTGAAATTAGCTTTAAAATGAAAAAACTGTCTCAATAAGTCAGTATTTTAATCACAGCAGCCTGAAATATAGTGCACCATTAGGATTAAAATGATGTCTAAAAACCGGATCTTACAAGTGATTATTTAGTCATCAGGATCCAATTAGATTTTTTTTTTTTTCCACCTAATCCTAGCGATTAGGTGCCTCTGACAAGAGGCAGCACGTGAGGCTGGGAAAACAGGTCTCAGACTCCCGGACCATCAGCACCGGTTCCCCTCAAGCCTGTGTTCTTTCCCCTCTGCTCTTCTCCCTGTACACGAACAGCTGCCCCTCCAGTCACCAGTCTGTCAATCTCCTGAAGTTCGCGGACGACACCACCCTCATTGGACTCATCTCTGGTGGGGATGAGTCCGCCTACAGGTGGGAGATTGACCATCTGGTGACCTGGTGTGGACTGAACAACCTGAAGCTCAACGCTGTGAAGACAGTGGAGATGGTGGTGGACTACAGGAAGAGCCCAGCCCCACTCACCCCCATCACCCTGACAGACTCCCCAGTCCACACTGTGGAGTCCTTCCGCTTCCTGGGCAGCATCATTTCCCAGGACTTCAAGTGGGAGCTGAACATCAGCTCCCTGACCAAGAAAGCACAACAGAGGATGTACTTCCTGCGGCAGTTGAAGAAACTCAACCTGCCAAAGACGATGATGGTGCACTTCTACTCCTCCATCATCGAGTCCATCCTCACCTCATCCATCACCATCTGGTACGCTGCTGCCACCGCCAAGGACAAGGGCAGGCTGCAGCGTGTCATCCACTCTGCGGAGAGGGTGATCGGCTGCAATCTGCCATCTCTCCAGGACCTGTACGCCTCCAGGATCCTGAGGCGTGCAGGCAAGATTGTGGCCGACCCATCCCACCCCGGACACAAACTTTTTGAGGCACTCCCCTCTGGCAGGAGGCTGCGGTCCATCAGGACCAAAACCTCCCGCCACAAGAACAGCTTCTTCCCCTCTGCATCACCCTTGGCCTCACCAACAAGGCCCGCTGTACCCCACTGACATGACCCCTTATCCCCACTGACACTTTATATATTAACGTTATATTGACGTTCTGTCTTTCTGTCAGTACAGAGTGCGTTACATTAACGCACTCTTCTTAAAAATACTTTGCACATATTTTTAAAATTTTTAAAGTTTATTATTACTTTATTCTATTATTATTATATTTTTTGTCTTGTTCTTATGGCACCAAACAGACCAGGCCAAATTCCTTGTGATGTACAAATTACTTGGCAATAAAACCTTTTCTGATTCTGATTCTGAAAGACAGCCCATGTTGGATAATCAAATTAAACAAAAGCCACCGAACAATCAGAGCAGTATGAATCCCAAAGGTTTCACTGACCACTACAACAAAGATTCCATCGCAGCTGAAGCAGGGCCTTACTTGGCTGATGTAGAATAAGGAAAATTAATAGGTGACTAATGCTGCCCCTTTTCCACTCCACTGAAGGAAAAAAGCAAACACCTGAGACAGCATTGAAGCTGTCTAATTCGAAACTTCTGTTCCTCCAAACCATTTATGTCAACTTAGTGTTCAGTTGTCAAACCTAAACTCAACAGAAGATAATACTCTGCATAATACTCTGCCTCTGTGAGTTAAGACCCAGTCTGTGTCTCATTACTATCCGAGTTTAGAGAAACAGGCCAGATGAAGTAAATGGTGCTCATATCTTATGGATGATACCATAAGTGCTGCCTCGGCCCCCTGGCTTCCAGGGTTAATGGCTTTTAGTAGCGACAGCCTAAAGCCTGGCCAGGCGTGTTAGAGAGGGAGCAGAACTCCAGGCGTAGCAGCATGACTTCATCACCGGCAGAATGAGTGAGTGACACAAGGAGGTTAAAAGAGAAAATAGAGAGGAGGAAAAAATGAGAGATGAAGTTATGAAGGATATTCTATATGAAAGAGCTTGTTTGTGTGAGTGTCACGCACAGCGAGTCATCTTCAAACAGTCTCACCCCAACACAAATCTGTCTTTTCTCTCCTCCCCCAACAACCTCTGGGATAAATAATTGACTCTTTTCTGACACTGGTCCACTGGTGTGAACCATTTTGCTCCACAGACTTCAGGGATGATACAGCATGTCTCTTTCTTTTTCCGTCTGTCCTGGTTTGTCTTTTATCTTCTATCTTTCTCTCACAGAACTCTCTGCAGGAAGCAATGATTTTCTTTTTTTTTTTTTTTTTTCAAGGAATGAACGCTTATCTATTATTGAGCAGCAGTCAGTAGCAGCTATCTCTATCCAGTAGGCTGTAAAATAAATATGACACAGTGATGTGCAGTGATTTACAAGGATCCTGAACGGAGCCCTCTCAGGCTCTAAGGTTTCTGAGTTCTACAGTAACCAGCAAAGCACAACTTTCACAAGACAAATCCTCAAAACACCTAGGAAAATAATTGTTAAGCAGTAGCATGTAAAAGAAACACCCTTTGTATTGATGACTGGAAAGAAAGGGGTTGTTTAAGTGCCCTGCTAGGTTTTTTAATATGTTTCAAGTTGGTTTTGTTTCCCTTATAGTTAAGTTTGAGTCCCCACAGTCTAAGTTCCCTGCCTCTCCAGCAGGCACACCTGCTCCTCATTAGCTAATTACTCATATTTAAACATATTCCACAGCCTGCCTTTGAAACTCTATCCTCATTTTCTCTGTTGTTTTGATGATTTAGCTTTCCAAGATTAGCTATGCTTGACAACTCTCTGCATGCCACGGATTTGTTTTGATCGAGTCTCGCTTTTTGTCAAATCTGGTTTACCTCAATATTTATCTCAATACAAAAAGAGTAAAGACCACCGAAGTCTCTGGGCCACAGCAAAACTTGCAGTCACCACCTGCAAAAGGGAAGCAGAAAGAATAAGTTACAGGCTAGAACTGCAACTGACAAAATACTCTTTCCCTCCAATCCACACTTATGAAAACTTAATTATGAGTGTTATGCTGGATTTTTACTAACATATAACCCCAAATGTGTATCAAAACTATAAGACTTGGAAACATGCGTCATTATGGAAGATTTTACTTTGAGTAACAGATCATTTCCTTGACTACTACCCAACATATATGGATAGTGTTCTCAGTGAAAACCATTCTTTCCATGTCATCTCTGGCTCCAAAGACCCAGGACGGTGACTCAGCGCTTCAAAAGGGGAGTCCACAAATCACCAAGTGACATCACTGTAGCTGCACCCATCTTTTATTTACACTCTGTAGGGATAAACACCAGTTACATGTGCTCTTCTGTCTCTGTCTTATTCAAATTGAGGATTTCTCATTTTCATTTTTTTATTTATTTTCTTAACAATTTTATCTACATTAAAACAATTTACAGCAAAAACCAGAACAAGCAAAACCCATTAAGAAATCTGTTTAAGCAATTTCCATTCTTAATGTTCAAATCCTATTTTCTCAAAAATAAAACTCCCAACAAAGTTGCTGTACACTAAACAAGATTTAACACCATCAGGGCGGTTGGTGGCGTAGTGGGTTAAGCATCCCCTCCATGTACAGAGGCTACAGTCCTCGCTCCAGCTGGACCTGGTTCGAGTCCCACACTGAGCAGCCCTTTGCTGCTTGTCTTCCCCCTCTCTCTGCTTCCTGTCTGTCCTATCATTGCAGGCATGAAAAGCCCCAAAAAATACTTTGAAAAAAAAAAAAGATTTAAGACCATCATGCTACTGCACATTTCTTTTCTAAATCCAAAATGTTGATCTTTAACTGTAAAAACATGGAATATCACTGTGACTAGTATCAAAGTCATACCTTTTGTTTTTGACCTTTTAGTTTTTGCATCCCCAACAGGGATAACATCTTTAATTTGTTAAGAGCAATTCAAATTTTTTACACAATAAGATACGCTGCAAAGCTGCATCACCACTTATTAAATTCGAACCAAATTTATTTAGTCAAACAGTGGAGAAACTTTCAAGGTGTGTAGAGCAGCACATTCAAACGTATTAATAGAAAACATCTGTGAGTGGTCCCAGAAACATAAACAGTTAAGAAAACTGTGGCAACAACAACAGCGTTGTAAATTTAGGTTCAAAGTGGCACGTCACCCCAACAGGAAGAAAACACCTTGTTTAAAAAAAGAGCTTTATGGCTTTCCGGCCTTCTTGAACTGTGAACTGTTGTTGTGACATGTGACTTAAATCACTCTTGACCTCATCATGTCACAGCTGCACAGTGAGTGCTGGTCCACTGACTCACAGCAGGGTCAGATGACTTCACAGAGGAGCTATAAGAGGGACAGATTGAATATCTTTGTCAAGCTCAGATTGTCAAATACTTTTGGTATTTCCCACAGCCTGGTCTGTGTCTGTCTAAAGCTGTTCTTCCAATCATGTATTAACTTATGACCATCATCTTAATGAGCTCAGGAAGATCTGTCTCCCCCTTGCATTGGATCCAGATGAAATTAACCTTGCTGTGAGCATCTTAATTTAAGGTATGTGGGTCAAACCCAACTTTGATGCTCAACTCTTTCTGTTTAAAATGAATTTGATATTCCCCTCAAGTTACTACTGAAGACGATTCAAGATAAGATAAACAACTTTGTCCTTACCTTGGATCCATACAAATTATTCCCAGCCTCATTAAAGTGTTGCTTGAGGTATTCTTGAGATATGAAGCTAAAATTGAAATGTGCTAATTTACTCAATCTGTCAAAGTTAAGCTACTTGTGTTGCAAAAACCTTTAAACCTGTAAAAAATATAGAAACATGAATTACATAGAGTGATAAGTATCACCTCTGATCATCTGCATTTTCAGAGTAAATCATCCTCCTTCCTTTTTCCACTCCTGCTCTTCTTCCTCCAACATTATAACCCAACTTTTACCTTCCTGCCCCGTTTCCTGTGTCCCATTGTTGGTTTTTTTCTGCCCTAAAGCCTGTTGAGACTAAATTTAGCTTTCACTGCTCCATGGATCAGGTGCTTTCTGAGGATGCTCTCTGTGTTTGCAGGAAGCAGCTCAGTCAAATCACATGTCTGATGGTGTGAGGTTCTCCTTTTGAAATATTTTCAAAGTTTGAACAGAAGAAAACATGCAGAAAACAAAGCTGTATAACAATACTGACTAAGTACAGGAATCTGTACGAACTGCTAAGGGTTTGAATGTAAAACTGATATTGATGAGCCACAAATGAATAAAATATATCAACTTCAGGAAGAATACTGACTTTTTTTGTTATGTTCTTTTACACTGTTCCCAAGACATGTCCGTGTGGCATTTGTTAAAACAGATACAGTCAATAATTGCGACAGTCAAGAATAAGGGACCTCTAGTGGTGAGAGTAATTACCTGTCAGGGGCAAAAAATGTTGCGTTGGAAATAGAATGTTTTTTAGCTCTAACCGTGACTTTTTTCAAAGTTATTTTCAAAAGCAAACCAAAACGCGACACGTCTCATTGTATAATGTTTTGTTTACCAAGGCAACCAGTGAAATGGCATCTCTAACCCTAACCAACTACTGTTATTGCCTAAACCCAGCTGGGAAGTGACAAAGTTGTTTTAGTAACATGTTATCATGTTAACCAAACAGGAAAAAAAACAGACTGCAACGGACAATAAGTTCTGCAGAGAAGATTATTGGTGTCATCCTGCCCTCCATCCAGGATCTGTACATGTCCAAAGTCAGGAAACGGGCAGGTAACATCTCTGCAGACCCATCACACCCTGGACACAAACTGTTTAAACACCTCCCTTCTGCAAGGCGCTACAGAACTCTGTACGCCAAAACAACAAGACACAGGAACAGTTTCTTCCCTCAGGCTGTCTCTGTGTTAAACAGCTAAAACCGGACTTCAGTGTTTCATCCTTGCACCATGCACCAATTTGCACTTCTGATTTAATCTTGTTCTATGTCTATTTTTTGGCTATTTTTTGTAATTGTTGCACTAAAGAGAGTGAGGTGTAACAGGAGTCAAATTCCTCGTGTGTGTCCACATACCTGGCAATAAAAAGCGATTCTGATTCTGATTCTGATGTTAATATCGTGACACGTATCGTCACAAAAAATCTGGTTGAAAGTGCAGCTCTTACCTGCTTTATCCACCCTTCTCCTTCTTCCTTATGAGGACTTTGTGACTTTTTAAATGAAATACTTGAGCATGACATCTGTTCTGATGTAGAAACACTCGTGTGAGTCATTTTCCCCATCCGCTGCTTGATCAATTTGCAGGAAGCCATTATGAGCTTTTATAGAGGGGTATGAACAAAAGAGTTATTTGACCATTTTAGCTGAAGGACTTGATGATTTCTATCAGTGTCTCTCATACCGATACAAACAGACCTTAAGCCTGTAGCTCAAAAAAAATTTCAAGAAACTCAGGATATCTTTTTGTGAACAGGCTTCACCAAGCCCCAGCTGAAATAATACGAGTTGGTGTCATTAGGCTTTTTATCAACTCAGAAAGTCGGGTAACGTTTTCAGACTGTGGTCACTAACGTGCTCTCGTAGGGGGGGATTTGTATTAGATCAATCACAAACATGGAGCTTGGGCTGCACAATGATTACAATGTAACTTGAAACCACAACAAATGGGACAAATTCGTAGATATGACAAGGACTAAGAACAACCCAGTGGCTGCAGATAAAGCCAGAGGAGAGACCAGGCAAAAAGCTGCAGACAGTGTAAATGTGAATGGACTTGTCATTATTGTTGCACCATCATTAGGATGGGTTACCTGAGTAATCTTATAGCATCTAAGACTGTTTTTACCCTTATCCTTTAGTTACAAACCCAGTGGCATTGGAAGCAAATAAAGAAACATTAAAACATTGGCATAATTCACACCGAGAAAATAACTTTTTTTTTCAAATGTCAAGCTTTGTGTGAGGCTTTCTTCCTCCCATTGTCAGAGAATTGATTTGTTAGTAGCTTATGTTTTCACAAGTGTTGATCTTTTATCACCGGCACAATCCTTTCCATAGCATGTTGTTTGAGCATTTGTGATGCTATGGAACCCAGCAAAGAAGTGAACAACTGTCATGAAATTGATTTAAACCTGAGATGACCTCACCTGACCATAAGCTGTCCCTGGGGTCAGTATTCAACCATTTAATTACTTGAAGGGTTAGTTCAACCAAATAAAGTAGGTTCAATTCTACTTGAGACCTTCTTACATCTCCCTCTCCAGTGGCTATAAACCAAATTTGTTTATAATGTCTAATTTCAAATCACATTCAATAGCTTCCCTTCTTTCTGAAATTATAATATTGCTGCTGTTAAATGTAAATTCTTACTACCACCTATTGCATAGTTACTATATATAATGTTCTCCTTTACACTGCCATCTATGTATTTTTTTATTACTGTTTTCACATATTTTATTTATTAATTTGTTTTTTAATCATTGATTTACAGTATAACATGATTTATGTACACATTGTTTTTTGTTACACTGTTCATTTATTATGCTGTTGTGTGCTGCTGTGATTGAAATTCTTCCTATATGTGTCATGTGTGGGTGGCGGCGCGGAAGTAGGACCCATGTGCAGACACAGGCCGAGAGCCAGGAGGCAAAAATGAAACATTTCTGTTAAACAAAGCCGGAAATACATAAAAACTGAAATATGGAAAACAAAATGCTACATAACTAGAACGGACAGACTGGCCAAAATAGAAACCGAGGAAACCGGGAGTTTAAATACAGAGGAGGGTGATTGGTGAATGAGTCCAGCTGAGGATGAGTGAACACAGGTGAAGGGAGTGTAGCTGATGACTATACTGAAGAGAGACTGAGGAAACAAGTGAGGAAATGATAGAACCCAAAGAAGAAACAGAATGGAAAAACAAACATCCAAACAACACGGATCAGGATAATATGGGTTGTTCAGTCCAGTTTAGCCCACAGTCCTGATGTGTTTCAGTCATGTGTTTCAGTTGTCTCTGTGAGTCTGAGTATATACTGTACTGTAATCAGTTCAGCTATGTACATGCGCTTTATTTGCACGATATGCCCCCGTGCTTTTATCTGAGTTTGTGTTTTGCACTAAGTGCTTCCAAAACGTGGTATGACTCAGCACTGTGCCTGAATGATTCTTATGCAAATTTACAGTGATATGCTGTTCACTCTTTCTGTGTAGACATATCTTACCAAACAGCTCTGGCTCAGCTACTGTCCAAAGATATAAGAGTCTGCGTACCTGCACCCCTAAAGCTCATAATTAACTAAACAAAAAAACTGCATTGGAAAAATGTGTAGCTTTCTAGGTGCTCTGAACAGCCACATCTCTGTAGTTTTATCCTGTTTTAAGTTGGACTGATAAATTAAGGCCTTCTTCAAACCAAATCAGCTTGTAGATGTGTTCTTTTTATTAATCCAGGGTTCATCCGACACATCCTCAGTGTGCCGAATGCAATGAACATACAGATAGAACTTGAGTCATGTTCGGTAACTACCCTTTCCTACCAAGAGTGACAACTCTTAAAGCAGCCACAACAGGAAGATTTGGTATTACATGGCAGGGTTATTTTCCATTTTGTAATATATATTTTTTGTACTAATGTTTTCCGTTGCTGTTTGTTTAGGTAACAAACCAACATACTGTAGTTGTTACTCAGACTGATGTGCAACAGAGTTGTTCATTTTCCTACCAGTTAGGATCTATAACTTAAGCTTTACCATTTGTTGCACTTTTAGTCTTTGTCCTGTCCATCCAAAGCTAACAGGCAAATAAAAACTAAGAAGGCAGATGTAAAACTGAAAAGGAAAAAGAGAAAACAGTAGTGCTAAACCACAACCCCAGCTCCAACCCTAATTCTGCTCGTCACTCTGCAGTTTAATGATTTAATTATTGGTGATAGCTCCACAAGGAAGGTCTTGACACTGTGGCTATGTAAACGCTTTATGTCCCCATAACCATTAACAGTAACACATTCATGCACATGCACGGCACGCAGTTAGTCTGCTCAGGACTGAACCTACAGGTTGATTTGATGATGTGACCATGAGATGGAGAGAGAGGAAGTGACACAAGTTTGCAATGCCATAGCAACAGGCCACTATTGAGAAATCAGCTTCTCATTTAATCTTTTCGTAAATCATCTTTGAAAAGACAGCTCATTGACAGTATCTGTGTGTGTGTGAAAAAGAGACAGGGGGGATGTGAATGAATGCATCTCCACAATAATTGTGTTCGATGCCTCCTTCCATACTTTTTCCACTTCACGTATACAAACACACACGCAACCTTCACTTCTTTCTCTTTGTGAGTGGATGGATTTTCTCTCGGTGCTGGCCTTGTCTCGTCTCTGCACGAAGCAGCATTTTGGAATAGCAATCAGCCAGCTTCATTTGGCCCCTGTCTCTCTGTGAAAGGCTGCTCTACGAAGGCGTCTGAGTTTCCTTCACTGATTTATTTATGTGGTTAGTTGCTTTGTTCTTAAGTTTTTGGAAAAATATAAACCAAATGGATATAAAAATCACAGACATACACTGCGTTGTTGAACTTCAACACATTTTATTTATTTTATCTGTCTTTTATCCTTTCCACGACACTGTACAATTACATGATGACTAAAATGTATGATTTCTGCTTCTAGCTACTGAAAAAGGCCACAATCTTATTAGTATTGTTCTAACTTTTCAAGGGGCAACTTAGGAATGAGTCGGTGTCTAGCTCTTTAGTTTAGTAAAAACAATTAATATATTTACAAACGAATGGCTAAATAAATTTTTTTCAAAAAAAATTAAATTCAGTAATCTGAATATTTTCCACTTTGTGATGTCAGTTGCAGGATTGTTTCATCATATTAAGTTAAATTAAGTGTTTAGATTAGGCTGACTCAAGCAGAGTGGCACAGAAAGTTACTTATAATCTGTTCCTATCAAATTCCTATTTGATTCACAATGATTACTATGGTTAACACTTAGGACTAACACACAGGAACTGATGGGATGTCTTTTGTTCAGCCATGTGCAAAACTTTCAAGCTAGTATTGTTGCGGATTTTCTATCTTGGCAAATGTGGCCTTTTTTTCACACCAACATCAATGAGTTTCAGAACATTTCTGTCACTCTCTGTCCCCCTTTCCCTTTGTTTTTTTTTTCATCTTCCTCCTCTTTAAAGCTGCTTTTTCATGCAGTCTCTCTGTCTTGACGTTATGCAGAGGCCGGAGCTATACAGCTGCTGCACAGTCCCCAGCCTTGTTAATATTTCACATGGTTAGAAGCCAGAGCAGACTCTTGGTTTTTTCCCGAAAGGAAAGCTGTCTCCTCGTTTAACCTCCAGCACCCAATCTCCATACTAACCAGCCCAGCCAAGGGCTTGACTAGAGACATGCTGATTTTTGCTGTGTGGCTTCCTGTCGTTCACTCTTTCTCCCCTCAGCACCACGAATCCTATTGCTTTGCAACGCGACAGATGAATTCCCGTCAAACAATAAGACGAGCATTACCTGAGCTATAACTGTCAGACAGTCCAACAAGAGAGCAATAGGAGGATCAAATGGAGGAGACATGTTTCCACACAGCTAAAGATTTCCAGTTATTTTTATTTGAACTAATCATTTGGTGGTGGCTTGTACTCAAAATTATATATCCGAAGGACTCATAGCATATTTCTTATTCACTGTGTCAAATAAATTATTTACTCTTTTAACACTACATACAAATGAGGCATTTCCCTCACTTTTATCTGTTCTAACTGAAATGCTGATTCGTGATCAAGTCTGTAAACAGATTTGAGTCCAGTTTTTCCGGCAATTCAAGACTTAAAAATTTGAACAAAAATCCAGGAATAAGAAGAAAAACCCACAGTTGTTTCAATTCTGTCATTCTTTTGTATCAGGCTGTGATTCAGTTTCTCTTCATTATGATTGTCTGCCTTAGAAGAATAGATTGATTCAGCTTGAAAAAAAAACAAGCTTTTAAGCTGAAGTTTTACCTTTTGGTTTATAAATTAACTTTTTTTACATTGAAGCCCTTGCCGAACTAGCTTACACAAGTTAAAGCCTACCAGCTCCAAGTAAATGTCTTTATTATCATATTTCCCACAGTCAAAATCTAATGTGTGCTACAATGATTCTTATATGACTGCACTGGTTGTGATCCATTTTTACCAAATAACGTCTCTGGTTTTACCTTTAGGAGCACAACTGTAACAGAGATGGTGTTGGCAATTTTTTAAACATTAGGAGATACAGAGATACAATCCAAAAGGAAGATGATAACAAATGCAGGTTACCACTGCTGTGGCTTTTTTTTAATTCATTATATTGTAACTGCTATACTTAATTCTCTGGATCAGTTCCAGGAGTGATACCAGGCTGACTGTTGCTAACCACTACGGTTTCCAGCCTAATCTGGGAGCCACTAAACACTTTGTCTCCTGAAGCCAGAGCTCAGACGAGTATACCAACACTCCTACTGGCCTGATTCTAGCAGGTTAGCTGGGATGTTTCCATGGACGAATGAAAATATGTTCAACAAGATTGGCAGCAATTGCTGGATGCTTCATTTCACATTGTGTGCCACAGGATCAAATCTGTCTAAAAGCCTGTTAAATAGCTTCATTGGCACTAAAGAGAAGGAGACTGATGCCAGCACCAACAAAACTAATGCACCAGAGTTTCTTATAAAGCACAGAGGCACAGATGGAAAGTCATTGTTTTGCTGTTTATCCTTTTCAGAAAAGCATAAGTGAAAATATTTGTGGTTAAGAAGTGAAATTTTGTTCCAAACTTTCATTTTAAAAAGATTTAATGTCTATTGGTAGCCTGCTGTAAATGGGAAATGTGGTCATAATTAGGAGAAACATTAGCAATGACATCATAATGAGTGTGAGGCTCACATTATCAGAAATCTCCATCAAAATGTCATTTATTTCCAGCAGTTATACAAGTGTTCCAGAAATATAGGAAATAAATATTTGATTTTTATGAGGATCCAGAAGAACAGCTATGTTTTATGAAAGTAGTTCATAGTCTGTCTAAAAAGGCAAAATGGGCTGTAAAAGGATAAAGTACAGCAATGGGACCATATGTAAAGAAATCAGTTATTCTTAACATGCTCTACCAAAATAGTATAATGAAGACTCCAGGGATCCTGCGATCTGAACAGCAGAATGAAGGGTCAAAGGTCACAGACTACAGACAGCTCATAATGGCAATCATCTCACTTTGCTTTGATTGATTCCTGCGTTGAAATTCTGTGACTCAGACGTATGTCTCCCTTTGTTTCTATCAGTATTCCATCTGCTGGTGGTTAATTTTAGAAAGTTGATACTGCACATCTTGAGGATGAAGCATTCTCATCTGCAGTTGTTTGGTCTTTCCAAAACCAAAGAGACAAAACATGTGATACATAGATCAACTGCTTTCTCTGAAAGTTACTATTTCTAGCAATCTTAGCTAACTAGCATAGTCTACCTCCAAAACCAGGGGTCACAACATTAATGAGTGAAATTAATGAGCGTGGCGGTAGACCCTTTCATATGGGTTTACTGGCAGTTTTAAACACGGTCCAGTTATACTTCAGTAAAAGGGGCAAAATTAGAACAATTTATAAGAAAATATAGTTGTCTAACCCAGCAACTGACCTGGCCAAACCACATAAAACTTGACTTAGGGAAACTACATAATGTTATTTTGGAGTCCACAACATAATCCCAGTTACACATAAATAGCTTTTTTACAAATGCACTGCTTTCCATTAATCTAGCGGGACATGAACATGTCAGTATGGAGTCTGAGTCATCCCACTGGTGCTTTTGGTAATATTTTGCAACAGCAGTCTAACTAGGTCAGACCTGTCACCCATACATACTGAACTGCTGTAGTTGCATTCATAGACAGACATGCACAGCAGCAGCGGGTTAATTTGGCATATGATCAGTTGTTCAAAGGAATCCAGCAGTTGATATTATCAAATATATAAATATTGGCGTTGTTTACACCTTCCTCTTCCATCTGCACCTAGTTGTTTTATCACAGCCACATGAAAAAGGAAAAAAAGTGTTTGAGCTGTTGCTGATGCTTCTGCTCTTTGTCTGATTGAATATACGTATTTTCAACTGCTGCCATCCAATGACATTTTTACACAATGCAGTATTTTTTATATCAATTATCATTGCAAAACACAATGTTGTTGTGAGAAAACTATAACTTTAGAAGCACTTACAGAGTGTTGCTGTCCAACCACCCTCACTATGTTTTCCAAATCCACTGCATGCTTAGAATGCTAATATATTTGCTATGGTAACATGACATGTTGTTGTATGAAAATTGTGACTCTATATTATATCATTGTGTATTATGGTGACTCTCGTACTTTATCGCACTTTATGTTCTGTCTAATCCTGTGCAAATGGTGCATATGTTAACTTATATCCTTCAAACCCTCTAACCTCATGTGAGATGTTGGCTTTTAGAGATCGTTGGGATGTGATTTGATCAGAAAAGTCAGATCTAACCCCACATTCTGACAGTAAGATGAATAATTTGGCTAGTTCCAAACTAGCTCTGCATGATATTATACTAACAAGAAAAACTGTGAAATTGCCATGTCAAATTATCTTACATCTACAATTTTTTTTGAATTAGTGACAATACATCATACAAAAAATCAATTTAGCTGGCAAATGCAAAAAATATTGTACAACATTTGGAACTAGAACCTGCAGCTTTTAATATATTTAGGAATATTTTACAAGATTCTTATTTCAAGAGCACACATTGAAACTTTAAACAGTCTTTTATACAGTAAGCTACACATCTAATCAACCCACATCATCAAACATTAATATGGCCCGCTATAAACTGAAAGTAGAAATGAGGAAACTCCTTTCACCAGCCACTGTTGGAAATGACTGCACATTTTCTAAATAATTCAATTAAAGTGTTTTTAAGGGTGTGACAACACTCACTTCAACAAACTGTACCTGAAGTGTTAGAATCCTACTTTGTAGTCTTTAAAAAAATCTTTCATAAATCATTTTTAAAACTTCCAATAATGATCAGGTCATGGCATATCAAGCTTAATTACTCTCGATTTTTAAACTATGTGTTGTTCCTTATTACTGTTTATCAACCAAATTAACTCACACACATCCATGTCGCAATGATGGACCCATTGATTTCAGATTAATACTCTCTAGCTGTGAACACACACATTAGCTGCTGCAGAAATAATCAGCCGTCACCAGAAATATGGCAGAAGTATATGAAGGTTTGTGGAGGATTTATGGCAGTCATTTAGGGAGGAGTTTACAGTTGCAGGAGCAGCAAAGGAAATGCAAGGCTGATGAAAAATAGTCTATCAATCTGTCTGCCTTGGGTAGAATCTCAAACCCAGGAATCTGACAATGGGAATGAAATATGTGAAATATTTCAGTGGTGAGATACTCTGCTCTGTCGGTCCTCATTATCCAGCTCCCTTCGTCTGCCTTTTTCTTTTTTCTCTTTTGTCACACTTTCTCTGCTCTGACTTTTATTCCTTCATCTGTCTGCCGTCTCTGTCTCTCTTTGTCTCTTTCTGTCTCTCGTGGGGCTTTGGGGTGTTACTCAGCTTCAGACTGGTCACAGTTTTTTATAACAAAGAGGGAAGGAAGTGTGGGAAAAGATGGTTTTACTCCATGTAACTTATTTTAGCATGAGTTATGAATTTGTGTCTTTAAAGAGGACCTTCAACCGGTACTTCATCCTTTTGTTCTTGATATTGTAATCTTGTGTCAAAACAAGGCCCGGTTTTAGTTTTCATTGTTATAATTACTTTTAATGTTGTGTGTTTTTTTATATCTGGATATTAACGAACAAAGACCTTAAGAAGATAAAAGTTTACGACTAAATTACTTGACCGTCTAATGTAATAAATAAGCTACTTAAGATTTAAAAAATTTTTAGAGGAAGTATCCTGGTCAAGACAAAAAGTGTTTCATGTTAGCCAGATTTATAACAATTCATACAAAATATACCTACGACAATATATACAAAAATTTGTATATACAAAAAACATTTGCAGCCAGATTCTGACTCTGATATTTGTCAAATTTGCTTGAAAAGTGAATAAAAATCTAAGAATCTAAATACTATACTGAGAGCAGTCATCAACTCTGTTAATATTGTTGAGATTTCATATAAATCTGGATTGTGATACTTTTATGGATAACTGAATGTTTGGTAGAATTCAAATAAAACTATGTTCTATGTTCTACACAATATACCTGAAAATTAAATGTTGTGTCTTCTGGATTGGCACTAAAGTAATGCTGCATTTACAGATGAATATTCAAATAGTGAAACTTAAATGTATGCCACAGGGCGACCAGGAACTTCCTGGTTCCTAGCTTAATCTGGGCATGCCTCTATGGTTTGCTGTAATTGAGTAAGATTAAGAGTCATCAAGTCAACATACACCTGAGAAAACTTGTGTGTCATGTGAAATGTTAAAACTCATCAACTAATATTTGTGTTTTAATTCCACAAACACGAAGCAAGTAATCAACTTTACATAGTCTATGACATTGATAATTTTCCTTGTTTTGTCTAAAAAATTTAAATAAGATCAGGTTAACTATTGTGAAGGTGCAGATTAATCTCAAGGACATCTGATAAAGACAGAAGACACTGCAGCTGAATTGCAAATGTGAAAACAAAGGGCCTGGATATTTATATCAATGCAAGATGTCACTCTTTCTATCTATTCTTCTTTTTTGTTTGCAGATCATCCCAAAGAATATTGTTTGTCTTTACCATTGTGAGGATTTATGCAACACAAATATATCAAAATAATCAATTTAAAGATGGGTCTGAAACTAGAGGTGCTGAAAACAGGATAGTTTTCTTTCTTCCTTTACATATAATTCTACTTTTGCATCTGGCAATGACGTTTGAATTTGAATTGAGGTTTTGTTGTTTGAATTTGAAGTGATTTTTGTTGTTGACGGAATGGAAACTCCACTTACCTTTGTACAGTACTCAGTCTTGGTCAAATTTGACAAATTTGCATCACTTAAGTAAGAGAAGCTGCAGGTCTGCAGGTGCCTGCATTGAGTGTGCAAACATTAAGATTTCAGATTCATTCATTAATTTATTTATTGGTACCAGTTAGTCCACTACTTGGACTAACTGGCACGAATTGGGACTGAATGAGACAAGTGTTAGTGATCGGAGCAGAGGTCTGGTGGAATGGTAAAAACAATGACCGCCATCATCTTTTTCTAAGCTCTTTTCCATGAACTCAATGGGAAACGTTGTGGGTTTAAAGAAAGATGGTAGGAAAGATTCCCAAGGACTTAAAATAAGACGACTACGCTGCAATGAGAATCTGACCACACTTAACTGTGATGTGGCTCTGCAGCACTGAAACAACAAATGTTCAGTAAATGTTCTACAAAGAGTGCCTTACATAATTCAGATAATGCAACAGTATCACGGCTTTACATAAAGTTATCTCATGTGTATTATAATAGAGATAATATAGAATACTACTTCATTATGAAGATAAGTAATTCAAATTTATAAAGTACATGTATTTTTGTCACTGCTTCCTCAGTCTCACTCTCTTGTTCTCATATATATCCACATGAATCACAGTACAACTGGATGGAAATTATTGAGTATTGCTATGAAAATTGCAGGCACAAGGTATTGTGGAACAGAATCGTCTGCTTACTTTAAAAAAGGATGATACGATGTATCTTATTCTAAAGGAGATCTCAAAGGAAGCAATGGAGCTCCTTTTCTTAGTATTTGGAGATGTCAAACAGGTTTTATCATTTGCTGCTCAGATAGTTCCGGATCATTTCACCATTCAACAGGACCGCTGCAGTCCTGGTACGGCAGGCAGGACACTGTCCGTGGTGCTGAATAGAAAGTGCCATCCACAGCAGCAACAGAGCAACACACAGGTGCAGCACTCACAAAAAGGCATTTTGACACCATGTGCAAGCTTTTTGCTGATGTAATTGATCGTGTCATCTGAGATGAATCCCATCCCACTTTCCAACACATGAGCCTTGTACCTGCCAGTCTGATAGGCAGTCATGCCACATATGGACCTAATTCATTCACTTGCTCCTGAACAAGATGAAAGATTGTGTTTGCGCCCATGACTTGAACCAATCCCTTTGACTTTTTAAGACTTGATGCAAAGTAACTTCTTTACTGAAAGAATTTTCCATACACATCCGTTCGTCTTTAAGCACAAGAAAGTGTAACTTTTTGAAAGAAAAAAAACAATGAAATACTCACCAACCTACATTAATCATACACATGCATTGACACCCTCCTCCTCCAGCACTGCATCACTCATTTGCCTGTGTGTGTGTGTGTGTGTGTGTGTGTGTGTGTGTGTGTGTGTGTGTGTGTGTGTGTGTGTGTGTGTGTGTGTGTGTGTGTGAACAGACACTAATGGTGAATAATGAAGACAGAATAATAAAAACACCTCTGCACTGATACAGAGATAAGAGCCTGCAAGTAGAAAATAATTACATCTATTGGGAGTCAAGAACCCCCTCAACACACACAAGAGTGCACACAACAGTTGATAAATATACTAATTCCCCTGCTAGCGTTATGTATATTGGATTCAAACTGTTCTAACCAGTCATTTAATTTCAAGCCAATTTAGTTTGTGCTTAGTTGCTATATAACTGCTGCTGCTGCTGTGGAAATGAAGAGGAAGTCTCTATGTCACCTGTGGAACCTGATGTGTGCTGTGGTAGAGGGAATTCTTGGCTCAGGAATGCAGTGCGGCTGCTGTTGTGCCAGTTCTCTGATTCATAGACTGTGCAAAGAAATAAATCTGACCTGCCATGAACTATGAAGTAATTTGATAATATAGAGTTCCAGTAACCAGACTTTTTAATTTGATGGGTCTGACTTTACATCACCAACTCTCCTACTGGTGCCTCCAAAATGCCAAGCTAAATAATCCCAACTGCAACGCAAAGATAAGGAATCACTCCATGCCAGGGGATAATCTCCTGATAATGTGTTGTGCAGCAGTGATGTGTGCAGCGCAGGTAGCTTGTGGTAGTCATTTAAAAGTCCCATTACCTGGTGTGTAGACAGCCTCAGTGCTGTGGGATTTTCCAAAGTATTGGTCCTGTGAGAGGAAGGCGTTACCAACACCAGTGCAACAAGGATTGCTCTTCCAGGAGTGAGTCACTTATGAGATTAGAGAGCAGAAACGGATCAGGAGCAGTGGGTTGGATGGGTTTTATTTTTATTTATAGGTTTAATTTTTCTGCTTGTCTGCCACAGGAGAAACTGCAGGTTGCTGTATTGCAGGGGTGGTGGAAAATGCACCTCAATGTCATGTTTGGGAAGCATAGTTGCTTTTTGCTTCTTTGTATAAGAAGACTATTGTCAGACTGACATACAAAGTTCATTCTTTGTTTTTATCTCTTTCTTTGTTTGTTTGGTTTTCTACATCAAGAGGCAAGCTGTACTTTTTTTCTCAGCCACGATAGATAAAAAACCCTTAAAGTTCTTACAGAAAATTGTCTACATCTGTAGGTAATGACACTAGAACTGGACGGACACCTAAGAATATCTGCTACAGATGCCTTGAAATGGAAGTTTAATCTCTTCACATTTTCACTGATAACCCATTTGCTTGTCTGAAGCATGACCCTGTCTGTTTTTCATAGCTAGATTGTGCAGGTATTGTGCTGTCCATGGAGTCAAGGGGACGCCCAGGCCAGCTCTGATTAGTGGTACCAGGACTTGTTATATACCTCCTGATTACTGTTTCTCTGATTCTCACAATGGACTTATTGACTTATTTTTAGTTGGTCACCTGTCTCTCTGTATCGTTTTCATGTCATTCTCACAATCAGTCTCACAATCAGATTATTCTGCCCTCTCGAAATCTTCTGCTATGACACAAATGTTCAGGCAAACAGACACTGCAGGTTCCACAGCTGAGAAAGTTTTGAGAAATTTCTGGGTCCTTTTATGAGCACTGTCATGCAATACAGCAATTGGTGATCAAAGATGTGCTCAGTCTTGTGTGTCAGTGATCATACAGGAGATGTATTCACTGCAGTTTCACTGTTGATTTCTACTTGCATTCTTCCTCGAGTATTTGTATTTTAATTATCTTAAAAGAAAATACTCCTCATCTCAACTAAAATCAAAAGGCTACAACAGTTGATACATTTTAATGGTATTACAGAGAGATTTTTTCATCTCTGCTGAAGACAGTTCATATTAAGCAACATAAAACTGTCCACAGGACAAGAAGGTGAAGGACACACAAAGAAATGAGAAAAAATTCAGTCCTGCTCGAGTTGTCCTTTAACATTGACCTCCATGATTGATGTAGCCATTCTCCAAGCATCATTTTATTCCTGTAGTCTTTCAAATCACTGTAGGAGAGAGCTGGGGGGGGGGGCTCTGAATGGTTGTAATCAGTTTCCAGACCATTTTTCACAAAGCATTGTTCATGAAACAAAATGAGAGTGACAGGGGTTTAAAGACTCTAAAGAGAGTGAGAATTTGATTGGCTGCCAAGAGTCCACTGATTCCGTAGAGTTTTCGTGTGACTTTTGACAAGTTTGTTTTTCATCCACACAAGTTTAGTTACTCAGCTCAACAGGGAATTAAAAGTTTTGTTGATAATTTTATTTTTTGCATGAATCAAGTCTTTGAAAGAATCTGATGAGATCTTTCACATCAGTGAAAGCTGTGTGTGTGTGTGTGTGTGTGTGTGTGTGTGTGTGTGTGTGCGTGTGTGTGTGTGTGTGTATGTGTGTTTGTTATCATAAGGCAGAGGAGCCACAAACCACCAAAACAGCGAATTAAGTGAGCAAATGAAGCATCAAAATGTGAATACATTTTTTTTTTTTTAAACTTCCTTTGCCTTGTTTTTTTCTGTATTTTTCTTCATCACCCTTAATCAGTCTTTAAATCAGCTTTTACTGTTCCGTTAAGTGTTTTCGAGTCTTGTTAGTATCTCACTGTGGTGTGTATTTGGGTGTTTTGGAGTAGCAGGGTACAGACTGTGCTCTGAGTCAGCAGACAAGAGTGGAACTGAATGTTAAAATGACTAAATGCTAAATGCCAGCTCAGTAATGAGAAATCGTCTGAAGCTGTCAGCGGTGGCCTAGACCAAACGCTCCATTTGATTAAGACTCCTATCGTCTGCGTCCCACAAACAGAAAGCAGACAGCACTCTAAAAAGGTCACATTTTCAGAAAGAGAGAAACATTTGTTCTTCTACATATCTGACATATCTTCATTTCCGTAGTTTGTGATGTGTTTAACAAGTTTGTGGAAGCTCTTGTGCGCGTGTGTGTGTGTGTGTGTGTGTGTGTGTGTGTGTGTGTGTGTGTGTGTGTGTGTGTGTGTGTGTCTGTCAGTTTCTTTCCTGAACCTGCTTTATTTTACAGAGGGCATTTCTAATTTCCCAGAAAAGATAATCTTTCATCAACTCTTGTGGACTATTTTCAATTCCCAGATCCCAAAACATTTTAAAAAAAACAACATAATACGATTTAAAATGAGCCATAGCAGGTTTATAAAAGGTTTGTGGAAGACTG
Source organism: Odontesthes bonariensis (assembly GCF_027942865.1). Lineage (NCBI taxonomy): Eukaryota > Metazoa > Chordata > Actinopteri > Atheriniformes > Atherinopsidae > Odontesthes > Odontesthes bonariensis. Next base: position 29,010,000 of record NC_134520.1, on the reverse strand, counting down.
TTTTCACCATCACCTTCTTTGGAATTTGGAGGAAAATGTAAAATCTCAACATTTGTTCATACATTCAAAACAATAACTGAATTACCAGGTATTTTCCAAATGTTTGCAGTGAGTTGTAAGTTTGGACAAGTCAATTTAGTGCCTAAACTCTTTCACATTGGAGTCAAACTGCTGTAATATGTGCAGAAAGTCATTTGTTATGGTCTTGCTTAAAAAAAGCAAGGCCTTTCCTAAATATACTTGGTCTAGTTGGCAGCATGTTGCTCCAATACCGCTCAGTGTAAATTACACCTAATTAACACCTCAAATATCTTTGCTGTGTTAATGTCATTTCACACAATGTCTTGAGTTGTAAGGTCAAAGTCAAGTTAATTTGTAGCACATTTCATGTACAAAACAATTCAAAGTGCTTTACATAAAATAAAAGCATTGCAGCGGGGAGTGCAAGAAGCATTAAAAATACATAAAAGAACATAAAAAGAAAGAAATAAGATAAATTAAATTGAATTAAAATGATTAAAAACAAGCAACAGTCTAGATAAGTTCAAAGATATCGTGCGGATTTCATGTATAGACACATGAGAAAAGAAATGTTTTTAACCTGGATTTAAAAATGTCTACATTTGGTGAAAGTTTAATCTCCACTGGCAGTTTGTTCCACTCGTTTGCAGCATAACAGCTAAATGCTGCTTCTCTGTGTTTAGTCTGGACTCTGGACTGGACCAGCTGACCTGACACTGGAAGCCAGTGCAAAGATTTTAAAACTGTTGTGATGTGTTCAGATCTCTTAGTCCGGGTTAAAACTCTAGCAGCTGCGTTCTCGATGAGCTGCAGATGTTTAATGCTCTGAGATGGTAAAAAGCTGCCTCGGTGACAGCTTTGATGTGGCTGCTGAAAGTCAGATCTGAGTCTATCAACACTCCAAGGTTACGAATTTAGTCAGTGATTGTAAGGGCCCGAGTCTCAAGATATTTACCAATGCTGACCCTCTTCTCTTTTAAGATTATTTCTTGGTTTAATTCAGACTCCGTTGGATTTATTTTGCTGCCAACACAAGTAGCCTCTCTCTACTCAGCAGTAGAGAGCATCATTAAGGCAGAAACCTGCTGCTGGATAAAGCTGGAAGCACGCCAAGTGGCTGCCTTTTCTCTATATGAATCTGCACATGGCCAAACATTGAGTATGGGAGTCATGCACAGCACAATGTGTGTTAATGCAACCCCCCGCCCCCCCTCTCACTCACGCACAAACACACACTTGTTGGCCTGATGCAGAGTTGCTGCCCACTAATGGACGTGGCTGGTGTTTTTGCTAATCTGGAGGATGAAACTAGCTGAAGCCTCTTCTCTCATTCACATTGTGTTTCTAGTATGCCATTTTTATCTCGGTGTCCATGTACTTCTGTCAGTGTTTCTGCCTTTTCAAGGTACTTACATGTTAAGTAGCTCAAGTGATGTATTACTCTTGGTCTGTAGAGGAGATAAGGAGCATCGATTATGTCATTTGTCAGTCATGCAGCTGAGACAGCAAGGAAATCATATAGAATGGCAAGATATTCCCATTTCATCTTCATAATACTGGTGAATAGACAAATTATGTTGCCATGAAGCTTGTTAAACCAGCATCTCATTATGTCCTGCAATGTGACAAAGAGCAGCTGGTGCTCACTTTTGTTTACTAATCATGCGTACTCATCAAAACACTCCTTCTTCTGTCCAAACACTCTCTGGGAATTTGTCGCAAATCATGTGTCAGATATTGCAGCTATCTGTGTTTCTATAGATTCATCTCTGCACTATCTACCTGCTTAACATGTATAAATTAGGATGAGTTTTAATGTTTATTTCTTTATGTAGTTAATATGCTGTAAGCTACATTGTATGAGCACACATAGCTGCATACAGGACAGATAAACTGTGCAACAAATGTACAAGGTAAACTGAGATTAATTTCCCCATGATTGGGTTTTTGCATTCTTTAAATGAATTTATATGGTTTTGGGACATTCCATTAGAAGTCAATCGGAGTTTCATACTTAAATATATAGCCTATATCACTCAAAAATCACAAATATCAGAGCCACAGACACACATTTGTAACATTATTTCCCTTTTGCAATGAATGATTGACATTTACATTTAATTCCAATTTTTTTTTTAGCAAGGTTCATTAAGCTTTTGGTCTTTATGACTCATTTGGCACATTCCGTCAGGATCTCTTTGAAATAACAACGCACAGAGAAATGGAAAGCAACATAACTAAGAATTTTAAACATCAATCGCTAAAAAATGTGTTCATGATATCCAGCTTATGTTTGTTTCATAAGTATTCCTGCAGTTTCGACATCACAGATGGTGGATGCTGTAATAACAGGCCAGTGAAAACATTATAGAAAGAAAATTTTGCATGGCTTGAAAAATTTAAAACAAAATGTGGGACAGATGATATAAAAGTCAAATCAGCTCCCATAAATAATTAAATCTAGTGTTTTAATAATGTGAATGTGAGTGTATATGCTCAGTTTTTTTTAATTATTATGTAAAAATTTGTGTAAAATGTTGTTTTTATGGCTACATAAAATAATCTCCTGTAGTCCACATGAACACATAAATAGGTTATACTTTAGAAATATCAAAAGGTGAATTGTTTTAACAAATCTGGAAGAAAAATATATGTTCTTTGAAGAGCACAAAAGGGTAACATCTTCAACAAATGGATGCCACTTTCCAGTTTATCATTTACTTGTAGTGTTCTGAATCTTTGTGTTCAATTATATCGAAGTGAGTATGTTTTTGTAAATTTATTTTTGTTATGTTGGAAACTATTTGGATACTGACATAGTTTTGTTATATTAGCCGTTTCTAAAAACAGTTACAGTTACAGTAAGTTACAGTAATATGATAAATGGGGTTGAATACAGGCTCTCAGCTTTCATTTCAGGGTATTCATATGAAAATTGATGGAATGATTTAAGAATCATAGCTCTTACCAGTCCTTTATTGCAGCTGACTCAGTTGTTGTTTTGTGGGTTTTTGTGCATTAACTCTTGCCTTCAGAAATTGAAATATAGTTATTTTGGGCTGGACCTTTGCAGAATAGTCCACTTCTTTACTTAAAACTCTTGTGGGATCCTCTCACAGGATATCTTGGATCACTGTGCATCTGTACTGTGATTTGATACACTTTGCTGCATTTGACAGGATTTTATGTCCCCTACTCTTCAGAATTAATCTGGCTGCCAATAAAGCAAGGCGATGATGTTCATTAGCTGTTCCGAACCATCTCCATACTTTTATCCTTCCCTCATTCTGGTATAGTTTGATCTAAGTTTCATCCATTAAAAGAATGTTGTTGCAGAAGTGCTCTAACTTTTTAAGAAGTTTTTGCCAAAGTCTATTCTTACGTTTATATTTTCGTGTCAATTGAATTGATTTCCTGATAGTAAACTTGGATAATGATATGCTAACCTAATGAACACTGGAGTGTTTTGAAAGCATTTTTCCTCCATGGATATCCAGGCTCATTTGTGTTCCTGACTTCACCGGTGCTTTTCTTTTCTTTTCTTTTCTTATTGCAATTTAATAAGCCGTTGATTTGACCCCTTTCGTTCTCTTATCCTTTGCACAGAGGGGACCTTTGACAGTAAGATGTGGATTCACAGCAACAACATCCAAATTAAAAATCCAAACCTGAAATTAGTGCTCTGCAGCACCTGTTCATGAAACAGCTTTTGAGTCATTTGTGTAATTACATAAGAGCTGTAATCCCTAAACACTCTTCAATTTGGATTTGAGCACCCTCAAATTAATGCTTCGAGTCTGCGCTTTAACTCCAAGTTAAAATTGTGATTTGAACATGTACATTTTTCAGCTTGTATTGTTATTCTTTAGAAATATTTACCGAATAGATGGTGTGATGGTTAGCACACAAAGCAAGAACATTGTGAAACCCGATGGCTGGCTGAAGCCTCTTTGTATGCAGTTTGCATGTTCTTCTTGTGCCTGTGTGGTTTTTCTCTGATCTAGCTCCGGCTTTATCCCATAGTCCCAAGACATGCATGTTAGATTAATTGTCAATGATAATATGCATAGATGAACAAAACTACTTTTTCTGCACAAAAATACTTCAGAGACTGTGTTGTGATAACATGTATCATCAATATATGAAACAGAACCCCTGTTATTATGGTTTGTATTTGAGAGATATATTTTATTCAGCTTGATACTACTTCTCAATGATCACTGTTCTGTTTGATAGCAATGATGTGCTTATATCAGCAAGACAATCATAACTTCTCGATGTTTAATTGTTTTTTTTTGCACCTTTTTTCTTGTTTCATTTGACCAGAAAACAAAATAATGTATCATTGGACAGTGTCAGTATCCCGGCAACACACCCCCATTCTAGTTGGCACCAGGCTCTTTTATCAAAGCCGAGGAAGCTACTTTGATTTCAGACAACACACAGTTGGTAATGATGTTCTCAGAGGAGCACCCCCCCTCGAGTGATTGCAGGCCATGTTTGTTGGTGTTGTTTCGATGCATGAGTCTCACCGCTGAATAAAGTGGACTCCTGCTGCCTCTGTTCAGCATTCAAATGATCTTCCAGTCAATTAGTCATGAAGTTGAGGGGAAACACTGAGGCAGGAAGGTTTTTTTTTTTCCTTTGCCTCTGTATGACCTAAATTCCTTTCAAAGAAGTTACACGCTCACTCTGACCAAAAAAACAGAATCAACAGAGCAGATGAAAAACACTCTTCTCTGCTTGTAGAATAGTTTACTTTTAATTTCAGATTGAGTTATTCTGGGTTGGGTTTTCTTTTCTTTTTTAAAAATCCAAGAGTGTGAAAACAAAATCCGCCATCTTGCATATGTTCACATCCCCTCACTCCCTTACAAGTGTAGAAAAACCTCATTAAGATCAAAGACTTGTTTCTCTTAATTACTCTGTCACTGAAGCCCCATCCTGCCCTCAGATGCGCACACACTCACATGCACAAAACAGAAAACTAATTAGGCTGAGTTTATTTTTAAAGATTCTTCTGAGTGGTATTCTCCTTGTGTTGCATGTGTTCAGGATCAGAATTACCATATAACTGCTCACACACGGACCATTTCATTAGTTGCACCTTCCTAATACTGCCTAGGATCCCTGGATAGGAGCCTGCATCTAGTTACTTGTCTGTATCGCAGGGAAAATGTTTGGTTATTGACACGGGTTGATATTCTCCTGAAAAAAAGCCATTACAAGATTGCATATTGTGGCCACGAAGATGCTCACAGTCAGAAAATCTTAACACTCACTTCTGATAGTCTTTTGTGGCATCATTTTTCATCTCTAAAGACTTAAAAAACCTAAAAAAGCAGAAAGAAGTTTTTGTTCAAATAGTGGTAAAATAACATCCAATCTAACACTGATAGAAGTATGTGTCCCTTTAAATGACCCAGAGGGTAAGAAAATGTTTTCCTATACATTGTCAAAATGTATAGAAAAAATTAATTCACATAATTAATACCCCCCCCACCAAAAAAAAAGAAGCTAGTGGTGGTAAAATTAAGAGGTGGCTGACATTGTTGGAGAACCCAGATGAGGAGAAGATAGGCAGGAGGAGATTTTCCTCAGGATAGTCTGATAGACACGGTGAAATAATTACTTGTTTCTTAAATGATGTCAGAGCTGCCAGAGCTGAGTGTCTCTGACAAGTCATGCCAAAAGTTCATTGGATGGGTGCAGTGATGTGGAAACTGGCAATATGGAAGTAAGGAAGTGATAACCCAGCAGGAATAGCCCAAATTACCCAGCAAGAATTGAGACAGAATGAGTAAAAAAGGATTTTTGTTGCTTAACTTGTGCTCATTCTTCATTTGAAAAATCTTGAAGAACTGTGTAGCATCTGCAGTCATCGAGTTGTGACTAGACATTTTGCCAAAAGCCTTTCTTTTGTGAAGAAGTGGGTTTGTGGCTCACTTTTGTCTCTCTGCAGCTCTCCATCATCGTTAAGAGTTGCAGTTGTCGGGTTCACCATGAAAAAGTAAAAACTGGATGTTTCAACAAAGAGTAATTACACACTGATGTCAATTAAGAAAAGTTATCAGGAAGGTAGTTTAAATAAAACCAATCATTTCTTGCAGAGGAACAACATTGCTGACACCAGTCAATCAGGGTTTTGCCCACATCATAGCACTAAAACTGCTCGAATAAAGATTTTGAAAAGCATTTATCTGAATTCAGTGGGTCTAGCAGTCCTGATGTTGTTGGTACTGTACTGTTTGATACTGATCCATGGAAGGGGTTGACGAGAAAAGTAACTTTCTGGTTTAGATTGTGAAGTACAGAGTCCAAAAGCAATCAGTTTTCGGGCCCCCATTTAAACTTTTCCAAAACTATATATTTTTTTTATCACAGCTATCATGATCGCAGTGCAATGGATTTAGGGATTTGTCAGTGGCCTGAGAAATCAGACAACTGGATGAATCAAAACTCCTTAACTAAAAATAAAGAAAGAAAAAGAATCAAATTGATAATACTGAAATTAAGTAATTATTATTTACCAATAAAGACAGGCTGGAACTCAGGGCTCACTGAGAAACTTAGCACATATCAGGAATCTCCTAATCATTGATGAGGGTTGTCCTAATGTGCCATATAGGTAACTTCCTGTGTCTTGCCTTGTATCCACTACAATTTTAAGTGGGGATATTGTATGATTTAAAAAAATGTAATCCGAAAGGGTTGATGCTATTCAAATATGCCCATATTCAGGCCGGGTACTGTTAAGAGGATTTATTTTACAGGGCCTAGTTGATAATAAGGGGCTTAATGTGTTCCAAAAAATATTACTTATCTATAACGCCATCATTTTCAGCATGAACACAAGGCAGGAGGTACCCATTGATTTATGTTGGGGATTTTCAATCTTTTTATGTGGTTTTCAAAGGATTATACAACATTATACATCAAAGACAAACACAATGCATTTATAATGTTCCATAACAGAACAAATGCTTCTATAAAGAAGTGGGCTCTGGTCTAGATCAAACAAGCTAACTGGAAAACAAATAAATAGTGCAAGGGTGTTGCTCTTTTATGCATCAAAATAAAAAAATAAAGCATCCTTCTCTGCCATGCTTGATCATTCCACTGCTAATTTATTATCTTGAAATAGCTTAGTATTCTTAGAGCACTGAAGAAAGAGCCGTTGACAAATGGACAGAACCTTCCTTGCACGACTCCCACATCCAGTGAGACAGAAACATGATCAGTCTCATAACTCATAAAGTGCTCAAGGTAATACCATTATTTTTGGATAAATAAAAAAAAAGAAGTTAAAAAGGTTGGAAACCCAAAGTGGTCTCAAATATGGCACCGCATTTCAGAACTTTCATCAGTGATTTGTGCCGCTTACAGCGAATCAAGCTCTAAAATCTGTTGAAACAGAAATTTGGATACATTTTTCAAATATTCAAAAGCTCAGTGATGTTGAGCCTATGCAGTGTCAGCTTTCCCTTCTTTGCAAGACAGGACTGTAACCCAGTTAGATTATTTTAGGCTGGAGCTCACCTATTTTAAGGTTAGAAAAGCCATGTATTCAGAAGCTTTTTCTCTTTGCACCTTTAACATTTTTTTATTCTTTGCAGCTTGAACCAATCTGGCTCTTCTGCTCGGAGGTCAGTTGGTGAACAAGAGCCTTTAATATATCAGTCATATGAGCTAAAGTCTAGCTCACTTGTTATTTTTTCTGTTTTGCCTCATTCCAAAGTAAACTCTGGAAAGTGTACACAATCAAGTAAATGGGGTTTGAATTTAGAAATTAAACATAACAATGATAAAAGATATCAGGATCAGAATACTCACTTGGCCACTTATTGTTAATGTAATATGTATTTTGAGTTACATCATATGGCAGCTAAAAAGCCTAAAAAAAATCATAAAAGTAAAGTTCCTTGATTATTACTTTACTTACCTGTCTACAAAAGCATGATCAAAAAAAGCAAAAAGATCAAAAATACTGTAAACACAGCAGCGCAAAATCATCTTGCAAATTGCATTCATGCTTCCCCAGAGAAACCAGTAATTTTTGTCAAACTTTGTCTTTTTGGAGCCTTCAAAAAAGACTTGCTCACTGATATGAGTCTGTGTGGAATAGTGGCATCACATACTGTAAAAGAAAATTATCTTCAATGATTCTTTCACTATTCTACTGAGAGTCTGGCTCACTTGCAAGATAATTACAAGACACTTTTCCATGTGTGTGTGTGTGTAACTTCCATCTTTTTATATACAATACAACGCTGATGTGCTACTGAGAGGGGAAATCATGTTTGATCTAGTCTACCTCACAGTAGTCATCGCTCATCCCGAATGACATTCAACAGACAAAGTTTCCTGCCTGTTTTTTTTGTCCTTAAATCCCCTCAAAAACCCACAATGTGTGAATCTGATAAATCCGTCTCAAAAGCAGTCCCTGGACACCAAAACAACCAAAACAAGTGTATGTTCTTTTAACTTGCCAGCAAAAGCCTATCTCTTTCTCTCATTTCACAAATATGGTGCTGGTTGTGTGTGCGTGTGCGGCATGCAGATGGCACACCTGCCACTTCAAAGCTTTCCCCAGATGTGGCACCATAGGGACTGGCACCACAGTGGGAGGCACCCGCACAGTTCAGTATTGTGTTATTTTAGTCATGCATAATTATACATGCAGAAACACAATGGCCTCAGCTCATTACAATGCTGTAAATAATGCACCAGCCCCACATCTTCACCTGTGGTCCCCCTTTGCTGGGCCCGCCTGCAGAGGCCATTTTGTGACACGCTCCAAAAAAGACTTTTGTTTTGAATTGTTAAACAAAGACATGCTCTTAGCTGGAGTGTTAAAACAGACAGGTGTCATATCAACATGAATAATTTGTTTTTCTTTGTAGCGCCCTTGGGGAAAATATAATGACAGTCATAGTTCACTTTGGTAAAACACTTGGAGGTGTACTGGAGGTCAAGACCACGTAGTTTCTTGTAACTGTAGCTAGACTAGTCTTTGCATTCAGTCAGGGGAAATAAATGGGGCAATGAATATCTAAATAAAATATTTCAGGTTGTTAAAAACCCATTAACACATCAGGGCATTTTAGTACAACTTGCAAGGTGGAATTAGGAAGGAAACAATTTATCTTAATGTTTAAAACTCTGTTATATGCCACTTTATGACGTGCATAAAACATTGTGAATTACCAAAGCTGAAAACCCTGCAAACTTTAAGACATGTCAGCAACTTTAGGTGCAGTGTTTTGTTGCTGACAAGAAATCCTTCTGAAATGAGCCGTCGCACATCTCAACAGCTGCCGAGGCTCATGGGTTTTGTAATATTTAGACAAATATCATCTTCATTAGCATACATACACTTGCGTGCAATTGAGTGCAAATGTGCCCAAACACTGATAAATTCTGAAATCAGTTGCAGAAAAGATTAATTTACAATAGTTAAGAAGCTAAATGGGCAGTTTTGACCTTTTAGTCACCATCTTGGCTTCATAGAAGAGGAGAAGGAGCCACCGATCATTTTCAGCCGTTACATATATGATATCTCATCAAGGCTGAGAGCGTTCTAGCAAGCTAAACAGCTGCAGATTTTTATTCGACATTGAGGTCACGTGTGTTTTGGTGGATATTTCTTCACTGTAGAAGAATCAAGTGTTTAGATATGTTGTCAGTGGAAAAATGTGGCATGATACTCAAATGTTGAAATCTAAATATCTGATAGGTGGAAAACTTCTAATCTCACATCCTGCAAAAGTAAGAAAAAAGTGGAAACTGGGTTTGCAAGTGAAGACAGGATTCTGTGTGTCTGTAATTGTTTTTGAAAACTTGCATATTAAATCTTCCATCTCTTAGCTTAGATTTGTTGTTCTGTTCATTGTATTTTTTCCTCCATACTCGAATTCACATGACTGTAAGTTGCTTGCAAGTTCAAAACACACACTAGTGTGCACGTTTGACACGTTTATTCTGTGGTAATTTATGCACAAATGACTCACGTTGGGAGGTGGCAAAGTTATCCAGCTCTGAAAGATGAATTCAGTACAACCTCCACAAACATGTCCACAAAATACAGTATTTTAGGGAATAATAAATGAGAGAGTAATATAACGACTGAACGGAATTGTTCTTCGAAATGAACAACACCATATTTCATTTGAGCAAGCTGTGATTACAATCTGTGTATGTTTAAAAAGTAAGTGACATTTACAGGTCGCATGGCTAAATGCATTTGAAATCTCAACAAGTTATTTCATTTTAGCAACCTAGAAAATTGAGTTTTCTGATATGTGGTTAAAATAGTGAAAGTGTAACTTTGTCAAATGCATGTTGACAAATAAAGGTTAAAGCTGCAGTCTGCAACTCTTTTTCAAGCATAATGCCTGGAACTGTCCGGGGATTCTGAAAGTAGTACATTAAATACCCCAATACAAAAAAAATGAGTTCTCTAGGTCCCCTATATGTCCCGCTAGGTCCCTCCAAAGCCAGCAGGTTTGTTTACAAAATTGCAGACCGGACCGGTAAAAGGTAACCAATCAGGTTACGAGCTGGGCTCTGCTGCCTGTCAATCACCGATTGTGCACGTGCGATACAAGGTAGGCTCGTCCCCACGCTTATTTATCTAGACTATTGAGCTTCATTACGGGCTAGTCTACTTACTGTGTCTTCCATGATCGCAAATGACAGGTGAGTTGATGAATGAGGAGTCGTGTACGCGCATCTGGCGTGCACGTCTACGTGCAGGAGTTCTCATGTGTTTTGATAGGGCAGGACAGGAAGTTGAATAACTTTTTATTTTTCGGTTAAAAAATAAGCATTTCTTGTATTTTGCGACTGCGGAGGTCACCGTTTTCAACTTCAAGCGTTCTGATAGATCATGTAAACTCTTAAAATGCCAAAAAGTAGGACTTTACGTATGACAACAACAAATCCTGCAGACTGCAGCTTTAAGCAAAAAAAGTTATACAAATTATACATGCCTATTTCCTGCGGACTGAGTAGCTTTTTAACACCAAGAAATATATTTTTTACTTGTTTACTTTTACTTATTCTATTTTTATTTTTTTTTGTTTACCCTTACTCTAAACTTAACAAGATATTTGATTTTCCTGATTTAATCAGGTGTCTTTGGTTCATATGTGAAACCACAGGGATATATAAACTATCACGATCCCATCCTGCCTCTTAATAAGACCCTGTTTTTTTGGTTAATGACATTGAAAAGTGCAAATGATTACAAAGTAACTTGTTCATGTGTCCCAAAGGTTTTTTAAAAAAGAAACATGAAATAGGTTAAGGTATGTAGTCGCAGTTCAAGCATTACAAAAAATGTGACACAAATCTCTTTAGAACATAGACATAAAACGTATTAGTGGTTTTCATAAACATCATATTAGATGGCACAAACAAGCAACATTATGGCAAGTTTGACTAAATTAGAATTGCAAGCAGCTGGCTATACCATTTTTATTGCTCACTCATCCTCAAGATTCTTGTGTTTCCATGTTAAAAAACACTGAGGATATTATTATTAGGCTGTGTTTACAGCGGTCATAAAAGAAAACTCATTCAGCAGTGTCACAATGACATATTTGATTATTTTAATCAGTGTTCCACTAGTCAGCTTGTTCCTTATTTCATGTTTGGCATCATCTGTGAATCAGAATCATGTTGCATGATTGTGAGAGTTAATTAGGATTTCAGAGACCTCGTTTGTCTGATAGTCTACATAGATAGACTATCCCTTCCTTCTCATACTCTTTAGCAGTACTCCTTTACTTGCTCTTTTTTAATACCACAAGCCAATTCTCATTTCAGGGTTGATGAAGCTGTGCAACCTGCTCCTTGCAGCAGATAATGCAGTGTGTGTGTGTGTGTGTGTGGACAGTTTTTATCCATTAATGCTTGATATCATCGGCAGATGTTACAGCACTCTGTTTCATCCCTTAAAGTATCAAAATGTTGAAACATCCATGATTAAAGTGTGGAAAGGACTATACCATCTTGTTTTTCATGCTGCTCATGTGCATCCTGACTGGGACAACTACTTCAGTCATATTTTGGCATATATGCTCACACATCTTAAAACGGATTTCATGTTTAGTTTTGAAATACTATCTGCAACTGTTATAGTTGAAGGTAAATGTGTTCTAAATCTGGAGACGGTGCATTTTGATACATACAAGCATATGAATGTGGCAGCATATTTATAGCAGTCCCATTTTGACAAGAAGAGCATAGATTTGATATTCATACCATGCATAAGAATACTGTCAAGGTCTTGTCTATTCAAGTGTGGAAAATCAGACGGGAAGAAAAGTAGAGGAAGTGGAATGACATGTAACCCACACACACATAAACACACGTAAATTCACACAAGCCTTCATGAACACACACACACACACAGTCATGCACACATGTGCAGACACACTTTTCTTGTTTCAGTCATTCTTTGGCTGGCATTTCCTGGGGTTGCTATTTCTGCATGAGCTTTTCACACATCCTCCTTCTCTGGCTGTGAGCAACAGTGATCTGATGGGCAGAGAGGGAGGGAAGGGGAGTGCAATCAGGCAGATAGCTGGTCAGAGGCAGCCAGGCAAAGAGGGGTATTCAGAAAAAGAAACAGGCTGTGTGAGAGTGGTGCTGGGACATGAATTTCTATTTTACCCAAACCAGCTATCTTCATTCAAACATCAAAACGGGTTGAATGAAAACAGGTTCAATCCAGCTGATGTGAAAGAAAAGCTGAGGTCAAGCAAAGAAAACCTGTATTATTGAAGGCTCATGCCTTCCTAGTTATTTTTGACATAATCAAAACGATGCATGATATTATACCTGTTGGCTTACCCAAGTTAGAATTACACTGTGTGATGTAAATCACAACTTCTAACTCGTCTGCTGTCATTTTGGACTTGAAGGTGCATCAACACAAAGTGACATGGCAGCTGTATATAACAACAGGTGTAATACCCAACATACCTGACAACACCCTTACACAACAGCTCAAAAATGTGGGCAGATTCTAAGAGAGTAGATCAAAGTATTATTATCCAAAATGCAGTTGAAACAATCAGAGTGAAAGGGAAACAGAAGACTGCTGCATGATAGTCCATCACCAGCAGCTGTCAAAAGAAGCATCATAGCCGGGAGCCGAATAGCTAAAGTGTGTGTGTAGACTCACAAAATAAAATTGTGTGTATGCACAGATACAGAAATGTGCAGATGCATTCTTTTCACTAGATTTATAAAGCTGTGTGTATGTTTGGTTCTCTTTTATAAATCTGAGTCAGTGTGAAACTTAAACAAACTTGATTTCCACCCCAATTCTTAGCTAGGATTGGTTTCTAAAACTGTGATACAAAAACTGTGTAAATGAAAAATTAACAAGGGAGTTGGTTAAGAGCAAACTGCCCTTAAGAGGCAAAAAAGAAATGATCCCGCTTTAAACCAGCAGACAAAGTTGACCAGAGGACCAGTTTTTCCACACAATATTGGACAGTATACAGTTTTGCTTGGAGATGATCAGGATGGAGACACATAAATTATATGTTTCTTGCCTTCTTAACCAGCCCTGTGAAAGCCTATGAGACAGTGCAAAGAGTTCCACAGCCATTACATATGACGCACAGCTATGATTATTTATAACACCCACAGTTACTGTAATTGTGAAAAGTGACCATGAGAAAAATATATCAGAAAATTAAAAAGCACTGTCAAACTGAGCAATCCCCATGAAATTGTTTTCTTTTATGATAAATTACGTGGCTACTTTTTTCCATTTCCACCTCATCTCCGGGTTATTTGTTATAAAAATGTGTGTACTTAAAGTCTGAAGAATACATGAGGTGTGAACATTCTCATTATACATTCTTCCTTGTTTACATTTTGTAAAGAGGAAAAGCCGTTAAGATGGTTTTTGTGCGTATGCATCGTTTGCATTTGCCCCAGGGCCTAACAGTTTGCTATTAGTATTTCAAAAGGCATATCTCACATACAGTTGTATGTACTTGTAGATTATGGAATATGTGACATTAATGGCAAAGATTATTAACCTTATAGTAGTTTGTCATTCAGACAGGCAGTAGGTTGGACTTGGATGCTGTATCATTTGCCAGTTTGCTTTTTTGTGTTCTATTGACACCTCTCTTGCCCAAATTTTCATCACCTGTCGTTTAGCAGAGACCAGGGTTAAGACTGTGCACTACTCTTGTGCATGCAAAAATCAAATCAGAACCTGCTTATTGAAATATTCATCTACAGTGCTAGAAATGGTCAAAAACTCTGCATGGTCCCTTAAGACCTTTGTGAAGAGATGCGGTATTTTCCATCAATCTGATGGCAAATGAATGTGTCAGCTCCATGTGTGAAGGAGCTGTGGTGTTATAAAAAATCTCAAGGCCATTTTTACCAAGTTGGACTGAGTACCATTTACATTTCTCCTTCAACACAGCATACGTTTATATGCATGCAATCACATAAATGGATTGACAACTGAAAGTTATTTTTCTTAACTTCAAAAAACACCTTGAGTGAAAAGCCAGTCCTTGTTCAGCATATCTCAAATTGCTTCCATCCACAAGGCTGTAATGAATTGTCATAATATGCAGCCTTGAAAACTCTGACTCACTAGATACTTTTGTATTATACTTATTGATGATTTGCTAAGTCTGAATGACAGATGGCATCATTAATGTTACATATTTGAAATATGTTAAATGGTGGACAGTTCTGCTATGTATGACAGTTAACTTCTGATTATGCCAGAAAAAATGTAAATGTAAAATTTTGATATCAAATCAAGAAAATCCCACAAACAAGAGCTTGAAAAGTAGCTGTTTTCCGAAAGATTTAACGAAGCTGGTGTCAGTTGAATCAGTGTTGGATCATTTCAGTCAGGCATAAAAACCAGCAAAGTGGTGTTTTTGAAAACGAACATTTCACACATGATTATTATGAAACAGTCTGTTGGCATCTGCACAGTGGTAGTCTCCAACAAGACACACATTAAACAGAAAAAATCCAATATTTGATGAACATTAAAGGAAGAGAAAAAAAAGGGATAAGTGATTTTCAAAGACTGCGCTGAGACTATGGTGGATAGCAGTAAGATTAAAAGATTACTTTGGAGAATGTGAGAATGAAAGATAATTGGAATGGCGTGCTGCCAAGCACAGACCTTGTCTGTGGTGTATAAAACAGATTGACGAAGAACAATGCAGGCGAGCAGATCGATGGTTTGTTGACAGAAAAGACACAAATAAAAGAAGTCTGCTCAGCTATTTAAAAAAGTGCCTGCACAGATTTTAAAGTTAGAGAGGGAAGTGATTAAAGAGAAGTATGTAACATGTGTTGAAAAATTTAAGAACCGTGAAGGCTTATTATAAAAATCTCACCCCAAAACAAAGAATGCACCTCAGACAACAGAACAGATGGACAAAAAAGGGTCGAGAAACATGAAAGTTAAAAAAAATGGTTAGACATCATGAACCTAAACATGGATGGTGAACACACACACACACAAAGACATATTTACGCACACCCACACCCACACCCACATGCCCAAATTTTCACACATAAACTGACAACGCATGCACTATCGTTCACTCCCATGCACTCCCATGTGCACACATGGATACACACAGTCTGAGACATCCAGAGCCTCCTCTGTGCGCCAGGTTCTTCCTTCAGGGGTGATTTTAAGTGCCAACATCAAAGAAGCCTGTATGGGTGTATAAATAGGCTTTATGGCTGAAAAAGTTTTAGTTGTCATGAGTTTGATACCCAGTTGATTAGACAAGGTCATGCATTGACTCAGTGACCTCTCCCTAACCTCACATATTCTCTCTCACTTACACACATAAGCACAGAAAAAAACATGCAAGTGAGAACATAAAAACCCAAAAGCAGACGACAACCTGCTCACTGGCTTTCAAACGCTGTGTAGCTTGTACAAGCAAACACCTTTGAATGTATTCTGCAGGAACATAGGCACACACACAACACACCTGGAATTTAAAGAGCAAGTGAAGGTTATGACATTTCCAAACAGTCACAATATTACAGCCAAATCATTATTATTTTTTTCTTTCGTGTGACTGGAACTGATGTCCAGCTGGGAAGCGGGTAGCAGGTGACTGGCTGTGAGACATCTTAGAGTTGGCCGAGTAGGTAAAATGAGCAGTGGGCAATGCATCATGAGTGCCAGAGTTTGAAATACCACACGTGGCACTTCAATCACATTCAGTGATTGAGCTGCCCTCTCATACTGTGCGTCATCATTCCAGCTCTGGGTTTCTATAATACACCCTGACATAGCAATGTTCTCGTGTTTTTTCCCCCTGTGGGTCAAACTGAAGCCCCATGCTTTCACTGTCTTCTTTTTTTAATGTATGTGCAACACATTGTTGATGTTTTAGTAACCCTAACCTGTGTTTCACAAAATTGTACAAAAACATTTTAGCTGCATCAATTAATGTTACTTAAACAGTTCATTCAAATAAATTTATGAAAGAAGGCAAACTTTAGTGTCTGTCAGCATAGTTTTAGGAGTTTTAGAAGTGGACGACATCAGGGGTCTAACAATTGGGGTCTGAATTACATTTTTCAGACATTTACTTTGAGCACGAGTTCAATATTTTTCACATTGACCTGTTATGTTTTAGGCAAAAGCTCTGGTAACCCGCATGAGCACATCAAGCAGCAAACAAGCTGACATTGGGAGATTAGTAGAACGAGCCACAAGACTTTTGTCTTACAGATCAAGGTTGAAGTCCATTGTGAGACCATTGAAACTTGTTTTTCTATCTTTTTGTTCTCTCTCAAAAGTGCGATTGGTTAAGTAAACTCTAGGTTTAGGCACCAGGAGAGCTTGGTTGGTGTTTCTAATCAAGCATTTGAGGAAAATATTTTCAACTATCCAGTCAGCTAGTTTTGTGACAGCAATGAAAAGCATCAAATCTGCAGGTAATGTGAGGATCATCTGCAGGATCTCTAAAGTTTCCTCAGGATGGAGAGGAATCAAAAATGCTCCCTTGCAGATAAAAACATCTTGTTGAGTTCAGAGAAGAATGCCCAGACTCTTTGAAGCTGATATAGCTAAAGACTTCTGAATGCTTCCATATAGAGAACAATAGTTCACAATCTCTGGACCTTTTTTGTGACAGTATTATATTTTGTACACATCAGCAAAATTACACCACTTACATGTTTCTTTTTGTTTGTTTTGAAAATTTTTTTTATGAGAATGGGCTTGAATAAGAAGTAACTATAACCCAGAAACAGATTTTTACAACTGTTGGGCAAAGCAATATCTCAGAGTGCAATACACATTGAACTTTGCCGTTACATATGGAATCCGACAATAAGTTCATCTCCTCTAATTAAAGAACAGAAATGTCAAGCTGTGATGAGCTCAGGCTCACCCAAACAGGACAGCTGAAGACTGGAGAAATGCAGCCTGCTCCCATGAATCTCTGCTTCTGTCCAGGCTGCAGATGGTAGCCCCAGAAATTGGTGTGAATCCATAAACTCAAGCAACCCTCCAAAGTGCAGACTGCTAGTGGTGGTGTAATGTTGCTGGAAATGTTTTCTTGACACTTTAGTGTCAATGAGTTTTGGTTTAAATGCAACCATATGCACCCTTTTATGGTCGCAATTTACCATCCACAAAACGGCTACTTCCAGCATGTTTCTGTGCCATACCCAAAAGCAAACGTTGTCACATATTAGTTTCATGAACACAACAACAAGTTCAGTGTAGTCCAGGGAACTCTCTAATTAAGTGTGGGATGTGACAGTACGGGAGATTTGCAGCAGGACGGTGCGGTTTATTTATCTGCAGAAATTATGTCTACATGCACCAGAAAGAATGTTTCTAGCAACTTGAGAAATTGATTAAACCTAAATAGAATAGTTAATAAATCAATAATAAGTACATAAACTTTCAAACCCAGACTTGAATTTGCATTTAGTATACATGTTAAGATATGATTAAAATAGTTTTACTTGTCCTCGAACACGATTAATAATTCTGCATCAAATAAAACAGAAACAAATTGGAAACTTATATGTACGTTAGAGGGACTTGAAATGCCCACAGCGAATGAGGGAATGATGAATTATTTTTGCTTGGTCAGAGTGCAAGAGAATTTCATTTCAAGAATCAAGTAACCTTGAAATGTATTTTTAAAAAGAATCACAAATAATAACAAAGAAAACTGAGAACCATTTGCAAAGTGCAGATTAAAGTCCTACAGGCTCAAATCACTCCTTTTTTGCCAAGAGAATTCAGGCATGAAATGCATTGTTAATTGCAGGCATACAAACATCAAACCTCTCATTTAAAATATGTTTTGAATCTGCTTCTCTCATTTGTGGCTGCTGCAAAGAGGAGCTGAAAACATGGTGGGAAAATTAAGATTCTAAAGCTGACTTCTTAATCCAGGTGAAATGACTGGGATTCGTGACCACTGCTGTAGAGAATGCCCTTTCAGCTGTGACAGCTTTGCTAACATGGACTCATGGCTTTACCAATTACAGTGAAATCCAGTGGGTTTAGCAGCAAGGTCCAAAATTTGGTCACAGATAGTGTCAGAACAGGTCTTCTGGGGGGGGTGTTATTGCTGTTGTTCATGTTAAACCAAAATAATTATCCCCCTTCCTCCTCGTTTTTGATCCAAATGACGGTGACCTGTAGGATAATAAAGCAAAACTGGAAGCATCATGTGAAAGAAAGCAATGACAAACATTGTAGAAAGAGCAGAAGATATAATGCAAAAGAGAAGACAAAGATTGTGTGTATGCAATGAAAGCATGTGAGATGAAGACAAAGAAAAACTAGCTGTCAGCCAGTAATTTTGCTCTATTCACTCATATGAATCTCCATGAGAGGAAGAAAATAATGATAAAAGATCAAAAGTAAAAACGTCCATTGAGATGCACAAAAACCAAGGTAGAATAGTAAGGAAAATTGAAAGGAAAATTGCTTTTCTTTTCCTAAATGTGCTATGCAGTAATGAAACAATTTTATTTCCACTCATAGGCAAGTGACGTGTTCCTGAAACGTGAAGAACTCTCTGAAGCAGCATTTTAGACTGCTGTCATTGAAATAATCCACTGAAAGCAATATGAATACCTTGGAAATGACATTTAGATAATGTTCAGAAAAAATCCCCAGTGAAACCACTTTAAACAGTATTTTAGACTAAGTCACACAATTTCTTCTCTTCTCTCTTCTTTTCTCTAACCCCAGGCCCATGATTGTACAATGAGAACAGCAGCAGTCCTCTCATATCTGGGCTTGGGCATCACTGCAGTGTGGCATCTCTCCGCAGCGAGCAGAAGGGGAGATTACTCCGCGCTCACATCAAAGGAGGTTTGTCTAAGTTGGGTCTGGTGTTGTGCTGGTGGAGCGGGTCTTTGGAGCAGCCTCGTCGTTCTTATCTCTCCCCCACAGACTCTCCCTGCTTTCTGTTGCAACACAACTGGCTTCCAGTAACACTGACACATGAATGCATGGCTCTGCACGGTCAAATGTGCACACAGACAAACACCAGTTCAATCTCTTGTATTAAAACACACATCCACAACCATACACATAACACTGAGGAAGCCTTTTTTCTTCTGACATTAGTAGAATTTGTTCTGCTGAGACTCTCTGTCTCCCTCCTCCAGCCTCTGATGAGAGCTCAACCTGGTTCAGTGAATATTTTAAATGGATTAAATGATTATCTCGGGACAGATGCTTGAGTAGGGAACTCTTTCCATGTGAATATTAGGTTTAATATTTTAACATCTCAAGGTGTACTTAACTAAAAACACCATCAAAGTGACTAACACCCACATGTAATAACTAAGCAAATAGGTTTACACCAATATTTTTCTCAGAGGATTTAAACTTCATGATGCATTGTAACATCTTGTGTTCAAGAATGGGTTGGGAAATACGCACACACACACATATATAGATACATACACACACACACATATGTATGTACCTAGTGTATCTTAATGTACTGGACGATGTATATCTTTGGCAATCACTGAAGGAACTACACTTGTATAATAACAACATTTTCCTAAAATATATACACTATATTGCCAAAGTATTCACTCACTCATCCAAATAATTCCATTCAGGTGTTCCAATCACTTCCATGGCCACAAGCGTATAAATTCAAGCACCTAGGCATGCAAACTGCTTCAAACTGCTTCTACAAACATTTGTGAAAGAATGGGTTGCTCTCAGGAGCTCTAGCATGCCACCTGTGCAACAAGTCCAGCGTGAAATTTCCTCCTACTAAATATTCCACAGTCAACTGTCAGTGGTATTATAACAAAGTGGAAGCGAATGGGAACGACAGCAACTCAACCACCAAGTGGTAGCCCACGTAAAATGACAGAGTGGGGTCAGCAGATGCTGAGGTGCATAGTGCGCACACGTTACCGACTTTCTGCAAAGTCAAGAGCTGGGCTTGGCCCCATAATTCCAGTGAAAGGAACTCTGAATGCTTCAGCATACCAAGAGATTTTAGACAGTTTCATGCTCCCAACTTTGTGGAAACAGTTTGGTGATGGCCCCTTCCTGTTCCAACATGACTGTGCACCAGTGCACAAAGCAAGATCCGTAAAGACATGGATGAGGGAGTTTGGTGTGGAAGAACTTGACTGGCCGGCACAGAGTCCTGACCTCAACCCGATGGAACACCTTTGGGATGAAAGGCAGCAAGACAGACCCAGAGTACGATGAAACCTCCACCATGTTTTTATGTGGGTGTTCTGTTCCTTGTGTGCCTCATTTTGTTACCTCTAAACTCCAAACTTGAGCTGCTCTGCATAGAAGATTGTCCAACAAAAACTGTTGGCCAGGAGTTTTCTTTTCTTTTCTTTTTTTATATTAGTTTTGCCTTTTGATTTTGCAAGTGTTGTCGTCTGTCTGTTTGCTTATGAAGCCCAAATTGTAAGGTTTGGTGTGGGACTAAAATGCCACCCTCCTGGCTAAATGCAAAAAATAAAGTCCAGCTTGAAGCTGTTTTGATTTTGTGATGTTTTTCCACAATCTGCACTAAACTACACAGGCTTCTCTAAGTAAGTATCATCTTCTGATATTCTTTATAGTTTGTGAAACATCTTGACATTAGGAACTATTAAAACAGGAATTTCAAGGTCTTTAGAATTTAATATACCCTTTGGAATTGAAAAAAAAATTCTTATTCTTCCAAGCCCACATATCATTGGTTAATACAGGTAATTTAGTCATAGAAAATTAAGGACAGCTGAGTCTAATTGGTTTTTAAAGGTAACGTTGAGGTAATTACCTCAATTAATTAAATGGGTCTTAATAAGTGTGTCTGATGTGCATTTTATGTCTTCATTTCATATTACATTGTGCCTGTTTTTTCCACTTCTTAAACCTCTTTTTTATAAGTAGAGTTCTTCCAGCTTGAGAGCTGACACCAATCCCCCAACAAAGCCCCCCCCCCTCCAACACTGCAGCAGTTTACCCTCTCCTAATTAACATCATATTCATACTCTCACATCTTAATGATGACGTTGCTCTTGTTCGCAAATGTACAAATTATCCTCTTAATACTCACCAGCATCAGTAGCTTAAGTAAATGTTATATCACTGTATTTTGAATGGCACCAACTCCCTCATAACACATTTTGTAAACAATCTTAAGATTCCCCAGCAGCAGTAATAACCCTTTACTTTGTGAGAAAAAAACTTGCATAGAGTCGAAAATAAAAGAAGCACAGCTGAACTAATTGCTTTACTTTCTATGTTTCTGCGTTAAAAAAAAGACATTGATGATACATATGTTTGGGTGCAGTAGAGACAGACTGAGACAGAGATACGAAGTCTGTGTATGCGTGTTTCACAGTTTGCTCTGAGCTGCAGTTACCAACATTAATCAATACAGTCATGAACAGTGGGTCCAAAGTGA
This sequence comes from Odontesthes bonariensis, assembly GCF_027942865.1. NCBI lineage: Eukaryota > Metazoa > Chordata > Actinopteri > Atheriniformes > Atherinopsidae > Odontesthes > Odontesthes bonariensis. The sequence goes on along the minus strand of NC_134520.1, from coordinate 28,988,023 downwards.
TGCTCCACAAGTGTGAAACCCACCTTCAACAGACAGCCAAGACTGGTTTATTTTCACCACTTTTACAAAAACAATGATAATCAAAACAGTGCTTACTTTGCATCCTCTTTAAAATAGATTTATCTCAGTTAATCTTTGGTAACAACTGCTGTTTGGAGCAGATTAAATAATTACCATTGCTCATTTACCACAATTAAGTAAATTAAATCAAATTAAGGTTTACTGGAGTATTTGTTAACAATTAAGGTAGAAAACTTAGATAGAGTTACACAGATTTAAGACAAAAAGAAGAGTAATGCTGACATAATTAACTGAGTATTGGTAAATCATTAATCCAGGTCTACCAACTGGATCAACAGATTTTCTTTCAGTACAGCATACCAAACACACAGTGACCCCTACTGGTGAATACGTTGTATTACAGTCACAAAAATTATCCTAAAGTAACTCTAACATGTAATGAGGTATCAATTAAACCTATTTGATTCACATAAGTATAGTATATACTGTACACAACTTTATCTCCTACAATGACAATTCAACAACTCTAAATCTATGGTATCAATACAAGGGAAAGTAAGAATGACAGTTTTGACATTCACTCTTTTGTGTACCTGAACCTCTGGCACATTCATTCACAAATATCTGCCCTCTGCCATCAAATAAACTTTGTCCTTGGCTCCATTTCAACATCGCTGTCCTGTTTTGATTCCAAAAGTCATTGCCTGCATTCAAGGCAAACACAAGAGAACAAACTTCACTTTAAAGCAGCTCTGCCTGGGAGCTCCTGTCCAGACCTTTGCCACCATGGATATATGCACATTTTTACTGCTGTCCCTACTCACTCTGCATGTGTATGGGGAGGAATTTGTACTTATGCCCATTGAACTTGCTCCTATACCTTGTAACGATAAAGCAGTGGAGAAACTTTCTCGTCTGGCTGTCACTTACATCAATGAGGATCGCACTGAAGGCTATAAATTTGCCCTGAACCGCATCACAAATGTCTTCCTGCACGCTCAGGTCAGTACAGAGACAAATCCTAAGTGGGGTATGCTGCCTGAGCTTACTATAAAATACTTGCCATTTGTTTGTGTGGAGGTGCTTTTTTCTTTTATTTTTTTTTTTTTGTTGCTGTTGTTCATGTAACAGTTTGCCATGGCCAGCCAAATCCAGTCTCCGGATTTGACAAGATTTGTGTTTAACTGTAAATAATAGCTATGAAAAATATGAAAACACAAGCAGTTACATTTGTATGCAACCTCCGAGGATTAAAAACAATAATAAATGCTGTTGTATGTTCTTTTGCTGTAACTGACAGCCACTATCGTCTGCCACTTTTAATGACTTTAGGTAGCATTAAAACATGATTTTATGTCCTGAAATGAGAAGCTATCCCCTTTCACGCCTCATGAAAGAAGTTCTTTAGGACTGCAGTTACTGTTAATAAAGTCCAACGCATTCCAGTGCCATGCTGCTCGGACAAACCGGCTTTATGAAGTTCATGATGTCGTCTGATGAAATGGTCTAACTGTGAGATAGATCACATTTTAAGAGGTTCAAATAAACTCCATGACCTTAACTGTTGGCATTTGTTTTAAGTGTTATGCCACAGATCAATACTGTTCAAAGTGTGATATGGAATCACATAAGGATCTCTTGAATTATATTCCATTACCTACCTGAACAAAAGATGGCTGGACTCTTCTCACAAATTTAAGACATTGTTGCTGCTTTGTTCAGAAACATATGTGCATATGATAATGAAATCTGTAAATACGTCACTGTTTTATACCTTTTTCCCTGTGACTTCTTTTTACATTGTGAATGTCAGGGCCCAGCAGGCAACGTGTATTACCTGGACCTCGATGTCCTAGAGACCAAGTGTCACACAGGCAGTCCAAAACCATGGAAACGTTGTGACATCAGACCATTCATGGAAACAGTAGGACACACGCTTATACAAACAAACACATGCTTTTTGTACTTGTCACATACCTGTGAGGATGCCCACTTACAAAGTATGCCTCACAGTGTGAAGGGTGACTTTAGGAAAGTAACTTTCCATTTCCATTTTGTAAGCATCTTAATTTTTTAATCATATATTGTTATGGTTGTCATTGTATATTATAAAAATTTTGAGGTTTTAGAGAGAAGAGGATTTTTTTTTTATTTGATCCTGAAAATGTAAACTATTTATAGGCTCTGCAATATTTGGTCATTAGCAGGAGCAGAAATTGAACATTCAAACTTAATTCTAAGCTCTCCACCAAAAAGAGCTCTTTATCAAAGGAGCAAAAACCAAACATGTCCTCACATTGAAGACTTTGGTTCTCTTATTTTCAGGAAATGTCACTTCAACCTCAAGTACAAAAGCTACTTTTGAGGCTTCCATTCAGGACATTCTCAAATTCAGTGAGCAACAGCTCCACTAATCCAAGGCCAAACTAAATAACCTTGGGTTTTATGTCTAAAAGACAAATGAAAAATCTCAAATAGAGTGTGAGATGTGAAAAAGATATTTTTTTATAATAAGATAAAACGTCTTATTGCAACTGCAGATCTATTCAATTGAAAAGTATTACAACAATGCCACATTCTTTTTGTCTCACACAGCTTCTCTGGTAACTCAAATATTGTCATATATCATCATGTCTTTGTAGAAAAGTTATTTGGATTATGCCAACCAGAAAGTTTTTGTGTTTCATCACTTTCAGCAAATATCTGGAAACTGCAACACCACCATTCTGCACACACCAGAGGGATACTCCTACCTGTATAGCTACGACTGTGCTCTAGTGCCAGGTAACATAATTATACAGTCATAGTTCGCACATCACTTTGATACATTTGCATGAAATGGCAAGTGCTCTTCCTGATTAGTTTGAGCTCAATTTTACAACTTGATATGATTGGAAAAAAAAAAACCTGAACCACTGTGTGAATTATTATGGGTGCCAATGCCAAAGGCAGGGAACACATATTACTATTATGCCAGACTCTTATTACAGTTTATTCTTTTGTATCTTTAGATATTGCAGTTGCTTCGTGTACAAGGGTCATGAAAAAGAAAAAAGAAATGTATGATTGAATAGGCATGTCTAACTGTGGCGTGCGCAGTTTGTCACATACGGGTGTAATAACTATAATAATGCCTCACTGACACAGCTAAAGGCAGCTAATTAATTACTCATCAGATACTCCTGTGTATTTCCCGCTGTGACAAATCAAAAGTTGACTATGTTGATTTCAGCCTGATCTCAATATATATATTCTAACGTGATGCTTATTAATTATTGTCTGACCTGCAAATCAAGAAATATTTCCTTTAAAGATTCTGGCTGTTTGTGCCTTTTCTTGGGTAGAATTTTAATAGCTCTAATCTAATCATTTGCAGAGGCCACAAACCCCAAATATATCTTAAAAGATGTATTTGCATTAATGAAATGTACCAAAGGGGTTCAAAGGTTGCAAATGTTTGAACACAATCTGTATTAGACGTCATTTAAATGCACAGGTTTACCAAATCCTCCTCTGGTTCCTGCAGATCGTCCAGAAAAGCTCCAACAGACCTGTCCAACCTGCCCCCGCCTTCTTCATGTAGACAGCCCAGAGGCTGCGACTGCTGCTCAGATCACCCTGACGTCCTACAAGAGGCAGTCCACTCTGGGTGCAGGGCTTGGAGTGAAAAAGATTACTAGAGCTGCAGCACAGGTGCAGCTATGCTACCTTTAATGTAGGCTGATTTCATGTATCAATAACATGCTGAATGCTATGGTTGTGGTAAAACTGGACTTAAGATTAATCTCTGGGTGTACATGAGAGGACAGAACATTACAGCTAATGTTTGACAGATGAAAACCATTTCTGCTCATCATTAATCATAATGTTATAGATACACAAGACTCTGGCAAATATACTCTATCACCTCTGCTGATATTTATGTTTATCTTTATCTTTATGCATTTAGCAGAGGCTTTTATCCAAAGCGACTTGTCAACATGTTTGAGTTATCATTTACTGTTTGATATTACAGGATGTGCCAGTTGAAGCCGTCTTTGTGGAGTACACAGTCCAAGAGTGTCCAGAGGGATTTACAGAGAGAGGCACCTGCCAGCACCTCAAAAGCAACACAGAGGTACTTGAGCATAAGTTTTCCAGACATATTGGTCATGAACATCTGTATGATTTAATGCAAATGATAATAAAAAATGGCCTTAAAATGGCCAAAAAAGGCCTTTTTGCATAAGGATGTATTATTATGTTACTCCTGCGTTAGGTTCAGCTAATAACTTTACTTGATTAGAGTTAGAAAACAGTCACGGTATGGACTGAAATACACTGATATTACAACGTGATCGTGTCTTCACGGACTCTATTTTCATACTTCACATTCAGTTGGTTTTATTACCGCGAACAGTCGCTTATTCTTCTGATGTCATTGTAGAATGTTTCAGCCTACATTTGCAAGTGCCCCATGGAAACAAATTACGACAGTATTTGGTTAAATGTCTCATCTTCCTCTCAGACTGCAGGTTTCTGTACAGGATCTGTACATGGAAACATGAACAACCATCCTGATGCCCAGGTGTCCTGTGAGATGTTTAAAGTAAAGGTACAAGAAAATTTTTTAAATGTTTATGACTGTTTAACCAGACTGGAGCGGCAGCAGTGATGTCTAATATGAGAAAGAAAAAACAAGGAAAAAATCTGAAACCAATATGGCCCAAATTAAGAAAACATTAATCGAACAAAATATATATACAGCATATATTTAAATACATAAATTTAAATATATGTGTATATATATAAATATTTAAAATCTGCTTATCTATTATGTATTATGTGAATATTCTTCATTTCAGTGAAAGTTGATTTCCGACTGATGAACAATATTAAAAAAGAACAGAAATACATTCAGCAACATTAATAAATCAGTAAGTGAGATGCAAAGGCAACTTTTACATGAAGTATGAATCACTTCTCACGGCAGTATTGTGAGTTGGATATAAAATAACAGACTCCCTGGCCTGGATTTGATGAATGTTTAATTTTGTGTTTTGTTTCAGGTTTTACCAAAGCAACTCTTACAGTGATAATTTAACTCTCTGAATATTTGAAACTTGTTATCTTCTGTCATATTGTACATGTTGGGCTTTTGTCTTTAAATGTGCATTCTGCTTGTGTGTGCTAAAAGGCATCTGTGATATTTAAAATTGAATGCTTCTGTGCTGTAATTATGTTTTCCTTTTTAGAGCTGTGGTATGTAATGTGATATTGTGTGAGATTCTTTTGCAGCTGGTCAACCTGAGCTTGTTACAGTATAACTGTGATGTTGTCTGTTTGTCTGCAGAATGTGGATGTGGTCCAACCAGTGGAGCCACAGGGTCTTGACCTCCCCCAAGAACCTGGAAATGATCTACAGCCTCTTCCCTCTGACCCACCATTGACCACTGCCGCGCAACCAGTACCGTTTGAGCCTACAGCCATTGTGCCCTCAGGCCCCCCGTTTGTTGTTAACCCTTCTGCCCCCCTCACCTCTTCTTCCAGTGAGTCTGCTGAAAGTCTAGTAAATCAGCAACAGCACCAAACCATTGCGAGGCCTTTTGACTCATCTTCTGAAGAAATCAGTGGTCCTGTGGCTCTGCGTCCACCCTTTAACTTCCGCTACCAGAGGCGTGACCGTAAAAAAAGACAGGCCTTGATGGAGACCTCACATCCTTCCTCTCACCACCCAATATTCCTGTCTGATTTCCCCAGTGGACCCTCTCCTTTCCGATCCTGTCCTGGTCCAGCTCGATACGCCACAGTGTAACTGGTGTTGTTCTGCATTTAAATCCATTTCTTCAAGTATGATTTACCCCGTGAGATCCTGGACCAATAAATGGCTCTGACTTCTCTCACTGGAGGCTAATGATAATTTGTGCTAATGAGAGGAATGCTGTCTTATTAGCTGGCCCTGAAATGACCTCTCAGCTGTACTGTAACAGTGCTCCCAAAGCAACTCATACAGTATTTGGAAATGTTAATGAGTCCACTGTGAACAATTTAAAGATAGTTTTGCTTTAAGACGTTTTTAGAGAAATAATGTTACAGCTTATAACTAAAAAAAATGGAAAAATAAGTTAGTCCAAGAAAGTAGCTCACAATAAAATGAAAACAAACAGCAGAAGTGAAGCTTTCAAGCTAAGATCTAGCCTCAGCGACAGACCAAAAAGTGATAAATCTAATAAGATTTTGGTTGCTGGCGTTTTGGAGAGAGGAGAAGAGGAGATAGAGAATGAATCAGACAGATGGGAATCCTTAGGAGTTGGACAACTGAAGAAAATGAGGGTAACGGGTAGATAAGACACTGTGATGTGTGTCACAGTTCAAAAACATCCATTGTGATACAAGTAAGTCACGAGTAGGGTAATTAAAAAGAAATAAAGTGTTAGCAAAATAAAGTATACCACAGGATTTTCACAGCTCTATTTTTCTTACTATTATCCCATTTGCATTACATTATTATTAGTGCCTCATTCCTGCTGCTAACAATGAAAATGACCAAACTGAATAAGAACTCAGTCTGTACTAATTTTGTTTTGTTTTCCTGTTGTAACAGTCAGACTGACTTATACAACTTCAATTTACTCTGAAATAACGTGAAAAAGATAAAACTGTCAAATGAAAATCCAAAGACTGGACTGGACAAAGCCTGAAATGTTTCAAGATCACACCTAAACATCACCCCTGGTGACACCCTTATAAAGCAACATAATTCTTTTTTAAGAAAATCGTGATATCAAAAAAGAGCCATAAGTGTTTGGATCATTGCTCGAGGGATGATGGAGACACTGCAGTCCTCTTCTCAGACAGCAGGTGTCACTTCTAAGAAAACAATTACTCCGTAGGAATAGCACTAAAATCAGTCATACAAAAAGTTTAAAGTTTATACCCTTTTTATTTTTTAATACACACATTGTAACATTATTATATTTTTTTGTTGAATCGTTTTGGTAGACTTCTGTTTGTTTGTGTCAACTCCACCCCTGCCACTATATGAGACCAATCTTTTAATTAAATCCGGACTTGTGTTTGAGTAAATATATTTTATTTTTGCACCAACAAGGGAACTCCCAAAGAACTATAAGTTGATAACTTGGAATCTGGAATGAGAAGTGATAAGCCTAAAAAGTGGTAGGCCTACAACAGACAGTAAGTAAACAGCAACTGAAGATCATGTCTTTAAGAAAAAGGAAGAAATCCAAAAAAGACCTGACACCGGACCTGAGACATGCATCTGGCACGGGCGGTTGAACAAAGCCTATTCGGAGATATTCAGACATATGTCGGACTTTTACTCAAACTTCATCCAGTTTTTTTCCCTCTAGAACAAACAGCTATATGAATTTATACTTTTGGGTCATCACAAGAACAAATCTGACATCAGTGAGTATAATTAGAATACCATAAAACATTAATATGCTCTACGTTGCTCCAGAAATGCAGTGCCCTTGCCACAGCCCAGTTATGTCAAGCCCTTGCACCTACATGACCACAGCAGAACTTCGCCCCTCATGCTAGACTATAAAATCAACCTGCAAGTTCCTAGTACCAACCAAACCTTCCCAGACCACAGCCCAGATGCAGACCTGCCCTGTTCTTAAATTTATCAGGCCCTATCCAGAAGCTGGCCCCTTATAAAAAAATCTGTGAAAAAAAAGGACTCCCTCTGTCTTTTATGTGTGGAGCCATTCTTAATGAGGTACAGTGTGTGAGGGGCAGTAAATAGGCCCAATATTCCTGCATCCCAGGCCAGACAAATTCCGTCTGCCAGAACTCTGAAATGAGTGTGATTTATGAGAAAAGGGTGTTGGTTGTTTTTATTTACTGCTGATTGTTTGTAGTTTTGTATACTGATGATCTTGGTCTAGAATATGAAATGGGGAAAACAAAAATTCACAGTTTAGTTGGTGTGTGTTTATTTGTTATTAATCAAATGCGACAGCTTACCTCACACTGTGCAACAACTACACCATTCCTGGCTGGATAAAGAATAACATGACTCATAAAACCTTTCAATAGCTGATATCCCTTTCTTCACCCATCCAACTGAAAAGCACAGCTGTTTTTTTTTTTTGTTTGTTTTTTATAAATCCATATATAGAAGAAACTCTGACAGCAATCTCACCAAACAAATTCACCCAAGTCTGGTACAACCTGGACTTTAATTCAATGTAAACACAAGAAACTTGTGCTAAAGAAAAATAAAAAAGAAAGGACCAGACTCAGTGAATATTTCCCTATACTCCCTATAATATAGATCAGTGAGCAGTGCTGACCAACATGTCATCATGTCATGTCATGTTGATCTGTTCAACAAAACATGGAACAATCTATAATCCTCCTTAACTGGACAGACAGCCATAAGATTCCAACATCACAGTGGCATCTTATAATTTGATTATATCTCCACAGAGAGATAAATGGCACTTTAAAATAATCAGCTTGATTCTTTAACAGGTACTGGATCCCATTCATCTATACCACTTGGCACTCAGGTGTGTAGGACCATCCTCCAAATGTGGAATTTTTTTTCGCCTATTAAATGCGAAGCAACTGTCCAAATGTGAGTATATCATGAAATGCTGTGACACTTTGTTAGTCTATGGAGTAAATGTTCATGTTCAATTGCTCTTGGATGGTCAAGTATATTCAATGACCTTTAAGTCAGATTCAATGACCTTTAAGTCGGGAGATTACGTCTAGCTGAGGCAGAGCAAACCCCTCAGGTCAAGACTCAACAGTATGTCTTCATTTAAAGGACAGCTGAACTCTCTCTGATGACAACACAGTCCCTGTTTGACGGAGTGGACAGATGGTCTAAAACATACATGAGAAAGGATAAAATAACTATCCAAATCCCCATGCCTTGTCATCAGTTTCATGCAGGATGAATGATCGAAAAGGTTTTTAATAATTAGGACTCCATAAAGGTGCCAAAACATTGTTTTAGCATAATTTATATCTTGAAAAGTATAGCTTACTTTTCAGAAAACCTCAAGCTAGCTCATTATTATTGAACATGTCCCACATGACATTGTTTTTTTTTCTAAATATCTAGCTGTATTTGAGGTGAGGATCACAGTATTTTCGTCATGTGATTTGGATAATGCAATGCGGGAATAAAACGTCCTTCTATACCACAGGGGCAGCTGACAAACAACATGAGCTGTGTCACACCATATGTTGGTAGAATGTTTGACAAAAAGCAGACATTAAAATTTTAGATTTCTTGAACTTGATCATTGGAAAACAATTTCTCCACTTTGCAGCTTTTATTTGAACTTTACTTTTATAAACTATATGTAAAGTTACCCACAATAAGAGGTAAGTATATATTTTGATATTTTGACTTAGACTAAAAATTTACTGAAATACATCTATGGCTCTACCCTGTTTCCTGCTTTTTTATAAGAGACCAGATTATACTCCTTTCTGCATTTATTCTTTTATTTCCCTTTTTAACTTATAATAGTATAAAATGCCTCATGCAGTTCATGAATAGGGAACGCGTCGAGAATTCATTTAGCACATTCAAATATACCTTTTGTTTGGACTTCTTTAAGCAAAATAGAGACGTTCATTTATTTGACTATAAGGTGTCATTTTAAGTGTAATTCGAGCGGCAGAGGTCGGGAGAGACCTTTAAGTGTTACCCGTGGTAACTGCTGCTGAACTGATTGAGATTATTTTCCATGCACTGTCGCATAAAAATGTGATTTAATGGAGATTTACAAGCCTCCCGCCCCTCCCTAAACGAGGCAGCAGCGTTGTATCCTAATTGGAGTCAGATTTTGAGCGCGAGGAGGGGCCTCGACTTCTGTTTCCCGCAAAAGCGTAGACATCTTCCTCCCAGATGGACTGGTGGGCAGTAACGACACTGTAAGCAAGTGTGGGGGGAAAGATTTACTAGTTTTTTAAGACTCTGTCTCGATTGAACCGTTTTTCCAAACTGAGACATACCCGTGGCTTATTCACTTTGAGGTAAGTGAAATAATTTCCTGAAGTTTGGAGTCTGTCCTGTGCCGCAGTTTTAGAAAAACATCGGTTACGTTCGTCAATTCGCTTGATATGTTTTAACTGTGAATAAGTTTCGGTCATTCGGACTATTATCAACAATCAAAAAACATCTTCCTCGCGTCGGTATCAGTCAGACAGAGAGCTTGTCACGACACGTTGGTGCGAAATTGACTCATTTCCAGCTTTTTAGGACAGAATTTCTCAGTCACCACGAAGACGGTCATGTGATCTGAAAACAACTTTGTCTTAAACTTGCTGTACAAACTTGATGCAAAAAAGCACACATTTCAAAACGCGCTTACTTCTTTTCCTTTTTGCACTCGACTCATTTAGCTTGAACAGTAATTACAGAGCAGGCTAAAGTTATGGTGTCGAAGCCCAGTTTTCCACTCATATTTGCAGTGGCCTCTTTTAGCCATAGAGTTGGGTTTAAAGTCTTTAATGGTGGTTTTTCATAAGCTTTCTTCAAACGGGAAAATGGTTATCACTTCTGAGAGCATCACTTAATTGAAGAGGGATTGGTTGGGCGTATTCATATTGGAATGGTTTTGGTTTAGAGTGCCTTTTCATATGACAGTATGGGAATAAATTAAGTTTCTGCTCTTAAGCAAGAGCTTCCAGTCAACAGTTGTGTTTTTGCACAATGTATTTGTAGTTACAAACAGCGTATCTTTATTCTTTATGCCTATCTTTATCTCTGCACGTAATGTTTGTCATTTCAGTGATTTTAAGAAGTTAGAGCTCCTACAGGACATTGCTCTTGATCTCCTTATAGTTTCAGTATTTCAATTAATGCAATTATTGAAGTAAAGAGATGACAAAAGTGAAACAAAATGTATTTTACTGAACTGAGCAGATTTGTCTGGATGCCGCTTCACAAAGTTCCTGTTAGTTTGTCTTACTCACTCTTACACAGCTGTGTGTGACGCTACATGGTTGGAAATAAGGACAAACAATGCAAATGTTACTGATGTAGATAAGTAGCCTAAAACATTCTTCATGTGGACCGAATTGTTCAAGAAATCAGCCTGTGTTTTCACAAACTGGGGAACAAAAAGAGTAGTCTAAAAAGGTATTTGGCATATACCACCAGGAGCAAGACTGAAACTAAGCGACGCTGAAGTTGATCTGATTGTTGTTAGACATTGTGACTGCTTCATATGAAACAGCTGAACCTTGAGAGAGTTTTTGTGGGCCACGCTGTCTAGTTCACAAAGAATGATGCAGTCAGCACAAAATCCAGGCGCTCTGTTTATTGGGTGAAAACAATGTTGTCATTCCCAGCCAACAGGGAGGTAAATCAGTCTAGTTCAGGTCACTGCAATGGTATGCGCAAAAAAAAAAAAAAAAGATCAAATCTGAAAGCTCAGCGATCACATGATTTTTAGATCCGTGAGTGTGAATGAGGGTTTAAACAGGTCTGCCGAAGCTCAACTATCTGTTTTGACAGTCTTTGGAATTTGGCTTGGATACAATGATCCCTCTTCGACTGTCTCAAGGCTGTCGTGGGAATTTTCTTGGCACACACGGTGTAGCAGGTGAACATGTTGTGAGTGCAGCGGTGGGTACAAACATAGTTGGCATTCAGTTCCAGTCACACCGACAGCAGGATGTCTGTAGGGCACAGTTTCTCACTGCAAGCCCAATCTCCTCATTAGTGTCAACAAAATATTTTCCATCTATCTTGCTGTTTACTAAATATTTAAACTTTTCCAATGTGAGAAATGTAATTGTCACAAAGGCTGGAAATGATCGATCGTACGTATGTTGGCTGAGACAGCATTGCTGATATAAGTGCCTTCCCGTCAGGATACTTACTTAATTTCTTTTATTCATGGTGTTTGTTTCCGCTAACGCTGGGAATTTTGCTGCCACAAACACGTGATAATGAATGTCATTGAGTGTTTGTCTTTCTCTGCAGCTCCAGTTTCAAGATAAGAGATAGTGTGTCGGTGAATTCGTGCGTAGCAGTGTTCAGTCCGTCCTGATGAACTATCATGTGTAGATTTCTTTTTTTTTTTTAATGCCCCGTTTCACTTTGAGCTCAGCAGGTGACGGGACTTTTTTAACGAGGCTCATCCTCTGGCTGTTTTCACCCAGGCTCGTGTAAGGACCGCTGGCTTGATTGTCATGTATGGCCGCAGTCCCCTTCATCACGCACAGGACAGGGAGCATTTACTTCACGTCCGTCAGAGGTAGGCTGCCTGTGTCTCCTGGGTAACTGCAATATTGTCATGCTGTTGTGTTCATTCAAGATGAAGTGTAAAAATGTGACATAAACCTTTTCATTGAAAATATCTTCAATATGTTGAAAATAGATCTGCATTATCTGCCAGCATATTTTCGCACAAGTCGACAGCCTTACTCCTGTTATGGATTGTAGCTAAAGTAATCCAGAGAAAAGTGAGTCAAGAGAAATAATCCTCAAATAGTAGTGACCGATATTAATTACAGCTACTTAAAAGCATTGGAATTTAATTGGGTAGATTTTGGAAAAAGCAAAAAGAGAAACAATGAGCAGATTCACAGATGGTAAAATAACTGTTTTGTGTAGCTTTAATATAGAATATGTGTTATTGTTGTTGTGTTCCTGGTAGTATGTTATTTACAAAGAAAATATTGATGAATAACATGAATTCTCTGACATAAGGGTCATTTTCCAAAAACTGTTTTCAAACTATATTTCCACACTTTGTGTGTCTGTTAGAAAAGAAGCAAGTTTGTCCGTGGCAGGAACACGACACCTTATTTGCTAACTGTTGAATGATTCTGGGCAGACTACAGGAGGTCCATACCAGCCCAGTGTAAATATTTCATTGGACTGAGAATAAGTACCTGATTGCAGGCTATGTTATCAACATAGACACTTCAAGTGCCTTGTGATTGTTAAATTTTTCAGATCAAGTGATTGGAAATGATGTCACATCAGGGCTGTTTGGAATTTAACAACCATTTTGTTTGACAGAGTATAAGGATATGATATATTTATGGAAAACTGTGGTGGCATGAATTGCATCACCACGTAGTCATTCTAAGCACTGCATGCAAGCCCTGTCAAGTTAATGCATCATTAACCTGTTTTCCTCTGAAGGAAGCACGCTCTGTTTTCAGTTGCAAGTAACTTACAGGGCCTGCAGGTTACTGCCACAAGCTGATGATGGGGATGTTTGCTTGTCTAGTTCTAAAGCCAAAATCCTTCACTAGTTGGAAAAAATGATTTTTTTGGGGGAACATACCCACAGGCAGGAAAGACAAATTAGAACAGAGCAGCTGTACAAAAACTAGGTCTGTGCTGTCTGTAGATTTTACAGCGAGGACTTTCTGAAAGCATAATGACATGTCTTCTATATTCCATCTACACTAAGGTTAATTTAAAGAATTAGCTGGCTTTTAGTCAACTGAAGGAAACACGTGGCTTGCACCAGTGCTCATGCACAAACTGATGGTGAGGCAACATATTGTGTCTCCACCTACAGGGCACGTTGGCCCAGACTTCTTAATTAGATCAGACAAATGGATTTATCTGGATTGTCAGCAGTTGATTTACTTGAAGCTTTGGAATAGGGATTGTGGCGTGACTTAACTTCTGGTTCCCCATATCTAATACACTAATGTGTCCCTGTGGGATTTGCGTGTGATTTGGCCAAGGAAATCCCTGTTATAGAAATGAATCTAATTTAAATGTGTGTTATCATCCAGGTAAAGCATTTATGACAGATCGTTGATGAGATATTCATGCTGCACACTGCTGAATGACCATTTCAGGAGTGTTGAGCAAATAGCCTTAGAGTTTGCTGGAGCCACTTAACATGGCTATAATTAACACTGAAGTCTGGACTAATTGGAAGTGACACACGCCATCAGGCGTATATGCAGGTGGCTACTTGCCGGAGAAATACAACAACTTAGCCAATTACTCTCACTTTGAGTCAGTTCTGCCTGGTAACAACTTGGTGTTAATCCGTATTCACCTGAACAAGAGGTCTCCCACGCTGGCACTTGGTCGTTGAGGTCAATGCGAACGCTGAGAGGATTAAGTCTTTTGTTTTTGCTGTTACAACCTGTTAGCGGCGTGTGCACAGAGAAGACGGCAGATCCAAGGGGGATTTCTTTATTCTTAAGAAATTGGGACACAGCGGGTGTGTGCGTTATGTGTATGTACATGAAGGAAGATAAGACAAAGGGTGTTATGCAGAAAGAGTGGTGCTTGCTCCAGAAAGCGATCAAGAAGATTGAAATGGCCGTCGTCTCAACCTGCCTTGAGTGCATGAAAATTAGAAAAGGAAACAGGTTTGTGAGCGTATGAGCGTTGTGTTGTGTATGACCTCATTATGACAGGAGTTGCATGCTTTCCATAGATCCCACTCAGCTTCATACTGTGTGTATGTCTACTTTTTTTGGAAAACTGTTCTGAAATAGATATTTTTTTAAGCAACAAAAAAACTTAATTACGTTGTAATTTGTAGAGTTATGAAGTGTAAACCAAAGTTCTTCTCTGAAGTCTTTGTATTAAATTTCAGATTTTAAAGAAGGTGCCTGCTGAGATGGAATATTTCTTTCCACCAGGTTGTGTTTGAGCAGAACTGCTGTGTGTAGAAAAGATAGCTTCTGAAAGCTATAAATGATCATAGCACAACACACACAAGATATATATATATATATATATATATATAGATAGATATATATCTATCTATATATATATATAGATAGATATATATCTATCTATATATATTGTGAGAGAGATGTATAGCTATAAGATGTATCAGTTCAAAATGTGAATCATTATTCATGAAGTGGACAGGCTTACCGTAAATTCAGTATTCAGTAATGCTGTATCTCTGCTGAGAGGGGCAGAGCTTAACCCCAACCTTGGCCCAGTATCAGCAGTTTATTCGGGATTTAGAAGACATACTTGTAGGAAATGCCATTTGTCTTTGTGCCCTAATTCTTGTTAAAAGGTCACGTTTGTTACAAGATAAAAATTTGAATGATTGCTTGGAAATTGCACTAAACTGTGACAACAAAAGCCAGGTCACTGTTTATGAATTTTGTTTGTCAGAAAAGAGTTCAAAATTAGCTTGTAGGCCCTTTTTTACGCGGGTCGAAAAAACCACGATCACCTACTAACGCCTGACTTTTGTGGCCCGGTCAAGACTTTGCTTGGCTAGCTCTCGAGCGTGCCCGGCACTCCCAGAGCTAGTAGCTTCCATGGTGCTTCCGACAAGCTCACATGGCTCGCAGACTGTCATTACTTCTTATTTCATGTTCTTTCTGATGTGACGTGGAACTGGACTTCCTCTGGGAGCGACGGGTAAGCTAGCAGCTCTGAGTTTGCCAAGTGCATGAACCTTTGTATGATTCCTTGAACAATCTTGAAACTCCGGTTCAAAGATGTTTTTTTTTGTTGTTGTTGTTGTTTTTTTCGTTTTAAACTGGGCTTCATATACATACAGTGATAACACATTGGATATATAAATGTTTGGTTGTGTTAGACTTCATCATTGTGGTGTTAGCTGCTGGCGGGCACACACAGATGTGGGCGGGGCCACATGAACATACACATGGAACCTCCCTCCGTTCACTGAATGGAGTGCTGCAGAGTGACTCCTTTGCATTCACGTATGACAGTATTTGTTTTACAATCTTATGATGTAATCCCATGGATTCACTCACCCTTTCTTTTCATGACTCTTATCACAGGTGAAACTGTTTCCACTTTATGAGTGTTGATGTGTGTGTGTGTGTGTGTGTGTGTATGTATTTCTTTTGGCTGTCCTGGACAATTCTGCTCTAGGAAAATGAACACAAAGTGGGTTTTAAGTATTATTGTGTAAGAGTTTCCAGGTGTGATGTTGAAATCTACGTGAAGGAAGCGTTTTAAGTGGTCTGACACATGGGCAATGAGGATTCATCTCAGCAGGTACAGCAGATTTAACTGTACTGGGTTCCAGAGAGGCTTTCATGAGATCAGTGTAGATCAAAAGGGCAATTGGATAGTAAGGGGGCATTATGTGACTTTGGAATTGTTTTTTTGTTTTTCTGGCACAACCGCTAAATAACCATGCAGTCCTGCCAATGCAAATGTGTTCATGTTTGAATGTTTTACCATTTGCTGTTGCTCTCTTCTAAATGTTATGACTCAATCTCTTTCTCAAAGCCTGCATGCCTGTGAGGTGAGAAGCAGTGCTGTCTTCAGTCACCTTAAGTTACCCCGTGCTTTCTGCCTTTGGGATTTTTCTTTCATTTTTTTATTTTTTTTTCTAATCAAGGATATGATACTTTAGATGCTGACAATGCCTCTTAACAAATCACTGATGGTTTTTGACCATATATTGTCCAACCATGTAACAGGTTTTCATGAGTGTTTATTTATGAATAAAGCAGAAAAAAGCACAAGTGAGGGATGGATCACACGAATAAACTTGTGCAATATCAGTAAACTGACAATTAAGAGCATAAAGTCAGGAGAAGGTTTATTGGCCGATAGGGTCATTTTTTTTTGTCAACCATTTTAAAACCAGACATCCTTTGGACCAGAGGCTGCATTCATTCTGACCATTCATTAACCCTATTAGTGGGCAGTAGGAGATTTGTGATTCAATAGCATGGTGGTCTCCACTTTCATATTACAGTATAGCAGTTTGAAGCTTACAATAGGAGATGAAGTGGTGGTTCTTACCACTGACACATCTGAGTTTATTTTGTGCTTATGGTAAAATGTAAGGTATGCATTTTCATTCCAGAGTAATTGCAGCATTTTTAGGGCTTGGAGCTCACGACAAGGAGGAAATTCTTCATCCCATTTTGGATTCATAGTTTTTTTTTAGTGTGGTTTCGAAAGACTTGGGGCTTTTTTTAAATTTTTTTCTTCTTGTCATTTTCTGTTCCTCTATATGCTGTTTGTCAATCCTCTTGTGGGAAAGGATCTCTACTCTGTGGTGTTGGAGGAGACCATATCAACACTTTTTGAGTGCTTTCTCATGTTGATTGGATGAATGCAGTTGGCTGTTATAATGGATTATCAACTACCTGACAAACAGACTGAAGAGTTTGTGAGACTGAAGGGTTGTGTGTCTGAGAAGATGGTCAGCAGGAGACGAGCACCACTTGTAACTGTAGTCTCACCATTTTTCTTTATTCTATAGACCTCAGACTTCCTGTACAACTCGGTCCTGTCATCTCCTGAAATATACAGATGACTGTAATTGTTGGGTGTGTTAGCGATGGACAAGAGGCACAGAGTACAGGGAACTAGTCAACCTTTTTGTGGCATTCTGTTGGAACAAGATTCAATTGAGTCTTGAATGATGATATGATAAAGATGCTGATAGTGGATTTTAGGGGGACCAGGAATAAGTCAAACACTCTTTCCCATCCTGTAGGACGAGGTTGAGGGGGTAAAGCATAATAAATATCTGGGTGAAATGCAAATGCGACACTGAGACTGACTACTAGAAGAGACAGAGTAGAGCTCCCTTCAATGTCTGCACCAAGATGCTGGATATCTTCCATGAGTCTGTGGGGGGAGAGTGCAGTCTGCTTTACAGCCTCTGTTGAGGTAGCAGCATCAAAGCCAGTGACTCAGAAAAGAACAAACTGATAAAGAAGGCTGGCCCTGCAGTCCTGGCTCTGGAGCCACTCTAGTTGATTGTGCAAAGAAAGATTCTGCACCAGCCGATGAAAAGAATGGACACCCTCATACGTAACATAGTGATGAAACAATGAAGAGAGTTCAATCAGAAATTCTTTCAGCTCTGCGTCAACAAAGAATGTTACAGGAGGTCATTTTGTACTCACAGCAATAACTCTGCACAATGACCCTTTTTCTTCTTACAATGAGCAATAGCTGTTTCTATTCAAAGTGCAAACTTAAGTTCCCATTTTTGGATTATTAAACAATATTCAGTCCTGTGTTACACCTGCTGGTAAATGAAGTGATTAATTTTAGGATATCTCTGCAGGAAAAATAATTAAAGAAAAATTGATTTGTTCGATAAGTATGATAATATAATGTTTTGATATTTACTGTTGAGTTCACTGTTACTTCTCACAAAGCTTCTGTTTTCTTACAGGATGGAGTCATCGTGTCTGGATCTGGCTCTGGAAGGCGAGCGTCTCTGTAAGGCAGGGGACTATCGCGCAGGCGTCTCCTTTTTTGAGTCTGCCTTGCAGGTAGGAACAGAGGACCTCCAAATCCTCAGTGCCATCTACAGCCAGCTGGGAAATGCCTACTTTCATCTTCAAGAGTATATTAAAGCTCTGGAGTACCATCGGCATGACCTCACACTTACTCGGTGAATATTTTCACAATCTGACTAATTATTTGTTGTTTTATGATGCAGTTGAAATTTTTTACACGTACCCACATAGTCCAACAAATGTATTCAGAACAAGTGCTAAAACTTTCAATCATAATTTCCTTCTCAATGATTAAACTGCTTAACTAGACTGTTGAGCATTACTGCATGCTTCCGCAACATTACGTTTGTATATTTATTTATTTTTTTTACTTCCTTGCGTACTCAGGACAATTGGAGATGAACTCGGTGAAGCTAAAGCCAGCGGTAACCTTGGGAACACATTAAAGCTTTTAGGACGGTATGATGAAGCTGTGGTTTGTTGCCAAAGGCATTTGGATATCGCCAGAGCCATATCTGATAAGGTGGGCAATATTTTTCTAATATTTATGGATTACAAGTTATTTAAGATTGACTTTGACATTGATTAGAATAAATTGATCCAAATTTGTTTTCAACCATATCACGTGACATGCTTTGCAGCCAGTTAACATTTTTGGTACGCACCAACTTTCAGAATAGTTTGCCAGCCTGCGTGCAAATGACAAAGTCTGATGTCAGTGTATTTTAAGTACATAATTACAGCTGTGGTCACCCTGGTTTCTGTGAAAATCTGCTGTGCACGCTGTAGGTTGGGCAGGCTCGGGCGCTGTATAATTTCGGAAACGTTTACCACGCCAAGGGCAAGAGCATCTGCTGGAGTGGAGCAGAGCCAGGAGAGTTTCCTGAGGATGCCAGGATTGCTCTGAGGAATGCTGCCCACTACTATGAGTGCGTTGGTATTCCTCGTTACCTTGACATATTTGTTGTGTTTTATTTAAAACTGAAAGCTTTGTGGAATTATACAAGGTTACTAGTGGTGAACCCAACAACACGTACACATAAGTAACTTGCTTTGTCATGGACATAGTTGTTCACATAACCGCCTGTGTGCTATCCCAGTTACTGGAGGATTCCACTAGGGGACACACCAGATAACTCGGACTGGAAAAAACACGTAATTGATAGCACCCCCCCTCTGTTTCTCCAACATGTCCAAAATTGTTCTGAAATCCCACAAGCTGTTTTACAAGCACATTCGTCTCAGTGGCAACGATACATCGTAAAGGTGCAGGTAATTTCAGACTACCGCTGCCAACCCTGTGACCTCACATCCGGTCAAATATTGCCCTACGCTGCCCCTGCTGCTCAGCTATATATTGCAGCTTGTGAACGCATTGCATTATTTTCTAAGGAGGGGCTTGCACGATGCACAAAACAAATGCAGGATAAGCTAAGCAGCTATCCGTAATTAAAAGCAAGTATATTTCTGGCCTAAGTTTATAACCCGTTGGTTGGATCCCTTGAAGACCTCAAACTCGAAACGGTCTTAATGTAATCTTAGTTTTCAGATTGAAATCTTCATAGTTTCTGAACTGAACTTTGCTGTCATGATAAACGCTTCACAAATATTCTAATTTGTTGTCTAATTTACATATTTTTATTGAAATGATAAATAAATGTGCAATTTAGAATATTCTGGCGTTTTACTATCTAACATCAATATGCAGCCTTGGCAGTGTTAAACATCGTTGAACACACTGAGCATTCATTCTTTACCTTAGAAATGAAAAGGTTGTCATAGTAATCTCAAAGTCCGGTTTCATTCTTTTCCTGGATTTAGTTTTTTTCATGTATTTTGTTACACCTCACAGTCTTTATAAGCAGATGCTCAGTTCTCATGAAGATTAAGTTGTCAGTAATACTTATTTAATCCCTAAAGAGAGTTTAAATAAACAATAGTCATTTGTCATTGCATGGGGCCATGACTTTGAGCAGGAACGACCCCGTGTAATGTTTTTTGTTGCGTTGGAGCTGAGGAATCTTTCGACTGAATAACACTCTTTTGTTTAAGTACTACGGAGTTTTTCCATTATGTTTAGCAGCTTGTGCAACATTCTTCATTTCGCAATCGGCTCTAGAGACTCCATTGTCACCGTATTGTCATCTGAGCAGATAATATGGACTGAAACTCACAGATCTTCTCACAGTGAAATGTCCAGGATTACATCATCTGTTCTTAAACTCTCCTTGTTGTCATTGTTATCTGTAAAACCTGAAAGCTGGGTGGAGGGGTGCTGGAGTCCAGTATGTGCTCCTGCAGCCATGTCTCACTGAGCATGTTTACATGACTTGGGGGGGAGGGGGGAAAGAATTATTGTGTAAGTCCCACCTAAATCAGACATTTGAAATACATGTAAACATGTTAGTCCAACCAAAATCATAGGAAACCAAGCATCTCTGAGCCAAACACACCTGGATAATGTGGTAGGGGTTAGAGTCCCTCCTGCATGTAAATGCTCAAATGGACTAAAATGAATCTGGACACTCAGCACATGCTCCAAAGTTACATTTATGTTTAAATTAATCAATTCCTATTAAGCTTTCTCTCATTCACATATTTTTATGTTTTTATAGAGATATTCTCTGTAGAAACTGCCTACAGGATACAATGGTAAACATAAAATGCTGTACATCATGCTGCCACCACTGCTGAGCAGGTTTAGGAAAATGTTATAATCTGACGCCTGGATAAATCACATGGAAACTAAATTAAAAGTTTCTTTCAGATATGATCAAAAATCAGTCTACTTTATTATAAATGATCCTTTTTCGTTTTTTTTTTTGTTTTTTTTAACAAAGAGCTAACCTGTCAATGGTGAAGGAGTTGGGCGACCGTGCAGCCCAAGGTCGCACTTATGGGAATCTTGGTAACACTTACTATCTCCTGGGTGACTTTCAGACTGCAATAGCTGCACATGAAAAGGTAAGCAGCAAATTACTCATCACATTAGATGAGTCATTTTGCAAGAGCTTTGTCGTGCTAGTTTTATTTATTTATTTATTTTTTGGAGATTAGTGTTTTATTGGCATGTATTTTTTTCTTAACTCGTGAAATGTAACCATTCCATGCTCGGGAGTAATATGTTCTTTATTGTTTGTCGCGCTGGGCAGCGGCTTCTCATTGCTAAAGAGTTTGGGGATAAGTCAGCTGAACGGAGGGCTCACTGCAATCTTGGCAATGCACACATATTCCTCAGCCAGTTCGACGCAGCTGCAAGTCACTACAAGTGAGTAAATCGGAGGTTCGATGTGAGCTTGTCCTTGTAATTAGCAGGTTATTTTTATTTTTTTTTTTTATTTCTTTTGTCTGTATTACAAAAACAGCAATCCCACGAGAAAAACATTTAATTCCACTTTTGTACAAGAAGAGAAATTAGATTAAAGTTTAGAGTTTTTTCCTTTTCTTTATTTGGTGACGCTATAAGTCCCCTTATTTAGGACTTACACAGTATGTATGATATTACACAGACGTAGAGGGACAAGTCCACAATCTTTTGATCATTGATATAAGCCTTTCCCTAATTCTGAAGTGCTTGGAAAATGAGAACAAAGAGAGAAGAAGTAAAGAGAGGATGACTATCATTCTCCCACACCCACCCTAGACATTCTTTGACCTTCTTCTTCCACTTCTCTTTTCCCCTCAGGAGGACTCTGCAGCTGGCCAGGCTTTTGAAGGACAGAGCAGTTGAGGCTCAGGCCTGTTACAGTCTGGGCAACACCTACACACTACTGCAGGACTATGAGAGAGCCATTGATTATCACCTCAAACATCTGGTCATTGCTCAGGACCTCAACGACCGGTATACCATAAAGGCCATTTGTTGCCAGCTTTCCTGCCAAACTGTCTTTGAAGTGTAACAAGCATGGGCCCTTTGAATGTGGGTGGCCCCTAGAGACGTTTTTTTGCTAAAAAATTTGTAGTGTTGCGCCCATTAGACATCTAAAAGTCAGGCAGAGTTGAAGGAAAGGAGTACTTAAAGGATTCAATGTGGTATTCTAACATACTTAGACTTTCTAAGTAATAGCCAAGATGAACATTTAGGAAAATAAATATATATATACTCAATAAGTCACTCATGTATGAAGGTTTGGTCATAAGCTTTTACAAATTAACTTTCAGATGAAGTCTTAATGTACTGACTTCATCTCTACCATATCTTTTCAACATGGCTATCCTTATTTCTTTGGTAAAAGGGATAGAAAAGATATATTGGTGATATCTGTTCTCCAAATCCCTTATGAATTGTTTCTTTATCCTCACAAAAATATTTTTATTAGTAGATGTATTTACAGACAAAATTGTAAAACATATTTGTATACCTTGTGAAATTCACTAAATCCAGAGGAAATATTGGTTTTAAGGGTATTGATGTATCTACCGTTGTTTGCTGCAGTGCCTTTTCCATATATTCAACTTAGAACTGTTGAACATGAGCTGTTGCTGTGAAA